>NC_080770.1:11054810-11697887 GCF_020826845.1 Diceros bicornis minor
CACACCTTATAGACTGTGAGAATGGTCAAGAACAGTTTTTATGACCTGGCTTCATTGCTGCAAGACAGATCTCCCTCTGGAATCCCTTTATGTAAGATCACTTCCCCAGATAGGACAGATGTATTAGAACAGTGCCTTGGTCTGGGAGCCTTACTCCTGTTGGAAAGGAGATTAGGATGGAAGGAGAGTCCTTGACATTCAAGTTTCTTCCAATGGTGAAAGAAAATTGCTGGGGTACATCCTAGAAGTCTCATGGACCCATGACAATTTCATTTTTGCAGTGCTCCACAGTAACTCGAATGCGGCCTGATGTTCATTACGTCATTGAGAGCGCTTCAGGCCACTTTAGACTTGTTCCTTGTATTTATTAAGTCCTTGATTTGCCACTAGGTTTGTGTTTGACCTTGACAGAGCTCTGGGATTCACGTATGTTATGGTTGTAATTTGATGTTTAAGAATTTGCATATCTGTTGGAAAATCTGTCTCATAAGTTGAAACCTTTGGTCTCAGTCTTTTTTTAAAAATAGTATTCCCCTAAAGAGACTATACTGGAGCAAATGCAGTAAGATGTCAATAACAGGTAGATCTGGGTGTCCTTCTAATGGATAAAGAAAAACATATAGATTTCAATTTTTGATGCTTCTTAAATATGCAAGGAAAAATGATATTGGTAAATGCATCTCTTAATGACCTGAATGAGGCCTTTTCACATTTTATGTATCCATGGACAATATCATTTATTGCTACAATGAAACAATTTTATTCATGTTTTTTGTATTTATAGATATAAACTCTGAAAATACTTGTCACATGAATATGCAGATGTGAAAACAATGAATTTGTGGCATCAGTGTCACTCGATTCTTTGAATTCCTCTGGGGTATGGGCTAAAAATGACACTGTGCTCTATCACTGAAAATTATTTTTAATGACTTATCAGCCATGGCTAAATTAGGTGCTCTTTGGATTTCATGCAAAGCATGGAATCAGAAACCATTTTCTATAGAAAAAATTTTGTGTACCACATAATATTACTTTACATTTGTTTTTTGAGTCTAGAGATTTGCGCATGTAAAGTCAATGCTGTGTAAGTTCTGATGGATGACGTAGACGCCTTCTGTCTTTGTAAACTCGAACAAGAAGGTGTATGAGAGGGGAAGTGGAAGATGAAAACCAGTGTAACCACATGGTACATATATTGTAAAAGTATATGTGGACCTTACCATCCAGGAGGCATGTCTTAAGTGTTTCTGTCCCCCATGTACGTGTTAACAAATTAGAGACTTAAGCCCTAGAGAATTCCTGGGATTTCAACCTCAGACAAAAGGAGTGTGACCAGTGCATCCTGTGGAGGACACAAGTCCAGAGACCCTGTGTGTCTTGCAGATAAATAATACCTATCCCCATCTACCATCCTCCTCTACCCTGAGTTCCAATATTAAGTATTTAGGACTTAAAATCACAATAACAATCACTTAGAGGTGACCATAAAACAATAAAATATAGAATTAAAATCATGATCTCTTCATAACTCAGAGAAATTCCAGCGGAACCAGAGCCAAATTCTGGAACACACTCTGTTAACATTTAGGATAAACAAACATTCCTCATTGGCAGAGTCAGTTAGATTCACTTTGATATTTGACTTTGCGAATGAGGCAATTTATTTTGTTTGACTTATTCCTCATATTTTTTCCTATTTGTTACATAAGTGAAGTAGCTTACGTTTACTGCCAGACACTGTGCTAAGCATTTTTCTTGTATTAATCTATTTCTCCTAACACAAATCCTATCAGGTAGGTGCTATTATTATCACACTTATTTTACAGATGAAGAAACTGAGGCTGAGAGAATCAGCACTGTGTTGATGTCCCTGTAAGTAGAAAGTGCCAGAGCTGAGCTTGAACCCGATAGTCTGGCCGTAAGTTTGGGCTCTTCCCCACTGATCAGTAAATGAATACATTCTAATTTTGAAAGGTCCAAACAGCAGTTCAGAACTCAAAACAAAGGGTAAGACTGCCCAGTTAAGATTCTTCTGTGCGCTGGAGTGAACTTGTAGAATCATTTGAGAATAGTTGACTTCTTTAAAGCTTTTAATGTTTCCTTCAGCAACAAGGTGTGTGCTGCTGTTTTTTTAGATTCCTTTTTATATCTGTGAGTAAAGTTTCATGATTTTATTCTTAAGGGTTTGCATATTTCCATTTATGTATATTTCAACATGTTATTGTTGCTACTGTTCTTTATATTGCCAATGGATCACTTTTTCCGTTATGTCACATATGGTAATAGCAAGTTTATAGGAAAGTGATAGATGTTTATATGCTGGTGTACATAATGAACTTTTATCAGTTCTAATAGTTATTTCAGTAGATTATCTTAGATTTCCCTGATAGTTGATCAATTATCTATATATAGTGACCAACTCATTGATTCATTTTATTCATATGATTTTTTTGTTGTTGTTTGAAGAGTTTGTTTTTAACAAGATGTTTCTCTTCATTTTTTATAGTCTTTATTTGTTTTAGAGCAGTTTTAAGTTCACAGAAAAATTGAACAGAGAGTCAAGAGAGTTCCAGTACACCCCTTACCTCTGTACATGCACAGCCTCCCCCACTGTCAACATCCCACACTTGATGGTACATGTGTTACAACTGGTGATCCTATACTGACACCATCACTCAGTCAATAAGTTACATTAGAGTTTACTCTTAGGTTGTACATTCTATGGGTTTTGACAGACGTATGATGACATGTATCCAGTATCAAATCATACAGCATAGTGTCACTAGCCTGAAAATCCTCTGTGTTCTGCCTATTCATCCCTCTCTCCTCCCTGACCCATGGAAACCTCTGATCTTGTGACTGTCTGCATAATTTTGCCTTTTCTAGGATGTCATAAGGTTGGAACCATATAGTATGTAGCTTTTCAGGTAGGCTTCTTTCACTTAGTAATATGCGTTTAAGGATATCATGTCTTTTCATGGCTTACAGTTCATCTTTATTGGAGCAGAATTCCATTGAATCTTAGAACTATATTCCATTGTCTGGATGTACCCACAGTTTCTTTATCCATTCACCTACTGAAGAACATCTTGATTGCTCCCAAGTTATGGCAATGATGAATAAAGCTGCTATAAACATCACGTGCAGGTTTTTGTGTGGACATAGGTTTTCTGCTCCTGTGGATAAATACCAAGGAGTGCAATTGCTGGATTAGGTTGTAAGAGTGTGTTTAATTTTGTAGGAAACTGCCTAACTATCTTCCAAAGTGGTTGTACCATTTTGCATTCCCATCAGCAATAAATGAGAGTTCTTGTTGGTACAAATCCTCGCCAGCATTTGATATTGTCATAAATTATCGTTTTTAAAAAAGGAAAGAAAAAAAAGAGTTGAAGAGAGAGCGATGAAGGAACTAGGATGAGGAGTAACTCGAAGAATTCAATTGAGTCAGAAACTGAGATGCAAGCAGCTGAGATAGAATTTAACTGTCATCCACCTCCTTTCCTTCTGACATGTCCCTGCTACCAGGTATCCCAACCGAAAGTGCCACTCCATTGGTTTACCATTCACATACCATCCGTGCCTGAGCTCGACCTATGGTCTTCCAAACTATGCAATTTGAGCAAGTTTCTTACTTTCTGCATGTTAGTTGACTCAACTGATATAATGGGAAATATAATAGCTTACAGATTTGTAGCAATTATTGAACGTGATAAATTGTTTATACACATTGTCTGGCCATAACTAGCAATCAAAACGTATTGCTACTCCTTTTATTATCACTATTATTATTACCTACAGAAAGTTTTGCAACCCAAAATACCTGTATGGAGGATAACAGTGTGTTTCCAGATATTATCAGATCACTGTTATTTTGATGACTTGATTTCTATTGAACATTATATTCTCCCTCCCCCTACTGAGTTTAGGCAACCACCATCTACTCTCTGTTTCTATGAATTTGACTTCTCTAGATCTTCTTACAAGCGGAATCATACAGTATTTGTCTTTTTGCGACAGGCTTATTTCACTTAGTGTACTGTCCTCAAGGTTCATCCATGTGGTAGAAAATGACAGGATTTCCTTATTTTAAAGCTGAATATGAATAATATTCCACTGTATGTAGGTACCACATTTTGTTTATTCATTCATCTGTCTATGGATACTTGGGTTGCTTCCTCCTCTTGGCTATTGTGGATAATGCTGCTACGAACAGGGATAGGCAAATATGTGTTCGAGAACCTGATTTTAATTCTTTTGCATATATACTCAGAGGTAAACTTGATTGATCGTATTGCAATTCTATTTTTAATTTTTTGAGGGACCCCCAGGCTCTTTTCCTTAGCATCCGTATCATTTTACTTTCCCACCAAAAATGCACAAGTGTTCCTATTTCTCCACATCCTTGCCAACACTTGTTATTTTCTTTCTTTCTTTTTTTTTCTGGATTGTAGTCATCATAATGGGTATGAAAAACCCATGTGATTTAGACTTGAGATCTGAAACACAGCAAGAAAGCACTGGGGCAAAAAATCTAGATGTTTCTCATCTCACCTTTTCATTCTGCCGCCATTGCCCACAGAGTAAAACAGAAAATCTCCTTGATTAGGCCCAGCCTGTCTCTCTAGTCACTAAGCCTTCCCTATTCCACCATGTTCTACTGCATGTTTCAGGGTAACCTGGGTTTCTGATGTTCCCTCAACTAGCCACGTAGTTGATGCAGTCTCCTCTTCCGTCATGCTGTTCCCTCAGCATCCCTCCTCCAAACGTTTCTCCATGTCAAAATTCTATATATTCTTGAGTGACACTCACATATGCTCCTCTATATAACCAGCTTCACTTCCCAATGCCTCTGCTCAGAACTGTTCACATCTCCCCCTGTATTTCCAGCGAGCACTCTGCTCATGGTTGGGAGAGGTGAGGACGAGCCTCTATGGGCTTCTCTACTGCGGGGACCGTGAGTATTCAAAAAGTGTGATCATCCTAATTGACAAGTAAAACTAAAGACGAGCTTCTTTTTTTTTTTTTTTAATCAATTTAGAGCTTGATTTGATTTCAAATCTCTTGTTATTTTTGAAACATTAGACTAGAGGAGGAAATTAGTAGTTAAAGAGGTCCTCTTCCTCTTCGAACTGTGTGCTCTTGGGATCCTGAAAACCACTGATTTCCTTCATAATTGTCACCATGCTACTAACCTTTCTCCCTCAACTGCCCAAAGAAAAACGTGGCATAGCAGGCATCACTTTACACTAAAGATGCACCTTAACCAAGTTAGTGGTGTGTTAATTCACATTCATTCATTTACTCAAGGAATATATGCTTATCTTCTTCTCTGTGCCAGGCACTGTGCTAAGTAAAAATGAGCAAAACCAGACATTGCCCTGAAATTAAGGAGCTAAATTCCACGGGGGCTCCCATCAGTTAACTCATTATACATTTGTAAAGCCACAACCCGGGTGATTGCTACAAAGGAGAGGAGCATGGTGCCAGCAATGTCTATAAATGAGAATTTTGACCAGGTCGTTAGAGACTGCGACACAGATGATGGCATCAACCCTCAGTGAGGAAGGGAGGGCTGGAAACCAGACCTTGTGATCTACCTCATGCCATGTGGGCAGGACCAGTGAGGATCTCTAAGTACAAATAGCCCTGGGCTCCCCAGGCTGCTGAGTCCAGCTCCTAATTGCTCATCGTATGCTATAGCTGAAAGCTCAAAGAAAAATAAACCATGAGGCTGTCCCTGTCTGGCCTGCTGGTCACTCTGGCCCTTTGCTGCTATGAAGGTGAGTATCATTTCTAATCAGTCCAGCACCAGCCCTGGGAAGTAACCTTCTCTGAACTAGGTGAACTTAATTAGGAGTATGAACTGACCGAAATCCAAACATTTTCCTCTACTTGTGAACTAGCCTCACAAAAGCCCAGGGCTCATTTTGTCAAATCCCAGTGCTCTGGAACTTTTACGAAAAATCATTCCCAGAAAATTTTAGGAGTTTTCCACCCGAAGCCTCATTCCTTCTATGTGATCTGTGTTCAAGAAGCAGCATGACAGAAGATTTGGATGTAAATCATGGCTCTGCCACTTACCAGCACTTTGACCTAGAACAAAATGCTTAATGTCCCTAAGTCTCCTCTTGTCATCGGTTTCAGCTACTACCAAGAGTAGCTGTGACAACGGAGTGGATTGACTGTGTCAGGAGTGCAGCTCTGGGTATTGAGCAGACATCTCATAGTTCTCAGATGTCCTCCTTCCACAGTATTTTAGGTGCCCGTTGGGTCCACAGCTTTTTAACTCATAGATTCAGACTCATAAAATGATACAGCTGGAAGGGTTTTTGGAGACTTCTCAGTTCCAGGAGAGCCAATGTTCTCTGAATCTCTGAATAATAAATCTTCAAATGGGCTCTGTGAATAAGCAGCACTCAATGTGTCTACGAGTACTACTAATTTTCTAGGAGTACTACCAGGAATTTGAGTAGAACTAGTACAATCATTAGAGCTACAATTTCTATTTTTCTAGATTAATTCTAGCCATTAATTCAACAATACCTTTGCATGTCTTCATGCCCTCGATACTGACCCAAGTCTTCTTGAATTTCTCTCTTTCATCTGACTTTCTAAACATCCTCCTCTTTTCCTACGTGGCCTCTGATTTTACTCTCTCCAAATTCTCTGCATAGTTTGGTGTCTGAGCAGGGGTCATATCAGAGCCTAGTAGGGCACACCACAGGCTGCAAGATGTTTGCAAAAACTTGAGGGGATGGAGAATCCAGACGAGAAGTGGTTACATCAAGTCTCAGGACAATTCCAGTGGGGTCAGGAGAGAGCCACCCTTCCCACCCCTCACCCTCTCCCAGGAATTCTGTGCATCACTGCAGAATAAAAGAGCCAATCATAACTTTGTGTATAAGCTTCAAAGGTGTTCAAACTGATTAGTTTTATATTTTTTTAGCTTTTTAGCTATATCTTCATCCAATGACATAATCCTATTCTTTAGTCTCAAAATAGCATCTTTCAACATATAAATAGTTTACTTACTCTTCTGCAGATTTATTCTCCCTTCTCTGATCTCATAAAATCTGACTGTCCCATTCACTTGAAAGGTTGATTACTAAAATCTCCTTTTCCCCAATATCCAAGACAAAAGAAGGGGTCAATCCTTTGACTGCAAAACGTAACTTTTTGAAATCTAGGAAAAGTGAATTTCAGCAAAGCAGGAGAGTCTTAGGAAGTACTAGGTGTACTTTACAACAGGTAAAAACTGAACCAGGCATCAGCACACCTGCTGTCCAGTCCTAGCTCTGCCACTTGCAGTATCACCATAAGGAAATCATGACCCTGAGGGTCTCACACCGTCATCAGCGCACTGAGGAGATGGGAATATAAAATCCCTGGGTTTCTTATTTTAGTTCTAATATCAGAGCCATAGGAAAAATCAACTTTCCTTGTATCAATTGTATTTCTTTTTCTTCTGCTTCAGCCAATGCAGTTGTCTGTCCAGCTGTTCTTACTGATTTCGCAGCCTTCCTCTTCCTTAAGGAACCTGCTTACAAGATAGAACTTGAGAGATTTCCTGCACCACCAGAAGCTTATGAAGCCAAGTTGGAAGTGAAGAGATGCACGGATAAGATCTCCTTTGGGAACAGACTGCTAATTTCAAAAGCATTGGTAATTTCTTTCTTCTTTGTGCATAGAGGCTTCCTATCAGGTGAACATCCAGGGAGGAGGTCAGGGTGGTGCTCTTGGGGAACACAGGTGGTGGAAGCAACTACCTCACTGCTCCCCTCTGATAGCATGACCTGTCGCCACAAGGTGGATGATAACATTACACCTGCTGAACAAGACTGCACAGACCATCTGGGCATCTTCCTCCTTCTCAGGGCACCTTCCTGTGTGCCAGGTTCCCCATAGTGCCCTGAGGAGGAGAACACGTGGGGCCCCATGCAGTGATTTTGAAGGGTCAAAGCACTGCTACCCTTCCTGCCAGGGAACTTTCCTGAGGATGAGTTCCTTCACCCAGTGGACACAGTCCCTGTGGAATCTCATGGGGAGTGTTGGGAATGTTCAAAGGAGAGACATGTAGGAGGGAGGGAACTAGCCCCTGCCCTCTGTCAGGATGGAGAGGAGGCTGACTGGGTTCTCTGCCAGCTTCTGCAGAGCCCAGGCCCACTCCTTGCACCTCCATCCACTTTTTCACTCCTCACCTATCACTCTCTTCCTTATCACAGCCAGTGGGCAGAGACCCTCCTTGTTATGTCTCCTGCAGCCACGTGTGAAAGTGAAACATTTAAATTATGTCTTTATCCAGAATCAGGTCGTTAAATGTGTCTCAGCCCATCCACTGTTGGATTTAGGTCATGAGGTTCAGCTGCATATGCACATGGAAGCTGGATTCTCAGTGCTGAGAAGCACATGTGCCATCAGGTTGAATTTTAATAACTTAGGGTAGGAATCTCCTGAAAGCAGTTCTTCCCATGTCCTGTCCCTCCCCTCTCCTGACCTCTCAACCCTGTGTCCCCGTTAGAGTGAAAAAGTAGAGTCCTCTGTCCTGGGACATCAGAAGAAAGAAATCCCGGGCTTCTCTGTCCAACCCTTCACCCCTCTCCTTCCACAGAAACCTGAGTCCTACTCTCGGGTCACCTCAGGGTTCATTTGCTGGACTGTGGAAATGGTGCTTTCCTGACTTGCATGGTTGGTCGTAACTGTACCAGGTCTACTTAGGTTACCTGCACACTGATGTCCTGCCTGGTATCTTCCATTTGCCTTTTGTTGGTTGAAATTTCATCGACGTCTTGGTGCAAACATCGGTCTGTGTTAACATGTCATTTCCAGGAGCAGCATGACTGCCCTCTCTTTTCTTTCTTTCTTTTTTATTTCAGGGGAAAATAGTGTTGAAGTGTGCTTATAATGATATTGCAAGTCTTCTGTAGTAGAACCTCTGTCTTTCCATGATCACCTGATCTTCGCTGGAAAATGTAAAGGTTTCAACATCCTGCTTCAATAAATCACTTGCCCTGCACTTCTCTAATTGTCTTGTCATTGTCCAACAGCCTCTGGCCTCAGGTTGGGGTGGATTTCATCATGAAATGGGCAGGGTGTCGTCTAGTAAATTTCAGAGACCCAACATCCAGTTACCCCTGGCGGCCTGAGGTGCAGGGATCACAGGAGGTATTATTTGTCAGGAATCATCCTGCATTACTTTACCGATTTCCCCTTCACACGGCCATGAGTGAAAATGAAGTTTCAGGGTAAAAAGGAATTAAATCTTCCTGCTACTCATCTTGTATCGAGGGAGACCTGCATCCTGTCTGCCCAGTCACGCGGTTCCCAACCAGCAGCATTGCTAATATTTTGTCCTCATCATAACCACAACCAACCTGCTTGTTCTCTTCCCGTCCCTGTGGTTTCAATCCTTTAAATTGTCCAGTGTCAGTTGTTTTCCTTTACCTCTCAATTTTTAGTAAATATCCAGGGTTAAATTTCAGTTAACTCTTTTTCACTCTGCACACCACTCGCGTGGCTCATGGATGTCTACATCACTCATCGACACCTCAGGCTAACGCTTCCTCTCTGATTCCCCCAAGATATTCAGAAACAAGCATCCAGCTGCCATCTGGACAACTCCTTTCAGGCACTCCACAGTTATTTTGGAAGGAATATATAAACTTGCACACACTCTCTGCCCACAACATATTCCTCTTTCGTGTGCCCCCACCCTCCATCCTGGCTAATGGACCCACCACCCAAAGAGGCACCTGACTCAGAACACTTGCATATATCATAGGCTCCTGGTTAGTTTCCAGTGGCTGCTGTAACACACTACCACACACTTGGTGGCTTAAATCAACTTATTTTCTCAAAGTTTGGAGGACAGATTTCCAAAATTTGTAAGACTCTGCCCAAATCATTGCGTCAGGAGGGTCACATGCTCTCTGAAGGTCTAGGTGGAAATCTATTCACAGCTGCGTCCAGCTTTGATGGCTGATGCCATTCCTTGAGTTATGCCCACATCACTCCAATCTCTGCCCCATAAGGTCGCACTGCCTTCTCCTTTTCTGAGTGTGTAAAATCCTCCTCTCGTCCTTTGTACAAAATACATGGGATTGCATTTAGAGGACACCAGAAAATTCAGGATAATTTCCCCAACTCAAAATCTGTAACTTTATCACATCTGCAAAGTCCTTTTTTTGCCATAGAAGGATAACATTACAAGTTCCAGGGATCCCTAATCCCTGGAATAGGATGTGGATAGTTTGGAGGATTTAGGGGCTACTACAACTCAACTCCCTGCTGACATCTAAAACTTCTCAAATTTCACCCCCTCCACCGCCAGAACATCATTTCTGAGCATCCTCTCCTTTCCATCCCCACAGCCAGCATCACAGTCCAGTCCCAGTCGTTCCCGGCTTGTGCGAAAGTCTCCTGAATGCTCTCCTGGGCTCTGAGATACCTTCCTGCAATATATCATCCTCATTGATGCCAAAGTGATCCCCTTGAAATAAAATGTAAATCTGATCTCAGTTCTGTAACCCTGAATTACTAGTGGGCATGTGTTTCCAAATGTTTCAAGTAAGAGGACTTATTAACCCTAAACCGACACTCAAATAATAGTAGGTGTATTTATACAAACTCTGATTGAGAAAATAGAAGGTAACAGTTATCTACTATTATCAATTATCAGCAAAATTTTTACAATGAATGTGCATTTTTACTCATATCTGGAAATATGTACATTTAAATTAGTCCTTATTTTGTGAAACACATTACATATTCAGTCTACATACTATGCTGGGTGGACACCAGGATTCATGGAGCTCTTGAAACACCCTGAGAAACCCAGATTGGAAACACTGCTGGAGGATCCAGTCCCACTGTTGGCATTGCACACCAGGACTTCCAAGACACCGTCCCTGGCCCTTCCGACCTCATCTCTCTGCTCACCAAGGATTCTGTGCTCAGCCGTAGTGGTCTACGTGCCATTCGCTTATGCATCACCGTGCACCAGGCCTGTGGTGTCCCCTTTGTCTCTATATCCTTTCCTGCACAGAACAGCTGACATCTTATCTGTAGGACATTTCACATCTCATCCTCTGTGAAGCCCTCTCTGTGTCCCACATCCCATAATAGACTTTGTACACAGAGAGATACTTTACACTCAACAGCACACAGAGATACACACTTTTACACACAAACACACCATACACATACACAGATACAAAACAGAGACAGGCACAAAGATGCAGACAAACACACAGTCACAGACACACAGATCGACACTCACATATGCAAAAAGACACACACACAGATCGTCACTATCAGACATGTACACAGATGCAGATGTATACACAGACACACACATGCACAGAGACAAGCACATACCTCCCTCTGTTATCACTTTATCTTTCTTTGATATAATATTCATCTCACAGAGTTGTTTTGAGCATATATTGAATAAATTAATAATATAAAACAACAAATATTATCAACCATTATTATTATCTCTAAAACACTCAGAGTTTACACGCATTGGGCACCCTTATGGTCTGGATATTACCCTGGGAGTTTTACATGTTCTGTCTCATTTAGTCCTTACTACCCTCTAGGAAAGTAAAAGATGTTCCCACCACTGACCGTGGGGATAAAGAATGTCCTACCTGGTATTCCTCAACCCTGCCTCTGTGTTAGAATAAGCTGGAAGATTTCAAAAGCAAGCGATGCCCAGGCCCCATATATATCAATTCTCTGCACATAGAACCCATGCAGAACCCATGCAGTCCCCATTTCCTCATCTCCACCTCTTACAGGGGCAGCCACTCAGTAATAGGGAGGAGGATGATACTCTCCACGTGAGTCAGAGAACCCCCAGCGTCACCAAGGAGGTCACCTTGAGACCTTCCCTTGGCCACTTCTATAGTCCTTCATGTCTGACAATTCCAGGTTATTCATGAGTTTCACTGTTGAAAAGTCAATAAACTTGGTGTCTCATAAAAGAGAATTTTCTTCATGAGCTACTATTTAAGAGTGTGAGGTGGGGGCCGGCCTGGTGGCTTAGCGGTTAAGTGCGTGCCCTCCGCTGCTGGCGGCCTGGGTTCGGATCCCGGGCGCACACCGACACACCGTTTCTCAGGCCATGCTGAGGCCGCGTCCCACATACAGCAACTAGAAGGATGTGCAACTATGACATACAACTATCTACTGTGGCTTTGGGGGATAAAAAGGAGGAGGATTGGCAATAGATGTTAGCTCAGAGCTGGTCTCCCTCAGCAAAAAGAGGAGGACTAGCATGGATGTTAGCTCAGGGCTGATCTCCCTCACAAAAAAAAAAAAAAAAAAAGTGTGTGAGGTGGGATAATGCAAGACTCCAAGGGCTGGGGTCAGGAGGAGAGAGGTTTAGAGGTTTAGTTATGGTGTAATGGGTAGAGACTTTCTGTTTGGGATGATGACACGTTTCTGGAAATGGCCAGTGGTGACGACTTGCGGAAGTACTTAATGCAACTGAATTGTATACTTAAATATGGTTAAAATGGTGAATTTTGTGTTATGTGTATTATAACACACAAAGACAGGCTGAGCTCTCCATTGAGGCAGCAGAAAGATGATATAATGGGAGCAGGGCCTGTATTTCAACACCCCTGGACATGCTCTCCCAGAGCTGTTGGCACCTTAATGTCTAATTATGTCTGGTGTCAACTCTCTTTGATTTGCCTCCTGGATTTTCCCCTGTTGAAGATATCGCTAAGTTTTAAAAAACACCAGTTCACACTCACAGACTGAGTTTAACCAAGTACAAAGGATTGACTCATGCAGAGTCCTGACTTTATCCCTTGAGGCCTCTCGTTCTTCCCCTGGACAAGTCCTGTGGTGCTCTGTCTGGGCTCTCCTCCTCAAGTGTCTTCTCCCTGCAGCCATCTCACTCTCTATGACAAGGTCAAAATTCTGAACACAAAGCTCTGATTTTGTCACAAGCTCACTTAAAGCAAACCTACAATGGCTCTCCATTTCCTATGACATGAAGCTCAATGTCTCCATTCAGAAATTAGAATACTCAGGCCTGTATAGTAATGAAGATTCCCTCCTTTACTTCTGCGTTTTCTCTCCCAGCTACTAAACATAGTTTCTGACATTGTTAGGGCATAAGAAAAGGAAAGACACAGGAAGACAAGAAAGTTCTGGATTCACTCATACTCCTGTAGGATTGGACCAGTGTCTCTGAGCCAGACAGATGCTTTCTTCTGTGGGAAACCTTCAGGGGACTTCAGAAGCCCAGATTACTAAGATCTCTTATCTCTTTATGGCTTAATGTACATTTGTAGCACAACATAGAGTTCTGAAAAATTAAAAATATGGCAACTGGACAAAATAACAAAGGATTTGGAAGACAAAGTAAAATAGTTGAACAAAAATAGTGTATATGTATTGGAAAAGATAAAGAAATAGGAGAGAGAAGAAAAGAATGTTAAAGCATCCACCCAGGATGTCCAACTATTAGGATTCCAGAATGATAGAAATTGTGGTGGGATGTAAACCACCAAAGAAATACTACAGGACAGTTCAGAAGAAAAGAAGAATACAAAATTGAAAGGCCACCCACTCCCCACATCAAAACACATTTTTGTGACTTTTTGGAATAACATCCTAAAGAAAGAAATTGCTTTCAGAAAGAAACACTAAGTCGTGTCCAAGGATGGGGAATAAAAATCAAATCAACACAAGACTGGAAGACACAAGAGAAATACTAAAAATTCAGAGAATCCAACCTATAATTGTATACGAATATAACTCTATATGCAGTCAACTATCATTTAAGCATGAAGATAAATAAAGGTATTTCAGAAATGTCAATCTTCAAAAGTTTTATCTCCAATGAGCTTTCTCAGAGGATGTCAGAGGATATGTGTTATCAGAAAGAAGGAGTAGATGAAGAAAGATAAGGCATGGAATCCAAAACACAGGGTATAACATGGTTTATTATAGATAAATCCAGAGAGAGCCATAAAAAGCAATATTTAGAACATGTCAATATCAGGCGACACGGTGAAAGAAGTTGTAGGTGAGTGTGAGACAACGTGGTGTGGATGGGAATGGACAGGCGTCTGGTGTTTCTTATTTGAACTGTTTTTCAATATTTTTCTTTTTGAACATTGCTCTTATAACACTAATTTAAAATAAACATTTTGAAAAATGTAGGAAGTTGTAAGACAAAAATGAAAAGGAAAGACAGAATTGAAGAAAATGGGCAAGAGAAAATTTGGCAATAACTAGGTTATGATGCCACAAATTATCTCAGGTCAACTTGGAGTCTCCACTGCTCCAAACTTCTGAGAAACTTGATGTATTTTTTGAAGGAATTAATGGACTTCTTTAAGGAATTAATTGTCATGTTAAATGACAAGATATAAGACAGAGAACTGAAGAAAGATAGGAGGTACATTATTAAGAATGAGATTCTACCTTAGAAATTAAAGGCCCATGGAAATCCAAGGAAGAACAAAGCCCTTATGAGCTTGTCTTCTCCAGGGAGGAAGACTTTGTGAGGACGTGATGGCTGATTTGGATCTTGAAGGACACAGTGGATGAGGATGACAGAATGGAGAAAGCTTGGGGAGCAGTCTGGCAGAGGCATGGCCATGAAGCTAAGCTCCGCACATTAAAAAATACAGAGCCCACACTCCTGCCGGCATCTGTCTACACTGGGGCTCCACTCACTGTCCACTGGGTGCTCCTTTCTCTCACTACTTACCTTTTGCCACAAAGGCAAATGCTTTTAGATATTTCTCTGGCAAGTTGTTTAGCAACATCTTTGGTCTCTACCCACATGATGCTAAAAGGACACCACCCACCCAGTCAAGACACCAGAAACATCTCTGGACACTGACAAGGTCCACAGGATGGGTGGAAGGAGGGAGTCAATCAGCCCCAGAAGAGAATGACCGCTCTAGCAGTGAAAATACTCTATTTCAGGTCGCCACACACCCCTTGTAATACCCCTAAGGACCAGAGAGTCACAATTGTCAATTCTGAGGGTTAGCAAGAAAATGTGGGCATGCAACAGGAGGAAAATTACTAACAAAGAGAGAAGATAATGGTATAGGCATCTACTGAACCATACGAGCTATCATATGATTGGGGATTAAATATTTAAGCACACATTTTGTGGAAACATCAAGTTGTGTAAAGTTCATAATTTTGGTGAATGAGCCAAGCAGAATTAGCCAGAGGTGACACCTGATCCTGGCTCACCTTCCAAATCCGGCTCACTGACCCAAGTCATGAGATGGATCCGGGTAACATTGGATCAAGGCAATGGTTACTTCTGGGAAACAGGGAGACTGAGATGTTCCAGTCTTTTATGGCATGGGCTCCAACTTCCTCCTATCCTCACCTGTCCCTCCCCTACTGTGACTCCAAAGTCCTCATCCAGGAATAGAAAAAAGGTAATGTCACACTGATGTCTGATTTTAGTGTTGAGTTTGAATCATGCCTTTACTAATGATTCTAATTTAAATGAGCTTCTCTAGCCAAATAGATGGAATAATAAAACATAATATAATCAGTGAATTCTTTGGAAAAGTCTGTCCTGAGAAGCAGTTACACAACAATTAATTAAGCAGCTACAGGTTGACTATTGTCACACAAAGAGCAGAGGTGCACAGGCCGTGCCCTCAAGGAGCATGAACAGGGAGGAAAGGGCCATGGGATCAGGTCCTGGGATGTCAGGAGAAAGCTGCACTCAGAGATCCAGGGTGTCTGGGAAACTGAGGTCCCTGGAGTTTCAGGGACCAGTAAAGGGCACAAGGAGTGGGCTATCTTTGTTGCGGCATCAGGAAAGAATGAGGAGTTTCAACCCAGAGGGACTGAGTCAAGGACAGTCGGGGAAGGGAGTTCACAGGGAGCAGAGGCCTGGAGCAGAAACTGTGGGGCCTGCACAGAAATCAACCTGGAGTTCACATTGGGCAGTTGTGGGAGTTGAGGTCACAAAGATCCGTGTGAGCCATAAAGTGAAGGTCCACAACTCAAACTCAGGAGATCATTACTGTCGAGAGCTGCGTCTCAAGTCAGAACACCTGGCTCTTCATCTAGGCTCTGTCACCCATGAGCTGTGTGCCCTTGGTCAAGTCACTTGGACTCTCTTGTCTCATTGTCTGCAGCTGGGGAGAAATGATATGCCCACCTTATAAGGAAAGAGACCACACATCTCAGTTTGCTCAGGAGAATCCTATTTTATGTTGCAGCCCTGGCATTCCATCCATTTAGTGACCTCTTTCACCCTCCTAAGTACCCCAGTTTGGCCAATAAGTTTCATCATCACCCTACTCTTTGGGTGGTTGTTGTGAAGACTAAAAGAGATTTTCACCAGCGGCTTATTTCAAGTAAGTGCCATGTAACGGTTTGCCATTCATGTTTTATTCAATTTGAAAGAAAACAAGTAAAGATGGATTGGTACTGGGTATTGAGAAAATAAACCAATTGTATGTGGAATATGTCAGAGGGAAATACAGTGCTTTATTTTCAAACTTAGGACTTTGACCTCAGATCTAAACATGAGGATCTCTAGATCTTTTAGAGAATGTAAAGTGTAAGCAGAGTCTTTACTTGTCTAATGGTCTTAGTAGTCCTTCAAGGTTGATCATATCATCCTTCTCAATTTTATAAAATGAATCACTGGCAGCTGACGTAGATAGCATCTACCTTGTGCCCAGCCCTGTTCTGAGAACTTACATGTTGAACTCATTCAGGCCTCACGACAATCCTAGGATTGTTCCCATTGTACGAAAAGACAGAGCTGTGAAATCTCCACACCAGGCTGGGCCCAAGGCAAGGGAGGCATCTGGCCTAGGAATGGTCTGGATGACCCGGACAATGGACATCTCACTGACAACCAGGATGTCCCCAAGACAAGATCTTTTCTTAAAGTTTCTGTCCTGGATAACTACCTCTCCACCCTTGGTCTAGACTTTGGCATGATCTTAAGGAAGTAGAGGTTCACCTCCAAAGAACATCCCTGAGGTTATTGTCCCAACAGCCCTGGTGGTGATGGCAGAACCAGTTTTATAGAATGAGTGAAAAAAAAGTAACATGGTATCTCTTGTCACCAAACACTGTGGGCTGGATTCATATCAGTAATTTACAATAAAAAGTTTAAAGATCATGTCAACTTCAAAATAACTCTTTTGTAGGCATTTGTGCCAATGCATGAGTCACTAAAGAAAAATGGCTATCACTGAATGTTATTACTTTTATCAATTATGCAAGGCCTCAAATGACCAAAATATTAGTGTGAATGTATCTCAGGTCTTGTAGGAGCCTGAGGACAGGCCAAATATAATTCCATCTTGCCACAAACTTTACCACAAGACACAGGTATTCAGGGTGAAATCTGTGAATAATTCACCTCTGCACCCTAGTTCGTCAATAAATGTCTCACAAACACCAAAACTGAAGGCTGCTTCACTCCTCTAGTTTCTGACCTCAATGTAAGGACCTGAGTGAAAGTTCCTTTGGAAAGAGAAAAAACTTCAGGCCAGAACACAAGCTTTCTGACCCTTTGCTTTCTGCTATTTCTCCTGGCAAACACTGACTTGCAAATGAGTCTTCTGTGGGTCAAGTTACTATTTGATTCACCTGATATGATCATCACCAGTTGTATGGAGAAAACATGGACATAAAGAAAACACACCTGTTTATCGTGGGCTCCGTGTACATGATATGGGAATTTGTTTTGCTGAGTAAGAGACACCTGAATGTTCCAGTGACCCAAAAGGCAACAGGGCAGGTCCATAACAACTGGGGCACCAGGCAGGGTCCCCATTAAGTCCTGGCCAAGGAAACAGTCTCCCCTTTCTTTATCTCAGTCCTTCGCTTGCCTTTGGAATGAAGATCACCACAATAGTCAACTGGTGAAAATACACACGTGAAAACATAACTTTATGCTCTATTTCTAGTATCTTCCTAAATCAGTATTGTTCTTGACAATTTATGCTCCAGCTGGGTGGTGGA
The DNA here is from genome assembly GCF_020826845.1 of Diceros bicornis minor. NCBI lineage: Eukaryota > Metazoa > Chordata > Mammalia > Perissodactyla > Rhinocerotidae > Diceros > Diceros bicornis. Next base: position 11,072,805 of record NC_080770.1, read on the forward strand.
AAGAAATGAGTCCCAAATAATCCAGACAGGAAATAATGCATTCACAGATAGTTAGCTATAGACTCATCTCTCTTTCTCTCTCACACAATTCTCTCTAGTTTTTTAACCTAAGGCAACTTCGTTTCTCCTTTTCCTATTACCTTCATATTTTTCCTGCCTAAACTGATTTGGCTTTTCTATCCCATGAGGCTGTGCTATCCCTCTCTTGACACCAAGAGACACACTTTCCTTACCTTGCCAAGTACCACCTCGGTACTTGCTGTTCCCTCTGTCTAGAACACACTTCCCCACATCTTCCCCTGGACATCACTGTCCACTTATCCAAGCTTAGAAGTCCCTCCTCCTATAGCTTTGCCTATAGGAGGCAGTGCAGGACGCTGCCCCGGGGGGCTGTGTTGTTCTTCACATAGTCACTGTCCGATATCACTCACTCAATTGTAGGCTTGTTTGTTGCCTCCCTGGTAAGAGGTGAGCTCCACAGAGCAAGGTCCTCCTCTAACATGTTCCTACAACTCAATCTGTGGCACAGAACACAGGGCCCAGTCATAGGAGAAGCTCATGGTTACTGTTGAACAATGGATGCGTGGATGGATGGAGGGATGGATGGATGGATGGATGGATCGATGGATGGATGAATGAAACCTCCCATTTATTCATGATTACCCTGATTTAAGCCCTGTGATAGGCTCTTTACATAGAGTGTCTGTCATCGTTACAAAACCACGCATGGTATCATTCATGCCCATTTTAGAAATGAGGAAAAGGAAGCTCAGAATGACCAGCACTTTAACTTGCCCAAGGACACTTCATGATTAGGTGTTGCATCCAAGATTCAAACCCACACCTGCATGAACCCAGATCTCATCACCATTCCACCACTCAGCACTGCCTCCCCCAAGCAATCAGTTATTCTACTTCTTCATGTCATCCTCTCAGTCAGTGGAAGAAAAACCCTAAACAGCTCTCAAAAACTAAAAGGAAATTAATTCATAGGTTTATAATAGAATAAATTTATGAAATTGAGTTAAGTAAATGAGATATTCTTGTAAAAATCACCATCAGAGAAGGTGAGACGTTAATATTTCCCAAACTTCAAGCACCCCAGGGAAAGTGTCTGTGGGTGAGGGAAGTCTGCCTCCCAGAGGAAGTAGGTGGTACTGCACTGAACGCAGGGGTGTGGTAAACCAGCAGGAATAGACTCACAGATATGAAGATTTTTGTACCTTGAAGAAGGAGAAGGAGAAGAGACAGAGGAGGAGGAAGGAGAGGAGGAGGAGAGGAGGAGGAGGAAGAGATAATGAAGACCACAATAATAATAAAAACCACATGGATGACAACACAGGCTCACAGTGGAGTAATTTGCTTTAATATTTAGAAAGTACCTTTGCATTAATTTCATCTAAGTTATGTATCATTATTACATTTCCAAAATTGTTTGGGGTCCAAAAGGCTCTGCTTCTTTGGTTTCTACAAACAGAGCTCAGGCTGGCTGGGTTCTGGCTGATTCTTACTGTCTTATCCTGGTCCAATACCAAAAAAAATAGTAGAAAGGATCAATGCCAAGTTTATCGTGTGACTCATTCCCCCATTTATGGGAGGGATTAAGGTGGCGACCAGAAGAATAAAAGGAGGAGTTCTGGGTGCTCCTCTCCAGAGTGACTTCCTTCTTCCAGGCCACATCGGAGACCAGCCAACAAAAGCTGCCTCCACCATGAAGCTGGTGACAGTCCTCATGCTGGTGGCCCTCCCCCTCTACTGCTATGCAGGTGAGTACTGACAGGGACAGCAAGCTTTGGGCTAAAGGCTATTTTCAGGGCCCCTATGGAAGAATCCCCAGTCCTCAAACCCCTGTGTAAGGCATCTCATTTCTCCATTGTCCATTTTTTTCACGGCTACACAGTGTTTGGCTTCTCTGGACTATTGAAGGATGGAAGGTGGGGGAGGGGTATGGGCAGATGTTTTAGGGCCAAAGGAAATCCCAGATCCTGAATTTACTCTTCTAGAGTTGAAAACTCAAGACCATTCACCATAATCTCTCTGGATGTATGTCTTTACTGTGATGTAAAAAGATGACAAACATAGGTACACCCAAAAAAGGGTCCATAGCTCCATAATTGAGCCCACTTTTGCATGCTTTCATCCCAGGTTCTGGCTGCGCAGTTCTCGAGGAAGTGGTTGAAGAGACAATTGATCCCTCACTGTCCACGACTGAGTATTTAGCAGCTATTCGCGAGTATGTGTCGGATGATGCCACTGCAAAGGCCGCAGTGGAACTGAAGCAATGTTTTCTCAACCAGTCAAATGAAACTCTGAACAATATCAGAGTGATGCAGGTAATTTCGGTTTTTTCTTATGTGCTTTCAAACCACTGATCAGGGAGACGCAGGCTCGAAGTTTGTCACCAATTATGCCAGAGCAATGGTGAACATACCTTATTTTATTTCAGTGAATTTAATTGTTGGTGAGTGTGAATACTTTGACATCAAGAAAGCCATCAAGGCCCCAATACTGATTCACCTCTTCACTTTGTGGAATCTTTAGTGAATGATAAATGAAAAAGACAAAAGAGGGAAAGAATGCTCAGACAAAGGCTTACCTACTCCTCAGCTTTCCAGTACACACACACCTGCACACACACACCCCCCCACAGACACACACACACACACACACACGCACATTTTCTATCAGGTGAAAACATCTGATTCTCAAGAATTTCCTCACTTTTAGGAGTCATCAGCAAAAAATGTCCCCTTCTTCATAGAAACAAATCATGAAACACTCTTAAGAATTTTTCCATAGAGTCCAAAAAATTCTATTTAAGGAAGATTCCATACATCTTATTTAAAGAATTTAAGATGCACTTTCAAGCAATCAAAATTTGTTAGCATAAATAATTGAATCCCTTGACCATTAATTAAAGACCCCATGAACAAAAAGGGCAGATCATGGTGTTACCAAGCAATGGGTTTGCTCTGCTTGCCACGATCTGAGCCAATGAATCACAACAAGTTAGGGATCGAGAAACAAAGTTTTCATTCAATTAGCGAGCAGATGGCAGACTAGTGTCTCAAAAAACCATCTTCAAGGATTACAGAATCTTGAGGCAGTTATGAGAATGTTTGTTTTACAAGATTTTACTTAGTAAGAGAGAACTGAAAATCTAAGTGATGTCTCTGTGTTTGTTTTCCAGCAATCGATATACCAGAGTTTTTGGTGTGCTCTGTATTAACTTTCCACAAGATCTTTGGCTCAGAGGACTACAGAGAATGGTCAGAAATCAACTGTCGATTGCTATAAACCGCAAATTTTCTTTCTTTTTTTGTCTTTTTAATTACAAACTGCAGGACAATTGTTGAAACCTCCTGTACATTTTCATTTCAATAAAGTATCAGCAAAACCTAAAGTTCTTTTTTTGTTATCTGATTACAATGGAGGCCTTAGAGAGCCTCTTATATCACATATGTGTGCTTGTGCACACACACACAATTATCCATTAAGAACTTGTGGGTGAGGGGGGCCGGCCCTGTGGCGTAGCGGTTAAGTGCGCTCGCTCCGCTGCTGGCACCCGGTCCGGATCCCAGGCGTGTACCGACGCATTGCTTGTCAGGCCACGCTGTGGCAGGAGTCCCACATAAAGTGGAGGAAGATCAGCATGGATGTTAGCTCAGGGTCAGTCTTCCTCACAAAAAAAAAAAAGAACTTGTGGGTGAGGGATTGAAGAATCTGAAAAGCCATTGTTCCTTCACATCTGTAGCCCGACCTTGATCCTCTCTCTTCCTCCTCTCACCACCTTGTCTCCTCTGAGACTGTCTCTGATGTCCTCAGGCACTGAGGTTCTGCTAGTCAGATCCTGCTCAGGTTCCTGAGCCACTGCAGGCTTCATCTCCACCCTGAGTCCTGAGCACCATGGCGAGGCTCCTCTCTTGGCTCTCTCTGCCCCTGATTCAGGTGTGCAGGGCCGGGAATAGAGCCAGCAAGGGAGGTGACTCATCTAAAGCAGGGGTGAATCCTGCGTTGATTTTAAAATTTGATATATGGCATTATTTGGGATATTTAAAAACATTTTATTGAAGTGTTATGTACCCTAATTACTGAGATTTTTGGTGCCCCCTAAATAGAGTGATACTTCCTAGTCCCGTCCCTGCAAGTGGCAATGTGGTCCATTTGCTCATTCCCACAGTGACCCACAAAGAAATGAAGGTTGAGGGAAATGTGTGTGTTCTGTAGGAATAAAGCAAAGCAAGCAAGTTGTCACTGAACCTGAGCTCTCCTTACTTTATCAGTCCCCACAATCCTGTCACTAGTGATAAGTTAGTGCCACCTCTTCTGCTCACACCTCAGCAGGATCCTCTTCCTTCCTGTGCTGTCCTCTCACCCAGGAAGACCCCTGACTCTTTCTCAGGACAATTCAGCTCCCACCAGAGCTGGTTCTTCCACCAGGTATAACGCATACAGAGAATTAGGCACACCACAATTTCAGAGTTCCACAAAATGTTATAATTTCTTTAAAACTATTAAGCAAAAGTGACTATGGTTAATAAATATGTATCAGTGAACCAATGTGGGGTATATTTGTCTTTATACCAATGCAGTGGTAAGATACAACATTTAATATGTTTTTATGGAGAAGTGGCCAAAGGAACCTAAGACTCCCAAAAGTCAGAGTGAGGCCCTCCCCTCCCCTTCTCCAAAACACCTCAGGGCCCATGACAACATTCGACCCAGGCAAATTGACTGTTTCCTTGAACCTACATCTAAGTTCCCGCCTATCACACACACACACATTATTATTTACTAAGAACTCAAGGACTATGCTCAGTTCTTGATGCTTTTGGTGTATCCTCCCTGTGGAGGGAGGAGATGCTGGCTCTCTCTGCTCCCAAGAAACGGGAACCTCAGTCCACCCTCTTTGTTTTGGGCCCTGAGAGGAGAGGAAAATGAAGGAGTCAGATGCAGGAAGTGGAGACGTACAACTGGATATGCAGAAATATGCATCTGCTCAGAGATAAGTGCTGGCTCATCTGATACGGGGTGTCTCCAATCTTCCAGTGAGGAGTGTATGTTTGATGGAGGAGCAGATGACCCTGTGTTGGGGAGTCAGAAGGAGAAACATGATTGCATCACTGAAATTCTCTTTCTCTAGTAGACGGCTCACCAGCTTAGCAGAGAGGAAAGGCCTCAGGATGCTGAGCAATGGCAGCTCCAAGGAGATGCCTTCCCAGGAGTGCAGAATTGGGTGTAAATCTCTACATCTGGCAGGTCCAGGAAGGCCCCTCCCCACCCTCAGTCTCAGCACTTTGACCTCTTTGGCCTGTGTCTGCCTCGGAATATGACTGAGTGGCCCCAGGGGAATGAGGGCACCCATATACATGGTCATGTGTTTCCTGGGTGCACCACTCGTCTGATGATACAGGTGGAGAGTGTCAGTCTGAGGGGACTTGTGCCTGCATTGCTCTTCAGAGTTGAAGTGAATGGTGGTGGGTTGTTTTGACAGGGCAAGTGCCAGACTGTCAAGGAGATTGGAGTGTTGAAATAAATATTGGAGATGGACATAAAGGGATGCAGCAGTTTCAGAATTCCCATGCCAAATAGCAGGAAGCTAAGGGCCCAAGAAGAGGGGGTTGGCTCTGAAGGAAGGCCCATAGCCAAATATGTCAGATCCGTGCAGTTGCAAAGGGACCCTACCATGAGGGAGGCAGTGTAACTGAAAGCTCCTAAAACTGTCTGGGCAATGAACATTCCAGAGAAAGGGTTCAAAGTAGCTTGAGAGTGATGAGAATGTCTGAAAAGAGTCTTTGAGCCATAAGCTTCCCAGCCCAGCCCCCACCTAAAGACCACTGGGAAACTCATCACTGACCACTGGAGTATTGGCTCAGTGGGGGTGAGGGGAAACTACTCCCAGGTGGCTCAGGTGGTGAAAACAGAGACACCAATTGGCTAATAGAGCCTGTCACAGGTGACTTTTGATTTTCCCAGGGAAAAGCCAACTTAGTCAAGACTCAAGTTGGGGAAAAGTGAATATTCACAGCAATGCTCAGTGTCCTGATAGAAGGAGGAGATTACCTCTGCACATTGTTTAGGGGAACATATATCCCATTGTGAATTCCCCAGTGGAATTAAAATTTTCCATCAGGGGCATGGATAGATCTGAGGATCTTAATCAAGACTGGATGAAGTGTTGTGGAGTCGGAGGTCTGGAGCAGTGCCTCAGCTCAAGGGACACTGGTGGTAAATGGATCCTGCACCCAACATTGATTGTGTGAGGAGATCCAGGGAGAGCATGAACACTTACAAGAGTATTACTCCAAGGATTGACCTTAGCTTAAGGTGTTGGTTAGTGGGCTATAGACCACTGAATGAGAGTGTGCACACTCACTACTCTGAGAGGACTCTGGGTAGAAATTTAATTAAGGAAGTAATGGCTGACATCGTCCTGAATCTGGGAAGGGTAAGGGACATCCAGATTTATGAAGCCCAAAGAAGCCCATTAGGATGAATTGAAAGAAATCTACTCTAAGACACATTATAATCAAATTGTCAAAGTAAAAACAAAGAGAATTTTGAAACAGGCAGTTGAAAAGCAACTCATCTCATAGGAGGAAGTCCCATAAGACAATCAGTGGATGTTTCAGCAGAAACCTTGTAGATCAGAAGATAGTGGGATGATATATTCAAAGTGCTGAAAGAAAATACAGCCAACCAAGGATACTATACCCATCAAAACTACCCTGAAAAAAGTGAAGGGAAGGATTCAACAATTCTACTTTGAAGAAAATAGCGTAAGAAAATTAGTAACGTTAAGCACAGCCAATTTTACTGCCGTGTACATATAAATTCAACAGGCATATGATGAAAGAGTAGACACACCTTAATGATCATATGGCTGAGGATGGGAGACTATACGAGATGAACTGCCAGTTTAAATACAAAAAATTTTAAAACCACTGTGTACTGGAGGACAACAATTTGCTTCTTTAACATTGTTCTTAGAATAAAGTTTAAAATCCTTGCAAAACATGAAAGATAGATAAAGACTTTCCCAGACAAAAATAAGCTGAGAGATTTCATCACCACTCAATTTATTTTACAAAAAATGCCAAACAGAATTTTTCATTGAAACAAAAAGATGCTAAACAGCTACATAAAAGTATATGACAGTATAAAAGTCATGGGAAAAGGTAAATATATAGACAAATATAGAATACTGTAATACTGTAATGGTTGTGTGTAAATCACCTATAATTCCAGTATAAAGTTTAAAAGACAAAGGTATTAAAAATAAATATAACTACATAAGTATGTTAAGGGACACACAATATGACAAGAGGTAATGTGGGATGTCCATAAGATAAAGTGTGAGGAGGTAGCAGGAAAAGTGAAGTTTAGCTATGCAAGTGACATTAAGTTGTTATGAGATCAAATAGACTGTTACAACTATAATATAATTTTTGTAAACCTCATGATAACCACAAAGAAAACACCAATAGCAGATTTAAAAAAGCAAAAGAAATCTAAGCAAATTTCTACAAAAAAATCGATGAATCACAACAGAAAACCACAAGAGAGGTAAATAAAGACAAAACAATGAAAATCAGAGAGAAAACAATAAGGATAATAGCAAGAGTAAGTTCATCAATACTATTAATTATTTTCAACCCTAAATAGATTAAACTCTCCAATCAAAAGACATAGTATAACTGAAGAGATAAAAAAAAAGCTGTCTACAAGAGACTCGATTTGTATTTTAGGAAACACATAGGCTGAAAGTGAAAGGATGGAAAAAGATATTCCATACCAATTGTAACCAAAAGAGAGCAGGATTGGCAATACTTAATTCAGATAAAATAGACTTTAAGTCAACAACTGTCATAAGAGACAGAGAAGGTCATTATATACTGATAAAAGGGTCAATTCATCAGGAAGTTATAACATCAGGGTGTCTAATTATATCATGCAAACATAGACTAAACTGAAGGGAGAGATGGACAGCCATACAATAATTGTAGGAGACTTTAATAGCCTACTCTCAATTATAGATAGAACACCCAGACAGGTAATCAACAGAAAATCTGTAGACTTGAACAACACCATAGATCAAAGGGACCTAATAGACATTACAGAACATTCCACCCAACAGCAATAGAATACATATTCTTCTCAAGCACACAGGGAACGTTTTCCAGGAGTGATCACATGTTAGGTCAAAAAACACGTCTTAACAATTTAAGACAATAGAAATCATATCAAGTATCTTTTCCCACCACAGTGGAATAAAACTAGAAATCAATAACAGAGGTGAGAAATGTTAGAACCTACGTGTTGGACTCTTGTTGTGGATCCTGGCACAGAGATCATAAGACGCTTATAATTTCCTTAGTGTTAAGAGCACTAGGAGCTTAAATGGCTTGGAAGTTCTGATTGCTTTCAGTCTTTATTCTAAGGCCTGAGGGTACATAGGAGATGCTCCAAGGCCGTGCTTGCAGAATTTGAATGGACTAAAGAAACCACCCCAATCATCACCACATTTGAACCTTAGCAAAGCATGGCTTGAACATTCTTTCCCATTCCCAGTGGGTGCGCTGGCTGAGAGGGAAACCATTTTATTAAAGACCCTGTTACTCCTCCCTTCCAATGAAAGGCTTAGTGTTGGTTGAAGTCTCATTTATGTTATTAAAGTGGACCTAATTTTAACATGTTTTCACTTCTTTAAAATATCTGCACTCTGTACATCTTGAGGGGAGGACCTTGGTATTTTCATCCCTTTCTTTGTTGCCCCAAAGCAGTTGCACCATTTTACGTTCCCGCAGCAATGTATGAGCGTTCCAATTTCTCCATATCCTCACCAACACTGATATTTTCTGTCTTTTTGATTATAGCTATCCTAGTGTTTGTGAGGCGGAATCTCACTGTGGTTTTGATTTGCATTTCCCTGTTAAGTAATGATGCTTAGCATCTTTTCGTTTGTTTTTTTGTCATTTGTATATCGTCTTTGGAGAAATATCCATTCAGATCCTTTGCTGATTTTCTAGTTGGGTTATTTGTCTTTTGTTGCATTGTAACAGTTCCTTATATCATCATAATTGAACACCCTTATATCCTTCCAATTTATCTCTTTTTTGTCTATGTCAGCTAGAGTCGATTTCTCTTGCGTGTAATCAAGTAGGCTTACCGGTATATCAGGAATGAAGAAAGGTCTGTGAATATCACAAAATCCTCTTGAGGGATATTAAGGTTATTTCAGGCAGTCAACAAACACTTATCAAGCTCCATGCACAGAGCCGTATGATTTGATTCTGCCTCCAGGACATCAAAGATGGGATTCTGGAGTCACCATTCCTTGGTGTAAACATATTGTTTCCCCTGGCATCATGAATTCAGTCTGTTAGACCACAAGACATGTTTTAGAATGGAGCCTTTATTTTTTGTTAATGTCTGAAGCTGGTTGTGGTGGGCTCCCCCGCACTATTGAGGGCACCAGCTGTCCTAGCATCTTGGGCCTATAGACCTGCTGAAGGTAACAATTCCCATCCACTTCCCAGCAAGTCTCATCCTTCTCCCTTTGGCTTTGGGGAAAATGAATCCAAACAGTCTCTCGCATCATGGTCACCAGAGAGAAAGCTAGAGGCCTGATGTAGGTGGGGGCTGCCACAGCCTTATCACAGCTGGAGCGCAGACTTGGGAAGACATGAAGTTTGGGAAGGGAGGGATGACATCAGGATGCAGCCTCTTCTTTGAAATGCTGCCATCCTGTGAAGGGCACAGAATTAGTGGAACACAAGTGAGCCCCTGACCTGAGGATGTGTGTGTTGTGAATCAGCCTGAGGTCCTGAAGGCAAAAAGACTTTCTAAGGATGCTGGGAACATTGACCAACCTGGGCCCAGCATGCACAGAACTCCAGTCTGCCAGGGATGGAGACCAGGAGGAGGTACCACATGCCTGACAGTGTCCGGTTTTAAGGTTGAACTGATGTTGGGGATGGAGGCTGCAGGTCGATTTCCTGCTTTGGGAGAGACCAGCCCAGGGTGTGACATGAACTGAGCTTGCAGTCAGGTAGGGTTTGCTATCAGCTGTTCTGGATGAGGGAGCTGGGGTGACAGAGGCAGGGAAAATGAAGATGGATGGGCAGGAGACAATGTGTCAGGAGATGGATCTTTCTGGAGAGGTCCTTGAGGCTGGCAGATAGTCCTGGTTAGTCATATGGCTCCAAACCATCCTGTGCAATGTTGATGTGATGGTCCCAGGACTGGTGTCAGGATTCTCTAGGTTGTGGGCAGCATGCATGGACTCGTATCACTCTGGGCTTCCATTTCTCCATCTGAAAGACAGGGACCTTAGGGCGAGTTGGAGTTATCTCAGTAATTCTCAAACTTTTGGTCTCAGGGCTCTCTTTATATTCATTAAATTTACAGTGAGCCCCAAAGAGTATTGTGTGGGTCATCAACATTTACCACATTAAAGTTAAACTGTTGACTTATTAATTCATTAAAAAAGCAAGTTAACCATTACATGTTAACATAAAAACATTTTCATGAAAAATATATTTTCCAAAACAATAAATAGTGAGAAGGGTGGCGTTTCTCTGTATTTTTGCAAATATTTTGAATTTCTGACTTGATGACAGCAGCTGGAGGCTTATATCTGCTTCTGCAATCTGTTGTGATATGTTGTTTTGATCACATATGTGGAGAAGATCTGTACTCACACAGATACTCAGCTGGAACAGGGAGGAGTATTTTAATAGACTTTTCCAGGCAATCATAGATAGTCTTCTTTGGTACTTCATTCAAATGTGACTAGTAGTTCCTTAAGGTAAGTTGCAACCTAGAACCGAAGGCACCAGCAGTTATATCCATCATTGCTTTTGCACCACAGTGCAACTGTCAACACAGTGAAAAATGCAAATAACATCTTAGTATTATTTTGGAAATAGTTTTGACCCATAAGCTTGTCCTTTCTTAAAATCTCCAAACCGCAATTCCTGGGCAATTCTGGTTTCAACTCTGAGGCTTGTTTAATTTGCAAATTCCAAAAGATTATCAACATTGACTTTGAACCGGTTCAAGAGATCTCACATGAATTGGACTTGTGGGCAAATAGTTAATTATGTCACAGTCCTGGACACAGTGAGTTTTCGGTTCGCTGATATTAACAACAACATGGGTGCTTATTGAGCACACACTTTGTGAGCACGTACACTGTGCCGTGACACACGTATTAATTTTCTGGGGCTCTGGAACAATTTACCACTAACTGGGTGGCTTAAACAACAGAAACTAATTATATCACAGTTCTGGGGGACAGAAGTCTGAAATCAAGGTGTCAGCAGGGTTGGTTCCTACAAGGCTGTGAGGGAGAATCTGTGCCAGGCCTCTCTCTTGGCTTCTGCTGGTTTGCTGAGAATCTTTGTCATTCCTTGGCTTCTGCTGCATCACTCCAATCTCTGCTTCCATCTGCTCATGACATTCTCCCTGTGTGTGTGTTATTGTCCACCATTCTCTGCTTTCTGGGACCTTGGGGCTTCAGTTTCTAATGAGCTGTACCATGGTCCCCCACCAGTGTGGGAGAGCCACCTGATCCAGGAGGGTCTGATTCAACAGGGTATCTCAGCTCCAGAGGTTAGGGCTGAGGCTGAGAAAAACCTCGAAATCCTGAGGCCATGGTGGGTACCAGCCCACAAGCATACAAGTTGCTGTAGTTATGGTCTCTGACCAATCTCCCCCAGTTTTCACCCTCTGCTGACAGGCATCCCACCACATTGACCTTCTTGAACCACATCCTGCTCACTTGGCACCTGAGGGCACCTCCCTCCTGCGTGAGTACACACACACTCAAATACACACGAAACACAGACACAAACACTCAGGCACACAGACACTCACAGACACACATGTAGACATAGACACAGAGACACATACAGACACACAGACACACGCACAGACATACACTCAGACTCACACGTAGACACAGACACAGAGACAAATAAGACAGGCAGACATACAAACACAAACACACACATAGCCACAGACATGCACACACACACACACTCAAACACACAGACATACACACAGACACACCAGACAGACACACATGTAGACACAGACCTAGACACACACATAGACACAGACACACACACACACTCAGTCTCCCCACATGGAACAGGTCCAGGACATGGTTCCCAATTCCACGGAGGGAAGGCCCCTTCACCTGCTCCTCTGGGAGGAACCCCAGGGAAGCTCTAAGAGTTCAGTTCAGTCCGTGTCTACATTTCAGTTCAGTGTCCCTTGCCCTGGAAGCACAGAGAAAGTGCCATCCACCCACTAATGAAGGTGACTGTGGCTTTGGTGTGGGCTCCTCTGCTGGCTTCTGGCGGCTCTGTTGTTGGTAAATCCTGCTCCTCCTGTCTCCTCTGAATGGAGTGCTTGCTCACCCAGGCCACCACAGGGGCCTTCTCAGGAAGAGGGTCCATGGCAGGGCTGTGCTCATTGTGTACCATGAGATCTGGTGTGCACTGGGGGCTGGTGGGAGAAGAGGACACAGGCAGAGAGTGTGTCCCAGCCCAGGGCTTCTGTGACAATACCCACTGTGGGACGTAGCTATAGCAAGGGCATAGAATCAGTAACCAGGAATCCGTCTCCTAGTCCATCTTTTATCTCCAAGTGGCCGTGTGGCCTTGGCAAGTTGCTTCTCTACTTCTCATCTCCTAACCGAGAGTGTGGAATAAGATGGTCTGTAGAGGCTCTTCCAAATCTAAACTCTACAGAGCCTTGATTGCTCCACCCCTCAACTGAATGCATGAGGGTGACTGTGTGTGTGTGTGTGTGTGTGTGTGTGTGTGTGTGTGTGTGTGTGTGTGTGTGAGAGAAGAGGGCTTCTAGCTAATCTTCTGCCTCATCTACTCTCAGATTTCTCTTCAGAAGGGACAAGGTGTGGCCACCTGCTGCCCTTTGCCAGCTCATTTGCTCTGGACTCATCTAACCTGATGTTGAAGTTCCTCAATCTTTTTCTGCCTGTTGAGATCATGAGGAATGCCCTGTTCTGAGTGAAGGTGCTGTGGAGGGCTTTTCAGAAGATGAGATTTAGAGTCCACCTGGTAAGTTCTGGTTTTTGCCCTTTAATTAGAGAAGGTTGGGCAAGACGGAGAATCTGATGGATCTGTTTCCGCTCCTATTTTAGGGGGTCAGTCTGGGGTTGAGGGAGGGGGAAATTGGGTTCTCAGAGCCATTCCCCTGGTTCATGGCAGGTCGGTTATATTTCTCTTCTGCACTGGGAGCGACCAAGCTTGGACTCAGGTAAGGGCTCAGGTGAGGATTCAGGTAAGGACTCAGTCAATGTTTCCAACCCAATTCAACATGGGTGTTTGTCTCTGAGCCAGTAGGTAGCTGACCTACTCTTATAACTTCCCATTCCCCTTTGTGTCTCAAAAAACCCACGGATTTCTCCTGTGAGATTGTATCAGACCATCAACAGAGGTTTGTGGACTGACTGATGGGAAACCATACACTGTGCTCTATTTATTTTTCACAGCTTGACTCTCATCCATTAAATTCTTTGTTTCTACTGTGTGAGCAAAAGGTGTTCAATAGGATACTTGAACTTGTTTGGTGGGTCAAGGAATTGCAATTTATTTATATCCTTACATTCAAATGGAGTTTGTGATGGGGTGAGGTAGGCTGAATAATGGTCCCCAGAGATGTCCACGTCCTAAACCCTGGAACATGTGAATATGTTACCTTACATGGTAAAGGGACTTTGCAGATGTGAATAAATTAAGGATTTTGGGGGTCCAGCCTGGTGGCGTAAGCAGTTAAGTGTGTGCGCTCAGCTTCAGCGGCCCAGGGTTCGCAAGTTCCGATCCCGGGCGTGCACTGATGCACTGCTTGTCAAGCCATGCTGTGGTGGCGTCCCATATAAAGTAGAGGAAGATGGGCACAGATGTTAGCTCAGTGCCGATCTTCCTCACAAAAAAAAAAACATTAAGGATTTTGGGATAAGAGACTATCCTGGATTATCTGGGTACCCAATGGATCACAGAGGTCCCTATAAGAGAGAGGAAGGAACACCATGGTCAGAGAGAGAAGAAAGGACAGAGCAGAGGTCAGAGACGAGGGAAGGGATTACACTGCACTGCTGTTTTTGAAAATGGAGAAAGGGACCATGAGCCCAGGAACGCTGGTGCCTCTAGAAGCTGGAAAAGGCAAGGAAATGGATTCTTCTCTAGAGCCTCCAGCAGGATTGCTGGCTTACTGACACTGAGATTTTAACACAGTGAAACTGATTTCAGAATTCTGACATCCAGAACTGTAAGATACTAGTTTCATGTTGTCAAGCTACTTAATTTGTGGCAATCTGTTACAGCAGAAATGGGAAACTAATACATTTGGTGAGCACTAAGTAAGTAGTAGTTATGAAAAGTTGGAAAAATTCTCCAGGGCTGGATCACCTGAGGCCTGGGATCCAGGACAGAGCACCATCATCTCTCCTGATCACCATGGCTCACACATTTCCCTCTCCCAAATTCATATTCAGCTGATACATCAATGGGAACTCAGTCTGGGAGAGTCTGCTCTGTCTCTAAGCCTGAGCATCCTGCTCAGAGCTGCAGACCCCACCCAACTGCGCTTCACGAAGGATGTGGAGCCTCTCTGTTACTGCTGGAAGGGATATAGACATCATCTGGTCCTCTCCTGGTACCCCCATCTAGTCCACAGAAGCTGAGCATCCTTTTCACATTCTCTCTGCTCCTGCATGCCCATACTCTAAATCTTAGTAAAATGCTTGCTTATCTGTGTTCCGGTGAGTGTGGTCATTTACGTGCAAACCAATGAACAGGAATTAGACACATCTGTTTCATCCTTTTGACACCCCCCTCCACCAGATCCATCTCTTCCTCACCCCTTGTTGGCTGTTAAGTGACATTTCATAGTTATAGTCTCCTTCCCTCCTCTTAAGCCACATAAACTCTCGATCCCCAGTGGAACACAAGTTCTTCTTGGAGTGATATTGCTTTGAGCCTCAGTGTTAGTGGGATTGTTGGGTCCCCTCATAGAAAAGGCTTTGCTCCCCCATTGAAGAGAATAATTCACTTGCTTCCAGTACCCAGTGCTTCTGTTTTTTTCCCCCACATTGCCTGGGAAACTCTTGTACCCTGGAGATTAAAAATACGATGCAATGCAAGTTAGATCTCACTGAAGTTCTCTTTTCTTTGCTGATGGTTCTTTCTTGAACCTGGACTCTGGAACTCATCTTCTCTTCAATTCCATTGCCACTTCATCATCTCTGACCTGGACTTGCCCAGGAATCTATTTACCTCATTGATGGTCATTTGACAAGGTCCTCCCAGTGACCAATTCTTACAATCATGGTCATTCACTCATAAACCTCTTGTTGAAAACACATTTTGTGTCAAGCACTATTCTTGGCACCAAGGATACATCAATGAGGAAAACAGATAAAAATCCCTGCCCTCTTGAAGTTTATCTTTTAGTGAGGGGAGAGAAATAATAAACCAAATAAAGAAGTAAAATATAAAGTATATCAGAAGGTGATAAATACCATAGAGAAAAACAAAGGCAGGAGGTAGGTCGAGGTTGCAGTTTTAACTAGGATGTACAGGAATGACCTCACTGAAGAGGGAATGTTTCAGCCTACATCTGAAGGAGGTGAGGGAGAAAGTGTGAGGCATCTGGGAGATGAACATTCCTGGTGGAAGCACACTCCAGGATCTGGTCACAGATCTCTCTTTCGATTTTACATAAATACATATTGTCTTAAATTACTCTAGGGATCAATATTCCAGGAAACAAAAAATTAAGGTTCTGTTGGCCAACATATGTGAGATGCTCCATGGCTGAGATTCTGAGATATAGCATCCATCAGATTACCTAGAGGTCTTGATGAAGCAGAGATTGTTGGGCCCACCTCTTGAGTTGCTCATCAGTAGATCTGAGGTGAAGTCCAAGAAGTTGCATTTCAAACAAGTTCCCAGGTGATGCTGATGTTGCTCGCGTCGGGGATCATATTTTGAGAAGCGCTGCTCTAAGTCAACCTGTGGATCTTCCCAAGATCTGCCCTGGGAGTCTCAGGGTTTGGCCCCATGCACCACGCTGGGACTTGGGTGGTTTGAGTGAACTAGAGAAACCATGCCTACTTATCAACATATTTGAACCTCAGAAAGCATTGATTGAACGTTCCCTTCCATTCTGAGTATGTTTGCCTGGCTGAGTGGGAAACTATTTTGTTAAAGACCATGTCACCCCTCCTTTCAAACAAATGGTTTAGTGTTGGCTTCAACCTCATTTATTTTACTATAAGGTATCTAATATTAACAAGTTTACCTCTTTTCAATTGCTTTAACTCTTCTCCACTCTGCACATCTTGAGAACAGCAAGCTTGATATTTTTATCCCTCACCTTTTGCCCTGTGCAGGCACAACTTTTGCGCTCAATCAGTGGTAAATTAATAGAATCAAATTGCAGACTCATTAGTTCTGCTGGGAGAGATGGAGAAGTTGCACTTTCTAACTGTAATTGTTCCTCTCTCTCACTTACTATTCATTTTTCCCATAGATTCAATAAGAACTGGGACAGGGGCTCTGATCTCCGCTTTTCCTTTCCATGGAAAGGAGACAAAAGAGGAATGGAGTAAGGAAGTCCTAAAGACATTTTGAGGCCACTTCCAGAGAGGATTCTTGCACATCTTTTCAAGGAACCCAGGCATCATAGTGAAAGGAACTGGACCTGAGCACCTGCAAATAGCTTCAGTCAACTTGACATCTTGCCTTCTCAGAGGCAGTGATCACTGATCTTGGCTAATGTTCAGAGAATCGTGACACCCCTCCAATCTCTTGGAAGTGGGCATTGTGCTATAAGCAAAGATGTTGTCTTGAAGAGGTTAGATGAATCTGCATGAATGTCCCCATGTCCTTGTCCTGACATGGTGGGAGTTTACTGCCATGTGAGCATATCAATTGAGTTGTTTTCTCTACATCTGTTCTAGCAAAACATCAGACAACACTGGTAAAGGGCCAGCAGGATCTTGTTTTCAGGATGCCAGGGCCTGAGCACATGCTCATCCTACCCCTAACCCTCAACTGACAGCCAGGCTGAGTATGAAATATGTCCCTCCTCTGCTTCCTGGCCAGAAGATTGACATTGTTGTCAGGAGGCCAGAACCTTCGCCAGCCAAGCTTGGGGGAATTCACTCTAGGGCTGAAATCAGACATGTTGGGGCAGAATCCTGATTGTGCCACTGCCTTGCTGTATGATACTGGATAAGTCATTTGTCCACATTGGTACTTATTTGTTGTGAGGGTCAATGGAAAAAATATATTGGAAAGTTCCCAACACCGTGCATGGGCGTGGCCACTGTTAGTTTCTTTGCTTTTTCTTTCCTTCGTATTCCACCCAGGTAGACAGCTCTCAAGGTCCCCAGAATAGAACTAAACATATTTAAGATAGTTTTTTTCTTACATAACAGCAATCATTGATTTATACACCTCTGACTCATCAATCATCTCCAGATCGCTGAGGCAAGCCCACTTTCAGACAAAAGTAGATTTACCAAGAACTTTTTTGCAATGACTTTACTGAGATAGACCTACAAGTTAGTTGAGGTTTCTACGTGCTACCTGATGTACAGATGGTGCATTATAATTGAGAATAAGACAATAAAGAAATCTTCCTGCCCTTTGGGAAAGCACCTATCCTTCTTTACTGCAAGGATGGAGCCCTAGCTGTGCTTTCCCACAATGATTCCTGTGCTTCAGACTTTGTTATTGCTGGTCTCTCTCTTCACTCCAATGCCATGGCCATTCATGGGTCTCAGCTAAGAGCTGGGTTTACCATATTTTCATCTCGTTTGAGGAAACTGAACTCAACATTTATCCACCAACACTATGAGAATGCCAAGGGTTCCCTTAGGTTTTTAGCCTCTAGTGGCTGATTTTGCTTGGCTTTTTTTTTTAAGTTAATTTTTATCTGGAGCATGGAATGAAGTTTCAGTATAGTTTAGAGCTTGATTATAGGGACAAAGCCTTAGATTTTAGATATGAAACTAGCATGTGATTGAGAGCACAATAACCACAACCTGGGGGAAAAAAGTGATCTATACTTCCACTGCACAGAAATGTTCACTTGTCCTTGGGACATCTTTATCAGTGGAAAGTACAGAGCCTTCTGTTATAATCCAACCATTTATTAAAGTTACATTTATCATGTGAGCAGGCATTCACACTGTCCACAAAATATCTGTAAATATTCATTATTTCTAATATTAGCCACCGCCAACATTTGCTACCTTACTAACCACCCTGCATGTTTCCAGATGCTAACCTTTTGGTCATTGGACCACTCAACATACCTGTTGAGTGGTCCAACCTCTCTCACCAATCTATCTCACCTTTAGAGATGAGAGGAATGGAGGAAGAGTGCAATGGCAAGTCAGACAAAAAAGAAAAACCAGCACAACTTTTCTATTAGGATGAGTGATTAATAATATAGGGAATTGAAAAAACTTGACTATACCCTGCTTCAGAAGAAGCAGAAGGTCTGTTCTAAGACCTGGTCTTGAGCAAATGCAGAAAGGGTAGTTCTGTTAGGTGTAGTTTAAGATTGTTTATTTGATATTTTTCTTGTTTGTTGAGATGGGTCTGTATTGGTATGAATTTTCCTCTTATGACCGTTTTTGCTGCATCCCATATGAGTTGGTATGGTGTATTTTCATTTTCATTTTTCTCAAGATATTCTTTGATTTCTCCTTTAATTTGTTCAATGATCCATTGGTTGTTCAGTAGCACGTTGTTTAGTCTCCACATATTTGTGACTTTCCCAGCTTTTATCTTGTAGTTGATTTCTAGTTTCATAGCATTATGGTCAGAAAAGGTGCTTTATATGATTTCAATCTTCTTAAATTTGTTGAAGCTTGCCTTGTTTCCCAACATATGGTCTATCTTTGAGAATGTTCCATGTGCACATGAGAAGAATGTGTATTCTGCTTATTTTGGATGGAGTGTTCTATATATATCAATTAAGTCCATCTGATGTAGTTTTTCATTTAGTTCCACTATTTACTTGTTGACTTTCTGTCTAGTTGATCTATCCATTAATGACAGTGGGGTGTTAAGGTCCCTTACTATTATTGTCTTGCTATTAAGGTCTCCTTTTAGGTCAGTTAATAGTTGCTTTCTGTACTTTGGTGTACCTGTGTTAGGTGCATGTATACTTATAAGTGTTATGTACTCTTAGTGGAATGTCTCTTTTATCATTATATACTGCCCCCTTTATCTCTCATTGTCTTTTTTTCTTGAAGTCTACTTTGATGTATGTATGACAACACCTACTTTCTTTTGTTTACCATTAGCTTGGAGTATCGTCTTCCATCCCTTCACTCTAAGCCTGTGTTTATCTTTAGAGCAGTGATGTGTTTCTTGGAGGCAGTAAATTGTTGGGTCTTGTTTATTAATCTATCCAGCCAGTCTGTGTCTTTTGATTGAGGAATTCAATTCATTTACATTTAGAGTGATTATTGATATATGAGGGCTTAATGCTGCCGTCTTATTCCTTGTTTTCTAGTTGTTTTGTATTTCACTTGTTTCTCATCCCATTTATTTCACACTGCCAATTCAGTTTGGTGGCTCTCTATGATGGGTTTCTCAGTTTTCTCTTTATTTATCATTTGTGTCTCTGTTCTGATTTTTTGTTTAGTGGTTACCATGAGGTTTGTATAAAAGATCTCATAGATGAGATAGTCCATTCTCTGATAGCCTCTTATTCTCTTAGTCTCAACAGGTTTCATCCCTTTCCTCTTCTCCTTCTAAGTTGTCACAACTTATTCCATTATGTGTTGTGAATTTGTTGTTAAAATGAAGTGATTATATTTATTTTTGATGTTTTCCTTCCCTTTATCTTTAGAGTTATAATTAAGTGTTTGCTAATATTTTCTGATAGAGTTGCAATTTTCTGATTTTGTCTATCAATTTTTCTCCTTGTTCAAGCCTTTGTAAACCCTTTCTGCTTTTTTTTTTTTTTTCAGGTATGAGGGCCTTCTTGATCAAATCTTGTAGGGGAGTCTTGTGGTGGTGAACTCCCTCAGCTTTTGTTTACCTTGGAAAGTTTTTATTTTTCCATCATATCTGAAGGATATTTTCGCTGGATATAGTGTTCTTGGCTGAAAATTTTTGTCTTTCAGAATTTTGAATATATCATTCCATTCTCTCCTAGCCTGTAACGTTTCTGCAGAGAAATCTGCTGAAAGCCTGATAGGGGTTCCTTTGCAGGTTATTTTCTTCTGCCTTGCTGCCCTTAATATTTTTTCTTTGTCATTGACTTTTTCCATCTTTACTAATATATGCTTTGGAGAAAGTATTTTTACATTGATGTAATTAGGAGTTCTATTGGCTTCATTTACATGTAATTCCAGCTCCTTCTCCAGGTTTGGGAAGTTCTCAGCTATTATTTCTTTGAACAAGCTCTCTGCTCCTTTCCCCTCTAGAATACCTATAGTCCTTACTTTGCATTTCCTAATTGAACTGGTATTTCTCAGAGAATTTCTTCATTTCTTTTTGGTCTTAGTTCTCTCTCCTCCTCCATCTGAAGCATTTCTGTATCCCTATCCTCTAGATGATGATGATGATGATGATGATGATGATGATGATGATGATGATGATGGTGATTTTTATTATCATTATACCAATCCAATCAGATTGCTAATTTTATCCTCCATAATATCAGCTCTGTTATTTAAGGACTCCAAATTTTTGTTTAGCTCATCCATTGTGCTTTCTATCTCCAACATTTCTGATTGGTTTTTCTTTATAGTTTCAATCTCTTTCATGAAGAATTGCCTCTGTTCATTAATTTTGTTCCTGATTTCATTGAACTGTCTTTCTGAGTTCTCTTGTAACTCATTGAGTTTTTTTTAATGATGGCTGTTTTGAATTCTCCATCATTTAGGTTGTAGATTTCTGTGCCTTCAGAATTGATTTCTAAGTGTCTTTTTCTTTCTGGTCTGGAGTATTAATACATTTCTTCATACCATTTGAAGGAGTGGATTTTTGCCATCGCATGGTGACAGTATCTGGTCACAGATTCCACCTGCCACCACTGGGGAGGACAGGAGCTGTGTAATCTGAGCCCATCACAATCCCTGTCAGCTGTGCCTGTCTTAGCGTGGGCTACTCCTTGGGATCATTGCGGCCCTGTGGGTTCTCCCACCCAATGGAAAAACAGTCATGCAGAAGCTCAGGTCTGCTGCCACCTGCTCCCACAGTCCCGCTGAGATGCACTCCCTTCTTTGGGGCTGCAGTGGTACTATGTGTGTTCATGGCAACCAGGAGTTCCTTCACCTGGGGTCACAGTTTTGCAGCGGTGTGCTCTTAGGTTGCATCAGCCTTTATGTTTGGTAAGTGTGGCCTCCCTACTAAGTCTGAGCCTGATCTGCTCCCTGTGGCCCTGTGGACTCTCCCACTGGATGGAGAAGTGATCATGCTCAGGGCTGCCATCACCTATTTCCACAGTCATGCTGAGGCATTCTCCCACCCTCAGGGCCACAGTGGTGCTATGAGCACTCCAGCTGGTAGAGCAGTTGCATGCATATACTGGGCTGCCTGAGGGATGGAGAGTGCTCACTTATCTCCACTGCCTCCAGGGATAGTCCATCCACCTTCAGATGTATAGCTGCCTGGGTCTCTCAGGTGTCCTGATGTGCTGTGTGGGTATGCTCTGCTGATAATGAATGTCCATTTAGTTGTAGTCTGCTGATCAACGAATGTCCATTTAGTTGTAGTTTGAAGGGGGAGAGACAAAGGAACAGCTCACTCTGCCATGCTGCTGATGTCACTCTGTAGACCTTTTTTTCTCTGGCACTTGATGTCTTTCATAATTTTGGAATTTTCTCATGGATTATCATTTCAACCTTTTATTAGCCCATTATTTTACTTTTTCCCTTTGTGGATTCTAATTATTCATATCTTAGACCTATTAAATTTATCATAGAGCAAGGAGTGGCACCACCAGGTCAACCCATGGGGATTGGCATATAATAGGAAATGTCCAGTGAGATTTTCTTAAACTGAACACAACTAGATCGTTTGACACCCCAGGTGGCACCATTTCATGTAGAATCTGGCATTTCCCTGAACACTTGCAATATACCATTGGCCACTAGGAGGAGCCTTGAAGTTCTATCCCTGGATGCAATCGTCAATGACTGAAATGAAATGAAAGTTTCACTAGGATTTGTTTTAGTTCAAAACAACTGACCAGCTCTAGAGCAGGAGAGGAGAAATTGAGGGCAACATAAGCTAATGAAATTATGAGACACAAATGAAGTAGAGCCTAAGGGTTGACTCCTGAGGGCAGATGTAATAGAAGGGGCAGATAAAGGATCATGCTGGAGGTGTGTGGAAGGAAAAGGAAGGAAGATTTGGATGATGAAGCTAGAGAGAAAGTAAAGAAGATTCAAAAGTGCCTTATTTGGAGAGGAATGACACATTCTGGATGTATGGTTCCTGTTAAAAGGATAATCTGAATCAGACACAGGGCCGAGTGTTTTACATGTGTACTATTATTTAATTCCTATGATTTTCTTGTAAAGAAGCCACATTTACTGAAACTTAGAAAGATTAAATTAATCTGCTAAACTTACATAGTCCACATAGCATAGAGTTGGAAGATGAGATCCACATCTCAAATCCTTCATGTTACTGATCTGTCTCCCTGCCTCTTCCCCATTGATCTTGGTAGGGCATCAGTGCACACAAGTAGTGGTGTCCTACAGAGAGACAATTCAAATCTGGTATATGCAAAGCTGTACTTGTTGTCTCCTTTAAAAGATACTGGGACTATTTCCCTGCTGTTGCTAGAACTCCCTTCCCACAGAATTACCTTTATCTTAATCACTACCATCAAATATAGGAAATTAGGGTTTCTCAGTACAGGAACCAATGTCAAAAGGAGAATTAGAGGGACTTATATTTGCTTTAAAAACATTATTTCCGTTCACCACAAGCCCATGATCATCCCAGTTATCTGTCAGTCAAAGCACCTGACCACGATGGAAATCAAATCCATCACCTGAGATTGGATCAAGAACACAGACTGAGCATGAGTTGAATCTCTGCCCATCTTCCTTTAAAATCCCCCCAAATAAAAAAAAATGATAGTCAAACAACAACAGAAGAGCAAAGCCATAAACTCAACAGTGTGGTGGAAAAAGAAAGTGGCAACTTTTGATTAGAAGTGTTGAAGATTTTCTGGTAGATAGCAGATAGAATGAAATCTACTGAGAAATAAATCCAGAGGAAACTGAAGTCCAAGCATGTGCTGGAGACAACTCCTTTAGAGTGAGGAGGTTTGTGTGCAAAAGAGGAATCAAGGTTTAGCATACGGCTTGAGTAATTATTTAAGCTGAAAATAAGAAAAGATGAGAATAGAAACACATAAGTAGAACTGGACAGCTACCTCACTCCAGTTCCCTCTGTCTTTGCTCAACATGTGGTGTTTCACCATAGAAGACAGAAGTAAAAAGTTACACAACTGATTTTCTTTAGGTATGTTAAGAGACAAGGTCATCTGATGAGGATGGAATGATACATCACAATATAGTATGTAGTATCAGTTAACAATGAGCCGTAGATTAGCAGAATTTCTGAAGTATTGGTGAGATGTTGATCACATGCTTTTGAAGATATGAGAGTGTTTGGAAAATGTAAAACAATGGGGCCTTACAGTTTGTTGACACTTGAACTTCTTCCTCAACTGTCAGTCAATGTGACCCATAGTCCTGTCCATGAGGGGGTTCCTCTCTTCCCTTTGTAATTGTGTAAGTTACATATTTTCATGCATATAATTATTTTAGCTATGAATCGTCTTTTTCAGTGTTTATCAGTTAGTATACAATAAAGGAAAGAGAATACATTCTAGGCATGTTGAACTGGGAGAATTCCTTCTTTTTTTCTTTTTTCCTATTTATTTATTTCAGCTTTGTTGAAAAATAATGGGCAGATAACATTGTGTAAGTTGAAGGTGTACAACAAAATATTATACATGTATATATTGTGAAATGATTACAACAATAAATTAGTTAAAATCTCCATCGCCTGACATAATTACCTTTTTTGTGTATGTGTTGCGAGAACATTTAAGATTTGCCATCTTAGCAACTTTCAAGTATATATACTATAGTTACCATGTTGTACATCATGATAAGTTCCCCAGACCTTACTCGTTTTATAATCAGAAGTTTGTCCTCTTTGAACAACATCTCCCCATGTCCCTCACCATCTAGTCTCTCACAACCACCTTCCTACTCTCAAACAGGGAGGATTTCATCCAGGAATTGGTAATAAAAGTGTTTTAAGGTCTGAAAAAGCAAAAAACATGAAATAGAAAAGATGCCCATTGATTGAAAATTGCAGGAAGACATTACCACCTCTAGAACTGGATGAATAAAAGCAAAATGGTGTCCCCCAGATCCCATGACTGCAGGTGAAGCTGACGCTGCTGTTGTTGGAACCAAGCTGTCTGAGCAAGAACCCAGGAGCCCATACATGAGACACCACTACAGACACTGCTGCTGGTGGGCTGTTGTGGGTATATACACACTGCCGCCACAACCACTGCAAGAGATGATGTCAAAGGCTGAGGATCATGACTTCTTCCCCTTCCCACCTTCAAACTCCCATTGGAGAACCTAACATGAGGCAACTGGCAAGAGAGTCTGGGATATAAAACTCACAGGCTTTCAGTTCTAGCCATAAAGAGAAGAGTACGACAAAGCAACACTGGATCGAAGGAAATATAGACCCTTTCTGGCACAGTAATTTACTCTACAGAATCTTCTTCTAATTTCAGCCAGTTGGAGGCCATTTGTCTCATCTTTAGAAGAGTCAATAGCTGGTAGCTTAATTGCCCATGACATGATAAGCAAACTTAAATAAGTTAATAAGGAAATAGTCTTGAAACCCCTACAGTGAATACAAGCTCCTCAGCTTCCTGGTCCATCTCACAGGTCCTGAGTTTATTTGGCCTCCTCCTCCATGCAGTTCTTCCTGAATCCATAAACATAAACCTGTTGTTGATGCCACAGGGTGACTACTTTCCTCCCTAGGACATATGTAGTTGGAGAAATCTGTTTATTTTCATTATCCTAATTAGCACCTGAGTGCCACTAACCTAAGTATATGCAGAGGACTCAAACACCCCCTGTGTGGAAGGTACCTTTGGTGAGGTCGTGACTTACTGTCCTCAAGTGTCCTGCTCACACGTGGGGCTGACTTACAATGAGGAGCATGTACCCTGAGGATGCTCCAGCACACCTGACTGACCACGGGAATGGTCAAGAAGAGTTGTTAGGGTGTGGCCTTCCTTGCTGCAAGGCAGTTCTCCCTCAGGAGTTGCTTTATTAAAATCAGTTCCCCAGGAAGAACAGATGTATTGACAAGAGCCTCACCTTGTCTGGCAGCCTTGACATCAGCTGAAAACGAGTTTCGGATGAAGGGAGAGTCCTTGACATTCAAGTTTCTTCTAGTGGTGGAAGAAAATTGTTGCAGTACGACCTGGACATCTCATGGGCCCACGACAACTTCATATGGACAGAGCCCCACAGTCATTCGAAGGCAGCCTGATGTTCATTGTGACACTTAGAGGGCTTTAGATCATGCTAGGCCTGTTCATTGTAGGTTTCTTAGTCCTTGTTTTCTGCTAGATTTGTGTGTGACTTTGCAGAGCTCTGGAGTTAGGATAGGGTATATAGTTGTAATTTGCTGCTTGCAACTTGTTGGAATATTTGTCCCATAAATTGAGACTTTTGGCTTGAGTCACTGTTGAGTAGAATTCCCTGAAAGAGGCTATAGACTAAAGTAAATGGAGTAACACATCAACAATAAGAAGATCTGGGTGAAGGTAGACAGGTCTTCTTGTAGCGTAAACATCATTGCAATGTTTCTGTGTGTTTGAGGTTATTTCTAAACATGAAGTTAAAAATTGTGTTTCTGTGGCAAAATGTATTGTGATGAACACAGCTTCTGCCTTCTTGGGAGAGAAGGTCTTAGGCCATCTAGAGAGTGTCATGATGTAGCTGGGATGTGGGAGTACCCATTGATGGGAGATAGTGTATGAACCCAATTTACAGGTGGATGAAAGATCCTCAAACTCTAGGTTGTGGCTCAACTGGTAACTGGACTGGATTCCCAGCATTACGAACAGCACAAATAGAGCAGTGCACACAATGAAAATTCAAGAGCAAACTAAGCATTTCTGATCTTTTTCTACCTTCTTTCTAGGTTATGACACAGAAAAGAGATTTAGACGTCAGAGGACTATCACTTCATGGCAAGAGTGGTTGAACAAGTGAAGGAAACAATCTCTGATGCCCAATGGCCTTTTCCATGTTGTGGGCCTCCCTTTGTACCTCAAAGCTTGTAGCAAACAGTCTCAGCATGCATTAGGTATCAAGGATTGCTGGCAGGTGGTCTTTGGGAATGGTAAGTAGTGTACATGAGATCACATATTTCATTGAGGAATTTCAGGGCATAAATCTCGTAGAACTCAGCAGTGCACAATACAAGGAAGAAACAGTAAATGGCTTTGAGGAGTTTGAAACATAATGTACATTGGTATTTTTGTACCAGTAAAGATGCTTACTACTTTGGATAAAGACCCGACGTATATATATATGTACACATAAATTTTTGATATTCTTAAATAAATGATGTAAAATGTTATTTTTAAATGCATCTCAATGAGCAGAAAGAGGTCCTTCTTTGATTTTGTATATCCATGGATAATATATTGCTAAAATGAGGCCACTTTATTCATGTTTGTATCTTTAAAGATGTAAATTCTGAAAATAATTGTCACATGAATGTGCAGATGAGAAAAGAATATGTGATATCATTCACTTCTTTGAATTCCTTTGAGCTATAGGCTAAATGTATCATTGTAATTAATCATTTAAAATTATATTTAATAATTTATCAGCCCCAGTTAAATTAGGTCCTCCTATGATTTTATCAAAACAAGAAATGAGAAACCACTTACTATGGAAAAAATTTTGTGTACCATGAAATACTTTACATTTTTTTAAAAGTCTCTTTTTGGAGATTTGTACATGCAGAACGAATGCTCCATATGAAGATGGATGACAGTATGTCTTCTGCCTTTGGTAAATTGGAGCACGAGTGATTATGAAAGTGGAGGTGGGAAGGGAGAGTCACTGTGACCACATGTATGTATATGGTAAAAGTATGTGTGGATATCATGAACTAGAAGCGATCCCTTAAAAGTTTTTACCCCCCGGGATGTGTTTACAGGAACAAGTGCCAAGGCCTAGAGAAGTCCTAGGATTACAACCTGAGCCAGAAGGAACGCGTGTGACCAGAGCATCCTGCTGAGGACAGGAGTCCAGAGACTTTGTGTGCCTTTGGGATAAATAATACCTATCTTCACCTACCACCCTCATCTACCTTGTGTCCCAATATTGAGTGTTTAGGATTTTAAAATTATAACAACAGTCACTAAAGGTGACCATAAAACAATAAATTAAGTTGTTGAAAAAAGTAATGATCTCCTCTTAACTGAGAGAACTTCCAATGGAACCAGAGCCAAATTCAGAAGATTTGTTCTTCTGAATTTGTTCTAACAAGCCAAATTTGTTAGCATTTAGAGCAAATCAACATGTTTTGTTGGCAGAGTCAGTCATATTCTCTGATGCTTGACTTTGGAAATGAAGTGATTAATTTTGTTTGACTTATTTATATTTGTTCCTCTTTTTTTTTTCTTACATAAGTGTGATAGCTGACATTTACTACAAGACACTGCTGAGTATTTTTCCTATATTAATTTATTTCTCCTGACACAAATCCTAGGAGGTAGGCACTATTATTATCACCTTTACTTTACAGATGAAGAAACTGAGAGTGAGAGGATCAGTACCTTGCTGAAGATCACAAGTAGAAAATGCCAGAGTTGAGCTTGAACCTAAGTCATCTGGTCCCAAAGTCAGGTTCATCCCCATTACTCAATAAGTAAAACCATCCTAATTTTCAATCATCCAAACAGAACTTTAGAATTCAAAACAGAGCACAAAAATATCTTATTAGGATTCTGATAGTAATAGCCTTGAATTTGTAGAATTAGTGGAGAATAGTTGACATCTTTAAAATTTTTTATTATTTAATTCAGGAACAAGAGGTACACCTCTTTATTTAGATTCACTTTTATATCTGTGAGTAAAGTTTCACGATTTTGCCCTTAAAAGTTTGTGTATTTCCAATAGGTATGTTTCAATATTATGCAGCTGCTCTTGTTCCTATTGCCAATGGTATCGTTTTGTTCCATGATATCATGTAATGATAATAACTGGTTTATAGGAAAGGAATCGATTTTTATGTACTGATCCTATATTAAGTTAACTGTATGAATTCTTATCATTTCTAACAGTTTCTTTCAGTAGATTCTCTTAGATTTCACTGATAGTTGACCAACTATCTATAAATAGTGACTAATTCATTGACTCATTTTTTATATGGATTTTTCCTTGTTTGAAGAGAATATTTTTAACATGTTGTCCTCTTTTTTCTTTAATAGACTATTTTTTTAGAGCATTTTTAGGTTCACAGCAAAATTCAACAGAAAGTACAGCGAGTTCCCATATACTTTCTACTCATACACACGCATAGCCTCTCCCACCATCAACATCCCCCACCAGAGTGGTACATTTGTTACAATTGATGAAGCTATATTGACACACCATTGTCACCCAAAGTCCATAGATTATGTTAGGGTTCATTCTTGGTGTTGTACATTCTATACCTTTTGTGAATAATGACGTGTACCCACCGTTATAGCCCAGAAGGGTTTCACTGACCTAAAAATACCCCTGTACTCCTCCTATTCATCACTTCCTCTCCCCAACCCCTGGCAATGATTGCATAGTTTTCTCCATAGTTTTGACTTTTCCAGAATACCTGCCACTGGATCAGGAATCTAGTGGAGACCTAAGGCTCTTAGAGGTTCTGGAGGCACACAATGGAAGAAACTTGGGTCCCTGAATGACCACATTTGGCCAGGTTGTGTCATGGACAGGGCACTTGGAGCAATCTGCTCCAGGTCTATGTAACAATTACTTAGAATGTCAATCTGGGAGGAGGATGATATCAATGATGTTGTTCGGAAAAACTAGCTCATGGTGAGAATTAAAAGCACTTGGTGTTTATTACATGTTACTATCATTCGTAAGTTCTCCACAGTCAGTGCATTTCTTCATTGCCCACATCCTGTGGGAACATGCCCACTGCCCCACCTTCAGAACTGTAACACATCATGGAGTATCTCCCCTTTCTTGACCCACTACATTGGACTGAGATGTAATAACAATAAACCATTACTTTTTAAACCACTGAAATAAGAAAAAAATAAGAAGAAAGGTGAATTCAGTTATATAGAACAAGGATGCACAGCCTTGGTCATTACTACTGGAAGGGAGACATTACCCAGCCCTCTCCCAGGAATGTCACCTGTTCCACAGATGCCCACCTTGATAACCTAGTCAACTCCTGTTCATCCTTCAAGCCTCAACCAACTGACACCTTGTTTAGGAACCCAAGGTTGACCTTCCTGACCTGTATTAGACCAGTCACTCACACTTGCCTCCAAGCCCCTCTCCTTGTTGTCTCTCCTGGCATTTACCAAGGAATGTGACATAGGCAGAGAAGGAGGCAGACACAATTTTGGTATCAAAACACTCAAGATGTGAAGCAATAGGAGTTTAAATGGCTTGAAATTTCTGATTGCTCTCACAGTCTTTAATCTAAGGCCTGAGGGTCCATGAGACATGCTCCAAGGCTTTGCTTGGAGAATTTGAACGGACTAAAGAAACCACCAAACCGTCACCACATTTGAACCTCAGTAAAGCATGGATTGAACATTCTCCTCCATTCCCAGTGGGTTTGCCTGGCTGAGAGGGAGACCATTTTATTAAAGATCTTGTGACCCTTCCCTTCCAAACAAATGGTTCAGTGTTGGTTTAAATCTCATTCATGTTAATGAAATTGATCTAATTTTAACAAGTTCCTCTCTTTTTGCTTGCTTAAATCATCCCCACTCTGCACATCTTGAGAGAAGAAGATTGGTATTTTCTTTTCTTTCTTTGTTGCCCTGAGTAAGGACAGATCTGGTGCTCAATCAGTAGTGAATTAATAGAACCAATGTGCAGAAGCAGTTATGGTGGGAAAAACTGGGCAGTTGCATTCTCTAACTTTGGATGATTCATCTCTCTCTCTTAATACTCATTGTTCCTAGAGATTCAATAAAAACTGGGACTCTGATCCTTGCTCCTCCTTTCCAGGGAAGGAAGACAAATGAGGAATGGAATAAGAAATCCCCAAAGACAATTTGAGATCACTTGCAGAGAGGATTCTTCTATGTGTGTTCAAGAAACTCAGGTATTGTTGTGGAAAGAATGGTCCAGAGCACTTGCAAATAGCTACAGCCAACTGGGGTGTCACCTGGCTGCAGTTTCACCCCATTGCTCAGAAGTCCTAGTTGCTCAGTTCCCAGCATGCAATGAGATTATGTCTTTCTCTGTTCTGACTCTTTGCAAAGTCATTGAAGGTTGACTGTTACTCCAGCATAGATGCTTTCTTTGTTTATCTTTATGTCATAACATCCAAGAAGCTTCTCTGAATGCTCCCTGGTTAGGTGATCATTTTACATGCTCCCATAATTCATTAAGCATAGCCATTATTGGGCTTCTGTGGGTACTATATACACTGCTTCTACAACCACTGCAAGAGATGACCTGAAAATCTGAGAAAACACGCCCTCTGCCCTCTTCTCACCTTCCAATCTCCCATCAGTGCCTTCCATTGGAGAACCCATAAAGACAGCAGCTGACAAGAGAGTCTGGGATATGTAACCCACAGGCCTTCAATTCTAGCAATTGAGAAACGAGTAGGACAATGCAACGCTGGAAATGAGAAAATACAGACCCTGTCTAGCACACAGTGATTTAATCTACAAAGTTTTGATTTTATCTTTCACCCCAATGGAGGATATTTGTCTGACTCATAGAAAAGTCAGTAGCTGGTAAGTTTGTTGCTTACAACATGACAAACACAATTTAAATAGCACAATAAATAAACCAACTAACATATAACACATAAACTGTATTGCTCAATACCCATGTACTAGTTAATGCTGGGATAAGAATAATTCCTGTAAGATCTTATGCTTACACCCAAAGAGTGGCAGATATAAAATGAGAGAGATTTGGAGGAAGATTCTAAGGCTATGTGTACATGAATATTAGATGATAATGGAGATTAATGAAGGCCAATATCTACAAGGAACAGAAAGCTTTTATTGCCCACATCACTACAAACAACTGTTCAAGAAGAAAGGTCTTTAAGGTGAGCAGAGTATAGAGTTAAGCAAAGTAAATAGTCTTGGGGATCCTACAGTGAGTATCAGTTCATCAGTTTCCTGGTCCACCTCACAAGTCCTGAGGTTATTTGGCCTCCTTCTCCATGCAGTTCTTCCAGAATTCATAAACTACTTCATTCAAACTGTCGTGGCTGCCACAGCGTAAACCTTTCTTCTCTGGGAGAAAATATGCTTATTTTCATTGTCCTAAGTGACACCTGTGTTTGCAGAAGAATCACATCCCTCCCTGTTTGGGTAGTACCATTGATGTAGTTGTGACTTGCTGTCCTCCAGTGTCTTGTTCACATGTGTAGCTGATTTACAATGAGATGCATGTACCTCAAAGATGGTCCAGCACACCTTAGAGACTATGAGGATGATGAAGAAGAGTTCTGATGACCTAGCTTCATTGCTGCAAGGCAGGTCTCCCTCTGGAATCCCTTTATGTAAGATCAGTTCCCCAGGTAGAACAGATGTTTTAGAACAATGCCTCACCTTGGTCTGGCAGCCTTACTTCTGCTGGAAAGAAGCTTAGGACAGAAGGACAGTCCTTGACATTCAAGTGTCTACTACTGGTGAAAGAAAATCATTGGAGCACACCCAGGAAATCTCACAGATCCATGAAAAAATTTCATTTTTGCAGTGCTCCACAGTAACTCTAGTGCAGCCTGAGTTCATTATGCCACTTAGACTTGTTCCTTACATTTATTAAGTCCTTGATTTGCCACTAGATTTGTGTGTGACCTTGCCAGAGATCTGGGATTGGCGTGGGATATATGGTTGTAATTTGATGTTTATGCATTTGCATATCTGTTGGAAAACTTGTCTTATAAGTTAAGACCTCTGGTCTTAGTCTTTTTTTGAACAGAATTCCCCCAAAGAGACTATACTGGAGCAAATGTAGTAACAAGTCAATAATAGGTGGATCTGGGTAAATTTGTACGTGTGTCCTTCTAGTGTAAATATCATTGCAACATTTCTGTAAGTTTGAAGTTATTTTCAAATACAAAGTTAAAAATTGTAGTACTGAGGCAAAATTCATTGTGATGAACAAACTTCTGCTTTCTTGGAAGGAAGAATCAGGCCATCCAGGGAGAGTGCATGATACAGGTGGATCATGGGAGTTGCCATTGATGGACCACAGTGTACGAAGTCAATGTGTGGTTGGATGAAGGGTCTTCAACTCCAGGTTGCATCTGAAATGGCACCTGGACTGGATTCCCAACATTTTGAAATGCACAAGTAAGGCAGGACACACAGTGAGAAACTGTTATAGAAAATTCAGGAGCAAACCAAGGATTTATGATATTTTTCCACCTTCTTCTTCCTAGGTCATGACACAGAAAAGAGATTTAGACATCACAGGACCATCACTTCGTGGGAAGAGTTGCTGAACAAGGTGAAGGAAAAAAATCTCTGATGCCCAAATGCCTTTTCCACATCATGGGCCTCCCTTTGCAGTTCAGAGCTTGTAGCAAACAGTCCAAGCATGCATTAGGTGTTGAGGATTGCTGGCACGTGGTCTTTGGGAGTAGTAAGGAGTGGCTCCATCAGCTCACACATTTCCCTGAGATCCTCAGGGCATAAATCATGTAGGCACAGCACTGCAGGATGGCAGGGGAAGAAGTAAGGAAATGGCTTCTAGGATACAAAACTCTTAGATAGGGGTTATTTGGGTACCCGCAGAGATGCTTGCAGTTTTGGTTAAAGAACAGACATACAGATTTCAATTTTTGATGCTTCTTAAATATGTGAAGAAAAATTATATTGATAAATCCATCTCTTAATGAACGAGTAAAACCTTTTCAGGTTTTATATATCCATGGATAATATCATTTATTGGTAAATGAGGCAATTTTATTCATGTTTTCAACTTTATAGATGTAAATTCTGAAAATACTTGTCACATGAATATGCACATGTGAAAAGAATGAGTTTGTGGCATCAATGTCAGTAGATTCTTTGAATTCCTCTGGGGTATGGGCTAAAAATGACATTGTGATCTATCACTCAAAATTAATTCTAATCGTTTATAAGCCATGGCTAAATTAGGTCTTCCTTGGATTTTATTCAAAGCAGGGAAGCAGAAACCACTTTCTATAGAAAATGGGTTTTTACATTTTTTTTTTTGGAGTCTAGAGATTTGCACATGTAGAGTCAATACTGTGTAAGGTCTGATGGATGATGTATATGCCTCCTGTCTTTGTAAACTGGAACAAGAATGTGTATGCGAGGGGAGGTGGAAGATGAGAACCAGTGTAACCACATGGTACATATATCGTAAAAGTATATGTGGACATTACCATCCAGAAGTCACGTCTTAAGTGTTTCTGTCCCCCGTGTACATGTTAACCAATTAGAGACTTAGGCCCTAGAGAATTCCTGGGGTTTCAACCTCAGCTAAAAGGACACAGGTGACCGGTGCATCCTGTGGAGGACATGAGCCCAGAGACCACGTTGTGTCTTGTGTATAGGTAATACCTATCCCCACCTACCACCCTCCTATAACCTGAGTTCCAATATTAAACTTTTATGATTTTAAAATCACAATAACAGTCACTTAGGGGTGACCACAAAACAATAAATTAAGTGATTGTAAGTAATGATCTCTTCTTAACCAAGAGAAATTCCAGCGGAATCAGAGGCAAATTCTGATGAACACTCTGTTAGCATTTAGGATACATAAACACTCCTCACAGGCAGAGTCGGTTAGATTCAATTTGGTTATTGACTTTGGGAATGAGGTAATTTATTTTGTTTGACTTATTACTTAAATTTTTTCCTATTTGTTACATAAGTGTAATAGCTGACATTTACTGCCAGACATTCTGCTGAGCATTTTTCCTGTACTATTTTATATTTTCTAACACAAATCCTATACGGTAAGCGCTATTATTATCACACTTATTTTACAGATGAAGAAACTGAGGCTGAGAGAGTCAGCACCTTGCTGATGTCCCTATAAGGAGAAAGTACCAGAGCTGAGCCTGAACCAGATAGTCTGGCCATAAAGTTGGGCTCTTCCCCACTGATCAGTAAATGAATACATTCTAATTTTGAAAGATCCAAACAGCAGTTCAGAACTCAAAACAAAGGGTAAGACTGTCCGTTTAAGATTCTGCCGTGGGCTGGAGTGAACTTGTAGAATCATTTGAGAATAGTTGACTTTTTAAAATTTTCTAATATTTCCTTCATGAGCAAGGTGTGTGCTGCAGTTTTTTTAGATTCCTTTTTATATCTGTGAGTAAGGTTTCACGATTTTATCCTTAAGGGTTTGCATATTTCCATTTTTGTGTATTTCAATATGTTATTGTTGCTACTGTTGTTCATATTGCCAACAGATCATTTTTTCCATTATGTCACAGATGGTAATAGCAAGTTTATAGGAAAATGATTGATGTTTATAAGCTGATCTTGTATTCAGCTACATAATGAACTTTCATCAGGTCTAACAGTTTTTTTTGTCTTTTTTGCTGAGGAAGATTGGCCTTGAGCTAACATCTGTGCCCATCTTCCTCTATTTTGTATGTGGGATGCTGCCACAACATGGCTTGATGAGCAGTGAGTAGGTTCACGCCCCGGATCCTTGGGCCGCCGAAGCGGGATGCGTAAACTTAACCACTACGCCACCAGGCTGGCCCCTCTAATAGTTTCTTTTTAGTGGATTATCTGAGATTTTCCTGATAGTTGATCAGTTATCTATATATAGTGAAAAATTCGTTTATTTAATTTATTCATCTAATTGTTTTTCTTGTTTGAAGACAATATTTTTAACAAGATATTTCTCTTCATTTTTTACCTAGTCTTTATTTTTTTAGAGCAGTTTTAGGTTCACAGAAAAATTGAACAGAGAGTGCAGAGAGTTCCCATACACCCCTTACCTCCATACATGCACAGCATCCCCCAGTATCAACATCCCACACCTGATGGTACATGTGTTACAACTGGTGAACCTATACTGACACAACATCATCACTCAGCCATAATTTACATTAGGGTTTACTCTTAGGTTGTACATTCTATGGGTTTTGACAGGTGTATGATGACATGTATCCAGCATTATGGTGTCATACAGAGTAGTGGCACTACGCTGAAAATCATTTGTGTTCTTCCTATTCATCTCTCTCTCTTCCCTGAACCATAGAACCTCTGATCTTTGACTGTCTCCATAATTTTGCTTTTTCCAAGACGTCAAAAGGTTGGAATCATATAGTATGTAGATTTTCAGGTCGGCTTCTTTCACTTAGTAGTATGCATTTAAGTTTCCTCCATGTCTTTTCATGGCTTAGAGCTCATTTTTTTTGGAGCTGAATTCCATTGAATTTTAGACCTATATTCCATTGTCTGGATGTAACACAGTCTTTATCCATTTACCTATTGAAGGACGTCTTGATTGTTCCCAAGTTTTCGCAATTATGAATAAAGTTGTTATAACTTCATGTGCAGGTTTTTGTGTGGACATAGATTTTCCACTCCTTTGTGTAAATACCAGGGAGTGCAATTGCTGGATCGTATGCTAAGAGTATGTTTCATTTTGTAAGAAACTGCCAAACTATCTTCCAAAGTGGCTGTACCATTTTGCATTCCCATCAGCAATGATTGACAGTTTCTGTTGCTCCATGTCCTCATCAGCATTTGGTATTGTCATAAATGATCTTTTTTTAAAAAAGAAAAGAAAAAGAATTGAAGAGAAGCAGATGAAGGAACTAGGATGAGGAGGCATCAACTAGAAGAATTCAATTGAGTCAGAAACTGAGATGCAAACTGCTGAGATAGAATTTAACTATCATCCACCTCCATTCCAACTGACATGCCACCACTACCAGGCATCCCAACTGAAAGTGCCATTTTGTTTACATTCACATACCATCCATGCCTGAGCTCAACCTACGAGCTTCCAAACTATGCAAGTTTGAGTAAATGTCTTACTTTCTGCACGTTAGTTGACTCAACTTTGAAATGGGAAATATAGTAGCTTGTAAATTTGTAGAAATGATAGAATATGTTAAATTGTTTTCACACAGCCTCTGGCCATAATTAGCAATCAAAAAATATTGCTACTGTTTTTGTTATCACTATTATTAGCTACAGAAAGTTTTGCAACTCGAAGGACCTGTGTGGAAGATAACAGTGCGTTTCCAGGTATTATCAGCTCACTGTTATTTTGATGACTCAATTTTTATTGAACGTTACATTCTCCCTCCCCCTAGCCCCTGGCAACCACCATCTACTCTCTGTTTCTACGAATTTAACTACTCTAGATCCTCATACAAGTGGAGTCATACAGTATTTGCCTTTTTGTGACTGGCTTATTTCACTCAGTGTGCTGTCCTCAAGGTTCATCCATGTGGTAGCATGAGAGGGGATTTCTTTACTTCACATTAATTCATTTATTCAAGGAATATTTGCCTTTCTTCTTCTCTGTGCCAGGCACTGTGGCAGGTAAAGATGCGCAAAACTGGACACTGCCCTGAAATAAAGGAGCTAAATTCGAGGGGGATCCCATCAGTTAACTCATTATTCATTTGTAAAGCTACAAATTGTCTGAAATTGCAACAAAAAGAGATGCATGGTGCCAGCAATGTCTATAAATGGGAACTTTGATCAAGACATTGGAGAATGTGACACAGATGGATGGCATCAGGCCTCAGTGAAGATGAGAGGGCTGGAAACCAGACCTTGTGACCTGCCATGTGCCATGTGGGCAGGATCAGTGAAGCTCTCCAGATACAAATAGCCCTGGGCTCCCCAGGCTCCTGAGTTCAGCTCCTAAAAGCTTATCATTTGCTAAAGCTGAAAGCTCAAAGCAAATAAACCACCATGAGGCTGTCTCTGTCTATCTTGCTAGTCACTCTGGCCCTTTGCTGCTATGAAGGTGAGTATCATTTCTAATCAGTCCAGCACCAGCTCTGGTAAGCAACCTTGTCTGAACTAGGTGAACTTAATTGGAGTATGGACAAATCAAAATGCAAACCTTTTTCTCTACCTGTGAACTAGACCCTCAAAAGCCCATGGTTCATTCTATCAAATCCCAATACTCTGAAACTTCTACAAAAAATCATTGCTGGCATATTTTAAGAGTTTTCCACCTGAAGCCTCACTCCTTATCTGTGATCTGTGTTTCAGAATCTGCATGACATAAGATTTGGATGTGAAGCATGGCTCTGCCACTGACCAGTGCTTTGACCTTGAGCAAAACGAGTAATCTCTCCAAGTCTCCTCTTGTCACCGGGTTTTACAGCTACCAACAAGAGTAGCTATGACAGTGGAGTGGGATGGAGCGTGTCAGGAGTCCAGTTCTAGGTATCGAGCAGACATCTCATAGTTATCAGATGTCCTCTTTCTAGAGATTTTTAGGTGCCTATTGAATCCACAGTTTTTTAAATCATAGATTCAGACTCATAAAATGTTACAGCTGGAATGGTTTTTGGAGAGTTCTCAGTTCAAGAAGAGGCAGTGTTCTCTGAATCTCTGAATAATAAATCTTCAAATGGGCTCTGTGAATAAGCAGCATTCAGTGTGTCTACAAGTACTACTAGTTTTCCAGGAGTGCTACCAGGAATTGTAGTAGAACTAGTACAATCATTGGGGCTACAATTTCTATTTTTCTAGATTAATTCTAGAGATTTATTCAACAATACTTTTGCACGTTTTCACTCTCGATACTGACCCAAGTCTTGTTGAGTCTTTCTCTTTCATCTGACGTTCTAAATGTTCTTCACTTTCCCTGTGTGGCCTCTGATTTTACCCTCTCCAAATTCTCTGCATAGTTTGATGTTTGACCAGAGGTCAGATCAGAGCCTCGTAGGGCATGCCCCAGGATGCAGGGTGGTTGCAAAGATTCTGGGGAATGGAGAATCCAGACCAGGAAAAGTGGTTACCTCAAGTCTCAGCACAATTCCAGTGGGGTCAGGAATGAGCCACCCTTCCCACCTCTCACTCTCTCCAAGGAAATCTGTACATCGCTGTGGAATAAAAGAGCCAATCATAATTCTGTGTATAAGCTTCAAATGTGTTCAAACTGATTAGCTTTAATTTTTTGTAGCTTTTTATTTATGTCTGCGTCTAATGCCATAATCCTATTATTTAGTCTCAAAATAGCATCTTCCAATGTATAAATAGTTTACTTACTCATCTCCAGATTTCTTCTCCCTTCTCTGATCTCTGGTAAAATCTGCGTCTACCATTCACTTGAAAAAATTGATTAGTAAAGTCTCTTCTCCCCCAATACTCAAGACAAAATAAGGTATCACTGCCTTGACAGGCAAAACTGAATTTTTTTGAAATCTAGGAAGTCTGAATTTCAGCAAATCAGGAGAGTCTTGGAAAGTTGTAGGTGTACTTTACAACACGTAAAAATTGAATCAGGCATCAGGACACCTGTTGTCCAGTCCTAGTTCTGCCACTTGCAGTGTCACCATGAGGAAATCATGACCCTGAGGGTCTCACACTGTTGTCAGCACACTGATGAGATGGGAACATAAAATCCCTGGGTTTCCTGTTCTAGTTCTAATATCAGAGCCGTAGGAAACTTCAACTTTCCTTATGTCAATTGTATTTCTTTTTCTTCTTCTCTAGCCAATGCAGTTGTCTGTATATCCATTCTTTCTGATTTCACATCCCTCTTCTTCTTTAATGAACCCCTCTATAAGTTATGACTTAAGAAATTTCCCACACCTCCAGAAGCTTATGAAGCCAAGTTGGAAGTGAAGAGATTCACAGATGAGATCTCCTTTGGGAGCAGATTGCAAATTTCAAAAGCACTGGTAATTTCTTTCTTCTTTGTGCATAGAGGCTTATGATAAGATGAACAGCCAGGAAGAAGGTCAGGGTGCTGCTCTTGCGGGGCACGGGTGGTGGAGGCACCTGTCTCACTGCTCACCTCTGATAGGGTGACCCATGGCCACCGGGTGGATGATAACATTACACCTGCTGAGCTATACCAAGACTGCAAGTAACGTCTGGGCATGTTCCTCCTTCTCAAGTCACCTCCCTGGGTGCCAGGCTCCCCATAGTGTCCTGAGGAGGAGGACACCTGGGGCCCCATGCAGTGATGTTGAAGGGCCAAAGCACTGCTGCCTCCCTGCCAGGGAACTTTCCTGACGGTGAGTTCCCTCACGCAGTGGACACAGTCCCTGTGGAATCTCATGGGGAGTCTCCTCATCATGTTCGATGAGGAGACATGCAGGGGGAGAGAACTAGCCCTATCTGTCTGGATATCTCTATCTGTCAGGATAGAGAGGGTGCTGGCTGGGTTCTCTGCCAGCTTCTGCAGAGCCCAGGCCCACTCCTTTCACCTCCATCCACTTTTCCACTCCTCACCTACGACTCTCCTCCTCATCATAGCCAGTGGGCAGAGACTCTCCTTGTTTGGTCTCCTGCAGCCACATGTGACGGTGAAACACTTAAATTATGTCTTTATCCAGAATCAGATAGTTAAAGGTGTCTCAGCCCATCTACCACCAGGTTTTGGTCATGAGCTTCAGCTGCAAACGCCCATGGAAGCTAGATTCTCAGTGCTGAGAATTACATGTGCCATCAGGTTGAATTTTCACACTCTAGGGTGGGAATCTCCTGAAAGCGGTACTTCCCATGTCCTGTCCCTCCTCTCTCCTGATCTCCCAAGCCTCTGTTCCCTTTAGAGTGAAAAAGTAGAGTCCTCTGTCCTGCGACATCAGAAGAAAAAAATCACGGGCTCCGCTGTCCAACCCTTCACCCCCCTCTCCTTCCATAGAAACTTGAGTCCTACTCTTGGGTCACCTGGGGGTTTATTTGCTGGACTATGGAAATGGTGTTTTCATGACATGCATGGTTGGTTGTAACTGTACCAGGTCTACTTAATTTACCTGCACACTGGGGTCCTACCTGGTGTCTTCCATTCGTCTTTTGTTAGATGAAATTTCATTGATATCTTGGTGGGAACATTGGTGTGTGTTACTGTGTCATCTCCAGGAGCAGCACGACTGACCTCCTCTTTCTTTCTTTTTCTATTTCAGGGGAAAGTAGTGTTGAAGTGTGCTTACAATGCTGTATCAAATCATCTATAGCAGTACCTCTGCCTTACAATTGTCACCTGAACTTCATTGGAAAATGTGCAAGTTTCAACATCTTGCTTCAATAAATCACTTGCCCTGCACTTCTCTACTTGTCTTGTCATTATCCAACAGTCTCTGGCATCAAGTTGGGTTGGTTTTCATCATGAAGTAGCCATTGAGTGTTGTCAGTAGTAAATTTCAGAGACCCAACATCCAGTTATCCACGGCAGCCTGAGGTGTAGGGATCACGGGAGGATATATTCAGTCATGATTCATCCTGCATTACTTTACAGATTTCTCATTTTTGTGGCCATGAGTGAAAATGAAGATTCAGGGTAAAAAGCAACTAAAATCTTCCTGCTACTCGTCCTGTATTGAGGGATCCTGTGGCCTAACTGCCTAGTCATGTGGTTTCCAACTAGCAGCGTCACTAATATTTTGTCCTCATCATAACCACAACCAACCTGCTTCCCCACACTGTGGTTTCAATCCTATGGACTGTCCAGTGTAACTTGTTTTCACCAACCCCTCAATTTATAGTGAAAATCCAGGGTTCAATTTCATTTAACTCATTTTTAATTTGCACACTCACTCACATGGCTTATCGATATCTATGCCACTCATCAAGACCTCAAGCTAATACTTCCTCCCGCAAATTTTCCCGGATATCCAGAAACAAGTATCCAGCTGCCATCTGGACAACTCCATTCAGGCACTCCACAGTTATTTCTGAAGGAATATATAAAATTGAACTCACTGTGTGTCCACAACCTTCTCCTCTTCCACGTGTCCCCCATTCTGGCTAATGGACCCACCACCCAACGCGGCACCTGACTCAGAAAACTTGGATACATCATAGACTCTGGGTTAGTTTGCAGTGGCTGTTGTAACACGCTACCACACACTTGGTGGCTTAAATCAACTTATTTTCTCAAAGTTTGGAGGACAAATATCCAAAATCTGTAACACTCTGCCAAAAGCATTGTGTCAGGAGGGTCACACTCTCTCTGAAGGTCTAGGTGGAAATCTATTCATGGCTGCATCCAGCTTTGATAGCTGACGGCATTCCTTGAGTTGTGCCCACATCACTCCAATCTCTGCCCCGTGAGTTCACACAGTCTTCTCCTTTTCTGAGTGTGTAAAATCTTTCTCTGCCTCCTTCACACAAAATACATGGGATTGCATTTAGAGGAC
Source organism: Diceros bicornis minor (assembly GCF_020826845.1). NCBI lineage: Eukaryota > Metazoa > Chordata > Mammalia > Perissodactyla > Rhinocerotidae > Diceros > Diceros bicornis. The sequence goes on from NC_080770.1 coordinate 11,114,453, forward strand.
ATCAGAAAATTTAGAATGATTTCCCCATCTCAAAATCTGTAACTTTATCACATCTGCAAAGTCCTTTTTCGCCAGGGAAGGATAACGTTACAAGTTTCAGGGATAAGGATGTGGATATTTTTGGAGCTTGGTGAGCCTATTACAACTCATCTCCCTCCTGACATCTAAGAATCCACAAAGTTCTGCCCTATTCACTGCTACAGCATCACTTCTGAGCATCCCCTCCTTTCCATCCCCACAGCCATCATCAGTCCAGTCCTAGTCCTTCCTTGCTTGTGCGCAAGTTTCCTAAATGGTCTGCTGGGCTCTGAGATAACTTCCTGCAGTACATCATCTTCATTGAGGCCAAAGTGACCCTTGTAAAATTAAAATGTAAATCTGATCTCATTTCTGTAACCCTGAATTACTTACTAGTGGACACGTGTTTCTAAATGTTTCAATAAGATGACTTATTTTTAGTCTGAAATCTACACTCAAAATATACTAGCTGTATTTATACAAACTCTGACTGAGAAAATAGAACATAGTTATCTACTATTATCAATTATCAGCAGTGTTTTTACAATAAATGTGTATTTTTATTCACATCAGGAAATATACACATTTAAGTCAGTCTCTATTTTGTGAAATACATTACGTATTCAGTCTACATACTATGCTGGATGGACACCAGGATTCATGGAGCTCTTGCAACACCCTGAGAAACCCAGATTGGAATCACCGCTGGAGGATCCAGTCCCACTGTTGGTATTGCACACCAGGACTTCCAAGACCCCATTCCTGGCCCTTCTGACCTCGTCTCCCTGCTCACCAAGGATTCTGTGCTCAGCCCTAGTGGTCTACATGCCATTTGATTATGCATCACATTGAGTCACACCCATGCACCAGGCCTGTGGTGTCCCCTTTGCCTCTGTATCCTTCCCTGCACAGGACAGCTGACATCTCACCTGTAGGATATTTCACATCTCATCCTCTGTGAAGTCCTCTCTGAGTCCCATATCCCCAAATAAACTTTATACGCAGAAAGACATTTTACAGTCAACAACACACACATAGATACACATTTTTACACACATACCCACAGAGACACACAGATGCAGACAAACACACAGTCATAGACACACACACACACATGCACAAACACAGAGACACACTATCAGACTTGCACACAGACACAGACACACACACATACACACATGCACACACAGACACACACCTCCCTCTGTTATCACTTTGTCTTTCTGTGATATAATATTTATATCACAGAGTTGTTTCAAGAACATATTGAATAAATTAATAATATAAAAAATTCTATCAATAATTATTATAACTTCTAAAACACTAAGAGTTTACATGCATCGAACACCCCTGTTGTCTAGACATTATCCTGGAAGGTTTACCTCTTCTGTCTCACGTAGTCCTTACTATTCTCCAGGAAGGTAAAAGATGTCCCCACCACTGACTGTGGGAATGAAGAATGTCCTACACAGTGTTCCTCAATGCTGGCTCTGTGTTAGAATCAGCTGAGAGATTCCAAAAGCAAGTGATGCCCAGGCCCTAGTCCAGGAGAAACACATTGGTATCTCTGCAAACAGAACCCGTGCGGTCACCATTTTCTTACCTCAATCTCCTACAGGGGCAGCCACCAGATGAACAGGGAGGAGAACCAGACTCTCCACAATAGTTAAGAACCCCCAGCATCACCAAGGTGGTCACCTTTAGACCTTCCCTTGGCCACTTCTATAGTCCTTCACATCTGACAGTTACAGGTAGTTCGTGAGTTTCACGGTTATAAAGCCAATAAACCTAGGGTCTCATACAGGAGAATTTTCTTCATGAGCTGCTGTTTAAGAGTGTGAGGTGGGATAACGCAAGAATCCAAGGGCTGGGGTCAGGAGGAGAGACGCTTAGAGGTTTAGTTACTGTGTAATGGGAACAGACTTTCTGTTTGGGATTATGACATGCTTCTGGAAATGGGTAGTGGTGATGACATTGTGAATGTACTTAATACAACTGAATCGTCTACTTAAATATGGTTAAAATGGTAAATTTTGTGTTATGTGTATTACACCAAACACACAAAGACTCCACAAGCTGAGCTCTCTGCAATGCATCAGAAAGATGATGTGATGGGAGCAGGGCCTATATTTCAACACCCTTGGACATGCTCTCCCAGAGCTGTTGGCACCTCAAAGTCTAATTACATCTGGTGTCAACTCTGTTTGATTTGCCTCCTGGGATTTTCTCTGTTGAAGATATGACTAATTTTAAAGAAACATTGGTTCAAACTGACAAATTGAGTTTAACCAAGTACAAAGGATTGACTCATGCAGAGTCCTGACTTTATCCCTCGAGGCCTCTCGTTCTTCCCCTGGAACAAATCCTATCGTGCTCTGTCTGGGCTCTCCTCCTCAAGTGTCTTCTCCCTGCAGCCATCTCACTCTCTATGACAAGGTCAACATTCTGCACACAAAGCTCTGATTTTGTCACAAGCTCACTTAAAGCAAACATTCAATGGCTCTCCATTTCCTACGAAGGGAAGCTCAATTTTTCACTCAGAAATTAGGATACTCAGGCCTGTATAGTAATGAAGATTCCCTCCTTTACTTCTGTGTTTTCTCTCCCAGCTACTAAACATAGTTTCTGACATTGTCAGGGCATAAGAAAAGGAGAGACAGAGGAAGACAAGAAAGTTCTGGATTGACTCATATTCCTTTAGAATTGGTCCAGGTTCTCTGAGCCACACAGATGCTTTCTCTTATGGGAAACCTTCATGGGACTCCAGAAGCCCAGATTACTAAGATCTCTTATCTCATTAAGGCTTCATAAACATTTATAGTACAAAAAAGAGCTCTTAAAAATTAGAAATATGGCACCTGGACAAAATAATAAAGAAGTTGGAAGATAAAGTAAAATAGCTGAAAAAAATGTAGTGTGTATGTAGTGGAAAAGATAGAAAAATATGATAAGAAGAAAAGAATTTCAAACTATCCATCCAGGATGTCCAACTAATAGGATTATAGTATGAGAGAAATCATGGTGGGAAGTAAACCCACAAAGAAATACCCAAGAATATTCCATAGAAATGAAGAATATGAAATTGAATAGGCCACTCACTCCCCACATCAAAACATGTTTTTGTGACTTTTTAGAACATCACCCTAAAGAAAGGACTTTCTTTCAGAAAGAAACACCAGGTCATGTCCAAGGATGGGGAATAAAAATCAAATCAACACAAGACTGGAAGACACGAGAATAATACTAAAAATTCAGAGGCTCCAACCTATAGTTGCATACAAATATAATTCTATTCAGTCAACTATTTATTTAAGTATGAAGACAAATAAAGATACTACAGAAGTGCAAATCTTCAAAAGTTTTATGTCCAATGAGCTTTTTCTCAGATGATGTCAGAGGATATGTATTATCAGAAAGAAAGAGTAGACGAAGAAAGATAAGGCATGGAGTCCAAAACACAGGATATAACATGTTTTGTTATGGATAAATCAGGAGAGAACCGTAAAAAGCACTATTTAGAACATATCAATATCAGGTGACACAGTGAAAGAGGTTGTAGGTGAGTGTGAGACAACGTGGTGTGGAAGGGAATGAACAGGGGTCTAGTGCTCTCATTGGAGCTGTTTTCCAATATTTTCCTTTTTGAACAATGCTCTTATATCCCTTATTTTTAAATAAAAATTTTGAAAATATTGGAAGTTGTAAGACAGTTGAAAAGGAAGGACAGGATAGAAGAAAAAGGACAGAAAAGTGGGCAGGAGAAAATTTGACAGAAAATGGGTTATGATGCTGCAAATTATCCGAGGTTAACTTGGAATGTACACTCCATCTAATTTAGGAGAAACCTGATGCATTTTATTGAAAGAGTCAATAGATTTCCTTTAGGAATTAATTATCTTGTTAAACGACAAGACGTGAGACATAAGAGTGAAGAAAGATAAGGAGTACATCACTGAGAATGAGATTCTACCATAGAAATTAAAGGTCTATAGAAATTCAAGGAAGAACAAAGCGCTTACAGGCTATGCGTTCTCCAGGAAGGAAGACTTTGTGAAGAGGTGATGACTGAGTTGGATCTTGAACGACAAAGTGGATGAGGATGACAGAACAGCAAAAATGTAGCGAGCATCCAGGCAGAGGCATGGCCATGAAACTGAGCCCCGCACACTAGAGGATATAGATGCCCACACTCCTGCCGGCATCTGTCTGCACTGGAGCTCCACTCACTCTCCACTGGGTGTGAGGCTACCTAGTACTACTGACCTTTCACCATAAGGGCAAATGCTTTTAGATATTTCTCTGTGACAGGGTTTCTCAACCATGGCTTTACTGACTTCAGAGGCTGAAGAATTCCTCTTTGAATGGATGTCCTGAGCGTCACAGGTTGTTTAGAAGCCTCCCTGGTCTCTATCCACTTGATGCCAACAGCAAACCACTCACCCTGTGGGGACACCGCAAACATCCCTAGACCCTGACAATGTCCACAGAGGTGGGTGGAAGGAGGGAATAAATGAGGCCCAGATGAGAATCACTGCTCTAGCAGAGGAAATACTTTATTTCACGTCCCCCACATGCCCCTTGTAACTCCCCTAAGCACCAGAGGTTCACAAATCTGGATGCCGATGGTTAGCAAGAAAATGTGGGCATGCAGTAGAGGGAAAATACTAACAAATAGAGAAGATATTGATGTAGTAACCTAATGAACTGATGAAGCGTCACACGTATGGGGGCTTAAATATATAGGTACATATTTTGTGGAAATGTCAAGTTGTGTAAAGCTCAGGATTTTGGTGAATGAGCCAAAGAGAATTACTCAGGGATGACACCTGATCCTTGCTCACCTTCCAAATCCAGCTGATGTCTGGTTTTAGCATTGGGTTTGATCCCTGCCTTTACTAAAGATTCAAATTTATGGGGCCAGCCCGGTGGCGCAAGTGGTTAAGTGCCCGCGCTCGGCTTCCGCGGCCCGGGGTTCGCAGGTTCGGATCCCGGGCGCACACCAACACACTGCTTAGTAACACACGCTGTGGCGGCATCCTATATAAGGTAGAGGAAGATGGGCACGGATATTAGCTCAGGGCCACTCTTCCTTAAAACAAGGGGAGGATTGGCATCGGATGTTAGCTCAGGGCTAGTCCTCCTCACACACACACACAAAAAATTAAATGAGCTTCTCTTTCTAAATAGATAAAATAATAAAATGTGAAATATAATCAAAAAGTCTTTGTAAAAATTTGAAATCTGTCCTCAGAAGCAGTTATATAACAATTAATTAAGCAACTACATGTTGACTATTGTCGCATAAAGACCAGAGGTGCACAAGCCATGCCCTCAAGCAGCATGAACGTGGAGGAAAGGGCCATAGGGTCAGGGTTCTAGAGATGTCAGGAGAGAGTTATATACAAAGAAAGATCCTCAGAGATTCAGGGGCCATGAAATGCCACAAGAAGTGGGCTATCTTTGATGCGGCATCGAGAATGAATAAGGAGTTTCAATTCAGTGGGGCTGAGTCAAGGACAGCGGGAGAGGGGAGTTCACAGTGAGCAAAGGCCTCAAGCAGAAAACTGTGGGGCCTGCACAGAAATCAATCAGGAGTTCAAATAAGGCAGTTGTGGGAGTCAAGGTCAGAAGGATCCATCTGAGACATAACGTGAAGATCTATGAGGCTCAAACTCAAGAGGTCAATAGTGTTGGAAGCTGTTTCTCAAATCAGAACACCTGGTTCCTTATCCAGGCTCTGCTACCCACTAGCTGTGTGCCCTTTGTCAACTTACTTGACCTCTCTTGTCTCATTGTCTGCAGCTGGGGAGAAATATGCCCACCTCATAGGGAGGGTGACCGCACATCTCATTTTGCTCATAAGAATCCTGGTTTGTGTTGCTATCCCAGCATTCCGTCCATTTAGTTTCTTCTTTCACTCTCCAAAATACCCCAGTATGGCCAATAAGTTTCTCATCACCCTATTCATTGGATTGTTGTTGTGAAGATTAAAAGAGGTTTTCACCAGTGCCCTGCATAGAGTAAGTTCTATGTAATTGTTTGCAACTCACGTTTTATTGAATTTTGAAAACAAGTAATCATGCATTAGTGCTGGCTATTGAGAAGATGACTAGGCCAGCAGAATGTAGACTACATTTGAGAAGAAGCGATGGTAAATTATATCTCAATAAGACTCTTTTAAGAAGGAGTCAGAAAAATATCAAGTAAGCATGAATCAAATACAGTGCTTTATTTTCAAACTTAGGACTTTGACCTCAGATCTGAATATGATAATCTCTAGATCTTTTAAGAATGTAAAGTAGAAGCAGAATCTTCAGTGGCCTATAAAGTCCCAGTAGCCCTTCAAGGTTTATCATAGCACATTTCCAATTTTTATAAAATTAATCCCTGGCAGTTGACATGTGGATAACACCTACTCTGTGCCCAGCCCTGTTCTGACGACTTTCATTTTGTAACTCATTCTAACCTCACGACAATCCTAGGACTGTTCCCAATGTACAGAGAGACACAGCTGTGAAATCTCCACACCAGGCTGGGAGCAAGGCAAGGGAGGCACCTGGTCTAGGAATGGCCTGGATACTATGAACAATGGACTCTTCACTGCCATCAAGATATCTTAGGGAACAGAGCTTTTCCTACAATTTCTGTCCTAAATAAATACCTCTCCACCCCTGGTCTAGACTTTGGCATGATATTAAGGAAGAAGAGGTTCACCTCCAAAGAACATGCTTGAGATTAATGCCCCAACAGCCCTAGAGGTGAGGAGCAGAACCAGTTTTACAGAATGAGTGAAAAAAAGAAATGTAGCAGCTCTTACCCCAAATACTGTATGGCTGATATCAGTAACTTACATTAAAAACACTTAAAGATTATCTCAGTTTCAAAATAACTCTTTTGTAGGCTTTTGTGCCAGTGTATGAGTCACTGAGAAATAATTGTTCTCACTGAATGTTGTTGTTTTATTAAGGATGGCAAGGCCTCAAATGACCAAAATATTAGTGTGAGTTTATCTTAGGGCTGCTATGAGCCTGAGGACAGGCCAAATATAATTCTCTCTTACTGCATACTTTATCTCTCCCCCAAGAAACTAGGTCATTCCAGGTAGAATCTGAATAACTTAAATTTGCTCCATGGTTTGTCATACTAGATGATCAATAAATATCCCACAAACACTGAAACTGAAGGCCATTTCACTCCTTAGTTGCTGAACTTAATTTGGGAACCTGAGTCAATGTTCGTTTTAGGAAGAGAAAAAAATCAAGCCAACAACACAAGCATACTAACTTTTTGGTTACTCCTATATCTCCCTGTAAATGCTGGTTTGCAAAAGAGTTTTTTCTGGGCCATGTTATTGTTATTTGAGTCACCTGAGAATGATTATCCTCAGTTGAACGGAGAAAACATGGAGCTAAAGAAAACACACCTCTGTATTGATGTGGGTGGGAATTTTCTTTTTCTGCTGAGTAAGAAACCTCTGAAGGGTCTAGTGTCCCACTAGGTGACAAGGCAGGTCCTGAACAACTGGGGCCCCAGGCAGAGTCCCCATTAAGTCCTAGTGAAAGAAACCTTATCCCATTCCATTATTAAAGTTCTTCACTTGCCTTAGGAATGAAAATCACCAGCAAATGTCAACTGTGTGAAAGTACACACTTGAGAACATCACCTTCTATGTTTCTAGCATCTTGCCAAATCAATTTTGTTCTTGGTAAGGTATGCTCTGGTGAAGATGGAAAGATATGAGTCCTAAATAATCTGGACAGCAAATAATGCATCACAGGTAATTAACTATTGACTCATCTCTCTGGCTTTCTGATCCATTTCTTTTTTTTTAACCTAAGCCAACTTTCTTTCTCTTGTTCCTCTAACCTTCATATCATCCCTGCTTAACCTGATGTGGCTTTTCTATCCTATGAGGCTGTCCTGTCCCTCTCTTGACATGAAGAGGCACACTTTCCCTCACTTGCCAAGTACCATCTGCTCTAAGGCCACTATACTTGCTGTTCCTCTGCCTAGAACACTCTTCCCTAGCTCTTCCCCAGGACATCATTGTCCACTCGTCCAAGCTTAAAAGTCTCTCTTCCTATAGCTTTGCCTGAACCTCTGTGCAGGACACTGCCCCTGGGGGTTGTGTTGTTGTTCTTCACACAGTCACTGTCCGATGTCACTCACTCAATTGTAGGCTTGTTTGTTGCCTCCCTGGTAAGAGGTGAGCTCCACAGAGCCAGGTCCTCCTCTAACGTGTTCCTACAACCCAATATGTGGCACAGAGCACAGGGCCCAGTCATAGGAGAAGCTCATGGTTACTGTTGAACAATGGATGGATGGGTGGATGGATGGATGGATGGATGGATTGATGGATGGATGAAACCTCTCATTTATTCATGACTACTCTGATTTAAGCCCTGTGATAGGCTCTTTACATAGAATGTCATTACAAAACCAGGCACAGAATCATTTATGCCTATTGTAGAAATGAGGAATGACCAGCACTTTAACTCACCCAAGGACACTTCATGATTAGGTGTTACATTCAAGATTCAAACCCACACCTGCATAAGCACAGATCTCATCACCATTCCACCACTCAGCACTGCCTCCCCTAAGCAATCGGTTATTATACTTCTTCCTATCATCTTTCAATTAGTAGAAGAAAAACCTTAAAAAGCTAACAAAAACTGAAAGAAAGTTAATTCATAGATTTATAATAGAATGAATTTATTAAATTGAGTTAACTGAGAGGATTGATGTCAGCATCATGGCAGAGTGGTGCTTAGTCTCTCCCCCCTAAGATACAATGACAAGGACATTCATAAACCAACAGAGGACATTCACACAACACAATAGACACCTCAGAGATCCGCACAGCCATACATCTGAAGGTGTGTGTGCTGGACTCCCCTGGAGGCAGCGGAAGGAGGTAAACAGATCTCCTCTCCTGAGCAGCAGCAATCTAGGTTATAGGCTTTCACACAGCAGCTGGCACATGACTCTGAGAGGGGAAGGGGGAAAAGGCAGCCCTCTACGGGAATGCTCATGCTCTCAGAGTTGCCTCTCAGCCTGTGGGAACCAAGGAGGTGAAGCAATCATGGGGGCAGCCACACTGAGCTGTGAGGAGAGAGTGAGTGCAGAGTGCGAGTACATGGTATCATGCACAAGAAAGAAAGCGCCCCTTCCCCCACTCCTGCCTGGCTCACCAGCTTGGCCAGTAGGCCTGAGTGGTGGATCCCTGCCAGAGCACCTGTTTATGTGTGTAAACCAGCAGTGGCCAGCAGGCAAAGGCAGATGAGCCCTGCTCACACAGCTTTCAACAGACAAGTACATCTGCCAGGGGTCACGACAGGCTCAGAAAACACAGCTCCTGCACCACCCCCCAGGGGTGGCAGGTGGAATCTGTGATCAGATACTACCACTATGCAAAGGCAAAAGTCCACCCCATCAAACAGCATGAAGAAGTATATTTACACTCCAGACTAGAAGGAAAATGACAAGTACTCAGAAATCAATCCTGAAGTCACAGAAATCTACAATCTAAATGACAGAGAATTTGAAATAGTTATCATAAAGAAACTCAATGAGTTACAAGAAAACTCAGAAAGACAGGTCATTGATCTCAGGAATAAAATTAATGAACAGAGGGAATTCTTCACAAAAGAGATGGAAACTATGAAAAAAAAATAAGAAATGTTTGAGATGAAAAACACAGTGAATGAGATAAAGAAAAATCTGGAATCCTTAAAAACCAGATCTGATATTATGGAGGACAGAATTAGTAAAATAGAGGACAGAAATACAGAAAGGAGGAGAGAGAACTTAGACTAAAAATGACGAAAATGAAGAACTAAAACCAAGACTAAAGTGAAGAACTTCTCTGAGAAATATCCAACTCAACTAGGAAATGCAACATAAGGATTATAGGTATTGCAGAGGGAGAAGAGAGGGAGAAAGGAGCAGAGAGCTTGTTCAAAGAAATAATAGCTAAGAACTTCCCAAGCCTGGCGAAGGAGCTGGAATTACAAGTAAATGAAGCTAATAGAACTCCTAATTACATCCATGTAAAAAGACCTTCTCCTAAGCATGTATTAGTAAAACTGGCAATGTCAATGACAAAGAAAAAATATTAAGGGCAATAAGGCAGAAGATAATAACCTGCAAAGGAACCCCTATCTGGCTTTCAGTGGATTTCTCAGCAGAAATGTTATAGGCTAGGAGAGAATGGAATGATATATTCAAAATTCTGAAAAACAAAACCTTTCAACCAAGAAAACTCTATCCAATGAAACTATCCTTCAGGTACAATGGAGAAGTAAAACCTTTCCCAGATAAACAAAAGCTGAGGGAGTTCATTGCCATGAGAACCCCCCCTACAAGATTTGATCAAGAAAGCCCTCATACATGAAAAAAAAGAGAAAGGGTTCACAAAGCCTTGAGCAGGGAGATAAATAGACAAAATCAGAAAATTGCAGCTCTCTATCTATCAGAACAGGTTAGCAAACACTTAACTATAACATTAAAGATAAAGGGAAGTAAAGCATCAAAAATAACTATAATCACTTCACTTTAATCACAAACTCACAACACAAAACAGAATAAATTGTGACAACAGTAACTTAGGGAAGAGGAAGGGGATGGAAACTGCTTAAAATAAGGAAATAAGAGGCTATCAGAAAATGGACTATCTCGTTTATGAGTTCTTTTATACAAACCTCATGGTAACCACTAAACAAAAAATCAGAACAGAGACACAAATGATAAGCAATGAGAAAACCATCATAGAGAAACACCAAACTGAATTGGCAGTCAGAAATACACAGGACGAGAAAGAAGAGAAATACAGAACAACCTGAAAACAAGTGATTAAATGGCAGTATTAAGCCATCATATGTCAATAATCACTCTAAATGTAAACAGATTGAATTCTCCAATCAAAAGACACAGAGTGAGGGGCCAGCCCAGTGGCATAGTGCTTAAGTCTGCACACTCCCCTTCAGTGGCCCAGGGTTCACAGGTTCAGATCCTGGGCGAAGATCTATGCACTACTCATCAAGCCATGATGGGGCAGGCTTCTCACATATAAAGGAGAGGAAGATGGTCATGGATGTTAGCCCAGGGCCAATCTTCCTCAGCAAAAAGAGGAGGATTGGCAACAGATGTTAACCCAGGGATAATCTTCCTCACCAAAAAAAAAAAAAAAAAAAAAACAGAGTGGCTGGATGGATTAAAAAAGAAGACCCAACAATATGTTGCCTCCAAGAAACACATCTCAGCTGTAAAGAAAAACACAGGCTCAGAGTGAAGGGATGGAAGATGATAATCCAAGCTAACAACAAACAAAAGAAAGCAGATGTTGCCATGCTTATATAAGACAAAGTAGACTTCAAGATAAATAAGGCAATGAGAGACAGAGGGGCAGTATATAATTATAAAAGAGTCACTCCACCAAGAGGACATAACACTTACACACATGTACCCATCTAACATAGGAGCACCAAAGTACGTAAAGCAACTATTAATCTAAAAGGAGAAATTAACAGCAACACAATAATTGTAGAGATCCTCAGCACTCCACTGACGTCAATGGAGAGATCATCCAGAAAGAAAGTCAACAGGGAAATAGTGGAATTAAATGAAAAACTAGTCCAGATGGACTGATTAGATAAATATAGAACAGTCCATCCAAAATAACAGAATACACATTCTTCTCAAGTTCACATGGAACATTCTCAAAGACAGACCATATGTGGGGAAACAAGGCAAGCCTCAATAAATTTAAGAAGTTTGAAATCTTATCAAGCATTTTTTCTGACCATAATGCTATAAAACTGGATATTAACAAGAAAAAAGCTGGGACTATGACAAACACAGGAAGACTAAACAACATGCTACTGAACAACCAATGAATCAATAAAGAAATTAAAGGAGAAACAAAAAATATCTGGAGACAAATGAAAACGAAAATACACTCTACCAACTCATATGGGATGCAGCAAAAGCAGACCTAAGAGGGAAATTCATAGCCATACAGACCCACCTTTACAAACAAGAAAAATCTCAAATAAGTGATGTTAAACTACACCTAAGAGAACTAGAAAAAGAAGAACAAACAAAGCCCAAAGTCATAAGAAGGAGGGAAATAATAAAAATTAGAGTAGAAATAAATGAAACTGAAACCAAAAAAAAAAAAAAAAAAAAAAACAGTAGAAAGGATCAATGAAACTAAGAGCTGGTTCTTTGAGAAGATAAACAAAATTGACAAACCCCATAGCCAGACTCACTAAGGAAAAAAGAGAGAAGGACTAAATTAATAAAATTAGAAATGAAAGAGGAGAAATTACAACAGATATCACAGAAATACAAAGGATTATAAGAGAATAATATGAAAAACTATATGCCAACAAATTGTACAATCTAGAAGACAGATACAACCTCCCAAAACTGAATCAAGAAGAAATCGAGAGTCTGAATAGACCAATCACAAGTAGAAAGATTGAACAGTAATGAAAAACCTCCCAAAAAATAAAAGTTCAGGACAAGATGGCTTCTCTGGAGAATTCTACCAAACATTCAAAGAAGATTTAATACCTATCCTCCTCAAACTATTCCAAAAAAATTGGAGATGATGGAACACTTCCTAACTTATTCTATGAGGCCAACATCACCCTGATCCCAAAGCCAGACAAGGACAACACAAAGAAGGAAAATTACAGGTCAATATCACTGATGAACATAGATGCAAAAATCCTCAACAAAATATTGGCATACCAAATACAGCAATACATTAAAAGGGTCATACACCATGATCAAGTGGGATTTATACCAGGGAGACAGTGATGGTTCAACATCTGCAAATCAATCAATGTGATATACCACATTAACAAAATGAGGAATAAAAACCACATGATCATCTCAATAGACATAGAGAAAGCATTTGACAAGATAAACCATAAAACTCTTAGAAGAAAATATATACAGTACACTCTTCGACATCCGTCTTAGAAGCATCCTTTCAAATACTGTGTCTACTCAGGCCAGGGAAAGAAAAGAAAAAATAAACAAATGGGGCTTTATCAGACTAAAGAGCTTCTGCAAGCCAAAGGAAACCAGGAGCAAAATGAAAAGACAGCCCACCAACTGGGAGGAAATATTTGCAAATCATATATCCGAGAAGAGGTTCATCTCCAAAATATATACAGAACTCATATAACTCAACAACAAAAAAAAGACAACCTGATCAAAAAATGGGCAGAAGATATGAACAGACATTTTTCCAACGAAGATATACAGATGGCCAACAGGCACAGGAAAAGATGTTTGACATCATTAACCATTAGGAAATGCAAATCAAAACTGCAATGAGATATCACCTTACACCTGTTAGAATGGCTATAATTATCAAGACAAACATTAACAAGTTTTAGAGAGGATGTGGAGAAAGGGGAACATTTATACACTGCTGGTGGGAATGCAAACTGGTACAGCCACTATGGGAAACAGTATGGAGATTTCTCAAAAAATTAAAAATAGAAATACTATACAACCCAGCTATCCCACTGCTGCATATTTATCAAAAGAACTTGAAATCAACAATTCAAAGAGACTTATGCACCCCTATGTTCATTGCAGCATTGCTCACAATAGCCAAGACGTGGAAGCAACCCAAATGCTCATTGACTGATGACTAGATAAAGAAGATGTGGTACATATATACAGTGGAATACTACTCAGCCATAATAAAAGACAAAATTGTCCCATTTACAACAACATGGATAGACCTTGAGAGTATTATGTTAAGTGAAATAAGCCAAACAGAGAAAGACAAACACCAGATGATTTCACTCATATGTGGAAGATATACAAACACATGGACAAAGAGAACAGATTAGTGGTTACCAGAGGAGAAGAGGGGGGTGGTTGGCATAAGGGGTAAAGGGGCATATATATATGGTGACTTATAAATAATAATGTATAACTCAATTTTCACGGTTATAAACTATTGTGACCTCAATAAAATAACTAAAAAAAAAAAAAAGAAAAAAGCTAATAGGTGCTATATCTGAGAATCAAAACTCCGTTTTCTGATTCTGAAAGTTTTGCATTTAATACCATTTAAGGAAGTCTTTTACCACTTCCTCTTTATAAAGCCCCCACATTAAAAAGAAAACACTAAAAGAAAATTAATAAACACTCAAAGAAAATTAATTCATGGATTTATAATAGAATGAATTCATGAAATTGAGTTGTCAGATATTCTTTGTAAAAACAACATTCAGAGAAGATGAGACATTAATATTTCCCAAATTTCAATGACCTGAGTGAAAAAGTGTCTATAGGCGATGGAAGTCTGCCACTGGGAGGAGGTATATGATATTGCCCCAAACCCAGGTGTTTGGTAAACCAGCAGGAACAGAGATACAGGATATGAAGCTGTTGTACCTTGAAGAAGAAGGAGAAGGAGAAGAGAAAGGAGAGGAGGAAGAAGAGGAGAGACATGAGGAGGAGATATTGATGACCACAATAATAATAAAAAGCACAAGATGATAACAGGCTCACAATGGTGTCATTAGCTTTACTATTTAGAAAGCACTTTTAAATTAATTGTACCTAAAGTCTTGTATCATTATTGCAGTTCCAGAATTTTTTGGGATCCAGAAAGCTCTGCTTCCTTGGTTTCTACAAACAGAGCTCAGGCTGGCTGGGTTCTGTCTGATTCTTGCTTCGTTTCCTGGTCCGGTGTCAGGTTTATCCCGTGACTCATTGCCTCATTAATGGGATGGATTAAGGTGGCACCTAGAAGAATAAAAGGAGGAGTTCTAGGTGCTCCTCTCCAGAGTGAGCCCTTTCATCCCTGTCCCATCAAGGACCAACCAACAACAGCTGCCTCCGCCGTGAAGCTGGTGACGGTCCTCATGCTGGTGGCCCTCCCCCTCTACTGCTATGCAGGTGAGTACTGACAGGGAGGGCAGGCCTTGGGCTAAAAGTTGTTGTCAGGGCCCCTGTGGAAGAATTCCTGGTCCCCAAACCCCTGTATAGGACATCTCATTTCTCCAGTGCCCTCCTTTTTCTTGGTTTCATAGTGTTTGGCTTCTCTGTGCTGTGAAGGCAGGAAGTGGGGGGAGGCAGATGTTTTAAGGCTTAAAGGAAATCCCAGATGCTGAGTTTACTCTCCTAGAATTAAGAATTCAAGACCATTTTCCATAATCTCTCTGAATGTATGTGTCTTCTGGGATGTAAGAAGATGAAAAACGTAGATACACCCAAAAAGGGGTCCATACCTCCATAACTGAGCTCATTTTTGTTTTTGTTTTTGTTTTTTGTTTTTTGTGTGTGAGGAAGATCAGCCCTGAGCTAACATCCATGCTAATCCTCTTCTGTTTTTTTTTGCTGAGGAAGACCGGCTCTGAGATAACATCTATTGCCAATCCTCCTCCTTTTTTTTTCCCCAAAACCCCAGTAGATAGTTGTATGTCGTAGTTGCACATCCTTCTAGTTGCTGTATGTGGCACGCCGCCTCAGCATGGCCGGAGAAGTGGTGCCTCGGTGCACGCCTGGATCCGAAACCGGACCGCCAGTAGCGGAGCATGCACACTTAACCGCTAAGCC
This sequence comes from Diceros bicornis minor, assembly GCF_020826845.1. Taxonomy (NCBI): domain Eukaryota; kingdom Metazoa; phylum Chordata; class Mammalia; order Perissodactyla; family Rhinocerotidae; genus Diceros; species Diceros bicornis. Next base: position 11,130,068 of record NC_080770.1, read on the forward strand.
ACGGGGCCGGCCCTGAGCTCACTTTTGCATGCTTTCATCCAAGGTTCTGGCTGCCCAGTTCTCGAGGATGTGGTTGAAAAGACAATTGATCCTGCAGTGTCCACGACTGAGTATCTAGCAGTTGTTGAAGAGTTCTTATTGAATAAATTCACTGCAGACTGTAGTTGAATTGAAGCAGTGTTTTCTCAACCAGTCAAATGAAACTCTGAACAATGTCAGAGTGGTGGTGGTAGTGTTTTTTTTCTTAAGTGCTTTGAAACCACTGGACAGGGAGAAGCAGGCTGTAAGTTTGTCACCAATTATGCCAAAGCAACGGTGAACATGCCTTATTTTATTTCGGTGAATTTAACTGTGGGTGAGTGTGAATACTTTGACATCAAGAAAGCCATCAAGGCCCCAGTGCTGATTAGCCTCTTCACTTTGTGGAATCTTTAATGAATGATAAATGAAAAAGACAAAAGTGGGAAACAATGCTCAGGTGAAGGCTTACCTACACCTCAGATTTCCAGTACACACACATGCCCATGCATACACACATACACAGGAACACAGTGCACACATACACACACACACACACACATACACGCACACACACATATGCACATGCGAAATACAGAACACACATGCACACTCACATACATTTTCTATCAAGGTGAAAAACATCTGATTCTCAAGAAGTCCTTCACTTGCAGGAGTGACCAGCAAAAAATATCCCCTTCTTCACAGAAACAAATAAAAAATGTTCTTAAGAATTCTTTGATAGAGTCTAGAATATTCCATTTGAGGAAGATTGCATTCATCTCATTTAAAGAATTTAAAATGTCCTTTCAAGTAACCAAAATTTGTTAGCATAAGTGATCTTGACCATTAATTAAAGACTCCATGAATGACAAGTGCAGATCATGGGTATGAATCCGCCATGGGTGATGGAATTGTTTAGAAAAAAAAATCTGTAGTTTAACAATGAGTAATTCTTTTAATTATAATGGATATTGTTTGAGGTTTTTTCCAGCATTTATTCCCTATCTTGAATACCGTTTAAAACATTCCAGGATAGACAATGTAGAAATGTTGCCAAAAGCATAAAGATAAACGTGTACATCACTAAGGAGATTCTGACACAGTGTACAACTGGATGAACCTTGATGGCATTGTGATAAATGAAACAAGCCAGAAACAAAAAGACAAACATTGCATACTGCACTTATGTCAGATTTCTAGAGCAACCAAACTCATAGAAACATAAGGCAGAATAGCGATTTCCAGGGGTAAAAGTGGTCAATTTCACGTTATGTCTATTTACCATAAACAAAATTTTAAAAAGTAAACAACCCCTACAATAAAGGAACATGGGATTTTTGTCTTTAAAAACCTGGATTAGACTAATCACTCAGAGAGCATATCTTCAATATTTTGTAGATCACAAAAGTAGTGGGGGACACATCAGAGTGTTCTCTGTATTTCTGACATGTAAGGCCATATGGGAACTCAAAGTCTTTACATTGTCTTGGATTTCAGCTGAGATTCAACAATTCTACATTGAAAATTGATGACACACACAGCATATTTATTGGATAAGTTATTTCAAAGAAAGAGAAACATGAAGAAAAAGTTATTAAAGTGACCCCCGGTGGAGAAAAGATCTGGAAACACCAGCACCTTTTTAACATCAATAAATGTCTTAGTATAGATGATGAGAAAATCCTGATTTTACTTCCAGCACTGACTTTCTTAGATGTCAGATGTGTGAGGACAAACCCAGGAAAAGAATGAGAAGTGTTTGTTTTACAAGATTTTACTTAGTAAGAGAGAATTGAAAATCTATGTGATGTCTCCATGTTTGTTTTCCAGCAATCAATATATGATAGTTTTGGGTGTGCTCTCTATTAACTTTTCACAACACCGTTGGCTCAGAGGACTACAGAGAATGATCAGAAACCAAGTGTCAATTGCTATAAACCACCACTTTTCTTACTTTTGTGTCTTTTTTTTTTTTTTTTTTTTTTTGTGAGGAGATCAGCCCTGTGCTAACATCCGCCAATCCTCCTCTTTTTTTGCTGAGGAAGACGGCCCTGGGCTAACATCTGTGCCCATCTTCCTCCACTTTATATGGGACGCCGCCACAGCATGGCTTGCCAAGCAGTGCATCGGTGCGCGCCCGGGATCCGAACCAGCGAACCCCGGGCCGCCGCAGCGGAGCGCGCGCACTTAACCGCTTGCGCCACCGGGCCGGCCCCACTTTTGTGTCTTTTGATCTACAAACTGTAGGACAGTTGTTGAAACCTCATTTACGTTTTCATTTCAATAAAGTATCTGCAAGACCTAAAGTTCTTATTTTGTTATCTGATTAAAATGGAGGCTTTAGAGAGCCTCATATATCACACATGTGTATGCTCACATGCAGGCACACACACATTATTGTTTACTAAGAACTCATAGGCCATGCTTATTTCTTGGTGCTTTTGGTGCATCCAAGCTGGGGAGGGAGGTGGCACTGGGTATCTCTGCTCCCCAGATTTGGATTCAGGAACTGGAGATGGACCACAGGATATGCAGAAGTTCGCATCTACTCAGAGATGAGCCCTGGCTCATGCCATGAGGGGTGTGTACATTTTTCCAGTGAGGAATGGACATTCTGAAGGAGAAGTAGATGGCCCTGTGGTGGAGAGTTAGAAGGAGAAACATGACTGTAGACACTGAAATTCCCAGTCTCTAGTTGACTGGTCACCAACTTGGCAGGGAGGAAAGGCTTCAGGCTTCTGAGAAATGACAGCTCCAAGGAGGTACTTTCCCAGGAGTGCAGAATTGGATGTAAACCTCTGCATCTGGCAGGCCAGAGAAGACCCTTCCCCTCCTTAGTCTCAACACTTGGACCACTTTGGCCTGTGTCTGCCGCAGGACACCACTGAGCTGCCCCAGGGGAGTGAGGCCACCTGTATAAATAGTCATGTGTTTCCTGCATGCATAACTCATCTAACAATACAGGTCAAGAGTGTCAGTCAGAGGGGGTTTGTGCCTGCATTACTATGCAGAGTTGAAGTGAATGATGGTGGATTGTTCTGACAGAGCAACTGCCAGACTGTCAGTCAGATTGGAGTGCTGAAAGAAATATTGGAGATGGGTGCAAAGGGAAGCAGCAGTTCCAGAATGCCCGTGCCAAGTGGCAGGCATCTGAGGGCCCAGGAACAGGAGGTTGGCTCCAAGGAAGAGCTCATAGTCAAATATGTCAGATCCATGCAGTTGAAAAGAGACCCTACCACCAGGGAGGCAATGTAGCTGAAAACTCCTAAAACTGCTGAAGGAATGAACATTCCAGAGAAAGGGTTCAAAGTAGCTTGAGGGTGATGAGAAAGTATGAAAAAAGTCTTTGAGGTATAAGCTTCCTAGCCCAGTGCCCACCTGAAGACTACTGGGAAATTCATCACTGACCACTGGAGTGTTGACTCAGTGGTGGGGAGGCAGAAACAAGTCCAAAGTGGCTCAGGTGGGGAAGACAGAGAGACATCAATAGGCTTGGAGGGCCCATGATGGATGACTTTTGACTTTCCCAGTGGAAAGCCCAACTTTGTCAAGACTCAAATGGAAAAAAGTGAACATGCACAGCAATGCTCAGTATTTTGGCTGATGGAGATTACCTGTGCACGTTGTTTAGGGGAACATATATCCCACTGGGAATTCCCCAGTTGAATGAAAATTTCTTTTCATGGGCATAGATGGATCTGAGGACCTGAATCAAGACTGGATGAAGTTTGTGGAGTCAGAGTTTGAAGCAGTGTCTCAGCTCAAGGGACACTGGTGGTAAACGAATCTTGAGCCCAGCACTGATTATGTGAAGAGATCCATGGAAAGCATGAATGCTGACAAGGTCATCACTCCAGAGACTGACCCCTAGCCTCTGGCGTCAGTTAGTGATCTCATTCAGAGTGCTGAATGAGAGTGTGTAGGCTCAGGACTCAGAGTACTCTAGGTAGAAACATTATTAAATAAACAGTTGTCAATATCATCCCAAATCTGGGGAGAGAAATGGAAATCCAGACTCATGAAGCCCAAAGAACCCTGTTAGGATTGACTGAAAGAAATCTACACTGAGACACATTATAATCAAATTGTCAAAGATGAAGAGAATTTTGAAACTAGCAGTTGAAAAGCAACTCATCACATACAAGGAGGCCCCATAGGACTATCAGTTGATGTTTCAGCAGAAACGTTGCAGACCAGAAGAGAGTGGGATGAAAGATTCAAAGTGCTGAAAGAAAATACAGCCAATCAAGGATACTATACCCATCAAAACTATCTTTAAAATTGAAGGGAATGATTCAGCAATTCTCCTTTTAAGAAACTATCATAAGAAGCTTAGTAACAATATGCACAACCAATTTTGCTGCTGTGTACATATAATTTCAACCGCTGTGTGATAGAAGAGTAGACACACCTTAATGATCATATGTCTGAGGATGGGAAAATATACGAGATGAACTGCCAATTTAAAAACAAAAAGCTTTAAAACCAATATGTATTGGAGGACAGCCCTTTTCAAGGCCCTGCTTCAAGCATTCAGTTCCTTAACACTACTCTTAGAATAAAGTTAAAAACCCTTATGAGACAAGAAGGATAGATAAAGACATTCCCAGACAAATAAAAGCTGAGGCTTTTCATCACCACTCAATCTACCTTACAAATAATGCTGCAGAATTTTTCATGTAGAAATAAAAAGATGTTAAACAGCAACTTAAAAGCATATGAAAGTATAAAATCGTGGGTAAAGATAAATATATAAACAAATACTGAATATTGCAGCACTGTCATGGTTGTGTGTAACCCATTTTTAATTCTAGTATAAAATTTAAAAGACAACAGTACTATAAAAATGTATTTATATAAAAATAAGTTAACGTATACACAACCTAAAAAGAGTTAAAGTGTGACGTCTGTAATATAAAGTGTGAGGAGGTAGAAGGAAAAGTATTCTTCTTGAAGAGTTTAGGTATGTTATTGAAATTAAGTTCTTATGAGGTTCAAATAGACTTCTATATCTATAATATGCTTTTGTAAGCTTCATGGTAACCATAAACAAAATACCTATAGCAGATTCATAAAAGAAAAAGGAAAAGTAATCATAGGAAGTGACCACAAAAAATCAAGGAATCACATCAAAAAACCACAAAAGAGGTAAATATGGATAAAACAATGAAAATTAAAGAGAAAACAATGAACATAACAGCAATAATAAGTTCAATATCAATAATTATTTTCAACCCTAAATGGATTAAAATCTCCAATCAGGGGGCTGGCCCCATGGCTTAGCAGTTAAGTGCGTGCGCTCCGCTACTGGCGGCCTGGGTTCAGATCCCTGGCACGCACCAACGCACCACTTCTCTGGCCATGCTGAGGTGGTGTCCCACATACAGCAACTAGAAGGATGTGCAACTATGACATACAACTATCTACTGGGGCTTTGGGGGAAAAAAGGAGGAGGACTGGCAATAGATGTTAGCTCAGAGCCGGTATTCCTCAGCAAAAAGAGGAGGATTGACATGGATGTTAGCTCAGGGCTGATCTTCCTCACACAAAAAAAAATCTCCAATCAAAAGACATAGTGCGGCTGAATGAATAAACAAAAATAGATTCATCCAAATGCTGTCTACAAGAGACATTTTGTATTTAAGGACACACATAGGTTGAAAATAAAGAAATGGAAAAAGATATTCCACACCAGTAGTAACCAAAAGAGAGCAGGGTTGGCAATACTGACTTCAGAGAAAATAGACTTTAAGGCAACAACTGTCATAAGAGACAAAAGTCATTATATACTGATAAAAGGGTCAATTCATCAGGAATTTATAACAATTATATACACTTATGCACCCAATATCAGTGCATCTAACTATATCACGCAAACATAGACAAAAGTGAAGGGAGAAATAGACAGCCGTACAAGAATAGCAGGAGACTTTAATATCCCACTCTGAATTATGGATAGAACACCCAGACGAAAATCAGGGGAAAATCTGTGGACTTGAACAACACTATAGGTCAAACAGACCTAATAGACATTACAGAGTATTCCACCCAACAGCAGCAGAATACATATTCTTTTGAAGTACACAGGGAATGTTTTCCAGGAGTGATCATATGTTAGGTCTAAAAACAAGTATTAACAAATTTAAGACAATTGAAATCATACCAAATATCTTTTCCCGCCACAGTAGAATCAAATTAGAAATCAATACTAGAGATGTCAAATAATAGGACCTACATATTGGTCTCTGCCCCTAGATCCTGGCACAGAGATCCTAAGACGCTTATAATTTTCTTAGTGTTAAGAGCACTAGGAGCATCTTTTTCTAATGTTTGGTTTTTCATCCTGTTTCCTGACACCGAGCTCCTAAATCCCTCAGAAATCCCTGAGCGATAGAAGTGTCTTTTGTTCTAATGAGTCGTTTCTTGTGACTCCTGGAGAAATTCAGGATGGTGGCCGGTCACCAGAAGAGCAAGCCATGCTTAGAAACTTGGAACTTTCAGCCCCGCCTCCAGCCTTGGGGAAGGAGAGACAGGCTGGTCATTGAATAAATGTTCGATCCTGCTTTTGTGAAGACTCTAAAAATCCCAGTAGTACAGGGTGTGGGGAGATTCCATGTTGGCGAATATATAGAGAAGCTGGGAGATTGACACACCAGGAGAGAGCCTGGAAGCTCTGCACCCCTCCCCAAATACCAGGCCCCTTCCCCTATGCATTTCTTGCATCTGGCTGTTCCTGAGTTATATCCTTTTATACAAAATGGGTAACCTAATCAGTAAAATGTTCTCTTGAGTTCTGTGAACCATTCTAGCAAATTAATTGAACCTTAGGTGTGAGATGTGGGAACTTACAGCTGGTTGGTTGGAAGCGCAGGTAACAACCTGGACTTGTGATTGGCATAGGAAGAGAGGAAGGGTCTTATGGAGCTGAGCCCTTAACGTATGGAATCTGACCTTGTCTCTAGGAAGACAGCGTCAGGATTGAGTTAAATTGTAGGACACCCAGCTGGTGTGGGATAATTGGTTGATATGGGGAACATTTCACATTTCTGATTTCAAAATTATTGTGCACATGAGTAAAGGAGAAACCTAGGAGTGCCTTTCTCACCCAAGAGGGAAAACTGTAATGTTTGTAAATATGTGGAAATTAGAGAACACACTCTCCAACAACCATTGGATCAAAGAAGAAATCAAAAGAGAAAGTATAAAACATCATGAGACATTTATGGGTCTTCTGTGGATTCCTCTGTGATTCAGTATATTGGTTTTTTAGCCACATTTGCAGATTTCTTTTAGATAAACACTTTTCTACTTCAGTCTCTTTCTGAGATGGTTGGGGGATATGCTCTTATGCTTCCAAGAGACTCGCTGCTTTGACTCTCTGCTTTGATTGAGAGGATCAGGATCTGTGAGGCACATCCTTAATCTCTTGAAATATCATCCTAGGATGATATCATCTTCCTCTATAGTCTTCTATTGACATTGTCTTCTTACAGCCAACTGTGGACACACCAGGATGCCTGGAAGCACCAAGCTCTGTGATCATCTCAATCTCATTTGCATTGAGCATCATCCCTTACAAGGTCCTGTCTTCCTTTGTTTCATTTTTATTCCTGAATTTTTCTCCAACTCAATATAAGGCAATTAAAAATCAACAACCCCCTAGGCAGACCTTGGACTCCATTCTTTACCCAACCTTGAATGCGATGGCCTGTCAGTTTCTCCTGCAGGATTGCCAAATGCTCTGGGAGAAAAACTAGCCCCAAATGAGGGAATCTCCTCCCAATGCCTATATCTTTCCTAGATATAGGTCTAGTAATTCTTCACGCTCTTGATAGCACTGCTTGTGTTATCTCTAGCTTTTCTAGTTGTCTTCAGCAAGATGTTTGTCCAATTTATCCATCAGCAATTAACAGATCCACAGTGCATCTGTCATGCACTTTAATGATTTTTCCTGCCTTTCTTCCTTCTTTTGCACTGACTGGAATGATTTTTAATCCATTTGTTTTCAAGTCTGAAACTTATACATCCTCCATATATTTTCATACATAGATATCATTTTCTGTTTTACTTTGTTTAATTTTTTTATGATCTTTGACTCCACGTACCAAGGTTGAGTCAACACTACTCCACAGTTCAGGATCTCCCTTCATTATTGACTCGTTTGAGGACCCTCCCATTTTATTTATTTATATATTCCTTCATATCCATTTTCCTCCACTGTTCAATGAGATTACCAATGTCTTACAGTTTTTCTGATTCCACAAGAGGTTGATATTAAACTGCAAGGAAGGATTATGTGCCTGTAGGTACATCTGCAAAACTGATGATCATTTCTGTTCTCATTTTAAGCCAAGGTCACGTGAAGGTCAGTAGACCAGGTGGGTAATAGAGCTCTGCAGCCTGGATTCACAATCACCATGTCATGTTTTGTGGCACTTTGTGAGCTCCTACAATCTTGCTTTCTTTTGATTCAGATTCCTTCTTAGGAGTGTACACCCAACATAAGACACTGTCTGCCTTCTGTTAGCTAGTCCAACAATAATTTCATTATACATTCCATTGTATTTGCTGAATTCTGTGCAAATCTGCCCACTGATTTTATCGTTAGCTTAACCTCCTCATCTACCATGGAGTGACTCTTTGGTTGGATTGAGTCATAACAATTAAGACCCCCCAAAAGAATGTTCTTAACCAGCGTCCTAACCTTGACTTACGGAGAAAATGAGAGCGCCAATGAGGTCCAATGTTTATGTCCTGAGATAGCATATTCTCTTCTTTGTAGGGAAACTCACTTAGAAGCCCAAATTCAGTTCAGAAAGTAGAATCTGGATTCCACTCAAAACACTAGAATGAACTTCAATGATATTAATATATTTAACAAATATAAAATGAGCAACTGGTACCAAAAATCATGATTTTTGAGACTTTGTTGGCTGCAAAAGTAAATCACTAATAGAGTCTGTGACCTCTAAGTAAGATTTTAGTTCCTAGGGTTATGGACCAGTGGATACATGCTCTCTGGTCCCAGACTCAGAACCAATTAGTTTTCTCTTTACCATATCCAGTATCATCTTTGACATTGGTTGAGCTACCATATTATTTAGTAATTAGAAAAGCCTTTTTGTTTCTTTTCTTATGAGCTTGTTTTTATATTGTCTTTTGTTTCTTATAATGAGTATGAAGTTGTTTCAAAATTGAGGTTAAGAATTGACATTTTCTTCATATTTTCTCCGTATTTTTCTCTACTTCTGTCCTTTACACTCCAATTCTGGGTGGAAAGTCAGCTTCAGGCAGGGTGAAGACCTTCCACTTTCCTGAGCCATTTGAGGCTCCAGGGCCATCCACAGTCCCTAATCCTGGGGAAGCACAGTGGTCTCTATGACACTGTTACTACTTGACCTGTCTTTTGGCCAAGCTAGAGGGGTTCATTCAAGTGCATGTTGGTATGTGGGAAGAAGTGATGATGCAAGTGTTGAAGATGGTTAGAGGGAGACAGCAGGACTTTCAGAAACACAGTACCTGTGTATTTTTTCCTCAGTGCAATTGGGGAAAGTAGATTCTTTATTCTTCCCTGCTAAATCTATGGCACCTGATAATTACCAATTATTGATCCCTAACTCACAACAGTCTCCTTTACCCCTCATGAACAAGCGACACATGATAGACCTCTAAGAATTCTAATGACTTCTTATTGACCACATACCAATCTCTCAGGATTTCTAGTCTACAATGTGTGCATAGTGCTGTCTGACACACCTTCTTTCCCACACTGCTGTAATACTGTCTCAACCCCCAAGGTAGATCCTGTCTGTGAATCTGTATAAATACAGAGATTCCTGCTAGGACTTTAGCCCTCTCTTACACTTAGAACACATGGAGCATTTACATCCAGGCTAAGATTTGTTGACCCTCTTCACCCCTCTTCCCCCCACACACACGTAGGCTGGATCCTATTCCATATAAAAAAAATCAGGTGCAGATTTCCTAATCTTAGTTTTACCTGGTTGCCATTTCACTCCCTTGCCCAGAAGTTCATGTTGCACAGGAACCAGCATGCAATGCAATAAAGGCTTCCTTTGTTTTGACTTCATGTCAACTAGCTGAAGGTTGACTGTTACTCCATCCTAAATGCTTCATTATTTCTTTTCATGCACTGCCCTCCAAGTAGCCTCACCTGAATGCCCTCTGGTTTAGGTGGCCATTTTCTATGCTCCCATGAATCCTTATGCACATCTCTAGCCAAGCCCTTGAGCACATCTACGTCCAAGTCCTTGTATGGTATTCAAATGTGTTCTATACAATGGTGATGAAGAAATATATTTATGGGTCTGCTTTCACCACAAGATTGAAAGATCCTTGGGTGCATGAATTTTAAATCTTCCAATCACAAGTTTGCACAGTAATGGAATGAGTTTTTCTTAAGCTCAATATAAGTTTGAACCTCTAGGTGGCACCATTTCATGTAGAATCTGGACTCTCCAGGAACAGTTGCAAAATACCATTGTCCTGATGGGGGAACCCATAAGTGCCACTCCTGAATGCAATGCTCAAAATCACTAAAATGAAATGGAAGTTGCACTGAACCTTTTATGAGTTCTAAACAGCTGACCAGATTTTCCCTTATTCACAAAGAAAGGGCTCTGCATTATCACAGCAGATGTATAAAACTGCTGTCTCAATAGAGCAAGAAATCAATTGTGGGCAACACAAGATTATGGAAATATGAGATAGAAGGCAAGTAGAGCCGAGATTACCAGTGTCCATAGCAGGTGGAGGAATGAAGGAGGACATATATAGTTATGTTGGTGGCTTGTAGGAGGAAAAGGTAGTAACATTTGAAGGACGAAGGTAGAGAGAAGTGAAGATGACTCAAAAGTGCTTTATCTGGAGAATGATGAGACTGCCTAGATGGTTCATGTTGTCTAATCTAAATAAAGCACAGTGCTGTGTGTTTTCCACACAAGCTGTTATTTAATCTCTATGACTTTCAGGTAGAAAGTGGGTCTACATTTACTGAGGCTTAAAAGCATGAATTGGCTCTCCCTGGCGGACCTAGTCCATCTAGCCCAGAGCTGGAAAATTAGGTCCACACTTCAAACTCTTTATTTTAGTGATTGACTCCTCTGCCTCTCCCTATTGATCTTGGGTAAGCATCAGGCCCCAATTAGTGGTGTCCTACAGACTGGTAAATTCTAACCTGGATATAGAAAGCTGGACTAGGTTTTTCCCTTAAACAATACTAGAACATCTTCATCTGCTGTTGCTACAACTGTCTTCTCTAGAATTATCTCCTTCATGTTGTTACCAGCAAATCTAGGCAGCTTCCAGTTACTTAGTACAAAACCAAATGTCAAAATTAGATTTAGAGGGTGTTACATTTAAGCAAGTAAACTGCCTTTCACCACCACAAGCCCACGATATCAGTTATCTGTCAGCCAAAGCACCTGACCACAAAGAAAATCAACACATAAAACACTTGACCTGAGGTGGGATCAAGAACACAGACTGAGCATGAATTAAATCTCTGTCCATCTTCCTTTTAAATCTCAAAATATGTGAACAATGATTTTAAACAACTATAAAAGAACAAAGCTGTATACCCAACATTGTGGTGGAAGAAAGAAAGTGAGAAACTTTGATTAACTGTTGAAGACTTCCTGATGGAGAACAGAAAAGATTAAACCTACAAAAAAACCAAACTAAAGAAAACTGAATTCCAAACATGTGTTAGAGACAAATTCTTTAGAGCAAGGAGATTTTTGTGGGAAAGAGTAATTGAGGTTTAGAGTAGGACTTGTATATTTATTAAAGCTGAAAAGAAGAAAGGATGAGAGTAGAAATGCACAACCACATGGTGGACGGCTACGTCACTCCATTGGTCTTTCCTTATTTTGTGGTTTTACTTCCCCAAAACACAAGAGTAAAAAATTAGACAAGTGATTTTCTGTAGGTACATTAAGACAGATGATCAACTGATTAGGCTGAAATAATACAGCATTGCAAATCATTATACAGTGTATAAACCAAAGATTAGCCAAATTCTTGAACTATTGGTAAACAGTGTGGGTCACATGCTTTTGAAGCCCTCAGAATATTTCTCCAGAGAGTAAAACAAGGGCATCTTGAAGCTTGTTAATACTTTAATTTTTTCCCTAACTGGCGATTGGTGGGACCTATAGCTCTGTCATGATTGGGCTTCTCTCTTCCCTTTATAATTCTGCAAACTACACATTGTCATATATGTATTCATTTATGCTGTAAGTAGATTTTTCTAGTGTTTATCAGTTAGTGTCCAATGAAGAAAATAAAAAATATTCCAGGCATATCAAACGGGGTGAATTTATACAGGAATTGGTAATAAGTTTGTTTGAAAGGCTTTAGAAGCAAAAAATAGAATATAAAGGTTGCCCAATGGTCAATCATTGCAGAAAGACACCATCATTGGTGGAACTGGGATAGAAAAAAAATGGTGTTGCTCAGACCCCATGACTGCAGGTGAAGCTGAGGCTGCTGTTGGGATTGAGCTGGCTGAGCAGGAACCCAGGAGCCCATACATGAGACACTACTACAGACACTGCCGTTGCTGGGCTGTTGGTCTGCTAGCCACACTGCTGCCACAACCACTGCCAAGAGGTTACATCAAAGCTGAGAAAACATGACTTCTGCCCTCCTCCTACCTTCAGTCTCCCATCAGTGCCTTCCATTGGAGAACCCAACAAGAAGGCAGCTGGCGAGAGAGTCTGGGATATGTAACCTGCACACTTTCAGTTCCAGCAACTGAGGGATGAGTAGGACAAAGCAACTCTGGAACTAAGAAAATATAGACTCTATTTGGCACAGTGATTGTAATCTACAGAGTCTTAGTCTTTTTTTTTAGACAGTTGAAGGCCATTTTTCTGACCTATAGAAAAGGTCTATAATAGCTGGTCATTTTGTTGCCCACAACATGGTAAACAAGACTTAATCAGCATAATAAATAAATCAACTAACCAACACACAACTTTATGGTCAATACCTGTGTACCAGGTAAACCTAAGATAAGAAAAACTCCTGTCAGGTCTCATGCCTTATGCCTGGCGTCCAAAGAGCGGCAGTTCTACAATGAGAGAGATTTCAGGGAAGACACTAAGACTTTGTGTACATAAATATTAGAAGGTAATGGATATTAATGAGGGCCAACAACCACAAGGAACAAAGGATTTTGTTGTCCTCTTCACTACAGTAGACTGTTGGGGAGGGAAAGTCTCTCCAGTGAGCAAAGTGTAGAATTAAGCAAAGTAAATAGTCTTGAAGATCCTACAGTGAGTATCAGATCAGCAGTTTCCTGGTCCTTCTCACAAGTCCTGGCCTCCTCCTCCATGTACTTCTTTAAGAATTCATAAAAAAGGGCCGGCCCCATGGCTTAGCGGTTAAGTGCGCGCACTCCGTTACTGGCGGCCCAGGTTCGGATCCCAGGCACGCACCGACGCACCGCTTCTCTGGCCGTGCTGAGGCCATGTCCCACGTACAGCAACTAGAAGGATGTGCAACTATGACCTACAACTATCTACTGGGGGGCTTTGGGGGAAAAAAAAGGAGGAGGATTGGCAATGGATGTTAGCTCAGAGCCGGTGTTCCTCAGCAAAAAGAGGAGGATTAGCACGGATGTTAGCTCAGAGCTGATCTTTCCTCACAAAAAAAAAAGAATTCATAAAAAAAACTACATTCAACCTGTCATGGATGCCAAACGTAACCCTTTCCTTCTCTAGAGTAAAGATGGAGAATATCTGCTTATTTTCACCATTGTAAGTGGCACCCCTCTGTGGAGCACTGAAACTCCCCCTGTTTGGAAGGTACCTTTGATGGTGTTGTGGTTTACTGTCCTCAGGCGTCTTGTTCACACATGTGGCTGACTTACAATTTGATGCACGAGCCTCCAGGATGCTCCAGCACACCTGACGGATTGTGAGGATGGTCAGGAAGAGTTGTTAGGATGTGGCCTTCCTTTCTTCAAGGCAGGTCTCCTTCTGGAATTGCGTTATGTATGATCAGTTCCTCGTGTAGAACAGATATATTGAAAAACAGCCTCTCATTGGTCTATCAGTCTTGATTCCTGCTGAAAAGGAATTTAAGAGGGAGAGAGAATCCTTGACATTCTGGTGTCTTCTAAGTGGTGAAAGAAACCTCTGGAACACTGCCTGAAGATCTCATGGGCCCATGACAGTCTCATATGGGCAATGCTCCTCATTTCATTTGAATGTAGCCTGCATGTTCATCTTTACATGGGAATGTTTGAGACCACTAAAGATCTCTTCATTGTAGTTTATTTTTTACCCATGTTGACCCTTTATGTATGACCTTGCCAGAGCTCTGGTTGGGGGGGCCGGATATTGAGGGGGATACATGAGAATAATTTGATGTTTAAGGCTCTCTATTCCTGTTGGATAATTTCTTCCATATATTGAAATCCTTGGCCTGAGTCTTGGTGAGTGGAATTCTCCTAAAAAATGTATGCTAAAGTAAACCCAGTAACACGTCAACAATAAGTCCATCTTGGTAGAGGCGTACAGGTCTTATTCTACTATATGTATTATTGAAATGTTTCCGTAATTCAAAGTTAGTTTCAAATATAAAGTTAAAAATTGTATTAGAGAAGCAAAATGTATTGTGATGAACACAGCTTCTCCCTTCTTAGGAGAGAAGGCCTAAGGCCACCCAGAGTGAGTGCATGATCTAGTGGTTATGGGAGAAGCCCATTGATGGGAAATGGTGTATGAAGTCAATTTACAGGTGATTGAAGGATCCTCAAAATCTAGGTTATGTCTCAACTGGTAGCTGGACTGCATTCCCAGAATTGTGACAACCACAAATAGGGCAGTGCACACAGTGAGAAACTGTTATGGAAAATGCAGGGGTAAACACAGCATTTCTGATATTTTCCTATCTTCTTCTTCCTAGGCTATGACACAGAAAAGACGTTTAGACACCACAGTACCATCACCTGGGCAAGAAGGTGAAGGAAACAATCTCTGATACCCAATGGCCTTTTACATGTCGTGGGCTACCCTCTGCAGCTCAGAGCTTGTAGCATACAATCTGAACATGCATTAGGTGTCAAAGTTGCTGGCAGGCGATCTTTGGAAGTAGTAAGGAATGGCTCCATCAGCACACACATTTCCCTGAGGAACCTCAGGGCATAAATCTCATAGGCTCACAGTTTACAATGGCAAGGGAGGAAGTAATGAAACGGCTTTGAAGAGTTTGTAAGATGAGGTACATCAGGGATTTGGCTACCGGTAGAGATTCTTGCAGCTTTGGATAAAGACCAGACAGATTTATTTCCATTTTTGTACTGCTTAACTACATGAAGATAAATGTTATTGATAAATCCATCTCTTAATGACTGGAAGGAGGACTCTTTGATTTTACGTATGCTTGGATATTGTCTTTTATTGCTAAAAAGAAGAAGTTTTATTCATGACTTTCATTTTTATAGCTGTAAACACTGAAAACACTTGTCACTTGAATTTGTAGTTAGAGAAAGAATGAGATTTGTGATAGCAATGTCACTCAATTCTTTGAATTCATCTGAGCTTTAGGCTAAAAATTGCATGGTAATTTATCACTCAAAATTATTATTTTTTTTTTTTTTGAGGAAGATCAGCCCTGAGCTAACATCCAAGCTCATTCTCCTCTTTTTTTTTTGCTCAGGAAGACCGGCTCTGAGCTAACATCTATTGCCAATCCTCCTCCTTTCTTTCCCCAAAGCCCCAGTAGATAGCTGTATGTCATAGTTGCACATCCTTCTAGTTGCTGTATGTGGGACACAGCCTCAGCATGGCCGGAGAAGCAGTGCGTCGGTGTGCGCCTCGGATCCGAACCGGGGCCGCCAGTAGCGGAGTGCGCACACTTAACTGCTAAGCCACGGGGCCGGCCCCATCAAAATTATTTTTAATGACTTACCAGCCAGGGATACATTAAGTCCTCCTTTGGGTTTATTAAAAGCAAGTAAGTAGAAGCCACTTGATACAGAGAAAAAAATTTGTACTACAAAACAAGACCTTAAATGGTTTCCTTGAAGTGTACAGATTTGTAAATGCAGAGTGAATGATTTATATGTGTCGAGATTCTGATGGATGAATCAGATTCTTCCTGTCTTTTGTAAACTGGAAAAAGAGGAATTCTGAAACAAGAGGTTGGATACATGTTCATCCACTTCAAGATCTGAGCCCTAGAGAATCCCTGAGATTTCAGCCTCAGCCAAAAGGACACAAGTGACCAACACATCCTGCTGAGGACATGAGTCCAGAGACCCTGTGTGCCTGGAGATAAATCATGTCTGTCCCCACCCACCACCCTCCTACACCCTGAGTTCCAAGAGTCAGTATTCATGATATTTAAACCACAATAACAGTCACATAGACATGACCAGAAAACAATTAATTGAGTAAAAAGTAGTGATGTCAGCTTAACTGAGAGAAATCTCAATAGAAACAGATCCAAATTCTGAGGCACACTTTGTTAGCCTTTAGGATAAGTAAACATTCCTCATTGGCAGAGACAGTTACACTCAGTTTGATAATTTAATTTGAGAATGAGGTGATTAATTTTGTTTGACTTGTTCCTTTTTGTTGCATAAGTGTAAGAGCTGACATTTACTGCCAGACACTGTGCTTACCATTTTCCTGTATTCATTGATCCTTCCACAAATCCTATGAGTAGGTACTATTGTATCGCCCTAATTTAACACACAAGTAAACTGAGGCTGAGAGGCAAACTACTTGCTGACACCCCCACAATAGGATGTTCCACAGCTGAGCCTGAAATCCAGCAGTTTGAGCCCAAAGTTGGCCTCCTCCTTTCTGCTCAATAAACGAATACATGCTAATTAGAAGGGTCCAAACTGCAGTTCAGAATTCAAAACAGACCTACAACTACCCTACTAGGGTTCTGATGGTGGCTGCATTGAATTTGTAGAATACTTTGAGAGCCCTTGACATTGTTAAATGCTTTTGTTATTTCCTTGAAAACTAGGTGTGTGCATTCATTTGTTTAGATCTCTCTTTATCCATGAACAAAGTTTCCTGATGGTATCTTTAAAGGTGTGTGTATTTCCAATATGTATATTTCAATATATTTTTGCTGTCGTTATTTTTACTATTGTCCATTTATCATTATTTCCATTATGTTATGTACAGGTCATAGCCGATTTATCAATGGTGACTGACATTTATATGCGAATCTTATGTTCTGCTAACTTGATGAACGCTTATGAGTTCCAGTAGTTTTTTCCGTAGATTGTCTCTGATTTCCCTGATTGTTGATGAACTATCTATAAGTAGTGACTGATTCATTGATTTTTCTTTTTCCAGTATGGATATTTTTCCCTTGTTGAAGATGACATTTTAACAACATATGTCCCTCCTTTTTTTTTAGTAGACTTTATTTTTGGAGCAGTTTTAGGTCCAGAGCAAAGGGAGCAGAAAGTACAGAGAGTTCCCATATAGCCCATGCCCCCACATAGGCACAGCCTGCCCCACTATCACCATCCCCCATCAGATGGTTCATTTGTTCCAATGATGAACCTACATTGACATATCATTATCACTCAAAGCCAATAGTTGACATTAGTGTTCATTCTTGGTGTTGTACATTCTATGGGATTCAACAAATGTATAGTGACAATATTATTGTTATTCTATCATACAGAATAGTTTCACTGCCCTGAAAATGTTCTGTGCTCTGCATATTCATCCCCCACTCCTCTCTAACCTGTAGAAACCACTGATCTTTTACTGTCTCCATAGTTTTACCTTTTTCAGGATGTCATATATCTGGAATCACATAGTGTGTAGCCCTTTTTGGATTTTTCACTTAGCAATATGCATTTAAATTCCTCCATGTCTTTTGAGGGTTTGAAGGCTCATTTCTTCTTAGTGCTGAATAATATTCCATTGTCTGATGTACCACAGTGTTTATTCTTTCAATCACTGAAGGACATCTTGGCTGCTTCCAACTTTTGGCAATTATGAATAAACCTTCTATAAACATCCTTGTTCAGGTTTTCCTGTGGACATACATTGTCAACTCCTTTGGGTGTAAGTACCACAGAGCACAATTACTGGATCATAGGGTGAGAACATGCTTACTTTTATTATAAACTACCAAACCACCCTTCAAGGTACTACACTATTTCATGTTGCCCCTGCAGGATAGTTTCTGGTGCTCCACATCCAGGCCAGTGTTTGGTGTTGTCATCATATGATCTTTTACAAAGAAACAATTGAAGAGAGACAAATGAAAGAACTATGATGAGGAGTCCTTGGCAAGAAAAGTTCACTTTATCAGAAACTTAGTGGCGAAAGGAAGCTGAGATAGAACTTGGCTTGCATGCACCTCCATTCCATCCAATATGTCACCACTACCAGGCATCCCAATTGAAAGTACCACTTTGTTACTTTGCCATTCACAGACTATCAATGCTTTCTGATAGACTTTCTGGTTTTAAAAATGTGCAACATGGAGCAAGTTTCCTGCTTCCTACCAGTCAGTTGCCTCAGCTGTATAATGGAGATTGTAATACTTTATACTTTTTTAAATTTGTAGCAAGGATTAAATATAATAAATTGTATTTGCACAGTATCTGGCCATAGTTAGCAATTAAAAGTGTTGCTACTCTTTTTATTACCACCACCGTTATTAGCTCCAGATGGTTTTGCTACCCAAGGAACTGTATGGAGAATGACAACTTTATAGACCATTATGCACCACTGAAAACTGCTTCTACTTTACATTTTGATTTGAAAAAAATCTAGAGATAATAATGTTAGGAGGGCCGGCCCGGTGGCTTAGCGGTTAAGTGCACGTGCTCTGCTGCTGGCGGCCCGGGTTCGGATCCCGGGCGTGCACCGATGCACCGCTTCTCCGGCCATGCTGAGGCCGCGTCCCACATACAGCAACTAGAGGGATGTACAGCTATGACATACAACTATCTGCTGGGGCTTTGGGGGGAAAAAATAAATAAATAAAAATCTTTAAAAAAAAAATAATGTTAGGACATGAGGTAAAAGTCCTAAGTTTGAAAATAAAGCACTGTATTGGTCCATGCTTACTTGATATTTTTCAGACTCATTCTTAGAGTTTTATTGAGATATAATTTACATACCACTTCTTCTCAAACATATTCTACATTCTCTTGCCTTAGTCTTCTTCTCAATACCCACCACCAATCCTTGTTTACTTGTTTTCAAAATTTAATAAAACAAGAATGGCAAACAATTTCATAGCACGTACTCAATGCGGGCACAGGCGACAGCCTCTTTTAATCTTCACAACCACTACCCAATGAGTAGGGTGATGATGAAACTTATTGGCCAAACTGGGGTAGTCTGGAGGGTGAAAGAGGTCACTAAATGGACAGAATGCTGAGACAGCAACATAAACCAGGATTCTCCTGAGCAAACTGCGATGTGTGGTCACCCTCCCCAAGAGGTGGGCATATCGTTTCTCCCCAGCTGCAGAAAATGAGACATGAGGGTTCAAGTAACTTGACCAAGGGCACACAGCTAGTGGGTGGCAGAGCCTGAATAAGGAGCCAGGAGTTCTGGATTGAGAGACAGTTCTCAACACTATGGACCTGCCTAGTTTGAGCCTTATGGACCTTCCCTTTATGGCTCAGATGGATCCTTGCGACCTTGACTCACACACTGAGAAAGTGAACCCCAAATGCACTTCCGTGCAGGCCTCACATTTTCTGCTTGAGGTCTTTGTTCCCTTTCGTGACTTTCCTTGCATCTGTCCTCGGGGCTGAAACTCCTTATTCATTCCCAATGCCACATCAAAGACAGCCCACTTCTTGTGCCCTTTCCTGGCCCATGAATCTCCAGAGATTTCTCCCTTCCCAGGACCCCACAGCTCTCCATGTGCAGATCTCTCCTGATATCCCACACCTGATTCCGTGGCTGTTTCCTCCATCTTCAGGCTTCTTGAGGGCATGATGTGGGCACCTCTGCTCTATGTGTGATGACAGGGATACAGTAGGTGCTTAACTAATCGTTGTGAACTGCTTTTCAGGACAGATTTTGAATTTTTACAAAGAATTAACTGATTATATTACATGTTTTATTATTAGGTCTATTTAGAAAAAGATGCTCACTTAAATTTGGATCTTTAGTAAAGGCAGGGATCAAACCCTTGTCATCAGGGACTGGGCCACGTGGGTCTCCTTGTTCCCCAGATGTAACCGTTACCTTGATCTACTGTAACCCAGATCCATCTAACGACTTGGGTCAGTGGTCCAGATTTGGAAGTGGAACCAGGATCAGGTCAGCCCCAGGTAATTCTCCTTGGCTCATTCACCGAAACCTTAAACTTTACACAACTGGACATTTCCACAAAATGTGTGGTTAAATATTTAATCCCCTTACAGACGTGACAGTTGATATGATTCATTAGATAACTACACCAATATCTTCTCTATTTGTTAGCAATTTTCCCTCCATTCCATGCCTACATTTTCGTGCTAACCATCAACATCCACAATTGTGAAGCTCTGGTCTTGAGGGGCATTACAAGGGGCATTTGGGGACCTGATATTAAGTATTTCCACTGTTACAGCAGTGATTCTCTTCTGGGGCTGATTTACTCCATCTTTCCACCCACCCGTGTGGGCAATATCAATGTCTAGAGATGTTTGTGCTATCTCCACAGGGTGGGTGTTGTCCTTTTGACATCAAGTGAGTAGAGACCAGGGCTGCTGTTAAACAACCTGCAATGTTCAGCACATCCACTCACAAAAGAATTCTTCAATGACAGCAAAGCCATGGTTGAAAACTAGTGCTAGAGAAACATCTAAAAGCATTTGCCCTTGTGGTAAAAGGTCAGTAGTGCGAAGTAGCCTCTCACGGTGGACAGTGAGTGAAGCCCCAGTGCAGACAGATGTCAGCAGGAGTGTGGGCATCTGTATTCTCTAGTGTGGGGAGCTCAACTTCATAGCTATGCTTCTGCCCAGCCTCCTCCCCACACTCTCCATTTTGTTATCCTCATCCACTTTGCCCTTCAAGATCCAACTTAGCCATTACCTCTCACAAAGTCTTCCTTCCTGGAGAATACAGAGCTCATAAGGCATTGCTCTTCCTTGGATTCTATAGACCTTTAATTTCTATGGTAGGATCTCATTCTCAGTGATATACCTCATATCTTTCTTCACTTCTCGCTGTTATGTTTTGTCATTTAACAGTATAATTAATTTTTTAAGGAAATATAATAATTTGCTTTTGCACAGTGTCTGGCCATAGTTAGCAGCAAAAACGTTGCTACTCTCTTTAATACCTCTATTGTCATTAGATACAGATGATTTTGCTATCCAGGGACCTGTACGGAAGATGACAAGTGTATGTTTCCAGCAAGGAATGCTTGCTCCTCCTCTTCTCTGTGCCAGGGGTTGTGTCAAGCCAGGATGAGAATATCAGATATTGCCCTGCCATTATAGAACTGAGGTCCAGGGGGCTCACATCAATTAATTGACTATACAGTTGTAAATCTACAACCTCATAATTGAGTCAAAAGACGTGCAATGTACCAGCAGAGCCTACGAAAGGGACATTGACCAATTCATTGGGATCAGGGACCAATCCCTCAAGGATGAGAATATTGAGCTGAAATAGTTCGTTAACTAGACAAGGAGGAGGGCTAACATGAAAAATCATGAACTATGTAAACTAAAATTCCAGAGCAGGTGAGAAGAGCTTTTGGGATAATAAAAATATGTCCCTCCCTAATGTAATATACTGTGAACCCAAGCCTGTGCCAGCACAAGCTCTGTTAGGTACATGTGGAGATTTCCTCACAGCTCAGGGTGCTGTAAGAGAGGTTTGACTAGCTAATTCATGTCCATGGTCTGTAGTCGGGTTTCCTCCTTCACATACTTCAGAAAGAGGAGGGGTATCTAGGTGTCCTTTTAGATCTGAAAATCAGTGATTATGTGGTTTTCATCAGTGCTCTAAACTAAGAACAGATGACAACCCATGAGGTTGGACAAAGAGGTCTAGGTAACACTAATCAACATTTTTTGACAATTAGTGCATGTCAGACTTGTAATTTTGCATACAAACACACACAGATTTATTAATCCTATAAAAACCATCGTGGGGCACTTTTATTAACCACTTTTTCCACATGAAACAACTGGGTTCTCTTATATAAACTGAGTAACTGTCTTACAATCTGCAAACAATCTGAACCCAGATCTATGTGGTCCTCACCATGTGCCTCCATCTCCTGCTGATGGAGGCGGAGCTGCCAATGGGGATTCCCGCCATCCTGTGTGATTGATGTGGGTACCACTGTGGCCCTCTGCTGGGACTTATCCAAACCCTTCAAATGTGCTCACTGATAGCACAACTCATAAACATGCCCCTTGTTAATGAAGGTCTTTATCAGTGGTTCTCAGTCCTGCTGCTGCTCAGAATCAGCAGTGGAGTTCAGCGTCTGAACTTCACCTTAGACTTACTGAATCAAAATCTCCAGAGAGAGGATCCAGGGAATATATGTTTTTTAAAGCTCTCAAGTGATTTGAATGTACAATTGAGACTGAAAACCTCTGGACAGGACTGTGAGCCCTCTCAAATATGCTTTCATTTAAGCGGATAATTTCTGATGAAAGAAAATGCTTCCTACTCACACAGAGCAGGATGACACAGAGTGGAATGGCGGGTGCTGAGTGTATTTCTTTCACTGGGGGCCTCCTTCACCTCTGTTAAAAATGAAATTGACCTAGGTAGCAAAGCTAGGTTTGGATGGAAGTCTTCAGTTCATGGGGAGGGGAAATGAGCACCCACTCTTCTCACTTGTCTCTTCATTCCATCATCTTCCCTGCCTGGAGCCCAAGAGCAGAGAAACTCTCAATACCTATAATACTTGCCTGGCTCCTGACACCCCAGGATTCCATGGGAAAAAAGCATTGAGTTCATTTAATCATCACATCAACCGAAGATGACAGGTGGGTGGCTAGTCATCATGGTAGCCTTGCTCTTCATGGACTGAGAATGTGAACCTCTGCATTGTTGTCAACTCCACCAAAAAAAGACTCTGGCCTTGGGATGAGCCAGGGAGAGAACAGATAGAGAAGGTTTTCCCCAAGGAAATTTCCAAGGGTGGGATGTGTTCCACAGTGTTTGGAGGTAACTCTGTATGAAGATGATGGTGATGGAAGGGGAACTGAGGGAGAGGATAATTCTTGTTCAGACTTGATCAATGTGCACCCGAACCAGGCATGGTCAGCTATCAGCAAGCAGAGGAGGGGTCAAATTGCGTTTCCCTACAGCCTGTCTCTATAACCAAAGTGGATCCTCTAGATTCCTAGTCCCCTGATCTGCCCTCCTGATGTCAGAACCCACCTGTGCCTCTGCACTGACACAAGGAACAATGATACAATGATCAAAGTCTCAGAGGCAAACAGGACACATTTCCAGAGATGACTGAACACTGTTCTGGAAGATAGAGCAGAATCCCTTGGGGCTGCTCTTCTGGAGCCTGCCCCACTAAGGAAGGAGGGAGGCACTGGGAAAGTGACACAAATGGATGGCATCAGCCTTGAGAGAGGAAGGGAGGGCTGGAAGCCAGACCTTGTGACCTGCCACCTGCCATGTGAGCAGGATCAGCGAGGCTCTCTACGTACAATCAGCCCTGGGCTCCCCAGGCTCTTGAATCCAGCTCCTATTTGCTCCTCATTTGCTAAAGCTGAAAGTTCAGAGCAAATAAACCACAATGAGACTGTCCCCGTCTGTCTTGCTGGTCACTCTGGCCCTTTGCTGCTATGAGGGTGAGTATCATTTTTAATCAGTCCAGCACCAGCCCTGGAAAGTAACCTTCCCTGACCTACATGAACTTAATTCTGGGTATGAGCAAATCAAATTCCAAACCTTTTCCTCCACTTGTGAACTAGCCCCCCAAAAGCCCAGGGCTCATTTTATTAAATCACAATACTCTGGAACCTTTACAAAAAAATCATTGAAAGCAGAATGGAAGAGTTTTCCACCTGAAGCCTCACTCCTTGTCTGTGACCTCTGTGTGAGAAGCAGCATGACCTTAAAAGATTTGGTTGTGAATCGTGGCTCTGCCACTTCCCAGTGCTTTGACCTTGAACAAAATGCTTAATGTCTCCAAGTCTCCTCCTCTCACTGGGTTTTACACCTACCATCAAGAGTAGCTATGACAGTGGAGTGGCATAGAGTGTGTCAGGAGTGCAGTTCTAGGTATTGAGCAGACACCTCATAGTTATCAGATGTCCTCCCTCCAGAGATTTTTAGGTGCCAGGTGAGTCCACAGCTTTTTAACTCGTAGATTCAGATTCAAAAGTGTTACAGATGGTAGAAGTTTTGGAGAGTTCTTAGTTCAAGAAGAGCCAGTGCTCTCTGAATCTCTGAATAATAAATCTTCAAGTGAGCTCTGTGAACAAGCAGCACTCAGTGTGTCTACAAGTACTACTAGTTTTCTAGGGGTACTACCAGGAATTGGAGTAGAACTAAGACAGTCATTAGGCTACCATTTCTAGTTTTCTAGATTAATTCTAGCATATCTTCATGTCCTCGATACTCACCCATTCTTCTGGCATCTTTCTCTTTCACCTGGCTTTCTAAACCTCCTTCTCTTTCCCTGTGTGGCCTCTGATTTTACCCTCTCTCTATCCTCTATATAGCTTGATGCCTGGGCAGGGTAGGGCATTCCCCAGGCTACAGACTGGTTGCAAAGACTTGGGGCAGTGGAGATCCCGGATCAGGAGAAGTAGTTACTTCAAGTCTCAGCACAATTCCAGTGGGATCAGGAATGAACCACCTTTCCCACCTCTCACCTGCTCTAATGAATTCTGTATATCACTGCAGAATTAAAGAGCCAATCATAACCTTGTGCATAAATTTCAAATGTGTTCAAAGTGATTAGATTTATCTTTTTTTATCTTTTTAGCTATGTCTGCATCCAATGACATAATCTTATTCTTTAATTTGGTCTCAAAATAGCATCTTCCATCATATAAATAGTTTACTTACTCTTCTCCAGATTTATTCTCCCTTCTACGATCTCTGGTAAGATTCTGGATCTAGAATTTATTTGAAATCTTATTACCAAAAATCTCTCTTGCCCCATATCTAAGACAAATAAGGTTTCACTCTATTAGCAGGCAAAACAATGTTTTTCAAGTCTAGGGAAAGTGAATTTCAGGAAACCAGATGAGTTTTGCAAAGTAGTGATGTAAGCCTGGAAAAAAAAAGAGAATTAGACATCAGGAAACTTGGTCCAGTCCTAGCTCTGCTGCTTGCAGTGTGACTGTGAGGAAATCATGATCTTGAGGGTCTCACATTGTCATCAGCACAATAATGAGATGGGAGCATAAAACTCTGCATTTCCCATCCAATTCAAGTAACAGGAGCCATAGGAAAAATTGTCTTTCCTCACATTAATTGTATTTCTTTTTCTTCTGCTCCAGCCAATGTGACCATCTGTCCATTCCTTGCTACTGATCTTAGCCTTCTTATTCATTATCGACCCTGTCTACAAGTTACAACTTCAGAAATATAAGGTACTGCAAGAAGCTGCTGAGGCCACATTGCAGGTGAAGCAACGTATGGATGAGATTTCCTTTGGGGACAGACTACTAATTGCAAAGACTTTGGTAAGGCTTTCTTCTTTGTGCATAGAGACTTCTGCTGAGGTAAAAAGCCAGGAAGGAAGTCAGGGTGCTGCTCTTGGGGGGGGGCACATATGGTGAAGGCACCTGCCTCTCTGTTCACTTCTGATAGGGTAACCCATGGCCACAGGGTGGATAATAACATTGCTGAGATACACGGAGGCTGCACAGGGTGTCTGAGCATGTTCCTCTTTCTCAGATCACCTCTCTGGGCACCAGGTTCACCATTGTGTCCTGAGGAGGAAGACACGAGGGCCCCATGCAGTGATGTTGAAGAGCCAAAGCACTGCTGCCTCCCTGCCTGGGAGCTTTCCTGAGGGCGAGTTCCCTCACCCAGTGGACACAGTCCCTGTGGAATCTCATGGGGAGTGTTGAGTGTGTCAAATGATAAGACAGGTAAGAAAAAGGGAAATAGCCCCTGCCCTCCGTCAGGATGGAGCGGGCTGGCTGGGTTCTCTGTCAGCTTCTGCAGAGCTGAGGCCCACTCCTTGCACCTCCATCCAATTTTCTACTCCTCACCTACGACTCCTCATCATGACCAATGGGCAGAGACCCCTCTTGTTATGTCTCCTGCAGCCACACGTGAAGGTAAAACACATAAATTTTGTCTGTGTCAAAAAATTACATGTTTAATGGTGTCTCTTAACCCATCTACACTGGGTTTAGGTCATGAGGTTTAGGTCATGAGGTTCAGCTGCAAATGCCCATAGATGCTGTATTCTCAGTGCTGAGAAGTCCATGTGCCATCAGGTTGAATTTTCACACCCTGAGGCTGGGAATCTCCTGAAAGCAGTACTTCCCATGTCCTCTCCCACCCCTTTCCCATGTCTCAATCCTGTGTCCCCTTTGAAGTGAAAGAATAGAGTAGTCTGTCCCGCAACGTCAGAGAAAAGAAATCCTGGGCTGCTCTCTCCATCCCTTCACCCACCTCTTTCCATAGAAACCTGAGTCCTACTCTTAGGTCAACTCAGGGTTTATTCACTGGACTATGGAAATGGTTCTTCCCTGACTTGCGTGTTTGGTTGTAACTGTACCAGGTCTGGTTAGTTACTGCACACTGAGGTCCTGACTGGTATCTTCCATTTGGCTTTTGTTGGTTGAAATTTCATTGACATCTTGGTGTGAAGAACAGTCTATGTCAAGGTGTCATCTCCAGGAACAGCATGACTGACCTCCCATTTCTTTCTTTCTTTTTCTTTTTCAGGGGAAAATTTTGTTGAGTGTGGTTTCACAGATTTCACAGATTTCCCAAATCTTATATAGTAGTACCTTTGTCAATCAATGGCCACCTACTCTTTCCCGGAAAATGTAAAGGTTTCAATATCTTGCTTCAATAAACTACTTGCCCTGCACTTCTCTACCTGTCTTGTCATTATCCAACAGTCTCTGGCTTCGAGTTGGGCTGGTTTTCATCATGAAGTGGCCATTGGGTGTTGTCACTAGTAAATTTCAGAGACTCAACATCCAGTTACCCATGGCAACCTGAGGTGCAGGGATCACAAGAGGAAATATTTGTCACAAATCATCCTGCACTGCTTTACAGATTTCCCACACATGTGGCCAGGAGTGAAAACGATTGTGAGGGTAAAAAGCAATTAAAACGTTCCTGCTACTGGTCTTTACTGAGTGATACTTGTAACCTAACTGTCCAGCCAGTCAAGTGGTTCCCAATCGGCAGCCTCACTCATAATTTGTCCTCATCACAACCACAACCAACCTGCTGGGTTCTCAACCCTTCACCTTGGTTTCAATCTTATGAACTGTCCAGAGTAATTCATTTTCATCCACCTCTCAGCTTTAGTGAATCCCTAGAGTTCAACCTTCAGTTAACGCTTTTTTACTCTACACACTCACTCACATGGTTCATCAATGTCTACACCACTCACCAACACCTCACACTAACTCCCTCTAATTCTCCCAAGAGCTCCAGTAACAAGCATCCAGTTGCAGTCTGAACAACCTCATTCCAGTGCTCCACAGTTATTTCTGAATGAATATATAAAACTGAACACACTGTCAGCCTGCAACCTACTCCTCTTCCATTAACTCTCCATCCTGGCTAATGGACCCACCACCAAATGAGGCACCTAACTCAGAAAATTTGGATACATCATAATCAGTTAGTTTCCAGTGGCTAATGTAACACAGTACCACACACCTGGTGGGTTAAATCAGCTTATTTTCTCAAAGTTTGGAGGACAGAAGTCCAAAATCTGTACCACTGTACCAAAATTATTGTGTCAGGAGGGCTATGCTCCCTGTGGAAAGTAGAGGTGAAAAATCTCATAGCTGCTTTCAGCTTTGATGGCAGATGATATTCTTAGTCTTGTGCCCACATCCTTCCAATCTCTGCCCCATGAGGTCACATTGCCTCCTCCTTTTATGAGTGTGTCTAATCTCCCTCTGCCTCCTTCATATAAAATAATGGGGTTGCATTTAGAGGACACCAGAAAATTCAGGATAATCTACCCATCTCTAAATCTACAACTTTATCACATCTGCAAAGTCCTTTTTTGCCAAGGAAGGATAACGTTACAAGTTTCAGAGATTATGATGTGTATATCTTGGGGTGTTTTATGAGTTTACAACAGGTCATTTTCCTCCTGACATCCAAGAGTACACTAAATCCTGTCCCTCCACTGCCACAGCATCACTTCTGAGCATCCCCTCCTTTCCATCCCCACAGCCATCATCACAGTCCAGACCTAGTCCTTCCTGGCTTGCTCAAAAGTCTCCTAAATGTTCTCCTGGGCTCTGGGATATCTTCCTGCAATACATCATCTTCAGTGACACCAAAGCAATCCTCCTAAAATCAAAATGTGATCCTGATCTCACCTCAATAACCGTGAAATACTAGTGGGCACATGTTTCAAGTAAGAGGATATTATTAATCCTAAACTCACTCTCAATTATTCATAGTAGGTATTTTTATACATCCTCTTCATTGAGAAATAGAAGATAACAGTTATCTGTTATTATCATTATCAGCAATGCTTTTACAATAAATGTGTATTTTTCATCAAATCAAGAAACACGTAGGCTTAAATTAGTCCTTGTTTTGTGAAACACATTTCATATTCAGCTGTGGAACTTTCTATTGTGGGGACATCAGCAACTTGCTTACCTCTCAGCCTCAGTTTGTTCATCGGTCAAATTAGGGTGATACAATAGTACCTACTCATAGGATTTGTGAAATGATCAAAGGATACAGGAAAATGCTCAGCACAGTGTCTGGCAGTAAATGTCAGCTCTTACACTTATGTAACAAAAAGGAACAAGTCAAACAAAATTAATCAACTCATTCTCAAAGTAGAGTATTAAAGTAAATCTAACTGTCTCTGCCAATAAGGAATGTTTATTTATCCTAAATGCTAACAAAGTGTGCCTCAGAATTTGGCTCTGTTTCCATTGATATCTCTCTGAGTTAAGGTGAGATCACTACATTTCACTCAATTAATTGTTTTCTGGTCATGTCTACATGACTGTTATTGTGGTTTTAATATCATGAATACTGACTCTTGGAACTAAGGGTATAGGAGGGTGGTGGGTGGGGGTAGATATTATTTATCTCAAGGCACATAGGGTCTCTAGACTCAGGCCCCCACAGGATGTGTTGGTCACTTGTGTCCTTTTGGCTGAGGTTGAAATCCCAGGGATTCTCTAGGGTTCAAGCCTTGAACCTGACAAGCCAGTGACAGTGACAATGTAGGGAATAAATAAACTATAATGAATGGGTCTTTAGTGGCCTCAAACCCTCCCATGTCAAGATGAATATGAGGCTGCATTCAAAGGAAATGAGGAAATCCCAGGGATTCTCTAGGGTTCAAGCCTTGAATCTGATGAAACTGTATCCACCTCCCAATTCAGAACCCCTCTTTGCAATTTACAAAAGACAGAAGGCATCTGATTTATGCATCAGAATCTTAATACATACAGAGCATTCACCCTGCATTTAGAAATCTCTTGACTTCAAAGAAACAATTTAAGGTCTTATTTTGTGGTACAAAAATTTTTTTCTGTAGAAAGTGGTTTCTAGTGCTTTCCTTTGAATAAAGTCAAAGGAAGACCTAATTTATCCATGGCTGATAAATTGTTAAAAATAATTTTGAGTGATAAATTATCATGTCATTTTTAGCCTACAGCTCAGAGGAATTAAAAGAATTGAGTGACACTGCTATCACAAATCTCATTCTTTCTGTAACTACAAATTCAAATGACAAGTGTTTTCAGAGTTCATAACTATAAAAATGAAAATTATGTGGGGCCGGCCCGGTGGCGCAAGCGGTTAAGTGCGCGTGCTCCGCTGCGGCGGCCCGGGGTTCGCTGGTTCGGATCCCGGGCACGCACCGAAGTACTGCTTGGTAAGCCATGCTGTGGCAGCGTCCCATATAAAGTGGAGGAAGATAGGCACCGATGTTAGCCCAGGGCCGTCTTCCTCAGCAAAAAAAGAGGAGGATTGGCGGATGTTAGCTCAGGGCTGATCTCCTCACAAAAAAAAAAAAAAAAAATGAAAATTATGAATAAAATTTCCTCATTTTAGCAATAAATCACACTATACAGGCATATGTAAAATCAAAAAGTCCTCATTCCAGTCACTAAGAGATGGATGTATCAATAACATTTTTCTTCACTTATTTAAGAAGTATCAAAATTTGATATACATATGTCTGGTCTTGATCCAAAGCTGCAAGCATCTCTGCTGGTACCCAAATCACTGATGTACCTCATCTTACAAACTTCTCGAGCCATTTCATTGCTTCTTCCCCTGCCTATGTGCACTGTGAGCCTATGGGATTTACGCCCTGAGGTTCCTCTGGGAAATATGGGAGCTCATGAAACCACTCCTTACTACTTCCAAATACCACCTGCCAGCAACGCTCCACACCTAATGCACACTCAGAGTGTTTGCTACAAGCTCTTAGCTGAAGATGGAGGCCTATGATACGGAAAAGGCCATTGGGCATCAGAGATTGTTTCCTTCACAGTCTTGCAATGAAGTGATGGTCATGTGATATCTAAATCACTTTTCTGTGTCATAACCTATGAAGAAGAAGGTGGGAATATATCAGTAATGCTTGGTTTGCTCCTGAATTTTCCATAATAGTTTCTCATTGCACTGTCCTATTTGTGCTGTTCATAATGCTCAAGTCCAGTCCAGTTACCAGTTGAGACACAGCACAGACTTCGAGGATCCTTAATCTACCTGCAAATCTACCTCATACAACATCTCCCAGCAATGGGTACTCCCATGACCCAGTTATACCATGTATACTCTCTAGATGGCCTAAGGCCCTCTCTCCAGAAAAAGCAGAAGATATGTTCATCATAATACTTTTTGCTTCACTAATACACTTTTTAACTTTGTATTTGGAATTAACATTGACTTATGGAAACATTGCGATAATATGTATAGTAGAAGAAGATCTGTATATATTTCCCCAGATGTAGTCATTAACCTCTTAACTGAATTTACGGTAGTATACATTCTTTTGGACAATTCTACTCCCAAAGACTCAGGCCAAAGATTTCAATATATGGAACGAATTTTCCAACAGGAATGCAAAGCCTTAAACATCAAATTACACTCATGTATCCCACTCCCCCACCCCCCTAGAGCTCTGGCAAGTTCATACATAAAGCCAGTGACAATGTAGGGAATAAATAAACTACAACAAACAGGTCTTAAGTGGCCTCAAGCCCTCCCATGTCAAGATAAAGATGAAGCTGCATTCAAATGAAATGAGGAGCATTGCCCATATGAGACTGTCATGGGCCCATGAGATCTCCAGGCAGTGTTCCGGAGGGTTTCTTCACCACGTAGAAGACACCAGAATGTCAAGGCTTCTCCCTCCCTCCTAAGTTCCTTTTCAGCAGGAGTCAAGACTGACAGACCAATGAGAGGCTGTGTTCCAATATATCTGTTCTCCGTGGGGAACTGATCATACGTAAAGCAATTCCAGAGGGAGACCTTCCTTATAGCAGGGAAGGCCACATCCTAACAACTCTTCTTGACCATCCTCACGGTCCATCAGGTGGGCTGGAGCATCCTGGAGGCATGTGCCTCAAATTGTAAGTAAGCCCCAGAAGTGAATAAGACAATTGAGGACAGCAAAACACAACCCTGTCAAAGGTACCTCTGGTACAGGAGGAATTTGTGTCTTCTGCAAACACAAGTGCCACTTACAATGACGAAAATAAGCAGATTTTCTCCATCTTTCCTTTAGAGAAGGAAAGGGTTATGTTTGGCATTCACAAGAGGTTAAGTGTAGTTTTGTTTTGTTTTGTTTTGTTTTGTTTTAATGAATTCTGGAAGAACTGCATGGAGAAGGAGGCCAAATAACCTCAGGACTTGTGAGATTGACCACAAAACTACTCAGCCAATCCTCACTGCAGGATCTTCAAGAATATTTACTTTGTTTAATTCTATACTTTGCTCATTGGGAAGCCTTTCCTTCCCCCACAGTCTGTTGTAGTGAAGAGGACAGTAAAAGCCTTTGCTTCTTGAGTTGTTGGCCCTCTTTAGTCTGTTACCATCTAATATTTATATACACAATGTCTAAACATCTTCCCTGAAATCTCTTTCATTGTACATCTGCCACTCATTGAATGACAGGCATAAGGCATGAGGCCTGACAGGATTTTTTCTCATCCCAGCTTTCTCTTGTACACAGATATTGACCAATATCATTGTGTGTTGCTTAGTTGATATATTTATTATGTTAATTCAGTCTTATCGCGTTGCAGGCAACAAGCTGACCAGCTATTAACTCTTCTATAGGTCAGACAAATGGCCTTCATATGTCTAAAACAAAAGACCAAGACTCTGTAGATTACAACTGCTGTGCCAAATAGGCTCTGTATTTTCTTAGTTCCAGAGGCGCTTTGTCCTACTCATCTGTCACTTGTTAGAACTGAAAGCCTGCGGTTTGTATACCACAGACTCTCTCACCAGCTGCCTTGTTGGGTTCTCCAATGGAAGGCACTGATGGGAGACTGAAAGTGGGAACAGGGCAGAAGTCGTGTTTTCTCAGCTTTGACATCACCTCTTGCAGTGGTTGTGGAAACAGTGTGTCTAGTAGACCAGCAACCCAGCAACAGCAGTGTCCACAGTGGCACTCATGTATGGGCTCCTGGGTTCCTGCTCAGGCAGCTCGGTTCCAACAACAGCAGCCTCAGCCTCACCTGTAGTCATGGGGTCTGAGCAACACTATTTTTTTTCTGTTCCAGTTCCAGTGGTGGAGTGTCTTTCTGCAATTATCAATTGTTGGGCATCCTTCATTTTCTCTTTTTTTCTTTTCCAGCCCTTCAAACAATTCCTGTAAGAAATTTACTCTGTTCAATATAGAATATATTCTATTTTTTTATTGGACACTAACGGATAAACACTAGAAAAATATATTTATAGCATAAATGAATATATATATAAATATATGATAATGTGTAGTTTGCAGAATTACAAAAGGAAGAGAAAAGCTCAATAGTGACAGAGCTATGGGTCACATCAACTGCCTGTTAGAGAAAAAATTAAAGTATCAACAAGCTTCAAGACTTCATTGTTTTACACTCTCTGGACAAATATTCTGACAACTTCAAAAGTATGTGATCAGCACTGTTTACCAATAGTTCAGGAATTTGGCTAATCTCTTGTTTATATGGTAGTTGACCTATATAATGATTTTAATGCTGTATTATTTCAGCCTAATCAGTTGATCATCTCTCTTATTGCACCTACAGAAAATCATTTGTCTCATTTTTTACTGCTGTCTTCAGGAGATGTAAAACCGCAAATTGAGGAAGGACCGATGGAGTGACGTAGCCGCCCAGCATGTGGTTGTGCATTTCTACTCTCATCCTTTCCTCTTTTCAGCGTTAATAAATATACAAGTCCTACTCTAAACCTCAATTGCTCTTTCCTACAAAATCTCCTAACTCTAAAGAATGTGTCTAGCACATGTTTGGAATTCAGTTTTCTTTAGTTTTGTTTTTGCAGGTTTCATCATTTCTGTTCTCCGTCAGAAAATCTTCAACACTCGCATCCAAGGTTGTCACTTTCTTTTCTTCACCACTTTTCTCCACCACAAGTATACTGCTTTGTTCTTTTGTAGTTCTTTAAAATCATTGTTTATATATTTTGGGATTTAAAGGAAGATGGACAGAGATTAAATTCATGCCCAGCCTGTGTTCTTGATCCAACCTCAGGTCAGGTGTTTTATGTGTTGATTTCCTTTGTGGTCAGGTGCTTTGACTGACAGGCAACTGTGATATCGTGGGCTTGTGGTTTTGAAAGGCAGTTTGTTTGCTTTTTAAGTAAGTGTAACTCCCGCTAAATCTCTTTTTGACGTTTGGTTTTGTACTGAGTAACCCAAAGCTGCCTCGATTTGATGATAGTGATGTGAAGGAGATGATTCGAGATTAGACAGTTGTAGCAACACCAGAGATAGATATTCCAGTATTGTTTAAGGCAAAAACCTAGTCCAGCTTTCTATATCCAGTGGAGAATTTGTCAGTCTGTAGGACACCATTATGGGGGCCTGATGGCTACCCAAGATCATTAGGGAGGGGCAAAGAAGTCAATCAGTAAAATAAAGAATTTGAAGTGTAGACAATTTTCAAGCTCTGGGCTATATGGACTAGGTCAGCCTGGGAGAGACAATTCATCATTTTATGTCTCAGTAAATGGAGACCACACTTCTTATCTGAAAGTCATAGAGATCAAATAATAGTATGTGTGTTAAACACCCAGCACTGTCCTTTATTTAGATGATACTTTTACCATGAACCATCAAGAGTCTCATTTTCTCCAAATAAACCATTTTTGAGTCATCTTCATTTTCTCTCTACCTTTATCTCCTTCAAATGTTACTACCTTTTCCTCCTACAAACTACCAGCATAACCACACATCCCCCCCTTTATTCCTCCGCCCACTATGGACACTGGTAATCTCGGCTTTAATTGCCTTCAGTCTCATAGTTTCATAATCCAATGTTGTCCATGATTTTTCATCTCTTGCTCTTTGGCTATAAAATCGAAGGAGACAGCCATTTTATACGTCTGCCGTGAATGCTGAGCCTTGTTTTGTGAAGAAGAGAATAGCTGGTGAACTGGTTTGAAGTCATGCAAGCCTTAGTGAGTTTTTCATTTCATTTTCATCATTTTGAGCCCTGAATCCAGGAATGCCACTCACTTAAGGGCTCCATCATGGGGTCTATGGTATACTACAAGTATCCAGGGAGAGTCCAGATTCTACATGAAATGATGCCACCTGGAAGTTCAAATTTATGTTCAGTTTAAGAAAAACTCATTCCATTACTATGCTAGACTTGTAATTGAAAGATTTAAAATTCGTGCACCCAAGGTTCTCCCGATCTGTGGTGAAAGCAGACCCATAAATATGTTCCTTCATAACCATTGTATTGAATACAATTGAATATCAAACAAGGACTTGGATTTAGACATGCTGAAGGGCTTGGCTAGAGACGTGTATAAGGAATCTTGGGAGCACAGAAAATGACCACCTAAACCAGGGGACATTCAGGGGAGGCTATGTGAGTGGGGTGCAAAGGGTGAAGGGAAGTCAACAAATCTTACTCATGATATAAATACTCCATAGATCCTAAGTGCAAGAGAGGGCTAAAGTCCTAGCAGAAATCTCTGGATTTATACAGACACGCAGACAGGCTCCATCTTGGGGGTTGAGACAGTATTACAGCAGTGTGGGAAAGAAAGTGTGTCAGACAGCACTATGTACACATTCTAGACTAGAAATCCTGAGAGATTGGTATGTGGTCAATAAGAATTAGAATTCTTAGAGGTCTATTGTGTGTCATTTAATCGTGAGGCATAAAGGAGACAGTTGTGAGATTGGGATCAATAATTGGTAGTTGTCAGCTGCCATAGATTTAGCAGAGAAGAATGAAGACCTACTATCCCCACTGGCACTGAAGAAAAACAGACAATTTGTACTGTTTCTGAAAGTCCTGCTGTCTCCCTCCAACCATCTTCAACATTTCCACCATCACATTTCCCTTATACAAACATACCCTTGAATGAACTCCTCTAGCTTGGACAAAGGAGAGGTTAGGTAGTAACAGTGTCGTAAAGACCAGAGTGCTTCCCCAAGATTAGGGGCTATTGATGGTCCTGGAGCCTCCAATGGCTCAAGAAGTGGATGGTCTTCACCCTTGACTGAGACTGACTTTCCTCCCAGGGTTGGATTATAAAGGACAGAAGGAGAGAAAAATGTGGATAAAATGTGAAGAAAAATAAAATTATATGTCAATTATTAAGTTGCATGCATTTTGGGACAACTTCATACTCATTAAAACGAATGAAGAAAAGAAAGCATAGAAATAAATAAGGATACTTAAAAATCAACAAAAAAATGTTTTTCTAATTACTAAGAGATAAGACAGCTCAACCAATGTCAGAGATGATACTGGATATGGTAAGGAGAAAACTAACGGGTTCTGAGTCTGGGACGAGAAAGCATGTATCCACTGGTACATAACCATAGAAACTAAAATGTCACTCAGAGGTCATGGGCTAAATTAATGATTTACTTTCACAGCCAACAAAGTATCCAATGTCATGCTTTGTTGATAATAGATGCTCATTATATATATTTTAAACAAACTAATATCATTGAAGTTCATTTTAGTCTTTTGACTAGAATCCAGATTCTAGTTTCTGCACTGAATTTGAGTTTCTAAGTGAACTTCTTACAAAGAAGAATGTTATCTCAGGATATAAATATTGATCTCATTGGCTCTCTCATTTTTCTCTGTAACTCAAGGTAATAACACTGTTTAAAACATCCTTTGTGGGGGGGGGGGGGTCTCAATTATTATGACTCAGTCCAGCCACATAGTCACTCCGTGGTGATGAGGAAGTTAAGCTAAGGATAAAATCAGTGGGCAGATTTTCACAGAAATCAGCAAATACAATAGAATGTATAAATTCCTAATTACATTATAGTTGGGCTAGCTAATGGAAGACACAGTGTGTCTTCTGTTGGGGATACACTCCTAAGAAGCAGTCTGAATCAAAAGAAAGCAAGATCCTAGGAGCTCACTAAGTGCCACAAAATGTGACATGGCCAGTTGTGACCCCAGGCTGCAGAGGTCTATTACCCTCTTGGTCTACTAACCTTCATGTGACCTTGGCATAAAATGAGAATGGAAATGATCGGCTTCATCAATGTACCTACAGGCACATAATTCTTCCTTACAGTTTAATACCAACCTTTTGTGGAATCAGAAAAAACTGTAAGATGTATAATCACATTGAACAGTGGAGGAAAATGGAAATAAGAGGGAATAAATAAATAAGCACAATGAGAGGGACCTCAAATCAGTCCATATGCAGGGAGATCCTAAACTGTGGAGTAGTGTTGACTCAACCCTAGTACCTGGAGTTAAAGATCATAAAAAAATTAAACGAAGTAAAATAAAAATGATATCTATGCACGAAAATGTCAGGAGCATGTATAAGTTTCAAACTGGTAGAAGATAAATGGATTTTAAAAACATCCCAGTCAATGCAAAAGAAGAAAAAAAGAGGCAGGAAAGTGATAGAAAAAAGCGTGACAAATGCACTGGGGACCTATTAATTGCAGAGGGATAAATTGGACAAATATCTTGCTGAAAACAACTAGGAAAGCTGGAGAAAATACACATGGTGCTATCAAGAGCATGAAGAATTACTAGGCATCTATCTAGGCAGAATATAGGCATTGAAAGGAGAGTCCCACATTTGGGGCTGGTTTTTCTGCGAGAGCATTTGGCATTCCTGAGGGAAACTGACAGGCCACCATATTCAATGTTGGATAAAGAATGGAGTCCAAGGTCTTCCTAGGGGGTTGTGGATTTTTAACAGCCTTACATTGAGGTGGAAAAAAACTCAGGAATAAAAATGAAACAAAAGAAGACAAGCCCTTGTCAGGGATGCAGCTCAGTGCAAATGAGATTGAGGTGATCAGAGAGCTTAGTGCCTCTAGGCATCCTGGTGTGTCCACAGTTGGCTGTAAGAAGACAATGTCGATAGATGAAGATAGAGGAAGATGATATCATCCTAGGATGATATTTCAAGAGATTAAAGATGTGCCTCACAGATCCTGATCCTCTCAATCAAACCAGAGTCTCTAGGAAACATAAGAGCGTATCACTCAATGACATCAGAAAGAGACCAAAGTAGAGAAGGGTTTATTAAAAAAATCCACAAATATGGCTTTTTTCCAATGCATTGAATCACAGAGGAATCCACCAAGACCCATAAAGTTCTCACGATATTTTATACTTTCCCTTTTGGTTTCTGCTTTGACCCATTGGTTGTTGGAGAGTGTGTCCTTTAATTTCCACTTTTTTGCAAATGTTACAGTTTTCTTGAGTGGGAATGGCACTCCTGGGTTCCTCCTTTACTCACACACCCAGTACTTCTGACACCATATGTAAGAGTGTTTTCCCATACCAATTATTTCCCCTCATGAGCTGGGTTTCCTACAATTTAATTCAATTTTGACACACTCTTCCTGGAAATTGCATCGGATTCCACACGTTAAGGGCTCAGCTCCATAAGTCTACCCTCCCCACTTCTGATGTCCATCACAAGTCCAGATTGTTCCTTGTCTTCCAACCAACCAGCTATCAATCAGAGGTTCCCACATCCTGCTCCTAAGGATTGATTAATTTGCTAGAATTGTTCACAGAACTCAAGAGAACATTTTACTTACTAGATTACCCATTTTTTAAAATAAAATAATATAACTAAGGAACAGTCAAATGCAAGATATGCATAGGGGAAGGGGCCTGGTATTTGGGAAGGCGTTCAGAGCTTCCAGGCCCTCTCCTGGGGTGCTAGTCTCCCAGTTTCTCCATATGTTCACCAACCTGGAAGACCCCAAACCTCGTACTACTGGGATTTTTGGAGGATTCTTCACAAAGGCATGATTAATCATTAACTCAATGTTCAGCCTGTCTCCCCTTCCACAAAGATGGGGGTGGAGCTGAAAGTTTCAAGCTTCTATGCATGGCTTGATCTTCTGGGAACCCACTACCAACCTCAAGTTATCCAGGATCCCACCAAGAGGCAGCTCATTAGAACAAAGGACATTTCTATAACCGAGGGAATTTCAAGGGATTTAGGAACTCTGTGTCAAGAACTAGGGTGAAAAAGCAAATATTTGTAAAAAGATTCTCCTAGTGCTCTTAACACTAAGGAAATTATAAGAGTCTTAGGATCTCTGTGCCAAGATCCACGGGCAGAGATCAATATATATGTCCTATTATTTCACACCACTTACTGATTTCTAGTTTTATTCCACTGTGGTGGGAAAAGGTACTTGGTATGATTTCAATTGTCTTAAATTTGTTATGATTTTTTTTTTAACTTAACATGTGATCACTCCTGGAAAATGTTCCCTGTGCACTTGAGAAGGATATGTATTCTACTGCTGTTGAGTGGAATGTTCTGTAATGTCTATCAGGTCCGTTTACCTACAGTGTTGTTCAAGTCCACAGATTTTCTATTGATTTTCTGTCTGGATAATTGGGAATAGGGTATGAAAATCTCCTACTATTGTTTTATGGCTGTCTATTTCTCCCTTCAGTTTTGTGTATGTTTGCATGGTATTGTTAGGTGTCCTGAAGTTGGGTGAATAAGTATTTATAATTGTTTTACTTCCTGATGAATTGATCCTTTTATCTGTACATAAAGACCTTCTTTGTCTTTCATGACAGTTTTTGACTTAAAGTCTATTTTATCTGAAATTAGTATTGCCAAGCCTGTTCTCTTTTGGTTACTACTGTGACCAAAAGAGAGCAAGTGAGTGGATTCTTGAGAATCATATATTTTTAATTTTGATAGAAAACGTGTGTGTGTGTGAGTGCCTGTATGTGTGTGTGTGTGTGTGTGTGTGTGTGTGTGTGTGTGTGTGTGTACTGGGGCACTGAGAGATAGGTAAGAGTTTTCCTGAGTGATCTTTTCCTTCTTTTGTCTTTTTCAATCATTCACTAAAGATTCCACAAAGTGAAGAGTGAATCAGCACTGGGACCTTGATGACTTTCTTGATGTCAACGTCATCAGACTCACCACACAGTTAAGTTCATAAGATAAAATAAGGCACACTCACTGTTGATTTGGCAGAATTAGTAACAAACTTAGAGCCTGCTTCTCCCTGTCCAGTGATTTGAAAGCACATAAGAAAAAACTGAAATTACCATCATCTCTCTGAAATTGGTCGGAGTTTCATTTGACTGGTTGAGAAAACATTGCTTGAATTCCTCTGTGGCCTTTGCAATGGCATTATACGATATGAACTCTTGAAGAGATGCTACAAATTCAGTCATAGACAGTTCAGGATTAATTATCTTTTCAACCACATCCTCAAGAAGTTGACAGCTGGAACCTGGGATGAAAGTATGCAAAAGTGGGCTCAATTATGGAAGTATAAACCCCTTTTGGAGCATCACTATGATGTTTGTCAACTTCTTACACCCAGTAGAGACATGCATTCAGAAAGATTATGGTGAATGGCTTTGAGTTCTCAATCCTAGGAGAGTAAACTCAGGATCTGGGATTTCCTTTAAACCCTAAACATCTTCCCTCCCCCATCTTCCTGCCTCCACAGCCCAGAGAAGCCAAACATTATATAACCACGATTAAGGAGGATGGTCTAGAAATGAGATGCTCTATTTAGTGCAACATATTAAACATTATCTGGCCTTTCTTTGTTCAGAGTCATGTGATGCTTCATTATTATCATTCAGAGCATCAAGTAGGATTTCCCAGTGTTGTAGATGTAGATATTCTAGACTAGAATATCGTCCACTAGCTCTGTTGACACGAATTATTTTCTGCAACAAAAAATAGCAGGCAAATAAAATTCTTGTTCATGTAAGTGATCTGTTGTGGCCGCTTGAGGCATATAGGGAAAAAGTCTTTGGAGTTGGATTCAAGATAGCTGGATTGTTGTTCTTGGCTCTGCAATTTTCTATTTAGTTGACCTTGAGCATATCATCTTTAACATATCTGCATGTACTTCAGGAAAAAATGAGGTGGGATATTAAAAGAGCTTTGCAAATTGAACAAAACACAATGTGTAGGTGATCTATTATTGAAGATCAGATTCTGGCTGCCAGGGCATTTTCCTCCCTCTAGATCTTTATTGCTGGAAGGAGACCTCCTGAAGGTGTGAGTTCTCCCCATTCAGCATTGATCTTGAAGAGACTGAGAGATAAGAGGCATCCCAGTAGGCTCAAATCAACTCAGAAAATGTGTGAAGAGTGGACCCCTACTTGGTGTGGGACACTGGGTCACACATGTAGCCTGAGCCTTTTATCATGAGAGATTTCCCTTTTCTTTCCACATTTAAGGAAACTCCATGAGTACATCTTTCAGGAAACCCAGGTAGAGCAAATGTCAGGGGGCCATCAATACACGTATTTCCCTTCTCCCATTGATATATCTAATTCTAATATTCAATCCCAAGGCTCATCCTGGTTTTCACAGTACCTATGATGATGGTGATACGCCCTGAATAGCATGAGACGCTGCATGCAGCTCCATGGTAGAGACAAAGCCCATGAGGAAACTACCTTAATATTCTAGAATTAATGATAATCCTTTAGGCTAGGACACCCAGACACATTATACTAGGGCTGTCCTATACTGGGATTTGGGGAGCAGGAATTCTTCCACAGAGGCCCTGACAACAACCTTTAGCCCAGTGCTGTGGTACATCCAGACAATGGAACATAGCTCTAAAATTCAATGGAATTCAGCTCTGAAAAAAATGAACTGTAAACCATGAAAATACATGGAGGAAACATAAGTACAGTAGTGAAAGAAGCCAACCTGAAAAGCTACATACTATATGATTTCAACCTTATGGCATCCTGGAAAAAGCAAAATTATGGAGAGAGTCACAAGATCAGCGGTTTCCATGGGTAAGGGAGGAGAGAGGGATGAATAGGCAGAACATAGAGGATTTTCCGGGTAGTGCCACTATTGTGTACGATACTATAATGCTGGATACATGTCATCATACATCTGTCAAAATCCATAGAATATACAACCTAAGAGTAAACGCTAGCGTAAGTTACGACTGAGTGATGATGTTGTGTCAGTATAGGTTCACCAGTTGTAACAAATGCACCATCAGGTGTGGGATGTTGACACTGGGGGAGGCTGTGCATGTAGGGAGGTAAGGGGTATGTGGGAACTCGCTGCATATTCTGTTCAATTTTTCTGTGAACCTAAAACTGCTCTAAAAAAATAAAGACTATTTTAAAAAATGAAGAGAACCACCTTGTTAATAGCATTGTCTTCAAACAAGGAAAAAAATCAGATGAATAAATTGAACAAATGAATTGGTTGCTATATATAGATAATTGATCAACTATTGGGGAAATCTAAGATAATCTACTGAAAAAAAACTACTAGAACTGATGAAAGTTCATTATGTAGCTGAATACAAGATCAGCATATAAACACCAATTGCTTTCCTATAAACCTGCTATTACCACTACGCGACATAATGCAAAAATAATCTATTGGTAATATGAATAATAGTAGCAACAATAATACATTGAAATGTACAAAAATGGAAATATGCAAACCCCTAGGGATAAAATCACGAAAACTTACTCATAGATACATAAAGGAGTCTAAATAAACAGTGGCACACACCTTGTTCCTGAAGGAAATATTAGAAAATTTAAAGAAGTCAACTATTCTCAAATGATTCTACAAATTCTCTCCAGCGCACAGAGAAATCTTAACTGGGCAGTATTACACTTTGTTTTGTGTTCTGAACTGCTGTTTGGATCTTTCAAAATTAGAGTGTATTCATCTGTTGAGTGGTGGGGAAGAGCCCAACTTTAAGGCCAGACTACCTGGGTTCAAGCTCAGCTCTGGCACTTTCTACTTATAGGGACATCAGAACGGTGCTGACTCTCTCAGCCTCAGTTTCTTCATCTGTAAAATAAGGGTGATAATAATAGTACTCACCTCATAGGATTTGAGTTAGGGTAAATAATTAATACAGGAAAAGTGCCCAGTACAGTGCCTGGCAGTATATGTCAGCTACTTCACCTATGTAACAAAAGGAAAAAATATATGTAATGAGTCAGCTGCCATCTTCTTGAGTTCTCCAATGGAAGGCACTGGTGGGAGACTGGAAGGTGGCAAGAGGGCAGAGGGTCATGTTTTCTCACTTTTTGAAGTCACCTCTTGCAGTGGTTGTAGAAGCAGTGTCTATAGTACCCACAGCAGCTCAGTACTGGCTGTGATTAATGAATTATGAGAGTTATGGAAAATGATCACTAACCAGGGAACATTCAGGGAGGCTTCTCGGAGGGCATGGCACTAAGATAAATAAAGAAAGTATCTATCCTGGAGTAACAGCCAACTTTCAACAATGTTGTGAAGGGTCAAGACAGAGGAAGTCCTGATGTCCTTGCACACTGGGAGATGAGCAACATGGACTTCAGAGGCCAGGGCTGGAACTGCAGCCGGGTGAAACCCAGGTGGCTGCAGCTTTGGCATGTGCTCTGGACCACTTCCTTCCGCCCTAAATCCTGGGTTTCTTGAATCCACGTGCAAGAATCCTCCCTGGAAGTGACCTCAAATTCTTTGTGGATTTCTTCTTCCATTCCTCTCTTGTCTCCCTTCCCTGGAAAGGAGGAGCATGGATCAGAGTCCCCGTTTTTATTGAATCTCTAAGAACAATGAATAGTAAATGAGAGAGATGAACCATCCCCAGTTAGAGAATGCAGCTGCACAATTTCTCCCAGCATAAGTGATTCTGCAAATTAAGTCTACTAACTCACTGTTGATTGAGCATCAAATCTGTGCTCACTCGGGGCAACAAAGAAACGAATGAAAATACCAAGCTCCTCCTCTCAAGATGTGCAATATGGGGATGATTGCAGGAAGTGAAAAGAGAAAAACTTGTTAAAAATTAGATCTGTTTTAGTAATATGAATGATATGTAAGCCAACACAGAGCTATTTGTTCAGAAGGAAGGGTCACAAGATCTTTAATGAAATGGTCTCCCTCTCAGCCAGGCAAACCCACTGGGAATGGGGCAGAATGTTCAATCCACGCTTTGCTGAGGCTCAAATGTGTGATGATTTGGAGTGGTTTCTTCAATCCACTCAATTCTCTAAGCACAGCCTTGCAGCATCTCCCATGGACCCTCAGGCCTTAGATGAAAGAATGTTAAAGCAATCAGAACTTCCAAGCCATTTAACCTCCTGCTGCTTCATTTCTTAGGTGTTTTGATGCCAAAATTGTGTCTGCCTCCTTCTCTGCCTATGTCACATTCCCTGATAAATGCCAGGAGACATCAAGGAGAGGG
Source organism: Diceros bicornis minor (assembly GCF_020826845.1). NCBI lineage: Eukaryota > Metazoa > Chordata > Mammalia > Perissodactyla > Rhinocerotidae > Diceros > Diceros bicornis. The sequence continues at coordinate 11,174,108 of NC_080770.1, forward strand.
GCTTGAAGGCAAGTGTGAGTGACCAGTGTAATTGAGGTCAGGAAAGTCAACCTTGGGTTCCTAAACAAGATGTCAGTTGACTGAGGCTTGAAGGATGAATGGGAGTTGTCCAGGTAATCAAGGTGGGCATCTGTGGAACAGGTGGCATTCCTGGGAGAGGACTAGATAATGTTTCCCTTCCAGTGGTAAGGACCAAGGCTCTGCATCCTTGTTCTATATAACTCTGCATCCACTTTTCTTCTTATTTTTTTAATTATCTCAGTGGTTTAAAAAGTAATGGTTTATTATTATTGCATCTCAGTCCAATGCAGTTGGCCAAGACAGGGGAGATGCTCCATGATGCACAGGAGTTCTGACAGCGGGGCGTGAGGGCTCCACTAGATTCCTGACCCAGTGACAGATATTCTGGAAAAGTCAAAACTATGGAGACATTAAAAAGATCAGTCATTGCCAGGGGTTGAGGAGAGGAAGGGTTGAATAGGAGGAGCACAGAGGATTTTTAGGGCAGTGAAACCTTTCTGGACTATAATGGTGGATACACGTCATTGTACATTCACAAAATGTATGGAATGTACAACATCAAGAATGAACCCTAACATAATCTATGGACTTGGGTCATAATGATGTGTCAATATAGGTTCATCAGTTGTAACAAATGTACCACTTTGGTGGGGAATGTTGACAGTGGGGGAAGCTGTGTACATGTATGAGTAGGAAAGTGTATGAGTATGAGAACTCTGTACGTTCTGTTCAATTTTGCTGTGACCCTAAAAATGTTCTTAAAAAATAAAGTCTATTAAAGAAAAAAAAAGAGAAGAACATGTTGTTAAAAATATTCTCTTCAAAGAAGGAAAAAATCCATATGAAAAATGAATCAATGAATTAGTCACTATTTGTTGATAGTTGGTCAACTATCAGTGAAATCTAAGAGAACCAACTGAAAGATACTATTAGAACTGATAAGAATTCATAAAGTTAACTGAATATATGATGAGTATATAAAAATTGATTTCTTTCCTATGAACCAGTTATTACCGTTACATGACATCATGGAAAAAATGATACCATTGGCCATAGGAAAAATAGCAGCTACATAATATTGAAATATACCTGTTGGAAATATGCAAACTTTTAAGGACAAAATCATGAAACTTTACTCACAGATATAAGAAGGAATCTAAATAAACAGAGGTACACACCTTGTTCCTGAAGGAAATATTAAAAAATTTAAAGATGTCAACCATTCTACAAATTCATTGCTACCCCTATGAGAATTCTAACAAGAAAGTTTTGTGCTCTCTTTTAAATCCTAAGGTGCTGTTTCGATGATTCAAAATTAAGGAGTTTTTATTATTGAGCAGTGGGCAACAGCCTGACTTTGGGCCCAGACTACTGATTTCAAGCTCAGCTCTGGCATTTTCTACTTGTGGTCTTCAGCAAGGTGCTGACCCTCTCAGCCTCAGTTTCTTCATCTGTAAAATAAGGGTGATAATAATAGTGCCTACCTCATAGGATTTGTGTTAGGATAAATAAACTAATACAAGAAACACACTCAGCACAGTGTCTGGCAGTAAATGTCAGCTATTACACTTATGTAACAAAAAGAAAAAAGGAACAAATATAAATATTAACTCAAACAAAATTGATCACCTCATTCCCAAAGTTAAGTATCAGAGAATCTGACGGACTTTGCCAAGAAAGTATGTTTATTTAATCTAAATGCTAACAAAGTGTGCTTCAGAATTTGGCTCATTCCAGTGGAAATTCTCTCAGTTAAGAAAAGATCATTACTTTTCAACCACTTAATTTGTTGTTTTATGGTCACGTCTAACTGACTGTTGTTGTGATTTTAAAATCCTAAATAAGGAATACTAGAAGTAAGGGTAAGGAGGGTTGTGGGTGAGGACAGGTATTCTTTATCGCCAAGGCACGCAGAGTCTCTGGACTCCTGTCCGCAGCAGGATGTGCTGGTCACACGAGTTCCTTCTCACTCAGGTTGTAATCCTAGGACTTCTCTACGGTTTTGTACTCAAACTGGTAAACACACACCAGGGGGTGAAAACATTTAAAGGATCAGATCTAGATCATAACATCCACACATGCTTTCACCATATACCTATGAGTGGTCATAGTGACTCTCCCTTCCCACCTCCACTTTCATAAACACTCCTGCTCCAGTTTATCAAATACAGAAGACATATTGTCATCCATCTGAATCTTCATACAGAATATTGCCTCCACAGGTACAAATCTCTAGACTTAAAAAAAAATTAAAGTATATTGTGGTACACAAATTTTTTCTATAGAAAGTGGTTTCTAATTTCTTGCTTTTTTAAAATCAAAGGAGAACCTAATTGCTGGGAGTGATAAACTATGAAAAATAATTTTGGGTGATAAATTACAATGAAAGAAATAGCCTATAGCTCAAAGGAATTCAAAGAACAGAGTGACATCACATACTTATTCTTTTCTCATCTGCACATTCATGTGACAAGTATTTTCAGAATTTACATCTATAGGGATTAAAAACATGAATAAAATTGCCAAATTTTAGCAATAAATTATCCATGGATATATAAAATCAAAGAAGGACCTCTTTCTGCTCATTAAGAGATGCATTTATCCATAACATTTTACAAAGTATATTTAAGAATGTCAAAAACTTATATATATATACACGTATATATGTTGAGTCTTTATCCAAAGTTGTAAGCATCTTTACTGATACAAAAACACCAATGTACTTTATGTTATAAACTCCTCAAAACCATTTATTTCTTCTTCCTTGCCATTGCACGTTTGAGCCAACAAGATTTATGTCCTGAGGTTCATCAAGGAAGTATGTGAGCTGATGTAGCACTACTTACTACTCCCAAAGACCACCTGCCAGCAATCCTCGACACCTAATGTATGCTCAGACGGTTTGCTACAAGCTCTCAGCTGAAAAGGGAGACCCACAACATCGAAAAGGCCATTGGGCATCAGAGGTTGTTTCCTTCACCGTGTTTACCAGCTCTTCCCATGAAATGATGGTCCTGTGATGTGTAAATCTCTTTTCTATTAGATAACCTAAGAAGAAGGTAGAAAAATATCAGAAATTCTTGGTTTGCTCCTGAACTTTCCACAACACTTTCTCATTGTGTGCACTGCCCTATTTGTGCTGCTCATGATGCTGGGAATCTAGTCTAGATACCACTTGAGACACAACCCAGAGTTTGAGAATCCACATGTAAATTGACTTCATACACCATATCCCATCAATGGGCACCGCCATGACCCAGCCATATTTGTACACTCTGTAGATGGCCTAAGACCTTCCTTCCAGAGAAGGCAGAAGCTGTATTCAGCACAATGTACTTTGCCTCGGGAATACAATTTTTAACTTTGTATTTAGAAATAACCCAAAATGTAGAGAAACATTGCAATGATGTATACACTACAAGAAGACCTGTATACTTTTACCCAGACCCTGTTATTGATGATGTGTTACCCACTTATTTAGTCTACAGTCTCTTTGGGGGAATTCTACTCAACAGTGACTCAGGTCAAAATTCTCAATTTCTGGGACAAATTTTCCAGCAGGTATGCAAAAGTCAAATTACAACCATATATCCTATCCCATCTCCAGAGCTCTGCACAGTCATGCACAAACCTGGTAGCAAAACAAAGATGAATAAAACTACAATGAAGAGGCTTAGTGTGACCTAAGAGCTCTCTCAGTGTCACAACGAACATCAGGCTGCATTCGAATGACTGTGGGGTTCTGTCCATATGAAATTGTCATGGGCTTATGAGATGTCCAGGTCACACTCCAACAATTTTCTTCCACCACTAGAAGACACTTGACTTTCAAGGACTCTCCTTTCATCCTAAACTCCTTCACTCCTTGGTCAAGGCAGCCAGACCAAGATGAGGCTCTTGTCAATACATGTGTTCTTCCTGGGGAACTGATTTTACGTAAAGTGATTCCTGAGGGAGAACTGCCTTGAACCAAGGAAAGCCACAGTCTAACAACTTTCCTTAACCATCCCCACAGTCAGTTAGGTTTGCTGGAGAATCCTGGGGGTACACGCTCCTCATTGCAAGTTGGCCCCACATGCGAGCAAGACACTTGTGGATAGCATGTTCACAACCTCATCAAAGGTACCTGCCACACAGGGGGAGTTTGAGTCCTCTGCAAACACTTAGGTCAGTGGCACCCAGGTGCTACTTAGGATAATGAAAATAAACAGATTTCTCCATCTGAAGATGGCCTAGGGAGGAAAGTATTTACCCTGTGGCATCAGCAACAGGTTTATGTTTATGGATTCTGGAGGAACTGCATGAAACAGGCCAAATAATCTCAGGACTTGTGAGATGGACCTGGAAGCTACTGAGCTAACATTCACTGTTGGATTTTCAAGACTGTTGATTTAAGTTAAGTTTGTTTGCCATGCTGTGAGCAACAAACTACCAGCTATTAACTCTTCTAAGCATCAGACAAATGGCCTCCAACTGCCTGAAAATAGGAAGAAGAGTCTGTAGATTACAGTCACTGTGCCAGGGAGGGTCTATATTTTCTTAGATACAGAGTTGCCTTGTCCTACTCAACTCTTTATTGCTGGGAGTGAAGGTCTGTGAGTTATATATCCCAGACTCTCTTGCCAGTTGCCTCTTGTTACGTTCTCCAATGGGAGTTTGAAGGTGGGAAGAGGGCAGAAGTCATGATCCTCAGCCTTTGACATCATCTCTTGCAGTGGTTGTGGCAGCAGTGTGTATACACCCACAACAGCCCATCAACAGCAGTGTCTGTAGTGGTGTCTCAGGTATGGGCTCCTGGGTTCTTGCTCAGGCTGCTTGGTTCCAAAAACAGCAGCCTCAGCATCACCTGCAGTCATGGGATCAGTGCAACACCCTTTTGCTTTTTCTCTTCCAATTGTAGGGGTGGTAATGTCTTCTTGCAATTTTCAATCAATGGGCAGCCTTTGCATTTCCCTTTTTTTTCCTTCTCCAGACCTTTAAACACCTTTATTACCAATTCATGGATGAAATTCTCCCTGATTGAGAATAGGATGTTGTTTGCAAGGGGCGATGGGGTGGGGGAAGTGGGGAGATGCTGGTCAAAGGGTACAAACTACTGGTTATAAAGTGAATAATGTCTGGTGATCTAAGGCACAACATGGTGACTATAGCATATATACATTAAAATTGCTGAGATGGTAAATCTTAAATGTTCTCTGCACACTCACAAAGGTAATTATGTGAGGTGATAGAGATTTTAACTTACTGTATTGTTGTAATCGTTTCACAACATATACATGTATCAAATATTATGTTGTACATCTTAAACTTACACAATGTTATATGTCAATTATATCTCAATAAAGCTGAAATAAGTAAAGAGGAGAAAAGAAAAAAAAGAAAATTCTCTCTGTTCAATAAACCTGGAGTATTTTCTATTTCCTTTATTGGATACTAACTGATAAACACTGCAAAAGACTATTTATAGCTAAAACGATTATATGCATGAAAACGCATAGCTTGCAGAATTACAAAGGGAAGAGAGAAGCCCCATCATGGACAGGACTCTGGGTCACATTGACTGCTAGTTAGAGAAGAAGTTCAAGTGTCAACAAACTGTAAGGCTCCCATGTTTTACATTTTCTAAACAAATACTCTGACATCTTCAAATCGTGTGATCAACTGCATTACCAATACTTCAGAAATTTTGCTAATCTATGACTCATTTGATAATTGATACTACATAATATTTTGTGATGTTGTATCATTTTAGCCTCATCAGCTGACCTCATCCCTTGATATACCTAAAGAAAATCAATTGTATAATGTTTACTTCTGTCTTCTATGGTGAAACACCACATGTTGAGCAAAGGCAGAGGGAATTGGGGTGAAGTAACAGTCCAGTTCTGGTTATGTGTTTCTCCTCTCATCTTTTCCTATTTTCAGCTTAAATAATTATTCAAATCCTGCCCTAAACCTTCATTCCTCTTTTGCGCAAGAAGCTCCTCACTCTAAAGGAGTTTTCTCCAGCACGTGCTTGGACTTCAGTTTCCTCTGGATTTATTTCTCAGTAGATTTCATCGGGTCTGCTCTCTATCTATCAGAAAACCTTCAACAGTTCTAATCAAAGGTTGCCACTTTCCTTTTTCCACCATACTGTTGAGTTTACTGCTTTGTTGTTTGAACATCACACATCACTTTTGCTATTTGGGAGCATTTCAAAGGAAGAAGAACAGAGACTAAACTCGTGCTCAGTCTGTGTTCTTGATCCAATCTCAGGTGACAGATTTGATTTCCATTGTGGTCAGGTGCTTTGACTGACAGATAACCAGGATGATCATGGGTTGTAGTGGTGAATAGAATTTTTTTAAAGCTAATATAACTCCCTTTAAATCTCCTTTTGTTTCTGTACCAAGAAACTCTAATTTCCTATATTTGATGGTAGTGACAGAGATGATAATTCCACGGAAGGGAGTTGTAGCAACAGCAAGGAAATGGTTCCAGTATTGTTGAAAGGAGAACACAAGTGTAGATTTGCATATCCCAGTTTTGAATTTCTCTCTCCATAGGATACCACAGCTTGGGTGTCCTGATGCCCTACCAAGATTAACGGGGAAGAGGCAGGGGAACTCTGGCCCTATGGACTATGTCAGCTTGGGAGATTAATTTAATCTTTCTAAGTTTCATAAATGGAGACTACCCTTTCTTTACAAGAAAATCATAGAAATTAAATATCAGTATATATCTAAAACACTCAACCCTGTGCCTGCTTCCAATTATCACTTTAACAGGAACCATAAACCCAGTCTCATTCCTCTCCAAATAAGCTACTTTGAGTCATCTTCACTTCCTCTCTAGGTTCATCCTCTAAATCGTCCTCCCTTTTCCTTCCACACACCACCAATATGATCATTTGCCCCCACCCTATTACCCCCATCCTCAATAGTCAACCCTTAACTCTGCTACGTTTGAGTCTCATAATTTCATCACGAATGTTTCCCTCAGTTTCTCATCTTCTGCTCTGTGCATGTGAAACCTGAGGAGGCAATCATTAAATGCACCCGGCATGATCATGCAGAGCCGTATTTTGCCAAGAAGAGAAGAGCTTGTCAGTTGTTTTGAACTAGTACAAATCTGAGAAACTTTCATTTCATTTCAGTCATTGGCCATTGCATCCAGGAATGGAACTTAAAGACTCTGCCTAGTGGCCAATAGTATATTGCAAGTGTTCAGGGAGATTCCAGATTCTATGTGAAATGGTGCCACATGGGGGTTCAAACCTTCCAGTCGTACTCAGTTTAAGAAAATCTTACTGGACATTTCCTATTATATGCCAGTCCCATCGGTTGACCTGATTGTGCCACTCCTTGTTCTACGATAAATTTAAAAAGTCTAACATGTGAATGATTAGAATCCACAAAGGGAATAAGTGAAATAATGGGATAATAAATATTTGAGTAATAATCCCCGAGAAAATTCCAAAATTATGAAGGACGTCAAGTGCCAGGAAAAAAAAAAAATCCTACAAACTTCTACCTCTGCCTATGATGGTATAAGTTATATTAAGACCAACACTTCCTCCAAGAACAAGTAGAAAATCAGGATAAAATACGAAAATCAGATGTTTGAAAGTGTTGGTGAGCAAGTAAGGCAGTATGATCTCGGGAGGTCAAGAGTCTAGAAAAAGGAGAGCTACAGAGAAACGAACATAGCATTCTGTACCACTTTTCCCCTTCAAGCTTTTGGCAGTTCCCGGGAAGACATGGGAGAGGATGTTGAAAAGCCAAGCAACACGGGGTGAGGAAAACCACTTTGAAGGTAAGAGTAACATTGGTGATTTCCACTGAGTGGATTTACAGAATCAAACCATGTGGTGAGTTAAAACGTTTAGGGAGATTTACACTGAAACCTTATTAGTAAAATTGTGTTGGCTTCTGCTTGAAGATTCATTAATTCTATGCCCTTTCTGTATTTACTTGAGACCAGGTCTTAGAACAGATCATCTGCTTCCTCTGCAGCAGGGTGTAGTCAAGTTTTTTCAATTCCATATACCATTAATCATCAATCCTAATCAAAAAGTTGAGTAGGTCTTTTTTTTTTTTTTTTTAACCAGCTTGCCAGTGTGCTGTTCCTCCATTTTTCTCATTCGCTAAAGGTGAATACCTACCTACAAATTGAGTGGTCAAATGACCAAAAGGTTAGCATCTGGAAATGTGAATGGTAATATAGCACGTAAGATGGTAAATGTTGGCTGTAGCTAATTTTAGAACAGTGTACTATCCACTGATAAAGATGTCCCAGGGACAAGTCAACTTTTTAGTGTAGTAGAAATGCAGACCATTTTTTTGTCCAGGTTCTGGTTGTCACACTCTCAAACACCTGTTGGTTTTGCATCTAACCTCTAAGACATTGTTCCTATAATCAAGCTCTGAAGTGCACTGAAACATCATTCAGTGTTCCAACTAAAACTTAACATGTATTTTTTTGAAAGCCAAGAACAAGGAGCAACTGGAGGCTAAATACCTAAAAGAATCCATAGCATTCTCATAGTGTTGGTGGATAAATGGTTGAGTTCGGTTTCCTCAAAGGAGGAGAGGATCTGAAAAAGTCAACTCTCAGCTGAGACCCACACATTCCCAAGGCATTCTGAGCATCACAGCAAGTGCTATGGGAATACCTGTGTAGACTGTTTGAGATGTCCCAGGCCAATCTGAAGAAGAAAAACTGTAAATACCAGTTATATGCTCTGAAAGTATGAATTCATGCATTTTCCAAGCCCTCTGGGTCACTGACTAGGGCATTTGGTGCCCCAGTAATAACTGGCAGCATGGCGTACCTGCAGTGCACCTTACAATATTAAAGCAAGGTTTTTATGCTAAGACAGAATAAAACTGTTCAATAAAAAAAAAAAAAAAAAATGAATGGCCATGGCATTGGAGTGAAGAGAGAGACCAGCAATAACAAAGCCTGAAGCCCAGGAATCATTGTGGGAAAGCTGAGGTAGGGTTCCATCCTTGCAGTAATGGAGGATAGGTGCTTCCCTAAGGGCAAGGAAATTATTGTCTTGTTCTTAATTATCATGCACTATCTGTGCATCAGGTCACATGTAGAAATCTCAACTAACTGGTAGGTGTATCTCAGTAAATTCATTGTAAAAAAGTTCTTGGTAAATCTACTTTTGTCTGAAAGTGGGCTTGTCTGAGTAATCTGGAGATGACAATGGGTCAGAAGTGTACAAATCAATGGTTGCTGTTATATAAAAAAAAAATACCATCTAATTTGTGTTTAGTTCTGTGCTGGGAACCTTGAGAGCTGTCTATCTGGGAGGAATAGCAAGGAGAGAAAAAGCAAAGAAACTAACAATTCCCATGACCATGCACATGTGTTAGGAACTTCCCAATATATTTTTCCATTGACCCTCACAAGAAATAAGTATCAATGTGGGCAAAGGACTTGTCCAGATCATAGAGGATGGCAATGGCATGATCAGGATTCTGACCCAGACACGTCTGATTTCAATCCCAGAGTGAATTCCCCCAAGCTTGGCTGGTGAAGATTCTGGCCTCCTGACAACAGTGTCAAGCTTTTGGACATGAAGTGGAGAAGGAGGGACATGTTTCAGACTCAACCTGGCCAGGGGTTGGGGGTTAGGAGTAGAATGAGCATGTTCTGAGGCCCTGACATCCTAAAGACCAGACCCTCCTGGCGCTTTAACAGTGTTGTTTGATGTTTTGCTAGAACAGACATAGAGAACATAGAGACATAGAGATCTGAGCCTTCACCTAAGTCCTTACCTGGGTCCGAGCTTGGTAACTCCCAGTTGGAAAGAGAAATATACCTGGCCTCCTCTGAACCAGGGGAGGGGTTCAGAGAACCCAGTTTCCCAATCTCACAACCCCACTCTCCAGACTGAAAATATGAGAGGAAACAGATCCATCTGATTCCCCCTCCTATCCAACCTTCCCTAATTAAAGAGGAAGAAAACAGAACCTACCAGATGGACGCTAAATCTCTTGTTCTCATCTTATGAGAAGCCCTCCACAGCACCTGCAGCCAGAGCAGGGCACTTGTCAGGGTCTCATCAGGCAGAAAATGATTGAGGAACTTCAACATCAGGTTGGACGAGTCCAGAGCAAATGAGCTGGCGAAGGGCAGCAGGTGGCCACACCTTGTCCCTTCTGAAAAGAAATCTGAGAGTAGACTGAGCCAAAGATTAGCTAGAAGCACCCTCTCTACACACACACAGTCACCTTCATGCATTTAGTTGAGAGAGGAATCAGGGCTCTCTAGAGTTTAGATTTGGAAAAGCCGCTACAGACCATCTCATTCCACACCCTGGGTTAGCGGATGAGAAGTAGAGAAGAGACTTGCCAAGACCAAATGACCTCTTGGTCATAGAGGCTGGACTAGGAGGAGGATTCCTGGTTCCTGGTTCTATGCCCTTTCTACAACTACCTCCCATGGTGGGTGTTGTCCCAGAAGCCCTGAGCCAGGACACACTCTCTGCCTGTGTCCTCATCTCCCACCAGCCCCAGTGCACACCAGATCTCATGGTTCCCCATGAGCATGGCCCTGCCATGAGGCCTCTGCACTGCTGCAGCACAGACTCGCCCTGAGAAGGCGCCTGCAGTGGCATGGGTGGGCATGCATTCCATTCAGAGGAGGTGTGAGGAACAGGATTTACCAACAGAGCTGCCAGAAGCCAGCAGAGAAGCCAGCACCAGAGCCACAGTCACCTTCATCAGCAGGTGCATGGCAGATTCTCCAGGCTTCCTAGACCAGGTGAAATGGGACACTGAACTGGAAATGTAGACTCAGACTGAACTAAACTCTTGAAGCTTCCCTGGGGCTACTCCCGGAGGAGCAGACTAAGGGGCCATCCCTGAGAGGGGCTAGGTACCAAGTCCTGTTCCTGTTCCATGTGAGGAGCCTGAGTGTGTGTGTATGTGTTTATGTGTGTTTATGTGTGTGTGTGTATGTCTATGTCTACATGTGTGTCTGTGTCTAGGTTTGTGTCTATGTGTGGGTGTGTGTCTGTCTGTCTTATATGTCTGTGTGTGTAGCTCTGTGTCTGTCTGTCTAATGTGTCTCTCTATGTGTCTCTGTGTCTGTGGCTACATGTGTGTCTGTGTGTTTCTCTGTGTGTCTGAATATATGTCTGTGTTTTTCTGGGTGTGTGTGTGTACTCACATAGGAGAGGGGAGCTCTCAAGTGACACGCGAACAGGGTGTGGTTTAAGAAGATCAATAGGATGAGTGCCCTGCAGGCAGAGGGTGAAAACTGGGGGGGATTGGTCAGAGATGATAACAACAGCAACCCATGTGCTCACAGGCTGCTACACGCCATGGGTGCAGGATTTTGAGGTTTTTCTCAGGCTCAGCCCCAGACTCTGAGCTGACACCACTCCCCCCAGCAAATCAGACCCATCCTGAGCCAGGTCCCTCTCCCATACTGAAGCAGGAACATGGTATAGTTCATCAGAAGCTGAAGCCCGAAGGACCCAGAAAGCAGGAAATGGTGGAAAATAAATGCTAGGAAGAACACGCCTTCCAAGTCCTGACCGCCAAGAGTCTTGTGGTTCTGGGGAAGGTGGCCGGGGTCAGCTAGGGCAGCTCTGCTGAGGGTCCTCTGGGCTGATGGCTGTCCTCACGGGTGATTTCTTTGTGAGTGCTGGGCGCCCCACAGAGGCCTAAGAATTTTGGGTTCTTGGGCAAGCTTTTGCAGAGGTGGCCAAGCCCAAGCAGCTTCCTCAGTTCCCCATCCCTTGGACTCAAGAGGAGCTGACACAGATGCCGTCCTGCTTCTCTAAACAGACTTCCCCTGGGTTCTGTAACCCAGAGCACACAACCAGGACAGAGGGAGTTCATCGGCTCCATCTCTCCGTGTCTCTGCTGCTTTCTCGGCACTGGTTCATTCTCTCATGGTGTCCCCTGACCCTGGGAGATGCCTGCAGTGCCTGCTTCACCTGTGGCAGCTTTATGTCACACTGGAAAGACTTTTCCAGGAGCTGAAACAAAATGCCACAAATGAGTCCCATCGACTCTGACTGTCCCAACTATATCATGCGTAGTTCCAAGTGACAGTGTGATGCTCTGATCTGCCAGGCCTGGGCCAGGCGCCTCCGCCTCCACCCAGGAGCCAGTGTTGGAGCTAGTTCCAGGAGAACCATATGGGCCAAGAGTCAGGGATGCGCCAGGGGTTACGGATCCCCAGGGGCACGGGGTTAGTGAATGGTGTGACTTGTCTCAATGCAGCAGCATCTTTGGATGGCCTCTTGCCTGATGTCTCATCCCACTCTGATCCATTCTGTGCCTGTATTCTTTGATTCATCCAGGAGGTATACCTGAGAACTTTCCTTGGGCCAGCCCCAGTGGGGGTCCTGAGGATACAGAGATGAACAAACCAGACTTGATCTTCATCAAACCCATATACCTCCACCTAGCCTTCAGACCACCCATAAACCACAGATACCACGTGTGACCACATTGCTCACTCCCTCCAGCCCCTCAGCCAGTCCACCCTCCTCACTGCCCCCCATTTTATGCCCACACCACCTCTATGCCCTTGCTTATCCCACTCACCCATCCTAAATGCCTCATTTCTGCCACAGACACTCCTATCCCAGCAACCCTGCCAATATTGGCACATTATAGAGAGTAGGAGCCAGAGTTCAGATCCAGCCCATACAAGCTGTGTGACTTTGGCATGTTATTTAACTTTTCTGGGCCTCGGTTTTCTCACCTCTAAAACAGAGATTATGCCAGAATCTACCTGAGAGGAGTAACTGCGGTCATGTGGTGTATTATGGTCTGAATTGTGTCCCTCGAAAAAGAAATGTCAGAGTCCTAATCTCCAGTACCTCAGAATGCAACCTTATTTGGAGAGAACGTCTTTACAGAGGTTAAAGGTTAAAATGAGGCCATTAGGGGGCCCTAATCCCTATCCTTGCAGTCCTTATAAAAGAGGGAAAATTGAACACATACACACAGGGAAAATGTCATGGGCAGATGGCAGATGGAAGCAGAGATTGGAGTGCTGCAGCAGAAGCCAGGGAATGTCAAAGATTCTCAGCAAGCCATCAGAAGCCAAGAGAGAGGCTGGAGCAGATCCTTCCTCACAGCCTCGGAGGAACCAACCCTGCTGACACCTTGATTTCAGACTTCTGGCCTCCAGAACTGTGTGACAAGAAATTACCGTTGTTTAAGCCACCCAGTTAGGCGTACTTTGTTACAGCAGCCCCAGAAAATTAATACGTGTATCACAGCACAAGGTACATGCTGAGAAAGTGTGTGCTCAATAAACACCTGTGTTGTTATTAACATCAGAGAACCCAGAACTCACTGTGTCCAGGGCTGTGACATAATCAACATTTGCCCACAAATCCAACTCATGTGCGATTCAAAGTTCAAAGTCATGTTGATAATCCGTTGGAAATTGGAAGTTAAGCAAGCCTCAGAGTTGAAGCAAGAATTGCCCAGGAATTGCGGTTTGGAGAATTAAAGTAAGGGCAAGCTCATGGGTCAAAACTATTTCCTAAATAATACTAAGATGTGATTTACATTTTTCACTGCGTTGACAGTTGCACTGTGGTGCAAAAGCAATGATGGATATAACTACTGGTGCCTTCAATTCCAGGTTTCAACTAACCTTTAAGAAACTACTAGTCACATCTGAGTGAAGTACCAAAGAAGAATATCTACAATTGCCTGGAAAAGGCTATTAAAGTACTCCTCCTCGTTCCAGCTGAATATCTGTGTGCGTACAGATGTTCCCCATACATGTGATCAAAACAATGTATCGCAACAGATTGCAGAAGCAGATATAAGCCTCCAGCTGCTGTCATTAAGTCGTAAATTTAAAAGATTTGCAAAAATGTAAAGCAATGCCACCCTTCTCAATATTTATTGTTTTGGAAAATATATTATTTTTCGTGAAATTGTTTTTATGTTAACATGTCATGGTTAACTTGCTTTTCTAATGAATTAATAAGTAGATATTTAATTTCTAATGTGGTAAATATTGATAACTATAACCCACATAATGCTCTTTGGGGCTCACTGTAAATTTTAAGAAGATAGAGTCTTGAGACCAAAAGTTTGAGAATTACTGAGTTAGAATCCGACAACTCACCCTGAGGTCCTTGTCTTTCATATGGAGAAAGGGAAGCCCAGAGTGACACCAGTCCCTGTGTGCTGCCCACAACCTGGGGAATCCTGACACCAGTCCTGGGACCTTCACGTCAACGTTGCACAGGATGGTTCAGAGCCGTGAAACTAACTAGGACTGTCTGCCCAGACCCAAGGACCTCTCCACAAAGATCCATCTCCTGATACTTTGTCTCCTGCCCATCCATCTTCATTTTCCCTGCCTCTGCCACCAGCTCCTCCATCCAGAACAGCTGATAGCAACCCCTACCTGACTGCGAGCTCAATTCATGTCACACCCTGGGCTGGTCTCTCCCAAGGCAGGAAATCGACCTGCAGCCTCCATCCCCAACATCAGTTCAACCTTAAAACCTGACACTGTCGTGCGTGTGGTGCCTCCCGGTCTCCATCCCTAGTAGAGGGGAGTTCTGGGCACAGGTTGGTTGATGTTTCCAGGATCCTCAGGAAGTCTTTTTGCTGTAAGAACCTCAGGCTGATTCACAACACACACATCCTCATGTCAGGGACCCACCTGTGTTCCTCTAATTCTGTGCCCCTCACACGACTGCAGCATTTCAAAGAAACGGCTACATCCTGATGTCATCCCTCCCTTCCCAAGCTTTGTCTATTGCCAAGTCTGTGCTCCCGCTGTGAGCAGGCTGAGGCACCCCCAACCTATGTCAGGCCCCCCAGTTTTCTCTCTGCTGAGCATGATGTGAGGGGCTGTGTGGATTCAGTTTCCCCCAATGCAAAGGGAGAAGGATGAGACTTGCTGGGAAGTGGATGGGGATTGTTACCTTCGGCAGGTCCCCAGGACTGAGATGCTGGTACAGCCAGTGCCCTCAATAGGGCTGGGGAGCTTCCACCACCACCAGTCAGACATTAACAGGAAATAAAGGCTCTATTCTCAAATGTTTCCTGTGGTCTCTCAGACTGAATTCATGATGCCAGGGGAAGCCATATGTTTATACCAAGAAATAGTGAGACCAGAATCCCATCTTTGATGCCCTGGAGACAGAACCAAACCACACTTCTCTGTGCACAGGAGCTTGGTAAGTGTTTGTTGACTGCCAGAAATAACTTCAATATCCCTCAAGGGGATTATGTGATATTTACAGACCTTTCTTCGTACTTGATATACCTGTCAGGGTACTTGATTACACACAAGAGAAATCAACTCCAGCTAACATAGACCAAAATGAGATTAACTGGAGGGACAGAAGAGTGTCCAAGACATTATGATGATGTAAGGAACTGTTACAGTGCAATGCTAAAAGGCCAAATAACCAACTAGAAAATGAGGATCTGAGTAGCAAAGGATCTGAATAGACATTTCTCCAAAGACGATACACAAATGACAAAAAAACACATGAAAAGATGCTCAACATCATTAGTCATCAGGGAAATGCAAATCAAAACCACAAGGAGATTCTACCTCAAAAACACTAGGATAGCTATAACCAAAACTACAGAAAATATCAAGTTTTGGTAAAGATATGGAGAAATTGGAACCCTCATACATTGCCGGTGGGAATGTAAAATGGTGCAACCTCTTTGGAAAACAGTCTGGCAGCTCCTCATAAGGTTAAACATACAGTTACCATATGACCCAGCAATTCTACTCCTAGGTATTTACTCAAGAGAATTGAAAACACATGTCCACACAAAAACTTGTACACAAACGTGCATAGCAGCATTATTCACAATAGCCCCAAAGTGGAAACAACACAATTGTCCATCAACTGATGAACAGATTAAAAATATGCTATGTCCATACAGTGGTATATTATTCTTCCATTAAAGAAATGAAATACTGAAAAATGCTATGTCACAGATGAACCTTGAAAACATCATGCTAAGTGAAAAAAGTTGGACCCAAGAGGCCACATATTGTATGATTCCACTTATATGAAATGTCCAGAATAGGCAAATTCATACAGCCAGAAAGCAAATTAGTGGTTGCCAGAGCCTTAGGCGAGAGGGAAATGGAGAGTGACATCTTAATGGGTATGAGGTTTCTTTTCGGGGTGATGAAACTAGATAGTGGTGATGGTTGCACAACATTGTGAATGTACTAAAAGCCACTGAATTGCACAATTTAAATGGGTGAATTGAGTGGTATGTGATTTGTATCCCCAAAAAAAGCTGTTTAAAAAGAAAGAAAGAGGGAAATCACGAAGAGGAGGGAAGACTAGGTTTACAACATGCCAGAACAAGCGAGGCTGGGTGAAGCCAGGATCTAGCCATGAGAACCATCTTCTTAGGATGTGCCCCTGGTGCTGGCACCATCAGATGCTCATGGCAACACCACTGGAGTCCATGGACACTGGATTCCCATGTTCATGGGAATGGATTATTCATGTTCACTGGATTATTCATGCCATGGATAATCATGATTGTTCTGGAAGGTTCTTGTCATTCCCTTTTGAAAGTCTTGGACAAAAACACACCATTGGCAAACCTGGGCCACGTGCCACATGGACAAACGCTCTGTGCCAGAGAGCTGGAAAGGTTGACTCTGTCCCCTCTCAGCTTCCATAATGGGAGGAAGTGCACTGCCTCCCACCTGTCTTCAGATTCCCACCATATAAGGTCCAGATGTTGAGCAGACAAAAAGTGACAATTGTCCACTACGTGTGGAGAGCCCTTCTGAGAACCTGGAGGTGCCCAAACCCAGAAAGCCAGAGGCCTTGCTCCTCAGATCATCACAGTTACAGATCCATAAGCATTTAATGAGCAGATTCCCCAATGCCGACCTCTGTATGAAGCATGGTGACTCGGGATCTTACTTAATTCTCACTGTGAGGGCTCGATTCTTATCCCCATTCTACAGATCAAGCCCACTGAGGTTCCTTGAGGGGCAAAGAACCATTCCCATATCCTTCACCTAAGCAGGTTTAGCAGCCGTTCTTCCAGCTCACCATGCAGGTTGGAGCCCCTGTGTGAACACACATGCTGCTCCCCACCTCGCCTACCTGACGAACTCCCATGCATCCTTCAAGTCTCCACTCAAGTAGCTCCCAGAGTCTGCCTTGACAGGGTGGTAGGACTGGCCAGTCCCACCTTCGTATTCTCACTGAAACTTCTGGCAGGACGGTGCACCCTCTGTCACCCTGGAACTTGCCTTTGTGCTCCCCGTCCCCAGGACATCCCCAGGCTCCCAGCAGGAGCCCAGGGAGAGCTGTGTGTCAGGTGAGATCAGGGCAGGCAGGGCTGCCGGGGTATAAGCAGCAGGCACCAGAGACTCCCTGCTCTGGCCTTTAAACCCTGTCCACCGCCAGCTCAGCCGTGAAGGTAACCTTGGCTTTTCTGATGCTTGCACTGGGACTCTTCACCTCTGCTGAGTGTCCTCCAGTCAGATATCTCCCACAGCCAGAACATGGGTCAACTTTAACCTTTACAGCTCCATTTGACCTCTTGAACGAATTCTTGGGGCATCCTGATGAGGCCTGTCTCTGTTACACAAAAGGAATCCCCAATATTGATATAGAAGCTCATGGAAGACCAAATAGTAACCATGTGCCTGGGCTTTGGGGACAGAGACTGAACTGGAAGATGAGCACACCATCTATTCGCTGTGTGATTTTTGTCCCTAAGCCTCCGTTTCCTGCTCTGTAAAATGGAGACGACTGCCCTGCAGGGCTTTGAGAGGATGAATGTGGACAATGCCAGTGAAGTGTTCATCATAATGCCTGGTGCATCTTAAGTTTTTAGTAAACGGAGCTGCTAATGATATTATTCTTGATGATTTTTGTTACGCTTTATAATTAAAATATGCTTGCTTCTACAAACATCGGTGGTTCCCAAACTAGTATCCTCTGGGGATATTTTAAAGCTCCTATGCCCAGTTGCACCCCATACTGATGACATCAAAATGCCTGGGGTGCCCCTGGGCAACAGAGTTTGGGAACCTCTGGCATACAGCATCTGGCCTGGTGCTCCTATAAGGTTGGCAGGAAGGGTGTGCTCACGGCAACATAGCGGATGAGGAACTGGGGGATCAACAAGGGAAATGTCATCCTACAGTTTGATGGCCAGGATGAGGCAGGATGGGCCCTCTGAGCACTGGAACTTCCACACACAGTGGACACATTCCTGCATAGATGAGCTCTGCTCTGAGCCTCGGATCTGCATCAGGCTTCTGAACTTGGCCACCGTCCCCCGGCACAGGCTCTTTCCTCCCAGAGAGACTCCCACAGAGGAGAGAGGAGTGACCACCAGCCGCTTGATGTCAAAGGCACAGTGACAGTGGCCATCAGGAAAATATCTGTGACTTCTGTCCAGAAGGATAGAAGACCACACAAAAATCCTCAGATGTCTCAGTACAGGGATATGGTCCTAGAGAAATAGACTTATCTCACATAGCAACTGTCTCGTTAATGATTTTTGATATAGATGTAGATAAGAGACAGAGATAGGGACAGATACAGATATAGAAGTAGTAGATATATATATATCTTTATAGTTAAGGTACTATAAATTTACTTTTAAGTCTCATTTGAGTACAAGATAATCGTGAGTCCTGTGGAATAAAATGAAATTAAAAAAGACCCCTGAGAACAAGATGGACTCTGCGTGGCTAACCAGGACCTAAAAAGAAAATGGAGTCAAGCGGCCATGATGGGACCAGGATGCGATCACATACTCTGTTCTCCGAAAACCCACAGAACGCACTCTTAAGCTTTTGACTATGCCAAAGCTCCTGATTTTACAAAAGTCCCTAACAGCCACGTGTACCTAACCCATAAAGCTGTGACCTGCATCAACCAATCAGGACTAAGCAGGCTTGCATCCCTCATTGGCATAAGCAGACTTGAGGAGGGACCTGGACGGGAAATTTGTCTATGAAGACAGGCCCCCTTCCTTTGTTCTCCTGGAGGTACTTTGGGTTTGCTGCCAAGGCTGTGTCTCCCCAGTTCGCAAACTGTATAAGCACTAAAGCTTTCCTAACTAAATTCTTGTAGTCCAGAGATTTTTGGTGATAGCTACAAAAGGACTGAGAAATTGGTGAAGAAACTATGTGGAAATAACAACAACAGAAATGAGTACAATATACTTTTATTGCAATACATTTATGTAAAAATTGTATTTTTGCTTTCAAGGTGTCATGTATTACGTATAAAACTTCCTTTCATTATTCCATTGATATATTTTTCTATCTGTGAAAATAATTTGGGAATGTTGGGTTGTAACGAAATGCATCATTAAGTTTTCCTGTTAAAAGTAATGGAAATGGTTTTTCATGCAACAGCTTTTCACTTAGTGGGCAAGGTTTTTAGGAACAAATTAAAGTTGTCATGCAAGGCATTGTGTCAGGAAGATACCATTCTTTAGCAATTTTGAAAAATAAAGGAAAGCCCATGGAAGACAATGGAAGTCACCCAGATATAGTCAGTGTTAACTTGTCAGACTCATAACATCGAGTCTTTTCCCACCGACCCACACACAAGCATCTGTATACTGGTGTCTTGCTGCACAGGTGGGGTCATGCTGTGCATGCACTGTTTCCTTGACAAGGCCTGGTGGCCCTGTTGCCATCATGATGAATGAGCCTCTTTTCCTCCAGCCTGTGTGTGCAGAGCTGAAGGAGTATATCAAAGCTTTCAAAGAGGAGGCAGATGCCCTTCTGGCTGAGCGGAAAGTGGAGGTAGCCAACGTGGCAGTAAGCCCGTCGCTCTGTATCCCTCTGCTCTCCTTTCTCACAGCAACATCTTGAATCAGGGCTCAGGGCCGGGCAGGACAACCCCAGAGGGAAGTGGTCCAGAGAACCAAAGAGGAATATGTCAACTTCACTGCATATGGTCAACGCGCAGCTGGTGATCAGGTGTGAGAATCCAACCATTATGTTCTTCCCCTGATCAATGGAGATTCGAACAACCAAAGTTATAGGAGCCCCCAAAATGTCCCCTGGCTGCGTGGAGTCACTTAGAAAAAAGTAAAAGTAATATAAAACTGTGTTTGGCCTCGATAGACTTTACAGCTTCTTTTGCCACCCCCCGTCTCTGCCAAATCCCAGGACACCCATGCCGTGTATACCTGCTTGCCCCCGCCTCACCACTAGATCTCCCCTGGCCTACTAGAACCTGGAAAAAGGGAGGTGAGCCAAAGAAAGACGTGAGGCAAATGTGCAGTGGTAGTTACTGCACTGGCTCCCACTCCACACAGAGCCATGAAGAGACATAGTTTGCTCGGCAAGTGGGACTTCTCCAGATGGGTCTTGAGGAGAAACTATGCCTCAGAGTCCACAGTGGGACAGAGGAAAGTGCAGAATTCACCTGCCCAGCTCCCTCCTACCTCCAGTTTCCCATGAGTCAAAATTCACCCCAGGAAATCTTCAATTTATCACACTTCCTGTCTAGCTCCATCACTGATACCAGATACCATGCCCTGCAGCCAGGGAGAATTGGAAACTCTGGGTGAGCCACAGCAGCCTGGGGTGAGGGCATAATACCACCAGGGCAAAGACTGGATGGTCCCCAGTGATTCCAGAAAAGTCTGGGTACCTTCAGCCAACAAGAGGCAATGGAGGGAATCCTCTGACATTCCTGAAGTCTGGACAGGCATTGGAGCAGAGTTGACTTAGAGCAACGCCTTTGGAGTCACGGATTCCTACCTGATTGTATGCTCTATATGACCTTGGGCAGGTGACTAACTTTTTGAGTCTCACTTTCCATAAGCTTAAAACAAAGATGAAAACAATACCACCTCCCAACTAGGAAAGCAGATATGATTGAGGATCACAGCCACGGCAAACAGCTTGCACAATAAAAACACTGCAATTGCCTTCATGGTGAGGCTCCTCCCTGCTGGGGTCTCCTTCAGAGGTGGACGCTGTAGAGGTGGACCCAGCTAGGGCTGGGTGCTGCGGGAGGAAGAGGGTGGCACGGTGGCTGAGGAGAATAAGGGGCATTAGAGTAAGGAGAGGTTTGGGGACCACACAAGTTGTCCCTCCAGGGAATGTGGTGGTCACCTAGATCAAGCCAGGGCTACCAAAATGGCTATTAAGTGAGGTCCTTTTTAGCCCTTGAGGGGATCTCTGATGAAACGCTGACCAGATGAAGCTACCATCACTCTCTGAGCTTATAAATTCCCTGCATCAACTCAAATCTATCCATCTCTCCTGCATGCGTGTGGCCATAGTGCCCGCTCTCAATTAATTTAGTCCAGTGGGATTGCAAACACTCAAATAACATCAGGACAAGATCCCTGGGGCAGGAACCTTCTAAGCTGGCACGTTTCCCTGCCATTCCTGCAGTGCCGACTGCCCCCTCCCAGCCCTTTCTGCCGCTCCAGGCACCTCCATGAGGTTCCTGAGTTCAAGCAGTGACAGGAGCCTCAGAGGAGGTAATCCCGTACTTGTTCTGTCACAGAACCCCAGGGGCCAGCGTGATAGCAGGCCTCAGAGGGCGCTGCCTCTCTTAGTCTCAATCACAATTCAAAGACATAAATACACTCAAGTTCACCTGCTCTGATGCTCTGGGATGGATTCCCCACCCCCACCGATCCCTCCAGGCCAGAGGCAGAGATGGCAGGGACAAGAGACAGAGATTCAAAGAAATGCCATAGCACCCTTGGGTCATCGCCGCCTCTTCCTTGACAAGTAGCCCCAGAATGGTTACCCTGAAATTAATCTGATACAATCAACTTTCCTATATCTTAATAGCAGAGGAATGGGGAATATTTAAAGAGCAAAGTAATGTAGGCAGGTGTGTGTGTGTGTGTATGTGCACTCACGCACGCGCGCGTGTACGCAAAGATTCAAGTTTCACGGATTTAGGCAACTAAATCTGAATGAAAGTGTCAGCCTTCGTTGTCCACTTTTTCAGGCTTAATAAATTGCAATCAAGGCAAGCATGAAATGAAGGTGTGACTATTAAAGCAGTTTAAAAACTCCCCATTACAAGAAAATGAGTTCCCGTCCTCCTTCCAGCACGCTGGGGGGATTGCTTTGGTTGAGAAAGTTGGGATTTGTTTGGGGTTGGCCATGTAAATTATTTTGTACTTTGCTGGTTGGGGGCAAATGAGGTTGTATTCCTCACTAAGGAACACAAAGCTGGTGCCTCAGGCCTCGAGGAGCTGAGCTTCTGTGGTTCTAGGAGCTGCCATCCAGTCCTACAGATGCCCAAGGGAACCTCAGAGTTGAGCTCCAAGCGGCTCAGACAGGACAATGACCTCAGATCTGGGTAGAGTTTGCAAAGCTTTGTAATACAGGTGACAGCTGGCTTCCCTTCTCACATCTGCTCTTCCTTCTTTCCTAAACCTTCTGGAGGAACGCTTGCATCACGGAAGCCCAGAGGAGCAGAGGCTGCGTGGCTCTTCCCCAAGCAGAGCTTACCCAGCATTCACTGTTGCTCAGCAGACGAAACTGCAGCGGACGCCCACGGCTCCCGGCTCCCAGCTCGCTGCAGCACAAGCCCAGATGGAGCCAGAAAGCAGCTGTGCCTTAGTCTACCTGAGGGAGACTGGGAAAGTCTCCCAGGGCAGGTAACTAGCTGGGACCTGACAAGAGGAAGAGTGTCAGGTAGGCAAGGGCGTGG
The DNA here is from genome assembly GCF_020826845.1 of Diceros bicornis minor. NCBI lineage: Eukaryota > Metazoa > Chordata > Mammalia > Perissodactyla > Rhinocerotidae > Diceros > Diceros bicornis. Next base: position 11,196,789 of record NC_080770.1, read on the forward strand.
AGTTGGCATTGATGGATGGGTCCCACTGAAGCAAGAGAGCCTAGAGAAACCTGTTTCTTTCATCTTGACTCTGACCAGGTGGTGAAGATCATTCCCAGTTCTCTTCCTGGGAACACGGTAGGATAGGTTATCTGTTCCATCGTACTCTTGGCCGGTGGGAAAAGGAGGAAGATGCTGAATAACAGTGACTTTTAAAGAGCAAAACGTTTTAAATTTTGATTGACTTTTCCTTTTATATCAATCCAACTGAGTGACATTTTCTTTTATAGTTCATACTTTTTTGTGTCATGTGTAAGAAATCTGTGCCAAACACAGAGACACTAAGATTTTGTCCCACATTCTTCACAGGAGTTTTACATTTTTAGCTTTTACACTTAGGCCTATGATCCATCATGAATTAATCTGATATATGGTGTGAGGACGGATCAGAGATTTTTTAATATATCCAATTGTTCCAAGACGATTTATTGAAAAAATTATCCTTCCTTCACTGAATTGCCTTTCCACTTTTGTCAAAAACCTAGTGACTATATATATGTAGTCCTTTTCCAGACTCTATATAGTTCCACAGATCTATCTGTCTATCTTTACACCAATACCATACTATCCTGGCTTCTGTAGCTTTGTAATAAGGCTTGAAGTTGTGTAGCGTAGCCCCTCCAAATTTGTTCTTATTTTTCAAAGTTGTTTTGGCTATTGTAGGTCCTTTGCAGTTAAATTTTGAAAACAGATTTTTCATAAACTTCTACCAAAACAAGTCGTTTTGGACTTTGGTTGCAATTGCAATGTATCTACAGATCAATTTGGAGGAAATGGACATCTTAAGAATATTAGGTTTCCACTCCAAGAACACTGTACGTATCCCAATTAATTTCTCTCAGCAATGTTTTATAGGTTTCACTATACAGGTCCTTCACATCTTTTGTCAAATTTATTCCTAAGACTTTAACTATTTTGGACATTATTGTAAATTGCACTGTTTTTTGATTTCGATTTCTTTTTTTTTTTAATTTTTTTCAATTTGCATGTATTTAAAATTTTTTTTTTTAATTTTTTGTTTATTGCAGTAACATTGGTTTATAACATTGTATAAATTTCAGGTGTGCATCATTATACTTCTATTTCTGCATGGATTACATCATGTTCACCACCAAAATACTAATTACAACCCATCACCACACACACGTGCCGAATTATCCCTTTCACCCTCCTCCCTCCCCCCTTCCCCTCTGGTAACCACCAATCCACTCTCTGTCCCTATGTGTTTGTTTATTGTTGTTATTATCTACTACTTAATAAAGGAAATCATACGGTAATGATTTCGATTTCTGATTGTGCAAATGGTCCTGGAACAACTGGACATCTACCCATATGCCCCCAAAAACAAATAAGCAAAAAACATAAACCTCACACTTTAAAAAAAAGTCACTCAAAATAGATCATAAATATAAATGTAATATGTACAAAATTTAGAAGGAAATATAGGAGAAAAATCTTCAAGACCTGGGGCTAGACAAAGATTTCTTATACATGACACCAAAAACCATAATCCATAAAAGAAAAAAAATTGATATATTGCACTCTACCAAAATTCAAATTTTTGCTCTATGAAAAACACTCTTAAGTGAATGAAGAGGCAAGCCGCAGACTAGGAGAACACACTGCAAAGGACGTATCTGACAACAGATTTGTAGCCATCATACATAAAGATTCTTAAGCTCAACAGTAAGAAAACAAACAACCCAATTTAAAAATAAACAAAAGATTTGAACAGACACTTCACCAAAGATACACAGATGGCAAATGAGTACACACAAAGATGTTCACCATCACCAGCCATTAGGGAAACGAAACTTAAAATCATGAGGTTTCACTACACATCTATTAGAATGGCTAAAATTAGAAATGCCGACAATACCAAGTGCTGACAAAGATGCAGAGCAACGATACCTTTATGCTGAATAACAATTTTTTCTCACATTATATTAATATGCTTGCAAGAAGCAATATTTTGACATTGTGTCTTTAGGCAAAGACACCACTTGACTCAACAGTTTCTACTCAGAGAACATAACAGAATAATTTTGAATTGTGCACCATATTTGAATGAACTGTAAAATGTTTTTCTTTGCATAGGTGGAATTCTCTAGATTTCAGCCTATTGTGTGTGTTACTATTTCCCCATTTTTTAAAGCCCTCTTATATTTAGCCTTTATTTTATTCTAAAGCAGGGGTCAGCAAACCTTCTGTAAAGGGCCATAATAAGTATTTTCAGCGTGGTGGGCCATAAGGCCTCTGTTGCAACTACTCAGCTCTGCCCCCAGCAGAGCAGCCAGAGACAACAGGCATTTGTTGCTATTGGGTGGGTTCCAATAAAATTTGACAAAATACTGACTGCAGTTTGATTTGGTCCACAGGCCCTAGTTTGCCAACCCCTGTTCCAGGGGCTGGAGCAGCAGATAAGGAGCCAGCCATCGCACATTGGGACCACAGCTGGCAGCTAGTGGGCAGGACCAGGGCCAGCTTCCACTGGCACTAAGCATTTCATTAGCAGCTGCCTGGTTTTGATGGAGAAACATCTCGACTGCTTCAAGCACTGGCCCCAAGGCAGTTTCAAGAGACATCGCCTTTCTAATCAGACCTCCCACGTCAACACATCTCGTTCTCAAGTTCTTTCACGGTCTGTGCAGCAAGGGGGGAGCCTGAGGCACAGAGGGGCTGAGGGACTGTCTTAAGTGGCAGAGCTGTGCCAAGAGCCCAGGTCTCCTGACCTCAATCCCAGGTCTTTCACACTGAACAAGCGCCCCTTTACAAACAGGGAGCTCCCTAGAGAAAAGGAAGTATCTTCACCTGCCCCATCGTGAAAGGAACTGAAGTGCTTCTCAGGCATCAGAATCACCCACTGCATCAGATCTCTGGGGGTGGGTCTCAGGTGACCTTGGAGCACACCCAGGAGGAGGAACAGTGCCTTGGTCCTCCAGCCCATGCAGGGGCCCGAGACACATGGCTGCAGGGCCAGGGTCCGGAGCATCTGCTGAGGCCCCTAGTCTTCACGATACCCACAGCAGATTTGAAGGAATAGACTTTATTAATCTACCTCTCAAACACTAGAGGCTAAAATTCAGCTGAATTATAACCATCTATTTACAGAGTGCTGCCTGCGGGCCAGGCGGGGCTGGGCCTGGTTCTCCCACAAACCCCCACCAAACGCAGCCTCCGAACAGGCCTGGGCCACTTTCCACTGCAGCACACAGAGGACATTTATATACATGACCAAACCCTTGGCAATAGAAGACCAGGCAGGAGGGCACCAGACCAACAGAGAGACGGACAGACAGACACAGACGGGCTGAGACTGCCGAGAAGGCTGGTGGGCCAGCCTCAGTGCTTCTTCAGGCTGTAGGCCAGGCTGCTGGGGAGCCTGGTGCCCTGCAGGGGTGGCGAGTTCCAGACGGCAGAGCTTGTGCGCTTGTGGTAGCGGGGCTTGCTCTTCTTGAAGATGTCTTCCAAGTCCAGCGGGAGAATGGTTCCAAAGAGCTCGAGAAGGTTCGGGGGGTTGTAGTACTGGTGGATGATGGCCTGGCTGAGCTGGGTGCCTGCGGGGGAACACGGCGGGCGGGGTCACTGCCTTGGGGCTCTCCATGAGCCTCCCCAGACCCCACCCCACCCACAGAGCCCTTGTCACCCTCTCCACCCCAGCACGCCCCACCTCCTGCCACATCAGCTCCTCTCAGAGCCCTCCTCCTCCCAGCCCAGCACCAAACACTGACAATGCTCTTACTGCCCAGTGCTACTGCCATCCTCTGGCAGCCTAGCCTGAACGCAGGTCCTCAGGAGCTCACATGGGCCAGGCACTCGTCTGAGCCCTCGCTGCACGACCTCAACCACCCGGGAGGCAGGTCCTTTATTCTCCCCGTTTTATAAGTGCTGAGATTTGCCCAAAGGCACACACTAGTAACGGCAGAGCCGGGGTGTGAAGACAAGTCTAGCGCCAGAACTTAACTGATGAGGCCGGCCTCAATTGCTCGGTCAGCTGTTTATCTCCTCAGCCCACAGCCCCCACGGGGCAGGGTGCAGGCTGAGGGGGCCTCTGGGCTGAGGCTGTGGGTGGGGCACAGCCTGGCCGACGAGGCTGAGGAGGACCCTCAGGGATCAGGAGGCAGAACGTGCACCCAGCACTCACTCTGCACCAGGCGTTCCTACACTAACTCACTTCATCCTCAATGACCCTTCTCAGCTGGGTCCTATTATCACCCCATTTCACAGATGAGACAACAGAGAGAGTTTAAGTAAGCTGGCGAAGGTCAACCACAATTAAGGTGGCTTGCCGGCCATCTGGCTCCCTGGCCATGCTGACCTCTGCCTGCTGCCACCTCCTGAATGACTTGATGCAGGTAGTTAAGGAGACTAAGTCAGATTCCGGTTACTGTGGGCTTCAAACGAGGAGAAACTCACAAGAGCAAGTTGTCTTCTGTGGAGAGCTGAGCCCCTATGGGGTTCTGGGCCCTTCCCTCTGGGGAGTGAGCCTGCACCCCGCCCTGACCCCCGGCTCAGCAAACTCTGTGAGGCGCCCACTGTGTGCACTGGCCCCCGCTCCGGCAGGCTTTGCACCCAGGCCTTAGGCAGCACGGTCACGCTCACCCTGTTTAAATGCTGGGGCCCGTAGACCCCAGGGTCAAATCCTGCTCAAGAGCCCCCACCCAGGCCTCAGGGCTTTCCTGCCTTCCCCACTGGCTGGAACCCCCAGCTCCAGCTCTCCCAGCTGCCTGAACCCCATTACCACTCTTAGCTCTATTCCCACCCCAGGGTGTTTTGGGTCCAAGTCTCATCTGGCCTGTTGGGCGGGACTCCAAGGAGGGACCCAGAGCCTGAGCCGGAACACCCAGCACCACGCCTGCCCACGGCTAGCCACAATTGAATACGTTTGTTGAGAACAAAGGCGCCCAACCTCATAGACCTGGTCCTCAGATGAGCCCCCTGGCCACAGGGTGCCCATCCTTCCCTGGGCGCATCCAAGGCATGAAGCAGCCTTGTTGGGCCAGCGCGTCAAGCTGCCAACTCACAGGTACCACAGCCTCCCGACACCTGCAGCGGCTGGGCCACTCCCTCCGGGACCCAAGAAATCACAGGTGAGGACCCAGGTCTTCTGGGGGGCTCCGGGCCCTGCTCACCTCTGGCCCAGGTGGGAATGGGCTTCCGGGGATGAGCCTCATCATCAGTGGAGTCATCACTATTCAGATCCATCCCGTAGTTATCTGGGTTGATCTTGGGGGGCGCCCTGTGCCCTTGTGGAGTCATTTGATACGAGGTACAAGCTGGAGACTGGAAAACACAAACATGGCCGTCAGCTCCCCCTCCCCTGCGCTCCTCACCTCTTACCACTGAAGAGTGCGGGGGCTCTGGTCACCTCCCTCATTTCACGGGAAAAATAAAATAGTTCATGGGTCACTTTTTAATGTAAAAAGTCACACCACATACACGACTCTGTATCTTCCCTTCTCATGGTAAAGTATGCTGCAAACATTCCTCCAGGTCGGTGTGTCAGTGTCTCCTTTGAACAGCTCAAGGATTCTGGGTACTCCAAGATTGTAATTTAAACGTCCGTTATAGACGAACCCTCAGCTCACTTCCAAGCTTTCGACATCTTAATCTACGCTGCAGTGAAAACCCTTCCTCACCCTCACGCACCGCATAACCATGTTTCGGTCAACAGTGGACTGCGCATATGGCGGTGCTCTCATAAGATTAGTACCACAGCCTAGGTGTGTAGCAGGCTGTACCACCTAAGCACGTGTAAGTAAACTCTATGATGTTCACACAACAAAATCGCCTAACGACCATTTCTCAGAACACGTCCCGTCGTTAAGCAACACAAGACTGTCCTACACTCTGTCACAGCATTAAACTGGAAATAGTCCAAATGCTTGTCGACAGGGACTGGTTAAAGAACTTCTGGTACAAGTAACTGTACACAGCAGTCAAAAATAAGAGATCTACAAGTGCTGAGACACACAGATGTCTACCATATACTAAATGAAAGCAAAAAAAGGGAGAAAAATCCAAGCTGCCAAATGGTATGCGTTACAGGATATAAATGCTTGTATCCCACCAAAATGTGGAGGTGAGGCCTTCGGGCGGTGCTTAGGTCACGGGGGCAGAGCCCTCATGAATGGGACTAGTGCCCTCAGAAAAGAGACCCCAGGGAGCTCCCTCTCCCATTCCGACACATGAGGACACACTAATGTCTGTGAATCAGGAAGAGGGCTCTCGACAGACACTGAATCTGCCGGCGCCTTGACCTTGGACTTCCCAGACTCCAGACTGTGAGAAATATGTGTTGTTTAAGCCACCCAGTCTGTGGTAGTTTGTCATAGCAGCCCGAACAGATGAAGAAGACAGTCCGTATAGTCTGTGCCCACTTAAAACTGTGTGCGTGTGTGTGTATAAAATGGTCACATGTTTAAAAATACAGAACGATATACCTCAGATTTAGAGTTTTCCTCTGAGGGTAACTTTCTATTACTTTATGCTCTTTTATGAAGTTTAGGTTTGTTTTTTACAACAAATTCTACTTTTAGAATAAGACAGAATATACATACCAAAAATAGTAAAAACAATTGGACCAACTGAACCCTTCCTTTTCTTGTAATATATATGGTCCTATACACACACACACACACACACATACACATATATACACCCTGTGCCTCCAGCTACTGGGAGGAGAACAATCAGCGCTGGGGGGCCCTCTCCGCTCTGGTGCCCGGGTCTCACCTGCACGTCCACGGTCACGTTCAGGCTTTTGCTGGCCGCCGCCGCCGCCTCCTTGGCTTTCTTCTCCCGCTCCTCCTGCAGCCGCTGCTCAGCCAGGCGCTGCTGCTCCTCCTGGGACCCCGCAGCCAGCAGGGGCGTTAGAGACCCTGTGTGTACGCTCTCCCCGCCCCCACGCCAGCCCCACACATCAAGGCAGCTCCTGCTTGAAGCTCAGCTCAGACCCCGCGGGGGCCCCACATTCCTGCTGCCCTTTACCTTTTTCTTCTTCTCCTCCAGTTCCCTCTGCAGCCGCTCCTTCTGCAGCCGCAGGGCCTTCTCCCTCTCCTGCTGCTCCCTGAGGACCCAGAAAGAGCCTGTCAGGGCAGGAAGCCGAGCCCTGGCCTTGTTCCTATCCCTGCCAAGGAAGCCAGGCCCACCGGCACACACCGTAGAAGAGGGGAGGGCAGAACGGGCCCAGCAGCTAAGAGCCAAACCCTGCCCTTGTGCACGAAGGGCTGGGAGGGTGCACACCCGAGGGTGTAGGGAGCACTCAGCTCTGGCGTCCACCAAGCTGGGCCTCCTCTCTTTCACACAACTTAGGTCTCTGAGCCTCAGTCTGATCTGCAGTACAATGGGGACCACAACACATTTCCTCCAGAGTCACCGTGAGAACTAAATGAGATCATCTGAGTTACCTGCAATCGTCCTGACCCGCAGGGCAGACACTCAGCTCCAAGCCCGGCGTGAAGCAGGGGAGGGGCTGTTCACAGGCTCTGGAGCCACCTCCACTTACTAGTCTGTGACCGTGAACAAGTCATTTAACCTCTCTGAACCTGTTTCCCCTTGTGGGAAGTGGAGCTGCTGGTTCCTATCCCCCCAGGGCCTTCAAGTGAGGAGTAAACGAGCAAATGTATGTAAAGTGTGTAGCTCAGTACCCGCCAAAGCTGCCAACCATTACGACCATCACACCATCACCCTCGAAGCCCCTGGCACTGCCCCAGCACACACCCAATTCTCAAACCACATCAGCTGCCAGCTACCCACGCTCTGTCCCTCTCCTGGGCTCCTGTCTCTGACTCTGCCCACAGGACCAGGGACACCTTTGTGTCAATCAATAAGCACCAGGAGATGGCCCTGACGCAGCCCACCCTCTGGCTGTGACTCCCCACTTCTCCACCGGGCCCACAGCCACCACAAAGATGGACACGGGGAAAAGCGTTGCCTGCTGTTTCCCAGGAGCTGGAGGCCAGAGAGAGGCGGCTGGTGGGCCTGGGTTTGGGTATGCCCGCATGTGTACATACACACGGGCACAGTTCTCTATGTCTACACACAGGCACAGGATCCCACGTATCTCCCGGCCAACAGTGACTGCAGCTTCTCCTCCTTGGCATCCCCAGAACCCAGCACAACCAGTCCAAGTACACCCCAGATAGACGCTGGTGGAACCAAATGAGGAATTCTTGCCTATTGCACAGAGACCACTGCGTCTGAGAGCTGGAAGACCTCAGGGCTCATCCAGGAGGAAGACCTCACGGTTCCCAATGGGGGGCAGTGAGGAAATGTTGGTGGGGGGCAACCTGAGTCATCAACACCAGAGGAGGCACATCTAGTGGGCAGGGCCAAGGATGCTGCAGGCCCTGTGATGCACCACAGCGTATCACCCAGCACCAAGAACTCTCCTGCCCAAATGCCCACAGTGGTCCTGTGGAGAAATAGCGGCTCATCCTAGGCACCCCCCTCGTGTCAGCTGAGGAAAAAATGAACCAGAGGGGTCCCAACACCAGGTTGGAGGCAGAACCAAGATAAAATCCCGAGTGACTCCACGTAGCACTCCACTAATCTCCAGTAACCAAGGTGCCATATTCAGGTGGTGTGCCTGCTGCAGGCCTCTGGGTGTGGAGCCAAGAAAAGAGCCTGTCCTTTTACAAACCCCCAAGTGAAGGTGGGCGCTGCATCTACACTGGTGACGGCTACACCTGTCTCTCAGCCACACGCACAGCACAGGTGAGACAACAGCAGGATGCCCGGGGCCAACCAGGGGATGGGCCCACCAGCCTGGCCAGCCAGGGCTCCCTCACCGCTCGGCCTGGAGCCGCTCCTGCTCCCGCTGCCGCTCCTGCTCCCGCTGCTCCGCCAGCTGCCGCTCCTGCTCCCGCTGCTCTGCCAGCCTCTTGGCCTCGGCCAGCTTCCGCAGCCGCTCCTGCTCCTCCTCCTTCTTCTTCTGCAAAAGCTCTTGGTGCCGCCGCTCCTCCTCCTCCTGCAAACGCAGAGCAAGGACAGGGCCCTCAGGCCAGACCTGGGCTGGAGAGGCAGGAGGGGTCCGGGAGGGAGGGCGGAGAGGCTGGCCGGAGGGCCTGCTTCCACCCGGCAGCCCAGGCTCCTCTCGCATCCGAAAACGGCAGGGGCTGAGCCGAGGGACCTCCCCAAGTGAGGCTCCACAAGAATCACCATGACCAGGCCTAAAAGGCATCTTGTGACAATTCTTTTGCTGCAGCAGATTTAGAGGTTCTGGGTATAGACTCTGGAGCCAGACTCACTAGCTGTGTGACACTGGGCAAGTTGCTTAAGGTCCCTGGCCTCAGTTTCCTCATCGATAAAACGGGAACAAGGGTAATACCTACCCTTCATGAAGCTGCTGAGTTTACACACATAACACTCTTAGGACAGTGCCTGGCATGCAGTAAATACTCAATAAATTTTAGCCATTAGTATTATAACCCCCTTACTGACACATTTGTGTCCCTTACAAGTCATAAGACTGAGGATTCCCAGGAAGAGGTAGGCCCCTACTTTTACAGGCTGAACATTTAATTCTCACAACAACCCTATCAAGTAGATACCACGGCTACCTGAAGGAACCAAAGCACAGAGAAGTCAAGTAACCGGCCCAGGGTCACACAGCTAATAAATGGCAGAGCTGAGATTGGAAGTCTGCCTCCAGAATCCATGCACTTAATCCTCAAACTGCCGCCTCTACAGAAAACGGGCAGGTTACTATCACCATCCCCGTCTCCAAGGCATTCGTTGAACCTCCTCTGGGCTTGAAGGAACAAGATCCACCAGGATCAACCCAACAGAGAGGGGTGTGCCCAGCTGTCCTCAGGGGGCCGAGGCAGTGTCTGTCCTTCTCCTCCTCTTCCTTGATGCCCACCCGCCTCTGCCTACCTGCATTTGTACCTGTTGTAGCCACCTCAGCCTCCGCGCCTCCTCCTCCTGCTTCCTGCGCGCCTCCACCTCCTCCATCTTCTTGGCTGCTGCCTTTTTCTTGGCCTTCTCCTCAGCCAGCCGCTCCTCCTTGGCCTGCAGAGCCCACCCACATGTGCCCATTGAAGCAGCCCTTCTCAACTCCACCCAACTCTACAGAGTGGGGCCCAGAATTCTGCATGACAGGCACCCCGTGTCCCTGTGAACCCAGCTTCAGACCACCCAGGAGCATCAGACCACCCACTCGCAAAGGGCCACTGCTCAGTCCAGAGCAGAGACCACCCACCCTCCGCTTGACTCAGAACAGACTCCAGGGCCCATGGGACAGACAGGAGAGGGGTACAGAGCAGCAAACCCAGGACTTTCCGAGGGGTCCGGTCCTAACCCTTGGGCCACCAAGTCTGACACGCTGGGCCCCACCAGGGTACAGCCCACCCTGAAGCTTGGCCGCCCCCAGCCCAAGGCTCACACCTTCTCAGACTTCTCGTCGAACTGAGCAAACTTCTGTTCGATCTGCTTCTTCTTCTCCTCCTGCATCTGCTCCACGCGCTCCCGGGCCTGCAGCACCTTGCGCAGCCGCTCCTCACGCTTCCTGTGGGCACAGGGCAGTCATGGGAGCCCAGCCGAGGCCGGGGCAGGCCAGGCCGGGGGCCGGGAGCCAGGCCACTTACAGCTTCACCTCCTCCAGCCGCCGCCGCCTGTCCTCCTCAACCTTCTGCCTGCGGAGCTGCTCTGCCTCCTCCTTCCGCCGCAGGTTCTCCAGGCGCTGCCGCTCCTTCTCCTGGGCGAGGCGGGAGGGTGAGCGAGGGCAGCCCAGGGCTGGGCCAGGAACGTGGCTGGCCCAGGACAACCGCCCAGCCCCAAAGGCAGCCCCACGGCCCACAGCCCCCAGCCAGATGGGCAGCAGCATCAGACAGCTTCTGAGAGCCAGAGCTGCCCCCAAACACACCTCCATCCTCACTCAGATTGAGGCCTGGGACTTCAGCCCTTCTCCTGGGGGGACCCAAAGGCCTCCCAAGGGCCTGAGTCCCACGTGCACCTGACTCAGGCCTGCCAAGTCACAGGCAGCACAAAAATCAGGTCCAAAATTGGATGTACACTCTGATTATGACAATGTAAAAGTACATTTGAAAAGAAAATGAAGAATGAGATTGGGAAGAGACAGAAAGCTCTGAAAGCTATGCTTAATGTTCTATTTAAGGGGACAGTAGGTATACACGTGTTAATTTATTATTATGCTTTATAACTTTCATACTGTGTGTATACACACACACACTCTTTTGTGTATATCAACTATTCATAATAGTTGGAAAAAAATAAAAGAAAATGTTGCCGACTGCTGAGAGAGGTGACCACAGGCTGGCGAGACAGATTAGGGATGGTATTTTCTCCTTTATTTTCCAAACTTCCTGTGATACAGCTACCGAATCATTTTAAAAACAACTTTTTTTTAGTTGGTTGTGCAGATTAATGCTGGGACCCCCTCCTCCGCAGGCTCAGAAAGCCCCAGGGGCACGGCCATGGCAAGGGGCTCCCAGTGAAATAGACAGGGGCTCCAGACCACCTGGCCAAGGACGAGACTGCTGCTTTACCCCTGAACGGTCAGCGGATGAGGGTGCAGTCTGGGACCCAGACCAGAGGCCCCTCACCCACCACCCCACTCTGGCTCCCATCAGACTCCCACCTCTGAGCTCAGCCACCCATAGGCCCCCCTCCCTACTACTTACTGCCCATTTCTCCTTGGCCTCTGACCTTTCTATTCCCACCTAGAAATCCGGCCCCAGGGCAGTACAATCCTAACGACGGAGAGAAGGGAGCCGGTTATGGGTAACACGGAGTGACTGAGTAGTATGAAGAATGCTCCGAAGTCAGAGCAAATTGGGTTCAATGGTCTCCTCACTTTGTAGCTGAGGAAACTTAGGCCCAAAGGTTAGAAAACTAGTCCAAGGCCCCGAGGCCCCTGTGACCTACCTAAGCCCCCAATGTCCTAACAGAGGACTTTCTCACACCCACTAGATGCCCTGTACGAGGGTCTGGACTCCCCAAGCAGGAAAGGGCAACTTGCTAGACCTCTCGGTCATCCCCATGAGCCCTGCAAGGCTCTGATCAGTCCAGTTGGGGCACAGGGGTTCCCTGTAGGAGGAACAAGTCCAAGTCTGGTTCTCTGCTGTGGGCCCAGGTGCCTAGCAGGGGCCTGGCACAAAAACAGGCACGTAAAGCCACACAGCCTGCTTGCTGGCATACTGGAAGGCAGGCCATCCACCCAGAGACCAGTCTCCTTGCAGGAGAGGCAAGTTCAGGGTTCACCTGTCCAGCTGCTGGGAAGCCCCTTGACCTGCCAAGCCCCACAGCAGTGCTACTCAGGCCCTCGGCTAGATGCAGAAGCCCTCCTAGTAGGAGGCCCTTCAAAGCGCCAGTGGGAACTAAAGGAATGAAGGGGCGGCAGCCTTGCAACCCTGGAGACCCCAGGGAGCCAGGACCTGCGGGCTGAGCAGGTCCCAGCTCTCCGTGGCTCCTTGCACATGGCCAGTGGCCCAGCTCAGCTCTGAGGTATCTGAGAAGAGAACAGCTTCTGTGGCCTTCTTTCCAGAGGCCGCCATTGACAGTTCCACCACCACCCGGCAAGACCCGGCCTTCAACCACGGTTTCCCCCACTGCTCCGCCTGCTCAAGGCAGGAGCTCAGGTCTGTGACACAATAAATCTCAGTGGCTCTGGGGGTCAGAGGCGACTTGTCTGTTCTCTTTGCAGCCTCAGACCCTGAGGGGAGCCCGGTCGGTGCTGGGGAGCAGGGAGGGAGGTGGCTGTAGGGAACACCTCAAGCTGTGGCCCTGGTGACCAGCTGTAGGTCATAGCCTCTTTGCTTGGCTTCCTCCTGCCTCAGGGAGGCTCTGAGACTCGTCCTCCTAGGAGCAGAGTCAAGGGCAGAGAGGGCAGGCTCTGCAGAGGGAGGAGGCCCGGCTCCAGGACTTCTGGAAGCCTCCAGCCAGCCACTCAGCGCCCCTGGCTCACCTCCCACCTCCCATCTCTCTTAACACTCCTGCTGACGAGGTTAGTGCTTCTACAGGTGTCAGTTTTGCAGGGACAGGGCGACAGCAGGGAAGTGCTAGGTGGAGCTGGGTTACCGGGACAGGAAAAGGCTTTACTTACAACGAAGCTGCACTGTGGAAGAGAGAGACAAGGAAAAAGCCAAGAGTTAATGCCAGGCCAGGGGACGTCCAGGAAAGCAGGCCAGGCTCCCGGCTGTGCCTGAGTCTGCTCGGAGCCTGCACCCTCTCCTGCAGCACCACCATCTATGCTCAGCTCACCCAGCCCTCAACCCCAAAGAGTGAATGAATCCACATGCGTTCCTCACCTTAACCACTCAAACCACCGGGAGTGTGGGGAGGCACAGGCAGGGTGGTGGCCAGCTAGACCAACTCTGCAACCTCCCGGCCCAGGGCCCAAGACCCAGGGGTCACAGTGAGCCGGCAGAGCCTCTAGGCTGCAGTGTAGAGCCCAAGAGGTCAAGACAATCCCCAAATACCAAAGCAGCCCATGGTGGCAAAGGCTTGAGCTGGCCCTTAACCAATGCCAGGTCACACCCACCTCGGCCCAGACCACACTGCTCTCAGTAGCCTAGGGGACAGACTGGAGCCTTCAGTGACGCTGCCCCAGCTCTAGCAAAGCTCGGCGCGGGCTCCCTCACCTTAGGGTCCACGCGCAGGGGAGTGTTGCGCTTAATGAAGGATTTCATGACGCTGCTGCGGGAGGCTGAGGTTGGCGTCATGAGCATCTGGTTCCTCTGCACGGTGTGCAGGAAGGTCCGGAGGGGCCGCACCACCTGCAGAGGAGGACCAGGGTCAGGACTCAAGGATGGGGTAGGGGCACTGAAGGAGGGCAGGTGTCTGCTCACCTTGTTAGCTGGACAGGGAGGGGAAGGGGTCTTGCTCCTGGGGGGCTGCAGCTCCTCATCCTCCAGCTGCTGCTCTTCATCCAGCTCACTCACCGCCTGCTTGTAGCTGCGCTTCCTCCTGCCGAGGTGCAGGGGGCAGCAGTGTCTTGGGGCTGACCTGGTACCCTCCCGAGAGCCCCAGCCACACCCCATAAAAGGTGACCCCTGCCCACAAAACTGGGCCTAGTTCACAGGACCCCAGACTGGAAGAGGTGGGGTCTCCCTGACCAACCCTCCTCTGCCCAGTCAGAGGAAGGGAAGTGACGAGTCCAAGGTCACAAAGCCAGAAGGACACAGAAGGATGGGGTCTACGACCCAGTCGCCCACTCTCAGGGCAGGCTGGTCCCACCACATCAAGCTGCCTCTTTCATTAAGTCAGAGCACCAGGCCCCGTCCCTGCCAAGAGGCAACAGAGGCCCCTGACCACACACCCACACTCCCCAAACGAGGACTCAAGGTTCATGCATGCTCCTCTGGGCCCTCAGAACACCCCCTCCCAGATGCAAACCTGACACTCTGGGGTGGCTCCTTGGGGCCATCTGCTTGGTCAGTCTTGGCCTCTGTGAAGAGAGCAATTTCAGTGAGCTGCAGGGACGGCATGGAGGGGTCAGGGGAAGGTGCCCACCGGTAGCAGCCGTGGCCGGGGCAGGGCTCTCTTCCTGACAGTCCCAAGGATGGCCAGTGGCAGAAGCATCAGCCTTAGGACCGACTGGCCTTGACAAATCTGTGGACACTGAGAGCCCAGCATGCTATCCCCAGCCGGTAGACCCCTCACCCCCATGTAGACCCCTCACCCCCATTCCTGGCCTCTGTGACAAGAACAGCAGGACAATCCCATGGAGGTGGCCCCAATCATGTCCCGCCCACCTCTAACCCTGAGCACTGGAGGGTGCCTTTCAGGAACAGAAGTGTACAGAAGCTGCAAGCTCTAACAGACCCTGTGACTGGCTTTGAAATCCCACTCCTCCTGGCCCTTTCACCTGGGGCCGCCACGAGAGGAGGAGGGCAGGGGTCCTGTGCAGGGTCCACATGAGGGTGCGGGGTCAGTACATTTTGTTTCACTGCTAAGAGAAGCGCCAAGCTCTCCCAGGCCCTTTTACTCTCTACTCCAAAGGGTCCTTGCAGCCCCCCTGGAGGACTGTGGGGCTGGCATGGCCATTGTCCCTGACCCCATCATAAAGCTGGCAAAGCTGTGTTCAAGACCTCACAGCTACAGTGCTCTTCCCACCAGGGAGACGTGAGCCAGACCTTGGGACTCCCCAGCAGCCTGGGGGTGCCAGAGCCCACAGATCTCCCGCCCTCTTTAGACAGGGGACCCACAAAGGTGAGAAGTGAGCAGCGGCAGAGACAAAACAAGAGGCCAGGTGTTCATCCTCCAGTGCACAGTTCTTCCCAACACCCCCCAGAATGGGGCCAAGACCTGGATTTGGCACGTTCATGGCTAATGCCCCAATTCAGGCCTTCCCCCCGCCACCCCTCCCCACCACCACCACCCCCTCCGGCTTCCTGTACCAACCAGCCATGGCCACTCCCATGGCACTCAGCAGCAGCTCCAGCCCAGGGTGGGAGATGAAACCTGCAGACTCAAAGGAGATGCACGCACCCCTCGGTCTCATTTACCTTTGGCCTATCAGCTCAGAAGACGGGGCTTCCCTCTCCCCCAGAGACAGTCAGGCTGAGGCCTCCAAGGCTCCCACGGCCCTGGGTATCTGCATGCAGCAGGTCCGGAAGACTCACCTTGCTGCCTTTCAGAGGGCGTTTCCTGGCCACCAGCCACAGGCTGCGAGCCAGGCGTGCTAATGGCGATCTTGGTGGCACTGTGGGGCCGTGAGGGATTCCTGCCTTTCTCAGGGACCTGGGGAAAGAACCAAGGCTCTGGGGTCTGCACCTGGGACTCGCGGCACAGAGCACGAGCCCCGCCTCCTTCCCTAGCCTGCCCACCTTACCTCTGGCTCAGCCACCTCCACAGTCTCAGCCTTCTTGTTGGGCTCCTTCTGCTCAGGGCTGAAAGCAGAGCACGAGGTACTGTGGGACCTGCTCAGCCAGCCCGAGTCCTCCCCACAGGAGCCTCTCCCCAACCCCATGGGATGCCCTGGCCTGGGCCACAAACCCACAGCCCAAGGCAGGACAGGAGGACAACAGCCAGAACCAATGGCTCCCGGAGCATCTGCTGCCTGGGCAGACGAGGGATGTCAGCTTCTGAATTTGGCTTCACTCCCCCCATCAGGGCCTTGATTTGGGATGTGAGCCCTTTCCCAGCTCTGCCTCAACCCCTTGGGCCCTGCTGAGCCACATGTCTTTTGAGGCCCACTCTCCATCCACCGTGCAGCCAGCAAAGCCAGCAGGTCTACCCTGTGACCCCATCTCCCCATCCCAAGCACTGACCCTCTGCTCCAAAGCAGGAATGGGGCGCCAAGTTTTAGTAATGGCAGGACGTGGCCTCCAGGAAAAGAAGTGCTGGCCCAAAGCAGTGGGGGGTATGATCCAGAAGTCGGGGTACCCCCCAGTCCCCGTGCCACCCCCATTCTACCCCACCCCAATTTGAATGTGAGTCCTCATGCTAAACTAGCTCATCCACAGGCCTCTAAATTTCACAAGCTATGGAGCCCAAGCCCCACGGTAAGGCTTGGAGGGGTCAAGGTCAGGTCACAGCTGACCAGCGACACTGACAAGCGACGTGGAAGACTGATATCCCTGTTGCTCGCTGCCTGGTTAGACTGGAAAGGGGCAGGGGCAGCAGTGGGCAGTCCATGGGCAGTCCCCACGAGGAGGGAAGGCTCGGGCACAAGACATGCTTCACTCCTGGAGCTCACCTGACAGGGCCCCCAGTGGGCCCTGCCCAGCCCTGAAAGGTCCCCGTGCTCTGGGGCTGAACTCACCTGACTTTCTGGGGGACCTCAACACTCAGGAGTCTCTCCAGGTAACTGTGACCTGAGGGGAACACAGTAAGAAAAGACGCCCTCAGAACCCAGCCAAGCGCCACTGGCAGGGTCCCTACATCTCCTCCACAAGCAGATCCTCGCCACCCTCCCCTCACCAGACACAGACCCTCTCCACCTCACAGACCACTCCCCTCACAAGACACAGACCCCCTCCACCTCAGAGACCCCTCCCCTCACCAGACAGACCCTCTCCACCTCAGAGACCCTTCCCCTCACCAGACAGACCCTCTCCACCTCAGAGACCACTCCCCTCACCAGACAGACCCTCTCCACCTCAGAGACCCTTCCCCTCACCAGACAGACCCTCTCCACCTCAGAGACCCCTCCCCTCACCAGACACAGACCCCCTCCACCTCAGAGACCCCTCCCCTCACCAGACACAGACCCTCTCCACCTCACAGACCACTCCCCTCACAAGACACAGACCCCCTCCACCTCAGAGACCCCTCCCCTCACCAAACAGACCCTCTCCACCTCAGAGACCCTTCCCCTCACCAGACAGACCCTCTCCACCTCAGAGACCCTTCCCCTCACCAGACAGACCCTCTCCACCTCAGAGACCACTCCCCTCACCAGACAGACCCTCTCCACCTCAGAGACCCTTCCCCTCACCAGACAGACCCTCTCCACCTCAGAGACCCCTCCCCTCACCAGACACAGACCCCCTCCACCTCAGAGACCCCTCCCCTCACCAGACACAGACCCTCTCCACCTCACAGACCATTCCCCTCACAAGACACAGACCCCCTCCACCTCAGAGACCCCTCCCCTCACCAAACAGACCCTCTCCACCTCAGAGACCCTTCCCCTCACCAGACACAGACCCTCTCCACCTCAGAGACCCCTCCCCTCACCAGACACAGACCCCCTCCACCTCAGAGACCCCTCCCCTCACCAGACACAGACCCTCTCCACCTCACAGACCACTCCCCTCACAAGACACAGACCCCCTCCACCTCACAGACCACTCCCCTCACCAGACACAGACCCTCTCCACCTCACAGAACCCTCCCCTCACCAGACACAGACCCTCTCCACCTCAGAGACCCCTACCCTCACCAGACACAGACCCTCTCCACCTCACAGACCACTCCCCTCACCAGACACAGACCCCCTCCACCTCACAGACCACTCCCCTCACCAGACAGACCCTCTCCGCCTCAGAGACCCCTCCCTTCACCAGACACAGACCCTCTCCACCTCACAGACCACTCCCCTCACCAGACACAGACCCCCTCCACCTCAGAGACCCCTCCCCTCACCAGACACAGACCCTCTCCACCTCACAGACCACTCCCCTCACCAAACACAGACTTTCTCCACCTCAGACCCTTCCCCTCACCAAACACAGACCCTCTCCACCTCAGACCCTTCCCCTCACCAAACACAGACCCCCTCCACCTCAGACCCTTCCCCTCACCAGACACAGACCCTCTCTGCCTCAGAGACCCCTCTCCTCACCAGACAGAGACCCCCTCCACCTCAGAGACCCCTCCCCTCACCAGACACAGACCTTCTCCACCTCAGACACCCCTCCCCTCACCAGACACAGACCATCTCTGCCTCAGAGACCCCTCCCCTCAACCAGACAGAGACCCTCTCCACCTCAGACCCTTCCCCTCACCAGACACAGACCCTCTCCACCTCAGAGACCCCTCCTTTCACCATACACAGACCCTCTCCGCCTCAGAGACCACTTCCCTCACAACAAAGCTCCTGCTATGCCCTGTGCACTCACTCTCAGCACTCCCCCAACTCCTAGCATCCTCAATGGAGCTGTTGGCTTTACGTCTCCTGCTACCTCTAGCTGGCAACGTGCCCTTCTGTGGGCACACCTTGGCTCCTTCACTGAGCTGGGAGTATCTTGGGAAGAGGGACAATGTCCAACGCAGCTCCAGGCTCCCAACTCCCAGCATGGGGCCCGACACAAAGCAACTTATTCATTCAACAAATATTCATTGAGTGTCTACTAGGTACTGGCCCTGGAACCCAGTGGTGAGCACAACAGACAGAGCCACTATCCGGTCTAGACAATCGTCAAATAATCCTGTAAACGACAGGTGATATGGGCAATGCCAGAGAAAAGAGATTTTAAAAGCCTATAATGGTCGATCCAAGCTGGTCTGGAGGTTCAGACGTGAAGGATAAGACATTTACATCAAAGGGGGAGGGGTGGGAGGGAGAAGGATGTCCAGACCAGTGGTTTTCAAAGTGTTTTCTGGGACTCCCCAACTGGGTCAAGTCCCCAAGTCCCTTTCGGGGGATCCATGAGGTCCTAACTATTTTCACCATGATACTAAAACGTTATTTTCCCTTTTCACTTTGCTGAGATTTGCCTGACAGCACAAAAGCAATGGGAGTTGACACTGCTGGAGCCTGAGCACCAAAGGAGGCTGCAAACCAGACTGGATCCCACGCTCAGTACAGAAATGTCCAGTTTCACTTAAGAATGAAGGAGTCAGGGCCGGCCCCGTGGCTTAGTGGTTAAGTGCGCACGCTCCGCTACTGGCGGCCCGGGTTCGGATCCCGGGCGCGCACTGACGCACCGCTTCTCTGGCCATGCTGAGGCCGCGTCCCACATACAGCAACTAGAAGGATGTGCAACTATGACATACAACTATCTACTGGGGCTTTGGGGGAAAAAAAGAGGAGGATTAGCAACAGATGTTAGCTCAGGGCTAATCCTCAAAAGAAAAAACCTACTAATTGCATAAAATCTAAACTTGAGTACATGTCTTTCTAATATTCTGTGTGAGAAAGTGGGAAGCATGCAAAATGTCCTGCTGCCACACACCCACATCTCTGTGAAGGGAACTCAGTTTGAGTCCCCAGCTGAAGAGCTGCTTTTTCTCAGGGAACACTATTTTTAATTGAAAGCACAACTGACCAACTATGGTTATTGGGTCTTGGCAGACATTTTCTTAAAAATGAACAGAGGGAGTCTGTCACTTAAAATAAAGCAATGAACAGTATTTGTTGCCAATAATAAAAAATTGAGCCAAGAAAAGAGAGCCAAAAATAGAATTTTGGAAAACGTGTATCCACCACCATGAGCTTTATAGCATCCCAATATCTAAAGACTTTTCCGATGAGATCAGAAAATAAATGTGCTCCTTTTAAAAAATACGTAGTGAAGCACGTCAACATTTGGAAGATGTACATAACTCAGTGAAATACTGTTTTCCAAATGACCAATGCATGAGGTTATGAAATCACGCAGGGCTAAAAGATCCACTCAAAATGCAGCAGAGACCAATGTGGGATCAACAATACACTTTAGATTCCACACTGCAATGAGCCTTTAAGAAACTAGCACTTGTTGCACCAAGTATCCACAAATTATCTAAAAAAAAAAAAAATGAATATGCACAATTATCTGAAAAGACTTTTAAAGTATACCTCCCCTTTCCAACTACAACCTCTGTGAGACCAGATTTTCTTCATATATTTTAACCCAAACAGCACAATGCAACAGACTGAATGCAGAATCCAGCTGTCTTCTTCGAGGCCACACATGAAAGAGATCTGCAAAATGTAGAAAAATGCCCATCTCCTCACTAAATTTTTGTTCTGGAAAACAGTTATTTATCTATTAAAAAAAAAATCTAACATTAACAGGTAACAGCTTGTTATTTTTATATCAAAGTACTAAATATTTTTAATTTAATATTAAAATATTAAGAAATATTAACATAAAATATTAAATAATATTAAGATTTTTTAATTCCTCAGTTTGAATTTCTAATACAGTAATCAGTAGATAGAACCGTCATAATCAAAAGCTCTTTATGCCCTCAATAATTTTTTTTTTTTTTGAGGAAGATTAGCCCTGAGCTAACATCTGTTGCCAATCCTCCTCTTTTTGCTGAGGAAGATTGGCCCTGGGCTAACATCTGTGCCCATCTTCCTCTGCTTTATATGGGACGCCACCACAGCATGGCTTGATAAGCAGTGCATAGGTCTGGCCCTGGATCCAAACCTGGGAACCCCGGGCTACCAAAGCAGAGCGCATGAACTTAACCACTACGCCACCAGACCGGCCCCTATGCCCTCAAAAGTTTTAAGACTAGAAGCAGGTGCTGAGGCCCAAAGTTAGGGCCCAAAGAGGCCCTCGACCTCTGCTGGTCCAGGCAGAAGGCACAGCAGCTGCAAAGGCCATGAGGCAGGAGAGAGCAGGCTTTTGGGGAACAGAAAGAAGGCTGGCTGGCCTGCAGCATCCTCAGGCACGGGAGTGTGGCCAGAGGTAGGGTGAGAGGCAGCCAGCGGGAGGCCAGGCGGTGCCCACGAGTTAAGGGAAGCAGGGAAGATGAACAAGGAGCTAGAGCAGCAAACTGTGGGGCACAAAGAGAACCAGAAGCAGCAACCTTTCTGGGGTGCAGAAGCCAAGCCTGGGGGAGCGGGAGGGAGCAGCTACAGGGCCAGGCTGGCAGTTACAGGTGGTGCCTGCTCCCACTTGAGGGGGTCTGTGGCCAGAAGACATGGCTCCCCTCATCTCCCCACGCCTCCCATCCCAGCTCAGTGCTCGCTGAAGAGGGGCCGGAAGGGCAAGAAGACGCCCACGTGACCGCACAACGATTCCACCAGTGCAAAGACTCCTCTAGAACGTTAAGTGCCATCTGCAGGCCATTCGGGCCTCAGAAACAGTCTGGTGGTCTGAGGCCTGGCAGAGGGACGGAGGTGCTGTTCAACAGTGCAGAGGTGGCTGGGGAAGCCCAAGGAGGAGCCTGGCCTATACAGCAGGACCCTCCAGAAACCCTAAAGCGACCCCTGCCCAACCACTTCAGAGCCCACCTGCCCGTCAGCTCCTGCACCCACATTTCTCTGCCTAGGGGCTCTCTAGCCAACTGCGTACCAGGCCAGGAGTGCAGGGGACTGACGCCTCACCCAGTAGCCCGCACCCAGGGCTCCACTGGCTTCCAGAGGTTCCCCTGGCACCAGGCCCCCTTACCAGCAGTCTTCTTTTCCGTGACTCACTTCCTCACTCCCCTGCTGCAGGTGTTTCCTTCTCTCCAAAAGCAACAAGTTACATCAAATCCTTACCTCAAGGGTGCTTCTGGGAGAACCCAAACTAAGACCCCACCTCTGAGTTGCCTTCCCAGCCAAGCCCCAGAGCCTGGCGCCAAGACAGCCTCCAGGAAGCTCCTCTCTCCTCCCTGCTCTACACCCCTGCAGCATCCTTTAGGGTCAGCATGGCCACACCCACACAGAGCTTCAGGGACACAGGGGTTCTTGGGCCTTACCATTTGCTGTTTCATTATAGTTAAGATTGACTAAGCCTGTACCATATCCAAGCGCTAAGACAGGTTCTCTATCCGCATTCAAGGTAGGTGTTACCAGCATTTTACGGACGGGGAAACTGAGGTTCAGAGAAGAGTGTGCCCAAGGTCACACTGTGTGACTCCGGGGTTAACTCTTAACCGCCATGTTTGACTGTCCCCTTCCTTTCCCTCTTCCTTCCACCTGGAGAAGGAGGACGAGCCCTGGGCCTGGAGTCAGACAGGCTTGGGTCCAGTGTGCCAGTCAAATCAGACGCCACCATGCACAAGGAGGGGGCCGAGGGGGAGGAGCAACCGGAAGGGCTGAAGGGCTTCAGATCTGGATGTCTGACCCAAAAGCACAAGGGGGCTCAGGAGTCTCTCCCCTGCCCTCCCTCTAGGCTCCAGGCTCGCCTGCCCCCTTCGGCCCCTTCCCAGGACTTCAGGTCTGAGGAAATCTCCAAGGCAGGTCAGAACCATCTTGGCCCTCCTGAGAATCCAAAAATGGACAGTGTGCCAGACTGCAAGTCTGCACGTGCCCCAGACTGGGTGTCCCCGAGCCCCATGGCCTGGAGCAAGCCCTCCCTGCAGGTGGGGAAGAAACCTGGCAAGGTGAGGTGCCCTCACCTGCCTGACCAAACCCCATCCTGCAGCTTTCCACAGGGCCTCCTCAGCAAGTGGCCCACCATCCCAGAAAGGACGAAACAAGTGGGGCTCAAGCCTCAGCTTCCCAACTGACAGACTCAGTGGCCTCCGTAAGCCTCAGTTTCCCCCTCTATAAAGTGCAGAAATCCTAAGAGGCTAATGGTGTGGCTGCAAGGACCAAACGAGACAACCTTGTGTTTTATAAATCTCAAAGGGCCAGCCAGATGGCAACTGCTATTCTAATACACATTAATAGGAGCCGGCCTGGTGGCATAGTGGTTAAGTTCATGCGCTCCGCTTCCGCAGCCTGGGGTTCACGGGTTCGGATCCCTGGTGCAGACCTACACACCACTCATCAGCCATGCTGTGGTGGCGTCCCACATACAAAATAGAGGAAGACTGGCACAGATGTTAGCTCAGCGACAACATTCCTCTAGCAAAAAAAAAGGGGAAGATTCGCAACAGATGTTAGCTCAGGGCCAATCTTCCTCACCAAAAAATAAATAAATAAATAAATAAATAATAAAAAAGTAATACACATTAATATAAAACCTGGCCTGTTCTTTCCATCAATCCCACCTCCTTGCCATCCAGCAGCCTCCTACCTGGTCTCCCTGACACCTTCCCTTCCTTCCTCTTGACCATTTTTTACACTGTACCAGGAACCTTCCAACAACCATCAAGGGGCCACAAGCCCAAGCCCCTAGTGTGGCACATGAGCCCCAGAGACACCACCACTTTCTGTTTCATGTCTCAGGGTCTTTGTACAAGCTGTTCCCTCTGCCAGGGATACCTTTCTTCACATTCTTCCACCTGGCAAAAGCCCAGGCATCCTTCGAAACCGTCCCAGCTCAGATCCACCTCCTCCACACAGCCAGCCCTGACACTTAGAGCTGCCTGTTCCTCCTCTGTGGCTCGAAACACCTGCTCCCACTGGGACAGCGGTCCCCTGAGCTGGGATCAGATGACGATAAAAATAGCTAACATTACAGAGCCCTTCCTTCCTGGCAGGCACTGTTCTAAGCATTCTATGTGGGTTAACAAGGAAGACCCCACGACAACTCTCTGAGGTGACGCTATTATTACTGCAGCTGACAGATGAGGAACTGAGGCCCATGAAGAAGCTCCCATCACCTGCCCAAGGTCACAGGGTGGGTAAATGGCTGAGCTGGCACTCAAACCCAGTTATCTATTCCCTCCTGGAATGAGCCTGCTGCAATGAGAATTCACCTCTCTTTGCCTCAGTATCTCCAAACAGTTTTGCTAACTGGAGGCAGCCCACGAACGTGGTGAATCTAAGTGAGCCTCTGCAGGAGGAAACGGGAACACACTGGCCCTGGGGAAAAGGCCCAGGTTGGAGCTGCAGCATGGCCATTAACCACAGGGACACTGTGGCCAACCTCCCTGGACCTCAGTTTCCTCATCTGTAAAACAAGAGGGTTGGACTAGATCTGCGCTGTCCAGTATGGTAGCCACTAGCTACGTGTGGCTCTTTAAGTCTAAATTAAGGAAAACGTAATAAAACTAAAAATTCAGCTCCTCGATCACACCAGCCACATTGTGAGGGTTCAAGAACCACAGGTGACTAGCTAGTGGCTAAGTATAGGAAGGTACAGATATGGAACATTTACATCATCACAGAAAATTCTATGCACAGCTCCTTGCTAGATGGTTCCCCAGAGCCCCTCCCGCTGAGCCAGAGACCAAGGACCAGGCACCGCATCCCCGCACACTGCTGACCCCCAGACTCACAGATGATGCGGGCGGAGGCGGCCGGCTCTTCTGTGGCCTTCTTGGCAATCCTTCTGCTTGACCTGCGGACGGTGGTCTCCTGTTTGGACACCAGGGAGTACTTCTGGGCCAGCGAGACCTGGGCACCCGGGGCAGACGGGGCAATCAGGCTGCGTCGCACTGAGCGCGAGTCGGCACGGGAGCCCGTGGGCGTGGAGAAGTTATCCGGCAAGACGGGCGCCAGCACCCGCTCCCGCCACGGGGAGGCCGGCGAGCCCGGCGAGTCCTGCGGGCTTGGGGAGGCCCGCGCGATCCTGAGCTTGGAGGCGGACCGCCCCGCTCCGACCCCTCGGCCCTTGGGGTCCTGCGGTGTAGCCATCAGGGAGCTCACGGTGACAGACTCCAGTTTCCGGGCCTCGGACTTCTTGGGTGTTGACTCCTCGTCCGATATCACGGTGATGTGGGAGGCCGGAGCTGTGGCTGGGGCCGGGGTTGGGGACGGAGCCCGTGACTGAGCCTGGGCAGACTTGACCTGGCTGAGGTGCTGCTCGGCACTCCGGTGATCGCTGACGCCTATCTCCACCATGGGCACCAGCTGGCACTGGATGAGGCTATTTTTGGGCTTCTTGGCCAGTGTCGTGGGAGACTCAGGGGCGGGCGAAGGAGCAGCCGCGGTGGCTGCCATAGCTGCGGCCGCAGCACGGGTCACCCTCCGCAGGACGGAGCCGTTCTCCCCCACCACCGTAGCCAGCTTCTCCACCTTGTCCTTGCTGCGCAGGGGCCGGGAACCCAGCTGGCTGCTCCGAGACTTCCTTCGCGACAACCTGCTAGAGGCAGCAGAACAGAAGCTGAGATGACCCAGCAGGGCACGGGGGCACCCCAAAAGTCAGGCAGGGGGCACCAGTCTCCCCAGGAGCTTGAATGGAGTATGAAGAGAAGGGCTTGGAGGCAGAAGACTGGGGTCTAGTCCAGGCTCGTGCCCCTTAGCCATGAGACCCCAGGCCACTCCTCTCTGAGCCTCAGTCTCCCTACCTGTAAACTGGGGATAATGCCAGTCCTCACAGAACTGCTGAGCTTAAATTCATACAAACCTCCCATTGACTGAGGTCACCCTGTGCCAAGCATCCTGCCCGTGACTTTACTCATGCTGTCGCTTAATCCACAAGATGGCCCTGAGAGGCAGGGACCACTCTCCTCACCTTAGAGATGAGGAACCTCAGGCTCAGAGGTGGAAAAATTAACCCAAAGTCATACAGCTGCAACAGGGCAGAGCTGAGCTGTGCGCCCAGGACTGCCTGACCCATGACCCAGCCTCTTCCCCACCCCAGCCCCCCACCTACTCTGCAGCCCAGGGTCATTTCCATGGGCGTCATAATAAGCACAGCCACAGGGGCTTGGGAACAGACCCCCTGGTCCACACCTCTGGTCGCTCTCTCCCAAGCAGAAGGTAGGATTCTCCTTCTCCCACCTCTGGAAATCCTTCCCATCCTCCAAGGCCCAGATCTCACGTACTCACGCGCGCGCGCACACACACACACACACACACACACACACACACACACACACGCAAACTTTGGACTCCATGTTCTAGGGTCTTGCTTCATTTCCTCGCAACATTTCGCCCCTCAGCATGGCCCACTGCTACCCACTACCACTCCTGCAGGCCTCTGCTCGCAATTACCACTGCGAATAAAACTCTCCAGGTGGGCACCACGCCACCAGACCCCGCCTGCCTCCAGACTCCACGTACCCAGCTGGGGTAGCCTGTGGCCCCTCCTACCTTTTCCGGATAGGGTCTCTGTTTTCATCCTGAACATAAGAAATCCGTCTCTTCTTCCGTCGGTTCTTCTGAGAAGGTGTTTTGGGCATCAGTTCGGGCTCTTTGCTGAATTCTCTGTTTGGTACAAGGAGGGTGATGTTTGTGGCTACCCGGGAACCACGGGTCCCCTCCCCTACCTGGCCCAGCCCCCACCCGTTTCCTGGTAGTGACAGGTCAAGCTGGGGCGACCAGCATCAAGTGAGCTCTCCAAGGCCATGAGCAAATCCCCTGCCAGGCCATTGGGACGTCCTCCTGGGGACAAGGCAGGGGGAGCAAGGTTGCCAGGCAAGCCTCCACAGCCCCATCCTTTGAGGCCCAGCCCAACCTCTCCTTCCTCTCCCCATTATACTAAGTTGGGCCCCACGCGCACTGCACTCAGGAGGGACCCCTGGCAGCCTGTCTGTCTTGCCCGTCAGGTGGGGAAGTGGGCTGCTGTGTCCCCAAGGCCGTAGCAGCCAGGCAGCCCCCGGGGCTTTCAGCCAGCACACCCCTGCCCTCACCTGGTGAACATGCGCTCGGCCTCCTCCTGGATCTCGTGGAGCCACACCAAGTCCTTATTATCCACATTACAGACAAACTCCATGAGCTTCTGGTCACACAGCTCCAGCAGGTGAATGGGCCCTGGGGCTGTCGTCCCCATCGTGGCTCTGTCTGGCAGAAGTAGGGACAAGAGGCCTAAGGGCTCAGGGCTTGAAGCTGGAACCCTCTCCAGGGGAAGAGCCCGCCAGGCCACAGCACCCATCTCCCAATCACCACAAAACACCCAGTGCCTAAAGCAGGGCCCCCTCCCTGCTCAGAGCCACTCCCCAGAGATGCAGAATTAGAATGCCAATCCACGAGCCTTATTTTTGCAAAAAGAAGGACTCACCTTTCTACTCACACTCATCAAATGCCTTGCCCCTACCCACCTACCCATAGCACGCTGTTCCTATAAGTCCACGCTTCCCAGCCAATTCTGGTATCAACAGTCTTTTACAAATGGCCTTCCCTGCAACTTAAAATGACAGGGCATGGCCAACTGCCTTCTTGGATGAGGGAGAAACTTCAGCCACCACAGGACCCCTCTCTGCCTGCCCAAACACAAGGTGCTCTTACTCTCCTGCGCGCTCTCCTCTTACTACCTGTGGGTGAGCAAGGACTAAGACACAGTTACCCTGAGCTACACACGAGCTGACCCCAGGCATCAGGCCAAAGAACATGGGAGCCAACTGCCTCTTCAAGAGCCCAGTGAAAGAAGGGGTTTTGCTTTCCAAAGGAGTCAGTAAGAAAAGTAGGGGCCCAGGGGCTGGCCCAGTGGCGTAGTGGTTAAGTTTGCGCACTCCACTTCAGCAGCCCGGGGTTCACAGGATCCGATCCTGGGCATGGACCTACACACTGCTCATCAAGCCATGCTGTGGTGGCGTCCCATATATAAAATAGAGGAGGATGGGCACAGATGTTAGCTCAGGGCCAGTCTCTCTCACCAAAAAAAAAAAAAAAGTAGGGGTCCAGAGGCATGCTCCTCTCCAAGGGGTTCCCTCACCCTCTCCCTTGAGCTGAAATGCCCTAGAAATGGATGAGGGAGCATGAGGGGAGCAGATAAGCAATGTCTTGTTTTTAAGAAAACTTGTCGAGAAATATCAGGCAGGGGAAAATACAAAACCAGTTTTCTCTTAATTTCTCAAAAAACTAGCAGCTCAGGTATCCTCCTCAAGACTTGGTTATAATATCATCACCAAAGCCCCAGGCAAGGAAGAAGTGTTACATTAGTCATGCAGGGTAAATATAAGTAAATATCCAACTGCTGGGTGAATGAATGAAAGAATAAATGAACGGGTGACGGTCATTAGTCGTAATGACAGACTGCGTGTCTCATGCCATGGCAGTGACCCACCACTCAGATCTTCAAAACCCAGAACCATGCAAAGGTCAGGCTTCCCACCTAAGATGGAAGCTCCTAGAAGGAGGGGCTAAGTCACTGACCCCTTGACAGCTTATAGAGCTTAACAGGTCATGCTGCAGCCTCATGGGATTTCCTGGGGCCTGATTTCCAGGGCACACTAGCCTTTGTTCCTTGAACAAACTCTGCCCTCTGTCTGGAACCTTCTGTCTCCTATTTTGTACAGCTCACTCCTCATCACACAGATCTCAGCAACTCAGGGAGGCCCTGACCATCAGTCATGATCCCATCCATCGATTTCAATTCTCTGCATGGCACTTGGGTGACTGTGTATCTGTTTACTTACGCCTGTCTCTGCTCACTAAACTTTTGCTCCCAGAGGGCAAGCCCTTGTCTGTCTGGTTCGTAGCTGAAAGCTCAGAGCCCAGCACAAAAGGAATACTTGCTCAATGAATTAATCCACTTAGAAATAAACACCCTGCAGGTACTCCCTCCTCCCCGCCCCAACACACACACTCAGAGACACCACATGAGCTCACTCTATACAGGTTAGGGCACACCATACTCATCCAAAGCCACTGCTCCTAGATGCCAAGGGCAGCACTAATCGGGGTGGGGCCAAACAGATGGCAGAGGCTTCGGGCACAGACAGCTCTGCAGCCAGCCAGTCATGGGCTCCGCCTCTCCGCTGCCATCCCTCTGCTCCCCCCGGCCCCTCTGCCCCAGTGCTAAGCCCTAGCAAAGTGCAGGATCCCCGTTCGAGGCCAGTTATGAGAAAATTGTTTAAGGAAGCCAAAACCAAAACAGAGGTTTGCAGAGGAGCTACAGAAAGCAACAACTTGCCATCTTATTTTTTAAAGTATTAGTTCCAAATAGCAAAGTGGGCGAGAGCTTCCTTCACAAAGTGCAAAAAAAGTGTTTGAGCTTCTTCCATGGCAAAGTTTGTTTTTAGCAGACGTCAGCTTGGCTATTTAAAAAAGGTCACTGTACATTAGAACAGAGGTGACTCTGAGAAAGGAGGAATCAGGGTACTAAGAATCAGGCTCCTGGAAGGAACAGCAAAAATCTCATCTTCAGCCCGTATAAGAACCTGTGCACAAATCCAGAGCACTTAACATCCCATCAAGGGAGAAGGGAGCTCATCCTTCTCTCCCAATACTTCCCTCACACCACACACCAGACTACAGGGCCCCCACCCCCCGCCCGCCTCTGCAATGCCTGTTCCTTTGAGGGTGCAGGAAGTTGGGCACCCAACCCCACCTCAGTGAAGGACCATCATAACAGCTGCTCCCATTTACGAAGTCCTACTCCGTGCCCAGGTCAGGCATTATCTCATTTAATTCTCCCCACAACCTGAAGGATACCCATGTGCAGATGAGGAAACTGAGGCAAAGAGAAGTTAAGTCAAAGTCAGGTCACCCGGTATGTCGGGGGTGAGGCCTGAATTTAAACTGTGCCCCTAACCACAGCGAAGCCGCCTACTCGATTTCAGCCTCCGAAAGGCAGGCGCCAAGTTTTGGCTCTGGGCACCCCGCAGAGAAGGCCACGGTGGCTGGATGAAACTGAACAGCCAAACTGACAGCGAAACGTGGTTGGGGAGTGCACTGGCATAGGGGCACATAGGAGCAGTATTGGCCTCCGGAAATGGTCCGTTTAAAATGCCGCTCAGCCGAGGGGGAGGTGTTGAGCGAAGGTTAACTGTACAGAAATGCCCTCTGGCATAATTCGGTCCACGACCCGGTCGGTGTGCGCTTCCTACGCATCCAGGTCAACAAAGGGCTTCCTAGGCACACAAGGAGCTGGGCACCAGAGAAGGGGAGGGGACCGAACTATTCTCTCAGAACCTGGTGACCTAGATGGAGGGTGGGGGTAATCTCCGGCCCCGGGACTAAGGCAGGTCACCTCGCCACTTGGAAGAGGTGACCCGTCCATTTCCAGGCCACAAGGGGCGGCGGGGGACGGGGGTCATGCCCCCGGTCCGGAGTTGGCGGGAGGGGTAACAAATCTCTAAGCATCTCCCACCACCGCCGGCTGCCCGCGCGCACTTACTCTACTGCCCTGCGTCTCCTAAGTGCTGCTCCGATCCAAGTCCAGCGGCCTCCCTAGCACAGGCCCCGGCCCGCCCAGACCCTCGGCTCCCGGCGTCCAGGGCTCAGGCTCGGGGGAAGCAATGGGCGGTGCAGCGCGGGCGAAAACCTACGATTTTCAAAACTGAAGCTTCGACCAATCCCCGGCAAGTTTGTCTGGGCGGATGCAAAACTCTAAGCCAATCAGGTAAAAGGAAGTGCCAGTCAGGCCACCTATTGGCTACCTGGGTTGGCAGTCTGCGGGACTAAGAGGCGGGGAAAGGAAGCGTTGAAACTTTAACCTGCTCAGCTTCCGGGAGCTGCTGTTCGGATCCCGCGACCGATACAGGAAGTCGCCGGAGGTGGGGGATGCGCGCGCAGACGCTCGCACGCCGCAACTACAAGCCCCAGCGTGCACTGCGAAGGCTCTGGTCGGGTTTGGGAAGCGTTTTGGGGGCCTTGGTGGGGTCGGAGGTCTTATAACCGCAAGTCGTGCTCGTCCCGGGAGACTTGCCCATTGCAATTTCTTCTTCCAGCTTTCTGTTGCATACAGGATAACATCTTTCCCACGTCTGCCATTTTTGAGAAGTAAAACGCTCTGTAGATCGCGCCGGAGTTTTTATTTACGTAGAGCCCTCTGTCATCTCTTGGACGACAGCAACCTGTGTCCCATCTATACTGGCCCTGAGTGTACCCTTTGCAGCGGTGGTTCTCATTCGGGTGCGATTTTGCCGCACCATTTGGCAATGTATGAATACGTTTTAGGTTTCTTTTGGGGGAGGGCGGGGTGTTACTGGCATCTGGGTAGAGGCTAGCCATGCTGCTCAACACCCTATAGGGCACAGGACAGCCCCCAGGGCAAAGAATTATCCAGCCCAGCATGCCAGTATGGCCACTGTTGAGAAACTCTGCTTTAGACAGTCACTTTCCACTGTGAGTCAGGGCTGCCATCACTTGTAGAATAAGGCAGTTAAATCTCCGAGAGAGATTTGTACACCCATGCTCATTGCAGCGTTATTCACAATAGCCAAGAGGTGGAAACAACCTAAATGTCCATCAGTATGTGAGTGGACAAAGAAAATGTGGCATATACATACAATCAAATATCATTCAGCCTTTTAAAAGAAAGAAATCATGTCATCTGCTACAATATGGATGAACCTTCAGGATATTATGCTAAGTGAAATAAGCCAGTCACAAAAAGAGAAATACTGCATGGTTCTGCTTACATGAGGTCTCTAATGCAGTCAAACTCTTAGAAACAGGAAGTAGAGTAGTGGTTGTCAGGGGCTGGGGAGAGGAGGGAAAAGGGGAGTTGTTCAGCAGATACAGAGTTTCAGTTTTGCAAGATGAAAAAGTTCTAGAGGGGCTGGCCCCATGGCCTAGTGGTTAAGTTTGGCAGGCTCCACTTCAGTGGCTTGGGTTCAGTTCCCAGACCTACATGGCTCAGCAGCAGCCGTGCTGTGGCGGTGACCCAGATACAAAATAGAGGAAGACTGGGACAGATGTTAGCTCATGGCAAATCTTCCTCAGCAAAAAAAAAAAAAATGTTCTAGAGATCCATTGCACAAGGATGTGCTTACAGGTAACATACTGTAATGTACTTAAAAATGGTTAAGATGGTAAATTTTATGTTACGTGTTATGTTTTAACCACAATTTAAAAGAAAAAAAAGTTAAGCTGGATCATCTTTGCAGTTCCTCCGTTTCTGCGGCATTGCTTTATTCTGAACCTTCTACCCCTTGTGATGAAATGTACTCAGTTCTGGTCTAGTTCCACTGTCTCCTTTCTCAGGAGAACAATAGCTACACCCCCACCCAGATTCTTTTTTGGCTCTCATGTCTCTCTTACTTGAAGGACATCTCTGAAGGAGATGTCCTGTACTGCCACAGTTTCAACCCCTAAATCACGTTAAAGCGAAGTTAGGGGTGTG
Organism: Diceros bicornis minor; assembly: GCF_020826845.1. NCBI lineage: Eukaryota > Metazoa > Chordata > Mammalia > Perissodactyla > Rhinocerotidae > Diceros > Diceros bicornis. The sequence goes on from NC_080770.1 coordinate 11,228,948, forward strand.
AACAGGAAAGGAAAGTGCTGAACGCAGGAGAGAAGTCTTGCTGTACTCTGCCCAGCTCTAGGGCCTGTGTCTACCCTGGAACACTGACCTAGTGGAGTTAAACCTAAGAAGAAACAACCAGGATAGGAAGAGCTGAACCTTATCTCCAAGCTACCACTTCCTGAACGCGCACTCTATGACAGTCCTCCTTCTGAGCGCTTTTCCATGCCTTATCTCCTCACAGCAAGCTATAAAGTTTTATCTCTATTTTAACTGATGAAAAGAGAGGACAAGTAACCTGTCAAGATACCATAGCTAAAGAACTAGAATCAAACCTCACATCTCGGGGCCAGCCCAGTAGCATAGTGGTTAAGTTCATACACTGTGCTTTGGTGGCACAAGGTTCGCAGGTTCAGATCCCAGGCACAGACATACACACCACTCATCAAGCCATGCTATGGTGACGTCCCACATACAAAATGGAGGAAGATTGGCACAGATGTTAGCTCGGGGCCAATCTTCCTCACCAAAAAAAAAAAAAAAAACCTCACGTGTCTGGAAGAGCTTGCCTTCTCCTTACAAAGAATAATTTAAGAGATGTGAGAAAAGAGATTTATTTAACTGCCTTCAAATAACAGAAAGCCTATCCCACAAAAAAATGAATTAATTAGACTTTCTCCTGGGTTTTACCCGAATTGTCAGCCCATATCTCCAACTCTGCATGTGTATAACAACAACTTCCCCTGCAAAATCAGCTGCCCCTCTTAATTCAATTTCAATAACTTTTGCATGCCCACTGTGTCCCAGACACTGTGCTGAGAACACAGCAGTGAGCCTACCACAGGTGACCCTGCCCTCATGGAGTTTACAGTCCATGTTGGGATATTGGAGATGGATTTCTGACAGTGAAATGGAGCAGAAGAAGTCACAGGTAGAGATTAGCATAAAGAAGCCTGTGATGGAATGTTCTGGAAAGCAGTGAGCCCTCCAGTGCCAGGCCCTTTGTAGACAAAAGTGAGGTCCGAAATGTGGATTCCCTGTGAGATTAGAAAACCCTCCTAACATCTGCCCAAGAGGAGAAACTGGGAGCTCTAGGTCTGTAGAGCAAAGAGAGATAAAGTCCAGAGTCCTACCGTAGACTTCAAATAGTTTTGTTCTAGCATCCAATAAGAAAATCTTAAAGCCTACGTACACATTTTTTAAATTGCCCTTTAAATTCTTTCCCTCATTTAAATGGTCGCAAAGGATGTAATTTTCAGCGTGTTGTAAATCGTGACATTCTGAAATAAAACTCTTTCATCACTCTTTTAAATGTGTTCAATACACTCAAAATCCCATAGCAATTTTGTGTGTGTGTGTGAGGAAGATCAGCCCTGAGCTAACATTCATGCCAATCCTCCGCTTTTTGCTGAGGAAGACTGGCCCTGAGCTAACATCAATTGTCAATCCTCCTCCTTTTTTTTTTTTTTCTCTTTTTCTCCCCAAAGCCCCAGTAGATAGTTGTACATCATAGTTGCACATCCTTCTAGTTGCTGTATGTGGACGGTGGCCTCAGCATGGCCTGACAAGTGGCGCGTAGGTGCGCGACCGGGATCTGAACCGGGGCCGCTGGTAGCGGAGTGCGCGCACTTAACTGCTAAGCCACAGGGGCCCCCCATAGCAATTTAGTATCCATCATGATCCATTTTTTTGTATATCTTTTTTCCCCATTTTTATTGAGGTATAATTGAGAAATAAAAATTGTATATATTTAAGGTGTACGACATGATGTTTTGATATACTTACACATTGTGAAATAATCGTCACAACCAAGCTAATTAACATATGCATCACATAGTTAACCATTTTCTTTCTTCTTTTCTTTCTTTCTTTCTTTCTTTCTTTCTTTCTTTCTTTCTTTCTTTCTTTCTTTCTTTCTTTCTTTCTTTCTTTCTTTCTTTCTTTCTTTCTTTCTTTCTTTCTGATGAGGACACTTAAGATCTACCCTCTTAGCAAATTTCAAGTATATAATACGGTATTGCTAACTATATTACATGGCTGTACATTAGATCTCCAGAACTTATGCATCTTGCATGACTGAAACTGTACAACTTGACCAACATCTCCCCCTTTCCCCCTCCACAGCCCCTGGAAACCACCATTCTACTCTCTACTTCTATGAGTTTGACTATTTAGATTCCATATATAAGTGAGATCATGCAATATTTGTCTTTCTGTGTCTTTCACTTAGTATAGTGTCCTCCAGGTTCATCCATGTTGTCACAAATGTCCAGATTTCCTTCTTTTATAAGGCTAAATAATATTCCATTCTGTATACATGCCACATTTTCTTTATCCATTCACCCATCAACAGACATTTAGGTTGTTTCCATATCTTGGCTATTGTGAATAATGCTAGAATGGACATGGGAGTGCAGATATCTCTGAAATAATAACTTCATTTCCTTTGGCTATAGACCCACAAACGGGATTGCTGGATCATAGTTAGACCTATTTTTAATTTTTTGAGGAATCTCCATACTGTTTTCAATAGTGGGTGTACCAATTTACATTCCCACCAACAGTGCATCAGGGTTCCCTTTTCTCCATATCCTCACCAGCACTTGTTATCCTTTGTGTTTTTTGTAATAGCCATTCTAAAGGTGCAACATGAGGTTTGGATTTGTATTTTCCTGATAATTAGTGATGTTGAGCATCTTTTCATATGCTTGTTGGCCATTTGTATATCTTCTTTGAAGAAATGTCTATTCAAGGCCTCGGCCCATTTTTTAATCAGGCTATTTTGTTGTTGTTCTTATTGAATTGTAGGAGTTCTTTATATAATTTGGATATTAACTCCTTATCAGATATATGGTTTGCAAATATTTTCTCTCATTATATAGGTTGCTTTTCATTCTGTTGATTGTTTTCTTTGCAGTGCAGAAGTTTTAAAGTTTGATGTAGTCCCATTTGTCTATTTTTGCTTCTGTTACCTGTGCTTTTAGTGTCATATCCAAGAAATCAATGCCAAGACCTATATCAAGGAGATTTTCCCCTGTTTTATTCTAGGAGCTTTACAGTTTCAGATCTTATATTTAAGTCTTTAATCCATTTTGAGTTAATTTTTATGAGTGGTGTAAAATAGGGGCCCAGTTTCATTCTTTCGCATGTGTCTGTCCGGTTTTCCCAACACCGTTTATTGAAGAGATTAGCCTTTCTCCATTGTGTATTTTTGGTGCCCTTGTCAAAGATTAGTTGACCATATATGTGTGTGGGTTTATTTCTGGATTCTCTATTCTGTTCCATTGGTCTGTATGTCTGTTTTTATGCCAGTACCGTACGTTTTGATTACTATGTCTCTGTAATATATTTTGAAATCAGTAAGTATGAGGCCTCCAGCTTTGTTCCTCTTGCTCAAGATTGCTTTGGGCTATTTGGTCTTTTGTGGTTCCACATGAATTTTAGGATTGTTTTTTCTATTTCTGAATGCCATTGGGATTTAGTAGGGATTGCATTGAATCTGTAGATCACTTTGGGTAAGATGGACATTTTAACAATATTAAGTTTCCAATCCATGAGCACAGGATGTCTTTCATTTGTTTGTGTCTTCTTTATTTCCTGTCATGAATGTTTTATAATTTTCAACGTACAAGTCTTTCACTTCTTGGTTAAGTTTATTCCAAAGTATTTTATTCTTTTTGTTGCTGTTGTGAATAGTATTGTTTTCTTAATTTGTTTTTCAGATAGTTCGTTGTTTGTGTACAGGAATGTGACTGATTTTTGTGTGGTGATTTTACATCCTGCAACTTTACTGAATTTGTTTATTGCTTCTAACAGTTTTTTGTTGTTGTTGTCCAGTCTCTAGGGTTTTCTACATATATGATCATGTCATTTGCAAACAGAGATGATTTTGCTTCTTCCTTTCTGATTTGGATGCCTTATGTTTCTTTTTCTTGTCTAATTGCTCTGGATAGGACTTCCAGTACCATGTTGAAAAGAAGTGGCAAAAGTGGACATCATTGCCTTATACTGAATCTTAGAGGGAAAGCTTTCAGTTTTTCCCCACTTATTATGATGTTAGGTGTGAGCTTTTCATATATTGCCTTCATTTTTTCTTTCAGTACTTTGAAAATATTATCCCACTCTCTCCTGGCCTGCAAAGTTTCTGCTGAGAAATCCACTGATAGCTTTATGGGGGTTCCCTTGTATGGGATGAGTCACTTTTCTCTTGCTGCTTTCAAAATTCATTTTTTATCCTTCACTTTTGACAATGTGATTATAATGTATCTTAGTGTAGTCTTCTTTGAGCTGATCCTATTGGGATTCTTTGAACTTCATGAATCTAGATGTCCATTCCCCTCCCAAGATTTGGGAAACTTTCAGGCATTATTTCTTTACATAAGCTTTCTGCACCTTTCTCTTATCTCCTTCTGTGATTCCTATAATGCATATATTGATTCTCTTTATGAAGTCCCATAAATACCATATGTTTTCTTCATTCTTTTCTTTCTTTTTTCTGCTCTGATTGATTAATTTCAAATGACTTGTCTTTGAGTTCACAGATTCTTTCTTCTGTTTGATTGAGTCTATTGTTGAAGCTCTTTATTGAATTTTTAATTTCATTCATTTTATTCTTTAGCTCCAGAATTTCTGTTTGGTTCATTTTTATGATTTCTCTCTCTCTTCTGAACTTCTCTTTTTGTTCATGTATTTATTTCCTGATTTTGTTGAGTTGTCTATTGGTAGTCTCTTACAGCTCACTGAGCTTCTTTAAAACAATTATTTTGAACTCTTTGTCAGGCAATTCATAGATCTCCATTTCTTTAGGGTTGGTTACTGGAGATTTATTGTGTACCTTTCGTGATGTCATGTTTCCTTGATTTTTCATGTTTATTATAGCCTTGTGTTGATCTCTGTGCATTTAAAGGAGCAGTCACCTCTTCCAGATTTTTTACACTGGCTGTGGTGGGGAAAAACCTTCACCTACAGGTAGATGTGAGGGTGCCAGCTGGATGGAGTGTGGCAGCTTCAGCTCTGGGGGTAGTGCAGTGGCAGCTATGGCTCTGAGGGAATGCAGTGACATGGATTCTGGAAAGCTCTATCAGCTGAGGTCAGCATCAGCAAAGACTACAGGGTCCTTTAGCAGCAAAGGCTGAGGGTGTCCTCAGGGGTGGTGAGGGCTGCCGAGGTCCTCAGTGACAAAGCCTGCTGAGGTTTCTTGCTTTCCTTTTCACCCATGGAGCACGTTGTGGCCCTGGGGATCTCTCTTGGCACTGAGCTGTGCCAGGCTGGGAGGTGGGGTAATGCAGGTAAAATGCTTTCTTCTCTTTTCTATGCAGCTATCCTCAGTTTCTGTGCTCTACTGGGTTGCTGCAGCTTCTTCGTTGTACTCTGGAGCTTTCCTGGAGCTATTTTCATCAATGGGTAGTTGTTAAATTGTTGTTTTTTTGGAGGGACAAGGGTTGGGGCCTCCTAGTCATCCATCTTGCTGACATCCTGTCTCCAGCCATATTCATCATGATCCATTTTAAAAATACATTAATGAGTTCTTCTTCTTTAACAATAAAGATAAACTTACATCATTCCTTTTTCTTATTGAACTCATATTTACATGGCACTTTGCCACATAATTTTATCTTAATGAAATATGCTTGAAATTTTAATTGATTGTCCTATCACAATTCTCTGAGACAAAAAATATATATATATAAATTGAACTTTTATTCCTTATGACCATAAAGCTCTATGTGCTAAAATTTTTATTCTGGACTGGGGCATCATTCCAATTATTATTTGTACATAATTGATCAAAACAACATAAACATAATTACATAGTTTGATAAATAATAAATATTTTTAAATGTTAAAAATATAAAACATTTTAAAATGTAAAAAATAAAAAACGTTGGAAATGAATCTCAATTATCTGAATGGGGCTTTTTAAAAAAATATATGTATCTGTATTTGGATTCATGATATATTAATGTATCCATTAATATTACTTATTGCTATAATGAAACGGGCTTCAGTGTAAAGTTTATTCCTATTTTTTCCCTTTTTGTTTTTAATGCCTGCAAACTCTTGATGACTTATTCACATAAATAAATGGAAATGGAGACTTGGTTATAGCACTATCACTCAATCTTTTGAACTCCTTTTGAGATATAAGCCAAAATGCCATGGAGATATATAAACCAAAATTATTCGTAATAACTTATCAGATGATAATGCCATCAAAATTTATGAATATTTGTGAGAAATTCTATGGAGAGAAATGGTGCAGACCTGGCCTTACTAAGGTGGAGATGCTGATGGAAAAACATCGGTAGGTGTTACCCAGAGCCTGGCATTATAGTCCACAGTTGAATTCTCAAGAACTTTCTAGAGAACACAAAAATAACTGAAATGGTTTTCTTTGATACCTCCAGTCAGCCTGCCCAAGAAGTGACCTCTCTGCTCTCTACCAGCTAATTGTTTACCCAAGTTCTTTGCAAACAAAATTCCCTGTTTCCAGGTTGTCTGCAGTATTTTTCCTCTTCCGTCTGCCCCCTCTCTTTATCAATCCTGTTTTTGCCTTTGTTTTTTCAATCAATCTACCAACTGGCTCATTCACATGTGAGTAAATAATTTGTGAGAAAAACAACTATACATTTCTGAGTTATTCTTTGAAAAAAGCAAATAATTGGAAATTAACTGAATAGTAAAAGGATATGTTACCCAATCATTAGTCATTCACTTTATCAATACCAACACTAATACTTCAAATTGTTTGACTGTCACCTTTAGAAAGTTTCCAAAAGGATTCAGGTCTGCCCCTCTTGGGTAGAAGAGAGAAAGACAATTGTAAAAGGTGGGGAGGGAGATGGAGAACTAGCTGATGGCAGATACATTCTTAAGCAGATCAAATTTAAGAAAAGTGCATACAGGACAAATCTAAGAGAATATGAAATTGACTCCCTTAAAACTCTCAGAAAGTCTTTTTTTTTTTTTTTACCCTCAGTGGGGGAGGTGTTCCCTGATTTGAAAAGCACTGGGCTACATGCAGCCTCCTCCCTACATGTAGGGCCTCTGGGGGAGATGCTGTAGTCAAAGATACAATGCTCTGAAGGACTGGCAAAAATCAAAATTTTTTCTCTGATTTCTGAGCAAAGAGCAGCTCTGGGCAAGCATGTAAGCCCAAACAAGATGGTAACATTAGAAATGTGTCCACCTCGACTTGGGCTTGGTTTAATTGTGGTGCCTGACTAGAGGATTTCAGGTTTCCAGGACCAGAAATAATAATTGGGTAATGTGTAACCAGGAACTCAGGAATGTGGGCTACATGGCCAGCTCCTTCTTTAAGTTAGAGGGTCATTGGTACAGCCTATGGACTTGGAGTATCTAATCAATGCCACAGGCAAGAATCAAGCCAGCGTCCCTATAGTATTATTATTACTGTTTTTTAAGAATAAACTGTGCATAAATTAGTGCAAGAAGGTGAAATATTTAAGGGAAATTGGCCTATTTCAGTAACATTTAGCCTCATAATCCTTTTATAAATTTATATATTTATAAAAGGATTTATAAATCCTTTTATATATATAATATATATAAATATATTATATATATTTATATAATATATATATTATTAATATATATATTATTATATTAATATAATATATTAATAATATATATTATATTAATATAATAATATATAATATATTATAATATAATATAATAATATATAATATAATAATAATTAATATATTATTATATTATATATATTAATATATATTAATAATATATATATTTGTATATAATATATATTAATAATATATATTAATATAATTATATATATTATATATATATAATTATATTATATATAAATAATATATATTAATAATATATATTTATATATAAATATATACATCCTTTTATAAATATATAAATTATAAAATACATAATTGACTAATTAATTTAGATTTGTATTTTTAAGCTGGAATCCTATGAAATTTATATACAGAATTGGAGTATTTAAGAGAACTTAAGATTCACCATTGGCCAAGACAGCCTTAACATTTCCCTCAGCTTGACCAAGCTTTAGGCTTCTTCCTGACTTTAGGTCCTAATCTCCTTTTTTTTTTTTATTTTATTTATTTATTTCTTCCCCCAAAGCCCCAGTAGATAGTTGTATGTCATAGCTGCACATCCTTCTAGTTGCTGTATGTGGGACGGCGGCCTCAGCATGGCCGGAGAAGCGGTGCGTCGGCGCGCACCCGGGATCCGAACCCTGGGCCGCCAGCAGCGGAGCGCGCACACTCAACCGCTAAGCCACGGGGTCGGCCCCTAATCTCCGTTTTCTTAGAATATTTTCTTTAGAAAACTTGGAGTTGTAAATTCTTTGAAATACATGTAAATTTTTGTAAAGCCTGTGGCCAGTTTCACAACCCAGGAATGTCTTTCTCAAGGGCCTGGGAGCCATCCCTTTGCAATGTAACCATCAAGAAAGAAAGCACCTCTATCTCCCAGACTCTGTGGAAGGGCAGATATCTAACTTCAGTGGGTGCCAATTAGCAAACACAGATGGCCTAATCACAGAGGAAAACCTTTGCAAACTCGGGAGTAACTCAGTGTGATACCCGCATCCCATTGATCAACCTCCCTCCTAACGTCACCCAGTGCTTTTCCACTAGCTCACCCCAGCACTCAAACCCTGTCCCCTGGTGTTTAGCAGAGTTGAGCTCAGGCTGTATTCTATTCTCTCTCCTCTTGCAGTAGCCTTAAATAAAGTCTTCCTTGCCTGTGTAACTTTTTGCAATGTTTGCTTTCACACCATATTTATAAACTTCACTTATTATATGTAGAATGATGGATTGAATCACATAAAATTGCCGATATTCAACTGTTTTTGACTTACAAAAAGGCAGTTTCATGTGGTTCAACCTAATACCTGGGATGGTTTGTTAGATGAGACTACTGGAGTCCTTAAGAAAAATTAAATGTGAAAAATTTTAAATGCAACCTAAGGGGCCCCCTGGTGGCACAAGGGGTTAAGTGTGCGCACTCCGCTTCAGCGGCCCAGAGTGTGCAGGTTCAGATCCCGGGTGCACACCTACACACCACTTGTCAGGCCATGCTGTGGCAGCGTCCCATATAAAGTGGAGGAAGATGGGCATGGATGTTAGCTCAGGGCCAATCTTCCTCAGCAAAAAAAAAAAAAAAGAGGATGATTGGCATCAGATGTTAGCTCAGGGCTGATCTTCCTCACAAACAAAATAAAATAAAATAAAATAAATGCAACCTAAAATATTTAAAGTTTAACTAAGTTTGTAAATGAGATCTTTTTGTCTTTTTTTGAGGAAGATCAGCCCTGAGCTAACATCTGATGCCAATCCTCCTCATTTTGCTGAGGAAGATTGGCCCTGGGCTAACATCCATGCCCATCTTCCTCTACTTTATAGGGGACACCGCCACAGCATGGCTTAACAAGCGGTGCATCAGTGCGCGCCCGGGATCTGAACCTGCGGACCCTCGGGCCGCCGAAGCGGAGTGCGCACACTTAACCGCTGCGCCACCGGGCCGGCCCCTGTAAATGAGATCTTAAAAGTAATTGTTAAAATTTGCTAGCTTCATACATGTAAAATGAACTTTAAGACCTTCAGGAAGATTCAGGGTTTTAACACCTAACATTAATAAACTGAATATTTTAAAAACACAGTCACTCCTGAATCGCCTTTTTGATGCACCAAGGCCACCCTCAAGGGCACCATGAAATTCTTAAGATGTATTGTACGGCAACTACCAGCAATCTTGTCACCCACCTGCATTACCTGGGCTAAACACTCTTCTTTAGCTTGCTTCCCTAATGTGATCCGTGGTCAAGTGCTACAGTTTGTCTTTGAACAGTAAAAGGAAAGTTTTCTGACTGGCCCTACCCACTCCTAATTGTGTCTATTACTCTTTCCCTCGGTGTTCAACTGTTGTACAGTATTGAAGTTGGGCTACAAGGGCTTAGGGGCACAACTACGTCCTTGCAATGGTGAACTGCTGTGCAGTCATAAAGTTGGGTTACAGAGGTTTGGAAAGGCATCCACATCCTTACAATAGGTTTCTCCATGCCACCCCAAGAAAGTCACTGAGTCAGTCATTGTGAATGAGCATGATTCCGGGAGAGAAAATGGAAATGCCTTCCTCTCTCTGAGTCTTTTTCTGTCTAGTTGCATACCTGAGTATTTCTTTTCCTGGCATAGATTTAGACCAGGAGTCGGCAAACTACAGTCACAGGCCAAATCTGGCCCACTGCATGGTTTCATATGGCCCATGAGCTCTGAATGGTTTTCTCATTTTTCAATTGTTGGAAAAAAAATCAAAAGAGGAATATTTTGTGACACATAAAAACTGTATGAAATTCTAAGTTGAGCATCCATAAATAAAGTGTTCTTGGAACACAGCCAACATGAGATAGGACTGTCTAGGGCTGCTTTTGAGTAGTTGCCATAGAGACCATTTGTGGGTTTTTTTTTTTTTGAGGAAGATTGGCCCTAAGCTAACATCTATTACCAATCTTCCTCCTTTTTTCCTTTTTTCTCCCCAAAGCCCCAGTAGATAGTTGTATGTCATAGTTGTACATCCTTCTAATTGCTCTATGTGGGATGCTGCCTCAGCACATCTTGATGAGTGGTGCGTAGGTCCGTGCTCAGGATCTGAACCAGCGAACCTTGGGCCACCGAAGTGGAGCACAGGAACTTAACCACTATGCCAACAGACTGGCCTCACGTTTGTGTCATTCTTATCCTTTGCACTGCTGCTTGGTGCACTGCAAGTCACAGTGATGAAGTTATAACTCAACATCATTTAGAGTGCCATGCATATAACTGTACCACATTTAAAAAAAAATCACCAATGCATACCCATCATGTCAAAACAAGAAAAGTGGGTTTAGAATGCTGTGCTTTTAAGGCACAGTGGAGTGTGGATTATTTTGTTATCCAATTAGATGGCAAAGTACTGTGTTTATTATGCAATGACACTAAGCTGGGCTAAAAGAATACAATATGCATCAGCATTATTTCAGACTAAGCATTCATCATAATATTCCTGATGATCAGAATGAATATTCCCAATGATCAGCAATGATCAGAAAAATTAGAACATTTAAAACATTGTGTCTAATCACAGCAGAATTTCTTCCCAAAAGTAAAAAATGAAAATTTGGCTGCAACAAAAGTAGGTTTCCTAGTGTCCCAGTTGTTAACCAAGCAAGGAAAACTGTTTGCCATGGGTGAGTTGATGAAATTGTTTGATTGCAGCAGCCAAAACAATATGTCCAGAGAAAATAAACTTGTTTAAAACGTTTAGCCTGTTGGGAAGGACAGTTGCTCAAAGAGTTGAGGATATTGGGAGCAATATCAGTAGTTTTGGTAGGCCAAAAAAGGGCCCCCAAAAAGATATATCCACATCAAATCCATCCACATCAAATCCTTGGTATCTGTGAAAGTGACCTTACTTGGAAAAAGGGTCTTTGCAGATCTAATTAAGTTAAGGGTCTTGAGATTCAATCATCCTGGATTATCTGAGTGGTTCCAAATCCAATGACACGTGTCTTATAAGAGATGCACAGAGGAGACACATACAGAAAGAAGAGAAGATGATGAGAAGATAGAAGCAGAGATTGGAGCGATGTGGCCACAAGCCAAGGAAGCCAGCAAACACCAGAAGCTGGAAGAGGCAAAGAATAGATTCTCTGTTAGAGAGAGTGTGGGCCTGCTAACACCTTGATTTTAGACTTCTGGCCTCCCGAACTATGAGAGATACATTTCTGTTGTTTTAAGCCACCAAGTTTGTGGTAATTTGTTATAGCAGCCCTAGGAAACTTATATAGTAGTCAATTAAAAAACAAGTCAAATGATTTTGAGTGGTTTTCCTTGGCTCTTGATGAATTGACAGATGTTACCGATACTGCTGGTTGTTGTTTATTTAAGAAGTCATTGCTGAGGCTGATGTGACTGAGGAGTTAGCCTCTATGAATAGTCTGCATGGACAACTAAAGGTAAGAATATTTTCAAAGAAGTTGAGGAAACACTAACTCAGTACGACCTAAAGTGGAATCTGCTAAGATGTGTTACAACTGATGGGGGCAAAAACACGTGTAGGGCAGAAAATGGGTTTACCGGACAAATTTACAAAGCTTGTGAAAATGTACAGCATTAAAAACCTACACTTATTTTCCTAAAAATATTTTAATCTATCACGTGTTATTGAACCTGTAGCGTCAACAGTTAACTTCATTCACTCTCATAACCTTAACCATCTTCAGGTCCATGGATTTTTTTTTTTTTTTGTGAGGAAGATCAGCCCTGAGCTAACATCCATGCTAGTCCTCCTCTTTTTGCTGAGGAAGACTGGCTCTGAGCTAACATCTATTGCCAATCCTCCTCCTTTTTTTTCCCCCAAAGCCCCAGTAGATAGTTGTATGTCATAGTTGCACATCCTTCTAGTTGCTGTATGTGGGACGCAGCCTCAGCATGGCCCCTGAGACCGGAGAAGCAGTGCGTCAGTGCGCGCCCAGGGTCCGAACCCAGGCCGCTAGTAGCGGAGCACAGGCACTTAACCGCTAAGCCACAGGCGGGCCCAGGTCCGTGGATTTTTGTCAGAAATAGAAGCTGAATATCTTGACTTGTTCTACGACACAGCAGTTGAATGGATTAGCCGTGGTAAAGATTTATGGTGATTTTGTGAGCTTAGGACTAAAACTGAAATTTTTCTGAATGAGAATTGCCCTCAACCCGTATCATAGAACAATGAATGACTTAAAAATTAGCTTCTGCTACAGACTTGATAACGTTTCTTAATGATTCCAACTTAACATTACGAGGCAAAACAGCACTTATATGCAAAATTTATAATGCAGTGAAGTCATTTTGATAACAATTAACATTGTTTGAGTCACAAGTTAAGGCAAGTTGTTTTATATGCTTCGTGTGCTGTCAAAAGTTAAATAAGAATCAAGATCTCCTTTCCCACACAAACGTGCAGCAGATATATTTTTCAAGCTCAAACTACAGTTCCAGCATGTTTTTTCAGACCTTGATGCAAATGCAAAAGAAATTTCCATTATTTCAAAATCCATTTAACTGTGCAATTCAAGAGCTTCCACCTAATGGTCAATTGGAAATGATTAATCTGCAATGTAAATGACCTGCTAAAAGGCAAATATCAAGAGAAGAATTTTATAAACGCCTTCTGGTGCTGAATATGATCAATTGGAATCATAAGCTCATGGGTTGATATCAGATTTGGCAGTACTCATCTGTGTGAAAAAACACTTCAAAAATGAAGTGGGGGGCCGGCCCCGTGGCTTAGCGGTTGAGCGCACGCGCTCCGCTATTGGCAGCCCAGGTTCGGATCCCTGGCGCCCACAGACGCACCTCTTGTCCCACCATGCTGAGGGGGCGTCCCACATACAGCAACTAGAGGGATGCGCAACTATGACGTACAACTATCTGCTGGGGCTTTGGGGAGAAAAGGGGAAAAAAAAGAGGAGGATTGGCAATAGATGTTAGCTCAGGGCTGATCTTCCTCACAAAAAAAAAATGAGGTGGGTAAAAATCTCACTGTAGATTTGCATCAACAGATGAACCTTGCAATCAATTTTAATGATAGGGAACACTAACTTCGAGCCACAATTAAGGGAAATGTTATCCTCCACACCCCACCCTCACCCCCCCAAATAGAAGTCCATTGTTATTAGTAGGCCTATACTAAAAAAACTTATACTCAATTATTACTATTGTATTTTGAATTTCTTCAATTAAAAGAAAATTGAAGATATTTCTTTCCTCTCTTGTTATGTAAGCACCTACATTAGATCCTAGATTTTGCCTCTCCGCCCACAAAGTCTTAACTATTTACAGAGGTTTGCTGATGTCTGCGCTAGAACAACGTTCTGGAACTAAACATGGGTGCCCCTTTAGGAACCTGCAACTCAGACCAAGGGACACATGACTGCGCCAAGGTCCTCCTGCACAGGGCAGCTGTCAGCTCCTCCCCCGCCCACAGGGTGGCTGTCAGCTCCTCCCTTGCTCTAGCTGCTCCCCACCGGCGTTCAAGACCGCCCCGCCCCGCCCGGCGCTGAGAGCGCATGCGCAAGCGAGTCTTTCGCGGGCACGTCTGCACAGGCGCAGACGGTCCGAGGCCGCTGATTGGGGTTGCGGGTGGGTGCTGTGCTGGAAAGTGCGTGTTCCAGGTAGTTTGTGCCAGAGGGATTGTACCCACTCGGCTGGACCTAGTGAGCTGGAGCTGTCGCTTTTGGAGTGTGTGGGCTCACCGGGCTCCCTGGGCTTCGGTTTGATGCTGTGTGGGGTGGATGGCCCTGGGGGCAGGTCCTGGCTTCTCGGACACTTCAGCTTATCCTGGATGAGGTTTTCTTTTTCTTTCTTTTTTTTTTTTTTTTTTAATTTTATCGTGAAATATAGCATATATCTAGAAAAGTGCGCTAAACAGACAGGTACAGCTTATTGGTTTATCAAAGTCATTCCTAAAAAACCACCTCCTATGTCAGGAAATAAAGCTTCACCAGCCTCCCAGAAGCCCCTCTTGCTCTCTCCCAATCACCACCTCCTCCAAAGTAACCGCCTTAAAAAAAAAAAAAAAAAAAAGCGTGGCAATCATTTTATTGCTTATATAGTTTTACCACCCAAGCATGCGTCACTCGACATTATAGTTTAGTTTGCCCTTTAAAAAAAATTATGTATTGTACAGTCTGCGCTTGTGTCTGGCATCTTTTTACTCAATGTTACATTTATGAGGTTGACCCATGCTGTTGTGCGTGGCTGTAGTTTCATTCTTGCTGCTGTATAATAGTCTAACATGAATATTTTGCAATTTTATTCATTCTACTGTTGATGGACATTTGGGATATGGCTTTTTTCCCAAAGTTTTGCTATTATGAATAACACTGCTATGAATCTTTTAATCCTCTCAACAGCTCTATAAAAAAAGCATTATCCGTTTTTAGGGGTGAGGGAAACCATCTCAGAAAGGTTAAGTTGTTTCCTCAAGACAATGACGCTAGTAAGTGGAGGAGTCAGATTCTAACTGCAGACTCTGCCTCCTGAGAAGGTTTCAGAATCTTTCCGTGTAGAAATCAGTAGAGAAGGGAGTGCCAAAGGTAGCAGGACCTTCTGTGGAGTACCTCTGATCAGCCATATGCCTGGGCTGGCCCTCTTTGTTTTTTATCAACTTTATTGAGATGTAATTATATATGACTATATTTTAAATGTACAGATCAGTGAATTTGGGCAAATGTGTGCACCTATGATCAAGATACAGCACATTTCTGTCCATCTCAGAAATTTTCTTCCTGCAGCTTTGCCACCAAACTTCCCACACCCCATACAAATGGAATCATGTAGAATGTACTATTTTGCGTCTCGCTTCTTTTGTTCTGTATTCTATTTTTGAGATTCGTCCATATTGTGGATCTCAGTAGTTGGTTCCTTTCTTTTATTGCTAAATAGTATTAAGTCGTGTAAATACACCACAATTTGTTTATTCATTCACCATTTGGATTGTTTCCAGTTTGGGGCTATTTGTGTGTGTGTGTGTGTGTGTGTGTGTGTGTGTGTGTGTGAGGAAGATTATCCCTGAGCTAACATCCAATGCCAATCCTCTTTTTGCCGAGGAAGATTGGCCCTGGGCTAACATCTGTGCCCATCTTCCTCTACTTTATACGGGACTCCACCACAGCATGGCTTGATAAGCAGCGTGTTGTCCACGCCCGGGATCGGAACCTGCAATCCCCGGGCCACCACAGTGGAGCGTGCAAACTTAACTGCTACGCCACCGGGCCTGCCCTGGGGCTATTTTGAATAATTTTGAATGAATCTATGAACATTCATAGACAAGTTTTTTGTGGATATATGTTTTCATTTCTGTTGGGCAAATATCTAGGGGTGGAATTGCTGAGGTATATAGCCAGTGTGTGTTTAACTTTATAAGATACTGTTGGACAGTTTTCCAAAGTGGTTTCACCGTTTTACACTTCCACAAGCAGTTCATGAAAGTTCCACTTCTTCGAGATCGTCCCTACTTCATAGAGCACACGAATCGATTTCTGCCCCTGCCCCAAAGACTCCAGTCACTTTGTCTGCCCATAGGTCTGAAATCCGCCTCCTTAGCTCACGGGGCTCCCGCTGGCTGCACCAAAGGGAGATAGAGAGTAAGTGATCATGGTGTTACTGCACCAGGTCCATTTTTGCCCACCACCCGGAAATCCAAACACCAAGACAACGAGATTGCAGCAGAGAGAGAGGGTTTAATAATCACAAGGCAGCCAAATGAGGAAACAGGAGAATGAATCTCAAATCCTCTTCCCTGAAAATAGGGACTCAGGGATATTTATGGGGTAGGAGGCAAGGTGGTCTGAAATGATTGGAGGTGAGGAGAGATAAGGTAATTGATGATCTGCGCAAGCATAGTCAGGCTTCATGCCTCTTCGTAGGATGCATGTTCACAGAATGGCGGCGTTAGCATGCCCTGAGGGTGCAGTTCCAAGCTCTTAACATCAAAAGGTTGCTCATCGGGCATATGTCTGCGTGAGCCCAGTTGATGTGTTGGTGGTCTCAACCAGCCTGAAGTGGACAAGGGGTTCCAATTCCTGAAAAAAATAGCTCTAACACCCATTACCATGGAGTCCTAGGCTCCAGAGAGATGTTATCTATAGGAACCTAGTGGGAGTCAGCATATTGCCTAGACAGTACAGTGAACAATGGGTAAATTTATCATGCAGATTTAAGTCCTAGCCTTCTGTTCTGATAAGTTTGTAGGTAAGGCCATCCCCCCCTTCTTCCTGGTACAGAGAAGAAGATACCTTTACGAATGGAGATTTCCTTTACAAATGTAAATGTCTCTTACAAAGGGTAACCAGAACTAAGAATGGGCTTAACAAGGATCCTCCAAGATACCCGGAGATGTCTACAGTGATGGCCTGTCCTGGGGGCAGGCCTTCCATCTCAAACTATTCGTCAGTTAGTGGGGGTGCGGGTCAAAGTGTCTTTCAGGCAAAGACATATTTTGAAGTGGCCAATTCAGATCCCCCATAGTTACTAGCTGCTTAATCATCAATGGCTAACTGTTTGCCAGTTTCTTTTGTGTGTGTGTGTGTAAGGAAGATCAGCCCTGAGCTAACATCCATGCCAATCCTCCTCTTTTTTGCCAAGGAAGACTAACCCTGAGCTAACATCCGTGGCCATCTTCCTCCACTTTATGTGGGCCACCACCACAGCATGGCCTGACAAGCGGTGCGTCAGTGAGCGCCCGGGATCCAAACCCAGGCCACCAGCAGTGGAGCGTGGGCACATAACTGCTACACCATGGGGCCGGCCCCTGTTTGCCAGTTTCAGTGGGACTCAACCCCAGGAGTTTCTCTTCTCTCAAGGATTACAGTCTGTGGTCTAATTACAGTCTTCCTGTGGTCTAATGCCTAAAAAGAGTTGCTGCTATTTTTTGGTCCAGTTTTGCTTTTATTTACAATAGGAGAGCTTATTCTGTACTAGTTACTCTATCATAGCTGGTACCTGAAGTCCTCCATGCTGTGTGTTTTTTTTTGGGGGGCTATGTGTTGAAGTCTCAAAGAATCACTCTTTTTTGTTGATGCCTTATGATAATAATGGCTGGGAAACTCATGTATATGAATTAAAAATGTGCAGAAGGAAGGTTATTAAAAGAGTGCCTGGTTTATCAACTTGCACTGAATAAAACTCACCAAACTAAAAGCCCTGTGTAAGTGTTATCTGTGCAGTCTCCTTCATAAGCAGGGCACCGAGCGAAATCATAATCAGAAGCTCTTTTTACTGAGGATTTAGTATGAAGAAGCACTGTCTTGGGTACCAGAATCAACCCAGATGTCATCAAGTGCGTTGTCTCTCTAAGGCACAGTGGAAGCCACGTGTAATCTGAAGGTCGTCCTGCTAATGGAATCAGCATGGCAGTTAGATGAATGGTTAATGGCAGCAAGCTATGACAGCCCAGCGCATCCAGCTTATAACAGGGAGAGTCTGGCCAGTGGGATCAGAAATACATGATGTCTGCCATACCTGCTGCATCCGTCTCCACCTAAGACAGAACCTTTCCTTTGGAACAAGAAATACTTGAAGTTTGGTGATTAAAACTCATTCTTCTCTGTACAGCCCTTGGACAGGAAGCATGTGTTGCTCTGACTTTTTTTTTTTTGCTTTGCTTGGATGACTCTGCATATCTCTGCTCCGATCCCTTATACATGATCTCAGAGTTGAGCTCACAGATGGCAATTCCATTTTCCTCATTTCAAGGTTTGTAGGGAGCATCTCTCTGTAGCTCCGAGTACTGAAGATGGTCGAGCACATTAATCCTTTGCTGCATTCCAAGCCTACATTTCTATTACAGAATATCTTGTCTGGCTCTGGGCTGTCCTACCTTTTTTGTGCCCTACAGGTACAGCACTCTTTTCTGCCCCTGGCTGAAGGAGACATCGAATAAGGAATTCCTACTCAGAATGAGTCGTTGGATTGTGTTCCTTCCATCTAATGATTCTGAGAGACTAAGTTCCTGTGTCCTTTTCACATTTTGAAATTGAAATGTGTCGGCTGCCTTGGAGAAAAGGCAACTTAATTTGGTTCTGCAAAATCAAAGTGTGTTTGACAACTGGAAGGTTTTTGACAGAGAAAGCACTGCAAAATCTGTATGTTTGCTATGGCTGCTGTAACAAAGTACTACAAACCAAGTGGCTTAAATGACAAAAATTTATTGTCACCGTTCTGGAGGCCAGAAGTCCGAGATCAAGGTGTCAGTAGGGTTGGTCCCTCCTGAGGGCTGTGAGGGAGAATCCGTTCCATGCTGCACTCCTAGCTTCTGGTGGTTTGCCGGCAATCTTGGCATACCCCAATCTCTGACTGCCTTCACATTCCATGGCGTTCTCCATGTGTGTTTGCCTTATAGGTCCCATGGCTGTGTCTGAGGCATCTTCCCATAGCCCAAGTTCCAGGGGGAGGCAAACTGACATGGGTTTGGTATCCTTCTTCCCCTGCCACGGGTAATGGTACTTCCCCAGCACTCAGGAAGTTTACAGAAACAGGTGGAGTCCATGCAGCCTGATGAAGTTATAATGCAGTGTAGTGAGATGGGCTCTGGACTTGAGTCAAAACCCGTAGGCCTCACTGTGTCACTCTGAGCATCAACAGCCCCATCTGCAAACTGAAGTGAAACAGGTTACTTCTTATGGTCCCTCCAGCTCTAAAGGCAAATTCTTGCAGCAGCTGGGAATCAAGTCTTAATCCCTGAATTTAGAGATGAGCCCCATGCTGTGTGTCCACTAGGAGGCATGGATTCACTGTCCCATGAACAGGATGCCTCACCTTACTGGATGTCAGTTTATGGAAAAAAAAAAAAAGAGAGAGAGAGAGGGTGGGATAAGAAATCTCTTTTTAGTTTTTCCCTCAATACCAAGCTACTTTAGATCAAGACTTATGTCAAGGCCATTTAGGGCAATAAGAAAAACTGAGTGTTTTGTGACTTTCTGCATTAGTGTGAATTTCCCCAGACTTGACCCCTTACCCATGAGGAAGCATCATTTTTTCCTAATATGTTAAACTCGGAGATCATTGACTTGTTAAGTCACAGAATTTCAGACCTAGAAGGGCTCTTTGCAGTTGAGGAAATGGACCAGAGTGGAGACTGGCTAGCTCAAGGTCACATGGCAAGTGAGTGGCAGGGCCAAGACTAGAAAACATCAAAGCCGGTTTCTCAGCTCTATAACGAGAGGTAATCTTTGAAGTTCCTTTAGGCCTAAGAGTCTGATGTTCTGGCCTTGCTTATCTAGCCAGTGATCTCTGATGCCCCATGATGGTTCTAACTACGTATTAAATTTTGTTTGGTAGGTTGACTTTTTTTTAATAGACTTTATTTTTTACAGCATTTTTAGGTTCACAGCAAAATTGAGCAGAAAGTACAGAGATTTCCCATATTCCCGCTACCCTCACAGATGCATAGCCCTCCCTGTTATCAACATCCCCCACCAGAGTGGTATAGTTATTACAATTGATGTACCTACATTGACACATCATCACCCAGAGTCTATAGCTTACATTAGGGTTCACTCTTGGTGTTGTACATTCTATGGATTTAGATAAATTTATAGTGATATGTATCTACCCTTATAGTATCGTATACAGTAGTAGTTTCACTGCCCTAAGAATCCTCTGGGCTTTGCTTATTCATCTCACCCTCCTCCCCAACCTCTGGCAACCAGTGTTATTTTTATTATCTCCAAAGTTTTGCCTCTTCCAGAGTATCATATAGTTGGAATCATACAGTATGTAGCCTTTTTAGCTTGGCGTCTTTCACTTAGTAATATGCGCTTAAGTTTCCTCCATGTCTTTTCATGGCTTGATAGCTCATATCTTTTTAGTGCTGAATAATATTCCATTGTCTAGGATGTACCTCAGTTTATCCATTCACCTACTGAAGGGCGTCTTGGTTGCTTCCAAGTAGGTTGGTTTTTTAAATGTGCAGAGATGGATTATTCAAAACCTCCCTCATCAGAATGAGACTCAATTAAATCTCCAATTAAATCCATTAAAACGGTGGTTCTCTGGACTTTTGGATTACACAAAGCAGTAAAATTAACAAAAATGTTTGGGCATCTATGTCGGGTTATTTTTACTGTTTTTATTTTAAATCTGTCACTTTTACGATCCTACTGTTATAAAAGACATTTTAACTCAAAAAGTAGAGGGTACACAATCTCAGAATACATCACAGTGAGAGAAATAAATTCCTTTATGAAAAACTGTTGCATTGCTCTTGTTTTCCTCGTTTTGCACAAATCAGTAAGATTCTGTCACCCCCCGAACCCAGCCTACACGTCAGCCCCAGGAACCATTGCTTTAAGGAACTAGCTAATGTTACAGAAGTTCCTCTGCAAAAGAGCTCTTCTGCCTATGAATGGCTCCCTTCAAGAGATGATGGAGGCTGAAGACATTTCCAAGCTGGCAAGAGAAAACAGTGAGAGTGAGAAAGTCTGTCTTTTAAAGCTGAAATTCCAAAGAACTTTCTGGGAGAAGACTGTAACTTCTACTTCTATATAACAAAACACTTTTGAGGCCTACAATGCACTAAAAGTAAAACGGGGGCAAAAAGAGAAAAAGTTTCCTTCAGTGAATGTAAGCATGCTGGACCAGTAAGATGTAGGTTAAATCTTAGAACCATGGTGTAGACTGCCGCTGTGTGGACCCCTCACGCTCACATTCAGCAAAATCAGAGCAGGCAGTGAAGGGAGAGGGTAATAATCCCAAAGACAAGTTGAGAAACTAGAATTCTTGCTTTTATTTGCTCAGTGGTTTTTTGGCAAACAGTCTAAACCCAGTCTACAGTATTAAAGGACACTATACGATTATTAGCAATGTCCACCGAGATTGTGCTAGAACTTCTTTGTTTATTTATTCATTCATTCATTCATTAAGGTCATATTGGTTCGTAACATTGTGTAAATTTCAGGTGTACATTATTATATTTCAGCTTCTGTATAGACTGCATCGTGTTCACCCCCAAAAGTCTGGTTTCCATCCATGACCATACACATGTCCCCTTTCCCCCTTTTGCTCTCCCCTCACTCACTTCCCCTCTGGTAGCCACCAATCTATTCTCCATATCTACGTGTTTGTTTATCTTCCACATATGGGTGAAATCATACAGTATTTGTCTTTCTCTGTCTGACTTATTTCACTTATATATATACACACTACATCTTCTTTATCCATTCATCCATTCATTGATGGGCACTTAGGTTGCTTCCAAGTTTCGGCTATTGTGAATAATGCTGCAATGAACATAGGGGTGCACATATCTTTTCTGGAACTTCTAAAACGATGTTCCAGTTTTGACAAACCACATGTTCCTTACAGCAATTGTGCCCTTCACTTTGTCTCTCATCTTATATTGTCTGAGAAAAGATATACTTAAAATAAAAAACTTCATCCCTTTGTGGGAATTACTAGGTATTTACAAGTCAGGGTATAATTCCTATAATTCCTTTTGGTCATAAGACTGTATCCATGTTCTGTTTACTGGTAATGCCGCATTTTGCTATCTCTGACTGTACTCTGCCTCTCTTCTTCTAATAGCTAAGAATCAATCCAGGACTCTTCCTAGATGGTAGGGGCTCTCAGGGCAATCCCCAGGCATTGTGTGCTCCTGAGAAAACCAGGAGCTCAGGGGGATTTCTACCTACAGGAAAACATAACTGCATGGAATGTAGAGGTTCTTGCCATGACATGTCTCCTGAACTTGAAGTTATGCAGAAATATCTCGCTTCCTCTGAGAATCTGAAAGAAAACATTCTAGGTGAGCTGGAAAAGGGGACAAGTTGAAATTAGAAGAAAAATTGTTTAGGATGATAAAGTCTCTGCTATTATATTAAGCTCAGTTTTCCCTAACGATAATTATAGATTACTGGCAAAGCCTTTTTCACTAGGGTAGGCCTTAAGGCTCTTAGGAATGTTCTAGAATCCTTCAGGAGAATGTTAGGGATAGTTCTACTGTCCCTGCAACTTAGGGTCTCATCACCTTAAGAGTTGTGATGTTTGACCACTAGATTTTTACATAATTAAAATAACTTTTAAAATAAAGTAGAAAGTAAGAGAAAATATTAAAATAATATATCCTCATTTCAGAAACTTTGGGAAATACAGAAATGAAAGTTATTGCCATAATCTCACCACCTGATCACACCATGGCTATATTTCTTCTATTATTCTTCCTGTGTATTTTTTTAGACACAGCGGTAATCATGGTATCCTGAAAACCCTATACTCTTTTGTTACTTTTGTGTGTGTGTGTGTGCATTTTATCATGTCACCACTTCATGAGTCTCACTTTTACTGGCTATGAAATTCCTTCTTGTGGGTAGCACATTTCAGTTAAATTATTCCCTTGTTGAGTTTGAAGACAAGAAGGTTTTTGTTTTTGCTGTTGTTGTCCACTGGAAATCTATGAAAGCGTCCATTTTGCCAAGCCCTTGCCTATGTTAGCCATTGTTATATTTCAAAATCATTATTAATTGAATAAATAAAAATAGTAGCTCGTGTTTAATATATATTTCTTTGATTACCAGTGAAGTTGAACACTATTCCATATTCTTTTGTTTGCACCTTCTATTTTGGTGACGTCCTAGTTAAGTCTTGCAGGCAGAACCAACTACACTGATGTTTCCCATCTATGACCATTTAGAGATTAGCAGTAAATGTTCAAAGGGGGAGAATTCCACACAGAATGGGAGTGAGGGGGCTGAAATACTTAACTGCAATGATCAAATCTACTATCTTAAATATAATTATAAACAGATGAAATGTTATTTTGAAATGAAAGACTGGAACTCTTTTCTCTCTTCATTCTCAGAGTAGTTTTAATTTGATTCAGCACATATATTTGACATTCAACATGTCTACACGTGAATTGAAGTGGACAGTTTTTTGTCTAATTCCTCCAGTGGCCAGTGAGGATGAGAAAACAGGTACATACAAGATGATTCACTGAGGGCCCCTTTGAATAAAGGATTCACATATTCCAAGATTCCAAAAGTATAATCTTAGGTGCTTTTCTGCTACTGTTGAAATAGTTTGAAGGCTCTCTGACTGGTTTTACCATCAGATTTCTGACCTCACTCTTTTGCCACGTTTTTCCATTTCTTTGTATCTTTTCAGTTAATCAGCACCATAAATTCTTTTTCAGGTCATTTCTATTTGCTTTATATTACTAACTGACATCTACTGAGTATTGCCTGCACAAAACACGGGGCTTAGTACTTTTTAGGCATTACTCATTTAATCCTTACAACACCCTACGTGTTAGTGGTGTCTAGTGGTAGTTACTAGAATCCTCATTTTACAAACGTGGGCACGGAGTCTCCAAGAGACAAGCCAGCTTGCCCTGGACCCACAGCAGAGATTCTAGAACCACTACAACATATCACCTCAAACCTGCAGTCCTGAAAAATATACTCTCCTCTTAAATCTCATGCCATATGGCCTAACAGTTGTACATAGTAGATGCTCATTAAAATCCTTGCTGACTAAAAAGGGGATCTACTTGTTTAAAAGATTTTGTGTCTCCAAGTGAAGCAGTTTCTCTGCCTCTCTACAAACTATAAGCTCACTTAGTGGGGAATTTCTAGGAACATTTCTTGGGGCTGAGGTGGATTAAAGCATTTTAAGAGTCTTTGGAATAACCTGAATGAGAATAGAATAGACTTTTTGATCTGAAAAACTCTTTATTACAGGAAAACCAATAAGCTGTGGATAAACTATGTAGGGGAAGAGGGAGAATCGCCCTCTGCCCTTTCCCTTAAGGCTCTTATGGCTGGCAAAATAATTAAAAGACAGGTTAGCAGGAGAAAATAATACCAAGTTTAATAACATGTATACATGGGAGAAACTCAGAAATGAGCAGCTGGTCCCTCTGTCTAAGCTGCTTGCTTAAATATTGTAGCTAAAGGCGAGGAAGGTGTTGGGGGTGGGTAGTGGTTTGAGATTTCAGAGGGGAAGAAGACAAATCACAAGAAATGCAAATGTTTGTCTGACAACTCTTTTCAGGGCCACCTATAGAGAATGTGGCCAGGGAGAGACAGAATTTTTGATAAGAGGTGCTTGGTGCCTTTCCTACTGTAACATCTATTTTACATTATATTACAGCCATCATGATAATAACTCCTTCCTGAAACAGATCTTTTATTTTAAATTCTTCAGGCAGTTTGGGAAGGGAAACTCAAATGTTCTTCCTGAGTTTTCTCAGTCTTTATTTTCTTCAGCTCGAAATAATCCACATACCAGAGTGGTGCATCTTGGGGTGGCCTTCCCTAAGCACCATCATGAGATTTTAGCAAAGAGTAGAACGTTTACTATCCCTCCAACTTTCAAAGACAAAATTTTGTCCTGTTTTCCAGATGAAATGATGTCCGTGTTCCAGACTCAGAATTGTTTCAGGGCAGCCCCTGAAGCCACAAGGAAACAGACTTTCCTCTTGAGCCTTCAGAATAGATGCAGGCCTGATGACAACTTGATTTTTAGCTCTGTGAGACCTGCTTGGACTTCTGACCTCCAGAACTGTAAGATAATAATTAGTGTTGTTTAAGCCACTAAGTTTTTGGTAATTTGTTACAGCAGCCATAGGAAACTGTCTTTGGGGTTTTTTTGTTGTTGTTTTGCTTTCTCTTTTATTATTTTAAACTTCCCCATCCTTTTCTGTATTTGGACCTGAGGAGGTCTGTCAAACACAAACTTGCCCACAAGGTGACCCTTTCTCTAGGAACATATCTTGACCATTTATTAAAGTGGGAAAAACAGATTGGTAATGTCGGGGAAGAGGGAGAATCCCCCTCTGCCCTTTCCCTTAAGGTTCTTATGGCTGGCAAAATAATTAAAAGACAGGTTAGCAGGAGAAAATAATACCAAGTTTAATAACATGTATACATGGGAGAAACCAGGGAAACTGAGTTTCTCCACACAATGGCAGAGATTCTAGTCTTAAATACCATCTTCAGCTAAAGACGAAGGAGGATGGTGGGGGTGGGGAGGGAGACAGAAATCACAGTAATCAAGGGTATGTAGATTTAAGGCCTTATCCTCCACAATGATAAGTTTCTAGAGAGGCCATCCCCTCTTCCCCCCAGAGAGAGAGAGATACCTTTACAAATGGAGATTTCCCTTATAAATGTAAATGTTTGTCTGGAAACTCTTTGCAGGGCCACCTAGAAAATGTGGCCAGAGAGAGACAGAATTTTTGATAAGATGGGCTTGTTGATGCCTTTCCTATTGTAACGTCTATTTTACATTATATTACAGCCATCATATGATAGTAACTCCTTCCTGGAACAGGTCTTCTAAGTTAAATTCTTTAGGCAGTTAGTGGGGGAGGTCAAATGTCTGTCAGAGAAAACAATCAAGATAAAGAGACATATTTCAGGGTGGCCCAATCTTGATCTCCCACAGTAATGGCAGGAGGCATAGAATGCTAGCTAGTGTATTTTCAGGGCTTTAAAAGTTGCAAAACTTTTTTCTAAATCACATATTCTGTACCATATATGCACCTAAAAACCTAACGTTGTAAGACCATAAACGAATTGCCAGACTGTTTTTGGAATAGCTAGAATAGGGCAAGTATGGGACAAAAATGCATTGAGGGCCAGCCCCAGTGGCCTAGTGGTTAAGTTCAGCATGCTCCACTTCAGCAGCATGGGTTTGGTTCCCAGTCACAGACCTACACCACTCTTCTGTCAGTGGCCATACTGTGGCGGCAGCTTAGTGACTTGAAAAAACAACAAACATTTATTGTCTCACCTAGTTTCTCTGGGTCAGGAATTCGAGAGCCACTTAGCCGGGTAGATCTGGCCCCAAGTCTCTCATGGCGCTGTGGTCAAGATGTCAGCCACGGGTGCCGTTGATCTGAAGTTTGGTTAGGGCCGGAGGACCTGTTCCCAAGGTGGCTGGCTCACATGGCTGGCCAGGGAGTGCTAACTCTTGACAGGAAGTCTCAGTTGCTCATCACAAGGAGCTCCCCATAAGGCTGCTTGAGTGTCCTTACAACATGGCAGCTGGCATCCCACAGAGCAAGCAGTTCAAGAGAGTGAGGCAGAAGCTTCAATGCCTTTTATGACTAGCCTCAGAAGTCGTGTACCATCACATCCACAACATCCAACTGGATACACAGGTCAGCCCTATTCACTATGGAGGAGACTACACAAGGGCATGACTACCAGGGGAAGGGATCATTTTAGAGGCTGCCTTCCACCCCCGGGGGAGAAGGTTTTGTTTTGTTTTCAGCCACAAAGCCTTTCTTATCTCATAAATCCCTAGAGATGCAGAGTAGGAAAGAAATTCCAAGGTCAATTAGTCCAAACATCTAGCTCATATGAATCACTTCTTCAAAATCATACATTAAAAATACATTTAAAAATCTCTACTGATAATTTACAACTGAGTTGTATAAGCTTTGCCTCATTCACATTAGAGTCTCAATATCTCCAAAGAGCAGAAACCCTGCCTTCTACTTCTGAAACCCTTAGAACATTTTGCCTGTTCCTTGGCACATAGGGAGGAATACATACATTTTTGTAAACATGACAAATTCCCAGTTGTCAATTGTCATTTGAAGATTAACTCATTGGTCAACATTCAGCCTCCTCTTAATTTGACGTTTCTGTGTGTTTTTAA
This sequence comes from Diceros bicornis minor, assembly GCF_020826845.1. Classification (NCBI taxonomy): domain Eukaryota; kingdom Metazoa; phylum Chordata; class Mammalia; order Perissodactyla; family Rhinocerotidae; genus Diceros; species Diceros bicornis. The sequence continues at coordinate 11,256,124 of NC_080770.1, forward strand.
AGTCTGGGTTTATGGGAGTGGCTGACTCCAGAATTTTAAGAGAAGTCAGCTGTATGAGGATATCTCTCTTCAAGCTGAGGTTGAATTTAGAGTTTGAATAGGAGCCAGATGGGGTATGCAGAACCAGAAATATTGCCCGTGCCCTTGTCCAGTGATGCCAGTGAGTGAAGCACATTCGACAGGAGTGATACGTGTCAATGGAGAGGTAGGCTAGTGGAAGACACAGCAGGGATCTACTGTGTGATTTTTAGGCAAGTTCCCTAATCACAACTATCTGAGCACCTGTTTCTTTATCACTCAATTGGGATAATAATGCCCGTGTTTTCAAAGATGTGCAGCAACGGGAACTCTCCTACTGGAAGGACCATAGATAGTTATAATTGCTTTACAGAGCACTGGCAATACCCAGCATAGCTAATGATGTAATACACATCCCAGCACTTCTGCTCTTGGTCTGACCCTAGAACAGAGGTTCTGAACCCTGGCTGTGTGTTAGAACCATCTGGGGGAATTGTTTTTTTCTTTAATCCTGATGTCTCAGCTCCACCCTCAGAGATTAAGATCTCATCAATTCTGGGACAAGGCCCAGAAATCGTTTTTTTTTTTTTTTTAAAGCTCCCGAGGCTATTCTAATGAGCATCCTGCCAGAGAGAAGCTCACACATGTGGACAAAGAGACATCCACCTTGTACCAAATACATAAATAAAACCAAGGGGAATTAAGCATCCAAATGTAAAAAGCAAATCTTTAAAATTCTTTTAAAAATGTGGAAGACTACTTTATGACCTTGGGATCCAGAAGGATTTCATAAGATTTAAAATGCGTAAAGCATAAAAGATAACATTGACATACTTGGCCTTGAAATGTAAAAATCTTGTATTTGGAAACACATCCTAAATGAAGAGGAAAGATAAGCCACAGACTGAAAGCGTTTTGTGAATCATACAACCAAACAAAGGATTAGTGTTCAGAATATAAAAGTAATTAAAACGTGTTAATAAGAAAAAGATGAAATATCTAATTATCATTACTTATTATTATGAGACTAGATAAATAAAATGAGCATAGTTGTGCAAGGAATTTTTCAGCAGTAAAAAGCGAATCAACTATGTATTAACATATAGACACGTATACGTATGTTAATATATATGTGTATGTATTAACATGAATAATTCTTAAACACAATATTGATGAATAAAAGGAAGAACTTCAGAATGATACAGTATGACATCATTTTTCTGAAAAAATTTGAAACATACAAATCAATACTGTATGTACTTAGGACATCTCTAGAGGTTGTACAAGTATAAATACACACAGAGGTCTGCAAAAGACTCTCCTGAATTTTATTTTTACCTCCAAGAAGAAAGGGAAATAGAATCAGGGCTTCATATATATCTGTAATATTTTAGGTGTTCAGCTGAGACATAAAAACACGAATGTCTGTTGTATCATAATCTATACTTTTTGTATGCTTTAAAATATTATAAAAATTCTTGAAAAATTTAAAAATTAGCTCTAGTGCCTTTGGGGGAGTAACCCTCTAGAACCACAATAGACTCATCAGCGTGAAACCTTGATCTGATTACCCTGGTTCTGTGAACTGTCATTTTCACAAACTTTCGCAAAAAAGAGGAGGCAAATGAACTTGATGAGAAACCAAGACAGGAAGTCTTTAGTTCATCCTAAATTGTAAATATTGTGGTTTTTAACTTCCTGTGTGTGATAAACCCTTAAGTGCCCATTTGGGGGCGCCAAAGAACAGCACAGGCCCGCAGAGCCCGGGTCCTCCCAGGGGGAAAGAATGGGCCGGTTCACCTGTTCCACACTGGTTAATTATCAAACTACCAGCCGGCTTCTTGCCTGCTGGAGTGACTTGTGATGATGGTAGCATCATGCTGTCTTTAATGCCCTTGGCTTGACATAATAAGGGTTTGCGGAGCCCCTGAAACACAGCTTATTTTCCATCTGAGTACTTAGAGCCCTGAGAACTGAGTCTCGGGTGGCAGTGGTTCTCTCACTGGATGGGGTTGCGGAAAATTAATCTGGCTGAGCTGTTTTTCCGACGCCCCTGGGACCCTCGTTAACGTGAAATGAGACTGCATGATAAACTTTCATCTTTTTTCATCTCTTGAGAAATTGTCATATATTAAAAAATATCTTGAAAGAAAAAAAAGGGATAATCAAGGTTGTCACCCAAATGTTATAAAGAAAATTACATGATGCCCGGTGAAGATGTTAGAGTGAGCGACTTTCAAACTTGGGAAAGTCTTGCATACTTAAGAGGAGGGTCTTCTGAGAGGTCTTATTAAAATGATCTGGCCAGAACTTCAGGAGGAAGTCTTTCCATTTTATAGTAAAGGAACAGAAAAGATCACCAAAAAGTCACCTCTCCTAGTCCTCTAGACCAGCTCTGTCCAATAGAACTTTCTGCGATGACAGAAATGTCCACATCTGCTATGTCCAATCAGGTAGCCACTAGCCACGTGTGGCAGTCGAATGTTTGAACTGTGGCTAGTATGACTGAAGAACTGAATTTTAAATTTTATTTAATTTTAGTTCTTTTCAAGTAACCATAGGTGACTGGTGGCTACCAAATTGGACAGTGCAGGTCTAGATATTTTTAAATATGTATTTTTGTATGGCACCACTAACATATACACAAGAGAAAATTAGGTGTACATTAAATTCAAATTTGAGTGTACATACTTCTAAATTTTTCTCTACTGATGTCAAATGTACTTATAAAAACACACATTGTTCTTTACAAAAATGGGATCATATTTAACATATTGCTTTTAATGTTTAAAACAATTGATATACAGGGAACATCTCCCCACACCAGTACTTGATGATATATAATTTTTAGCAGCTGGAGTGTGCTCTGTTGAGTGGATAATAATGGACAGTTATTATTCTAAGCACGTGGCCCATGTTATCTCATGTAATCCTCACCACCCTATGAGCTAGACATTATCCCATTTTACAGATGAAGGCTCTGAAGTACATGGAAATTGACATGTAATTTGCTAAAGTCAGGCAGAGGCCACGCGCAGGATGGGTGGTGTTCCAAGGCTCCCACCCAGGTGGGCCGACTTCAGATCCTGCTGTTGAAATCTCTCTGCTTTAAATAAATTAAATAATTTTAAAATAAGCATGCAGGTCACGTAAAGGAAATCCCAACGGCTTTGTCCTTAGCTCTGATCTCACAGCTTGAACAAGTCCTTTGTGCTGCACTGGGGAATTGACAGGCCGCCTTTGAGTGGCTTTCTTGTCTGATGCGGACAAAGAGCTGAGCACATGAGCGTTCTTCTTTGCAACACAAGAATTGCCTTTGGGTGGTGTTGAGCCACATGTGTGGGGGGCTGTCTTCCACTGGGCGTCTAAAACCTCCTACTCCACAGCCATGAGTTACCTGCTTCGCTTCAGGGAACAGAGCCTGAAAGCAGATAACGAAATGGTGTAAGTGAGTCAACTTGCTTGTCTTCATAGCCAAGCTCCCACACCTTTCAAACAGCACATATACCTGTTGAGCGCCTATAGCGAGTGACCATCCGGGTGCTCCATGAGGAGATACGAAAGTATGTAAGGTGTGGTCCTTGCTTCCGAGGAGCTTCCAGCAGAGTGAAGACTTTAAAGCACGTCCGCCCAAATCCACATGGCAGCTTGTGTAAACAACATGGGCAAGACACGAGGCTCAACTGAGCAGAGAAAGGGAGAACTCCGCTCTAGAGAGAGCTCCATGAACAGGGTGATGTTTGACCCAGGAACTGAGCCATATAGTGGGTAAGCTTTCAGTTGGATGAAATCCAAAGTGGAGAAACAGACTGATATAAAAGAGCATTGGTTTTTGACTCGCAAAACCTTGTCTGAGTGAACTTGGGTAAGCCACTTCCTCCTCTTCCTCTCAGTGAGGGGCTTGCAGAGCTGGCAGCCACAGACACGGTTTCTTCATTTAAGCTTTCCATTCTAATTAGAAATGAATAAATGCTAATGGTCAAATAGAAATTAGAAAATCTACACAAATATAAAGAAGAAAACTTAAATTATACCCAGTCATGCCGCTTAGAAATAGTTCCTTCTAATCTTTTTTCTAACTGCACCCCAACCTCCCCCACACAAACTTTAATGTATAGAATGAGACTATAACGAATGTACATTTTATATCCTATTAGTTACCTTAACATTATATTGTGATTACTTTCATCAACTCATGTCATCAGTTCTGGAAAATTCTCTTGAGTTATTTGTTCAATGATTTCTACTCTCCATTCTCTTGGTTCTCCCTGGTTATTCATATTTTGGGCTTCCTGGGTTGTGCCCTAGTTTTCTTATCATTTCTGATAAATTTTCTAGCTCTATGTCTTTTTCTCTACTTTCTGGGCAATTCCTTCAATTTTTTCTTCCAACCCCTCCTAGAGTTTCTAATTCTACCATTATATTTTATTATAACATGTTTAACATTACATAATGCAATATATTTAGTATAATATATTTTCAGGAGCATTGTTTTGCTCTCTGTCCATTTTTCATAACATCTTTTTATCCCATAGATGCAATATCTTCTCAAATCTCTCCTTTCAGAACTTCCTGTCTCATTACTATTTCCTCTAAGTTGCTTTTTTTCTGTTTCTTGTCTGTCTTACCTCTGTCTTTCATCTAAGAGGTCGTCCTCAAATGTTTGACAGTGCCTGGCTCTCAGTTCCTATATAATAGTAAAACACCAACGAGCTGATTGAAAGCTCTGGGCTCACGGATGGAGCTGGTCCCTGCTGGCAGAGTGTCGGGGGATCTGAGCCTCCTCCACTCTCCTTCTGGAGGGCATAAGCCCAGCTCCAGCAGTCTGGGAGCTGAGTTGGGCAGAAGGCTTGGGGCCCCGGTAGTCATGTCTGAATCCTTTACTTAGTCCACCTGTTTTAGAGAACAAGACCCTTGCCCTTAACCGTTCCTAGTGTGGCCCAGCTCAAGACTTGTGCTTTTACTATTTGCAGAGAATAAATTTCCAGGCTTCAGCTGGGATTGGAAAAGGGGCAGCTGCCCATCCGCTTAGACTAGAGGAGGGGATCTGGGGAATCTAATTACACTTTTTTTTTTTTTGGTGAGGAAGGTTGGCCCTGAGCTAACATCTGTGCCAATCTTCCTCTATTTTGTATGTGGGATGCTGCCACAGTATGGCTTGATGAGCAGTGTATAGGTCCATGCCCAGGATCTGAACCTGTGAACCCTGGCCCGCGGAAGTGGAAGGTGCAAACTTAACCACCACACCACCGGGCCAGCCCCTAATTACAACTTAAACAGACTTTTAGCCACTCTCCCTGCTTTTTCTTTACTAACCAATGTGTCTTCCCCAAGAAGTTGTTATATAAAATAGTTGAGAGAGGTTTCCCATAACATGAGATACTTTCTAAGGCCACAGATATAAGGCAACTCCCTCTTTTTTAGGGGATACTTTTGCAGGTGAAGGATTCTCACTGTATATTCAAAGAAATGCAAATTAAAACCACCATGAAATACCACTTGATACCCACTAAAAAGGCTACAAGTAAAAGAGTGGATAATACCAAGTCTTGGCAAGGATGTGGAACAACTGGAACGGTCATACACTACTAGTGGGAATGCAAAATGATACAACCACTTTAGAAAACAGTTTGGCATTTCTTTTAAGATTCAACACATACTTACCACGTGACCCAGCAATTCCACTCCTAGGTGTTTACCCAACAGAAATAAAAATACATGTCCACACAAAGACTTGTCCACAAATGTTCTTAGCAGCTTTACTGATAATGGCTTCAAACTAGAAAGAACCCAAATGTCCATCGATAGGAGAATGGATAAAGAAATTGTGGTACATCCATAGAATGGAATACTATTCACCAATAAAAAAGGACCGAAGTACTGATACATGTAACAACGTGGAAGAGTGTCAACATATGATACTGAGCAAAAGAAACCAGACACAAAAGAAGACCTATGATTCCATTTGTATAAAATTCTAGAAAAGGAAAAACTATTTTATAGTGACAAAAAGATGATCAGTGATTTCCTGGCCTGGGGTGGGGGTGGGGGGTGGGAAGTCTTGCAAAGGTGACATGAGGAGACTTTCTGGGGTGGTGGAAATGTTCCACATCTTGGCTGTGTTGGTGGATACATGAGTGTAAATGTTTGTCAAAAACTCATTTATAGGCCAGCCTGGTGGTGTAGCGGTCAAGTTCACACGTTCCGATTTTGCAGCCTGGGGTTCGCCGGTTTGGATCCTGGTCGCGGACCTACTCACCGTTCATGAATCCATGCTGAGGCAGTGTCCCACATAGAAGAGCTACAACTCTCCAACTATGATATACAACTATGTACTGGGGCTTTGGGGAGAAAAAAGAAAAAGAGGAAGATTGGCAACAGATGTTAGCACAGGGCCAACCTTCCTCAAAAAAATAAATAAATAAAAAATAAACGACAAAAAAGAAGAGGTACCGGGGAAGGGATGAGAAGTGATCAGATTTGGGATATATTAAAAAAAAAAACAAACACCTCATTTAAATGTCCCCATAAAAACAGGTGCATTTTACTGTATGTAAGTCATACTTCAATACAGTTGATTCTTTTTTTTAAGTGAGACACTAATAAAGGGATTATGACTTCTGTCCGGGGGCAGAGATTGTTGACCATTGGCCATTGGGCTTTTCTTTAGGGTGAGGGGGGTGGGAGCCTGCAGTTTTGATGACCTCTTTTACGGGCCTTCCCATTTCCTTAAAGAACGAGGATCCATTTTTGCCCAGGCAGGTGCAGGTGGGGAGGAACCTGACTATCTAGATTCTGGGCTTCAAGCAGTTCCCTGCCCAGACTTTTAATTAGCCCCTCTCTTCTCCTCTGCATGGCTCAATCCTGCCCTCGGGCTTTTTTGAGTCCCGTGCCTCTCCAGGGTTTTGCAAAGCAGGCTCATCTCCTCTGGGAGTGCTACAGGCTGCTGCTTCTGGCCCTGTTGCTCGGGGTCCCTTCCTCTCGTCACCATTGCCCTTCCAGGTACTAGTCGACTCACCATCCTCTGATGCCCTCCCCTCCCCCGCCATTGTCATTGTCCTTTTATCTTTTTAAATTATTGTGGGAGAGGAGATAAATACACAATACACAAGGTCAATCTGCCATCTTTGTTAGCTTTTCAAAGCAGGAACTATCGTCTACTTTTTTGCATAAGTCTTTACTGGGAATGTGCACAGGGAAGGTATTCAAGAAATATTTGCTGAATAAATGAATGACAACCCTCAGGCTTGTTTTCACGTGCAGGGGGAGGATGAGATGCGCACCTTTGACCCGGGGTGCTTTAATAATTGATTTGAAACACAGACTAAATCTGAATTTCTGTAATTAGTGACCGTTATGAGCATGATATAAATTCTGCTTCTACTTGAATTGCTGAATGAGTTTCCTTACATGTAGAATAGAGATGATACCTACCTACCTGTTTTGGTAGAGAGAGGATGAACCCAGGAGAAAACCAGAAAACAACCTATATCCCGGTAAACGTTCACCACACGTTAGGTTTTTTGTCTGAGAGGATTTTTTAGTAGTACTTCTAAGAGTTTATTTTAGAATAATATGTGACAGGCGTTCTTCTTATTTTGCAATTTTTTCTTCTGCTTAGAAGAAGTGCAGTACAACAGACAAAACCTGAGTGTCAGTAAATAATTGTGGAGACATGCTCAGGGCTGGGCTTGTGGTAAAACTCTCGGAAGTTCCCAGTTTGGTGCAATTAAAAACACTCTTCCTTATTTCTGCTTTTTGTTGCTGTTGTTGTTGTTGTTGTTGTTGAGGAAGATTCACCCTGAGCTAACATCCATTGCCAAACTTCCTCTTTTTGCTTGAGGAAGATTGGCCCTGAGCTAACATCTGTGCCCATCTTCCTCTATTTTGTATGTGGGTCACCACCACAGCATGGCTGACGAGTGGTGTAGGTCTGCACTTGGGATCCGAACCAGGCCACCAAAGCAGAGTGTGCTGAACGTAACCACTACACCACGGGGCCGGCCCCATTATTTCTGCTTTTTTGATAGGAATTGTGGCAAAATAGTCCCGCCACAACTTCCCCAAGATATCCATGTCCTAATCCCTGGAACTGTGAATATGTTACCTTACGTGGCAAAGGAAAATTAAGGTAGCAGATGGAACTGAAGTTGCTCATCAACTGGTCTTAAAATAGGAAGATCGTTCTGGTCCAATGTAATCATGGGAGTCCTTAAATTTGGAAAAGGGAGGCAGAAGAGGAGGTTGGAGTGACAAGACTTGACCTGCCATTGCTGCCATTGAAGATGGAGGAGGGGCCATGAGCCAAGGAATGTGGGCGCCTCTGGAAGCTGGAAAAGGCACGGAAATGGATTATATCCTAGAGCCTCCAGAAGGAATACGGCCCTGGTGACACCCAGATTTAGCCCAATGACACATCTGACCTACAGAACTGTACAATAATAAATTTATATGGTTTTCAGCCACCAAGTGGGTGGTAATTTGTTACAGCAGCAAAAGAAAACTAATACAGGAATTAAAACTGTTTAAGCTCCTGACAGCAGTAAGATGGTAAAGGTAATTAGTTAACTTTCTCCTATGCCCGTCTCTTAACAAGTTTGCTAGTTTATCTACATGATTGCTCCTCTGCAAGACTATGTAGAGAGTACCCCATTAAGCTGCTTCCCAGAGGGTTATAAAAATGCAACCATTTAGAAAATAGAGGTCTGCACTGTCTTCATCCTGAGTTAAATGCTACAAGAAATGGTTACTGATTTACACACACAGAACTCAGTGGAGCCCAATCTTGGCGCCGGGGGAGAAGAAGGGGTAGGGGGCGGTATTCTTATTCTATATTCCAAAGCTGTGAGTTCTCCATAGGTGGTCTGTTTTTTATTCAATCCCAAGAGACTTCTTAAAGCCAGCTGTTAAAGGCCAAGATCTCTTTGCAAATCAGGCCACTCCCCACCCCCTCAGCTCCCCACTCCTCGGTCCCTCTGCGGGGCTCTGCATCCCGTCCTACCACCTCTAGGGTTGCAGTTGGAGGCATAGCTCTCTCTGTCTGACTGACCTTCAGTCCTTCAGCTGACCTTTCTGTAACTGATTTCCCCCATGGAGGAGAGGAAGCAAAGCTTTAGGTTAATATCAGTAGGATTTTAATTCTTGAGCCACTCAGATCACTCCTGCGCGTGTGCACCGAGGAGGCAGGAAGGATATAGTATCAGCTATGAGGGCCTCAGTCCTCATTCAAATCAAGAAGAAGTTATTAATCAGCAACATGCCCAGGATTTTTCCTACACTCTGCTGAGGCAAAATCAAAAGGAGAGTAAAACATGACGTCACACTGGAAATGATCAGAGGAAATGGGGACCTCCCATCAGAGACGAGTCTTCATAGGCAGTAGTGCCGACTGCCAAGAAACTTCCCCTGCTCTCTGCTTTCCACGGCATCTGATGAATCTTCAGATTGTTCAATGCACAAAACATCAAGCCAAAAAAGTTCTGGAAGTGGATAGTGGTGATGGTTGCACAACACTGTGGGTGCACTTAATGGCACTGAATTGTACATAAACTGGTTTCAATGGTAACTTTTATGTTATGTGTATTGCACCACAATTAAAAAAAAAAAAAGAATCTCAACTGCTTGCTTCTAAAACCTAAGATCCATTTTTTTTTTATTTAGTATGTTGACTTTTTTTTTTATATTGGGATATAATTGACATATAACATTTTATCAGTTTCAGGCATAGATTGCAAAATGATCACCAAAATAAGTCTAAGATCCATTCTCTGTTCTCGCCTTTACTCACCCCCCATGACCAATCTATCAGGAAGTTTTGTCACCTCTACCTCCAGAAGACTTCCAGAATGTGTTATCTCCATCTCCACCACCACGCCCTGGTTCCAGCTATCCTCTTTGATTACCGCAGCAGTAACCTCCTAACTCCTAACTCGTCTGCTTGCTTGACTCTTGCCCTTCTGCAGCCCATCTCCCTCTCAGCAGCCAAACCATAACTTAGCTCATGGTCTTCCCCTGCTGGAAACCTAATGGATCTCTGGCTCTTGGAATAAAAACCAAGCTTCCTACCTGGCCTCCAGGTCCCATGTGATCTGTCCAATCTGCATCTTCAGCCCCATATCCTGCCACGTTCTTGCTTGCCTACCATGTGCCAGCCACTCTGGCCATCTTTCTGCTCCTTGAACATGCTAAGCTCACTCCCACCTCAGAGCCTTTGCTCCTGCTCATTCCTCTGCCAGGTCCTGCATACTGGCTCTTCCTGCACTCAGATCTCAGCTTCATGTCACCTCCACAGAAAGGCCTTTTCTTTCTAAGTCTAAAGTGGCCACCCAGTCACCCTATACATGTCCCTGTTGCATTTTCCTTATGACCCTTCTCATTCCCTAATACTTCTTATGTGTCTAATATTGCATTCATCCCCCGCTCCCCCAGGAGAGAAACTCCACAAAGAACAGGAACCTGCACTGCTGTGTTCCTAGAATGGTGCCTGGCACATAGGAGGTGCACAACAAGAGTGACTGAGTGAACGAGTGAAGAATTAAAGTGAGTTTCCCAGATATCAGGAATATCACTTGTAGTGGGTTGAATGGTGGTGCCCAAAAACATATGCCATGCACCCAAACCTGTGAATGGGACCTTATTTGGAAAAACAGCCTTTGCAGATATAATTAAAAGTTAAGGGTCTTGCAATGAGATCATTCTGGATTACCCAGATGGGCCTTAAATCCAATGACAAATGTCCTCATAAGACACAGAAGAGAAGACACAGACATAGAAGAAAGCCATGTGAAGACAGAGGCAGAGATTGGAGAAATGCTGCCACAAACCAAGGAGAGCCTAGAGGCACTAGAATCTGGGAGAAGCAAAGAAGGGTCCTCCTGCTCCGAGCCTTAGGAGGGAGCATGGCCCTGCCAACACCTTTATTTCAGACTTACGGCCTCCAGAACGGTGAGACAACGAATTTCTGTTGTTTTAAGTCACCCAGTTTGTGGTAATTTGTTACGGCAACCATAGGGCACTCCCTAGATTTACCTTCCTTTGAACTCTCTGGCACGCATTACTGTGTATTCACTCTGATGTTAAATTAACCGTATAAACCAGGATGTGATTATCTTCCATGTGCTTGTCGTATTTCCACCACCTGATAGTTAAAGGAAGGGTGTTATTGTTTGGCTTCTTGGCATTGTCCACAACAGTTTGCAGAGTGCTGCGGTCAGAGCAGATACAGGTTACAAAGCAATGACTCGGGCGCCATGATGGATCCAGGGGACTTTGCTGCAGTTTTGGGTATAATTTTGGCCTTGTTCACACCTTATCTGCAACCCCTCAAATCTCACCTTTAGCTGCTGTTACCTCAATCCCCCCGAGCTTGACTACTGTGGAAAGGGTTTTTAAGCCTTGTTCTCTGACTGGGACTTCTAGGATGGTCACCGTGACTGAGTGCTGGGAGGCGGACTGCCAAGATGGCGAGAGGTTAATGGACTTTGTTCTCAGTTCCTTGTTTGCTCTATCTGTTGTGCACACCTGATTCTGGTGGCGTTCACTGGGGCCTTCCCAGGCAAAAGAGGAAAGGACAGTGGAAGAGAGAATCAAGAGGGCAAAAACCCCACAAGAAAGCAGGAGAAATAGAAGGCCCAAGGAAAAAGCAAGGAGCTCAGAGGTGGTTAGTTAGTAAAAACTGGTTCTGAACAAAAAAGACTGTGCTCTGGCCTTGTGGGCACCAAATGAAGAGCGAATCCCTAAGTGCATAGGTAGGAACCAGCAGCCATGTTGGGGAACAGTGGACACTTGTCTCTTCCTGAGGCCACGCCTCTGTTTTCCTTTCCTTTTTGACTGTGGGTTTTTCCACTTTATCTTTCCTGCCCAGGCTCCTCTGGGGATTCTTGTCTTCCTTTGCAACAAGGCGCTTCTCGCCCTGTTGGAGAGAAGAGACTCTGTAAATGCTCCACGAGGTACACAGGACACTTCTGTTTACATCTGTGTGTGTTTGAGGGACCAGGGCAGGGACGACTGACTTTCCTGCACTAGGTCAGTGGAGGGCACTTATGCCATCTGAGACAGAGATGAGCGGGCGGTCTCTCTACTTTCCATTTCTCTCTGCTTCTTTTTTATGGATTTTTCTCCCTATTTTCTTTCCAAATCCAGAAAGGAGAAGAAATTAGTGTGAAGCAAGAAGTGAAGATAAAGAGAGAAAAAGAGCAAAGGAAGATAGGAAGATGGTGCTCCCCTGGTAAAAATGTGAGGCTTACCTGATGGTCAGGTAGCAAAGTCGATACAAGCAATGTAGAGAAACATTCTCCCCAAGTCATGTAAGGAAGTTCTGTGCAGTAAGCGAATTAGGGGTGCTAAGTACCCTCTAGAGAGTTAAGGCTCAGGTGGGACTCCTTCTTCAGGGGTAGATTTTCTTAGCCTCACGCTATGAAGATTGAAAGTGGCCACTGAAGAAAACGGACTTGAATTGAAAGAGCTTCCACCTGCCCCAGAAGATATAATCTGAGAAGTGCAGAGAGTCACACACGCTTTTGCAGTACACACACACGCACACACACACATGCACACTTTGGTCTAGAATGAGTCTGTCTGGGCCTTGGCTTATCTTAAGAAGGTTCTCAGTGGATCATGATTGTGGCAAAGGCAGGATGGGAGAGTGGACACTGGAAGGGGTGGCCTTTGTGTGGCAGCCCTGGAACTAGCCTTGGGGTAAATTTTAGAAATTCATTTTATTGTCAAATAAAACACAAAAACACACACAATAATAACATAAATTTTAAAATAAAATAAAACACAGGTACACAAAACAAATTATCATAAGGTGAACACCTTTGTAACCACTACCCACATCTAAAAGTAGAACTTTTCCAGCCTCTTCTCAAATTCCCTTCTGAGTGCCCCATCCCAAACCAAACCCCTCCCTCCTCCAACTGTAGCCCCACTCCTGACTTTTTAAGAATTACAAGCTTGAGCTTTTTATAGCTTTGTCACCCAGGTGAATCACTAGACACTATAGTTTAGTCTTGCTCATTTTTTAACTGGATGTGTCTTTTCGGTCTCTTTAATATCTGGATTCCCCGTGGATCTTTCCCCTCCCTATAATTTCTCTGTGGCAGACCTAAAGAGTTTCCCACAGTCTGGATTTTGATGATCCCATCCTCGTGGTGCTAGGAAAGCCCTTGGCTACCATTTGAGAGGACCGTGGATATAGTGGAAAGACCCCTGGGCAGTGATCTGAGTGTCCTTCCAACTCTGACACTAACTAGGAAACAATCTGGCACAGCCAGGAGACATATGGTGGACCAGTTACAGGGACAAGGGTCACGGAGTCCAGTGGAACAGCAATCCATTCCTGGTTCCAGGACTTAGGAGTCTCTGAGTCTATTTTCTCATCTATATAAAGGACATGCTATTCATATCATGGGTCATTGTAAGGATTCAATGAGAGAAGCTCTTTTTTTGTTTATTGTGGTAACATTGGTTTATAACATCATATAAATTTCAGGTGTACATCATTATACTTCTATTTCTGCATAGATTACATCATGTTCACCACCCAAAGACTAATTACAATCCATCACCACATACATGTGCCTAATCATCCCTTTTGCCCACCTCCCTCCCCCCCTCCCTTCTGGTAACCATCAATCTAATCCCTGTATCTACATGTTTGTGGTTGTTGTTATTGTCTTTATCTTCTATTTATGAGTGGGATCATATAGTATTTGACTTTCTCCCTATGACTTATTTCACTTAGCATAATACCCTCAAGGTCCATCCATGTTGTCACAAATGGCAAGATTTCACATTTTTTATGGATGAGTAGTATTCCTTTGTGTATATACCACATCTTCTTTATCCATTCATCTCTTGGTGGGCACTTAGGTTGTTTCCAAGTCTTGGCTATTGTGAATAACGCTGCAATGAACGCAGGGGTGCATGTATCTTTGCGCATTCGTGTCTTCATGTTCTTTGGATATATACAGAGCAGTGGAATAGCTGGATCATATGGTAGTTCTATCCTTAATTTTTTGAGGAGTCTCCATACTGTTTTCCGTAGTGGCTGCACCAATTTGCACTCCCACCAGCAGTGGATGAGTTCCCTTGAGAAAAGCTCCTTTTGCTGTTCCTGATATATAATAAGTATTTTATGCTGTTAATATTATTATTTACTCTTACCATTATTACTAAGAACCACTTTGGGTAGATCAGTTCACCTCTGCAAACTTCAGGTTGGTCGTCCAAAGAATGAGTCCTTTTGTGTTGCATCGTTAAAAAACACATGCCTTTAAAAATACATCTTAATAAGTTGAAGTAAGTGTCTACTTTCCTTCTTCCTTCAAGGCTTCTCCTCTTCTCTGTTGGCTTTGGCATTTGAACATGTTTTAAACAAATGAGTCAGTTGGGATGAGGCCGTTAATTTGCTTGAGCCAGACGTGTGTCAGCCTTCCTGGGGAGGGGGTGATGGGGAAGGTGGTCATTTCACGCCTCGCCACGAACATACTGGGTGATGTAACCTTAAACCATCATGCTCTGCCCTCCCCATGGGTCAGTTTTGAGGTTCAAACAAGATGATAACATTCTTCAAATCCCTTTGAAAGTGACAGGACTGGCAAAGGGCAGGTGGTGTTTTTTACGTATTTCAATCTTACAGACCTGAAGCCCAGGAAATGGCGCATCCTCATGCCTGGCTGGCAGTAGTGCTGGGACCAGAACCCAGGTCCTGAATCCCAGCCTGGGGTAAAGCATGACTGGCAGAGCTCTTTTTTTTTCTTTTTTTCTTTTTTTGAGGAAGATCGGCTCTGTGCTAACATCTGCCAATCCTCTTTTTGCCGAGGAAGACTGGCCCTGGGCTAACATCCATGCCCATCTTTCTCTACTTTATATGAGACGCCACCACAGCATGGCTTGACAAATGGTGCGTCCGTGCGCGCCCGGGATCCGGGCCAGCGAACCCCGGGCCGCTGCAGTGGAGCGCGAGCACTTAACCGCTTGCGCCCCCGGGCCGGCCCCTGGCAGAGCTCTTAACTGCATTTCATGTCTCTCAACTCCTTCAACTAAAAGCAGTTTACATGATCCAGCTATTCTACTTCTGGGTATTTATACAAAGAACATGAAAATACTAATTCTAAAAGATATCTGGACCCCTATGTTCATTGCAGCATTATTCACGATAGCCAAGACTTGGAAACAACCCAAGTACCTATTAACAGATGAACAGATAAAGAAGATGTGGTATATACATACAATGGAATACTACTCAGCCGTAAAAAAGATGAAATCTTGCCATTTGCGGCAATGTGGATGGACCATGAGGGTATTACGCTAAGTGAAATAAGTCAGATGGAGAAAGTCAAATACTGTATGATTTCACTCATATGTGGAAGATAAACAAATAAACAAACAGACATGAGGAACAGATTGGTAGATACCAGAGGGGAAGGGGAGGTGAGGTGAAAGGGGTAAAGGGGGACATTTATATGGTGACAGATAGAAACTAGACTTCTGGTGGTGAACATGATGCAAAATATAATGATGTACACCTGAAATTTATATAATGGTATAAACCAAGGTGACCTCAATAAAAAAAAAAAAAAAAAAGCAGCTTAAACCTTTGTCTGGGAGAAAGAGACCTTGCTGCCATCCACATTCAGCGTGGAGGGAAGAACGTCTGTCAACAGAAGGGTGGCTTTAGGAGTAGACGGAGGCTGGGGGCTGAGGTGGGTAAGGGCAGGGGGCAGAGAGATTGCCAAGAGTCATCCTGGCAAGAGATGGTGAGAATTTGGATTCCAGAAGTAGCAGAGCAAAGGGCACCAATTTGACAAATTTTATTTATCTTTTGTTAAATTTAACTTTCTGTTTTGGAGACATTCAGACTCACACACAAGTGGAGTGAACAGTATAAGGAACCTCCGTGTATCTAGCACCCATATTCGTCAGTTATCAACATTTTGCACGTGACAGGTTGTAGAGGTGAGATTGAGAGGACTTGGGATTGATTAGATGGTGGGGGAGAGGGGATGATGAGGAGGGGAGGGAGAGCAAAAGAAAAGGAAGAATCCAGAATAGGCCTCTGGCCTGGGCTGGGTAGAGAACATAAGAAGCCAAGCCAGTCTGGAGGAAGACGATGAGCTGGGTGAGCAAAGGCTCTGTGGAGTGTGGGGGCTGTGCTGTTTGGCCCCCCAACTCCCAATTCCTCACACTGTTATCTACTAAATGAATAAGCAAAGGACACTGGGTAATGGCACCCACTATGGGCTCACGGACCCTCCTGCAGGACTGGCCCAGCCTGAGGGCTGAGCCAGAGGGAGCTGGCGGGGCGTCTGGTTTGTTTCCTCTCTGGTCCGTATACATTGGTTTGGCCCCTTGAGGATTTCTGAAAATGAAAAATAACCACCTAGCATTTTTCCCAGAAAAAAAGAGATTTAGCATGAAGAGAAGAATACCAGAGAATGTTCTGGAAAGAGACCAGGTGAGGTAACAAGGCTGATGGTTCCACCTTTTGGAGTGCTGCCCAGGCTCTGCTCCAAAATTCAGCTCTACCTTGCAGCTGCCCACAGTCTTTCTCTGCTGTGCATTTCTGGGAATACACTCAGAGTGCGTGTTATAGGAGACAAGACGTACCCCAAGGCAGGTCACACTGACCTACGGAGGTTCTGGGAAGGGGAGCAGGCCCCCCTCCTCACATTCCCAACAAGAAGCTGCCTGTCTCACTCTATGTCAGGATGACACTGCCTGGTCTCCTTGGATATGCAGAGGTTCCAGCTTCTCCTCCACTAACTGTAACAGGGATCTTATCACCCAGGTAGGCTGATCTTCATGATTCCAAAGTGACTCTTCCTTATCACATTTCACGCAATTACGGGAACCATGAAGGGTGCTCTTTGAGTCTGGTTTTATAAGCCCTTGGGGTGTAAATAACTCTGAGATATAGACCTGAGTCACCTAATGTGTTTTCATTACCCAAGAAGCCCTTTGGCCTTCTGGCTGGTCCTACACTATCGCATTCTTCCCTTTGCCTTCTAGCCAGAAAGCAAAACAAATAGATTGTTCTCACTCTGTTAAACTTCTACCAGCCTTCTAGACCCAGCTCACAGTCTTCAAAGAAGCTCGTCTTAGTACAGTAATTTCCCTCATTAATTTGAACTCAGAGTATTTGCCACTTTGAGAAAGCTGTTGTGCTGTATTTGTGTCCATTGTCACGTTGTCACTTGGCACTTTCAGTGCTGTGTCATCTCCCCAGTGGGATTCAGAGCTCCTTAGGACCTGCTTCTTTTCCTCCCCTACAGAGGCAGGTGTGGAGGTCACCAAGTTTGATTCATTCGGAGGCGCTTTCTCTGATTTTTGGTTGAGGCAGCCTCCTGCCCAAAATATTGAGACGGAAGCCCAAGGCAGCAGAATTTTCATAGTACATCCAGGACATCTGAATTGACTTCAACAGCTATGACACCCATGGAGATCTTGAGAGTGACCCAGAGGGCATCTGAAGCCTTGGGTAGATGGGGTCCCAGGGTGAACCCATTCTGAGAGTCACGTTTTGGTTACTAAGACTCTTATATTTAAGAACTTCAATCTCATTTGGTTCAGATCTCCTCTCAACCCTGCTCAGAAAGCAATGGCTTGGGTTTGGAGAGGGGCAGGTGAAGGTGAGCAACGAGGGTCATCTACCTCCTTGAACTCTTTTCTTCTTGTGTTTATTCTTTTGGTGTTGAGAACAGAACAAGGGAAGAAAGTTCACTGTTTCTCTGTGACTGCCCGTGGCGAGCTGTCCATTCTTTGTTCTTTGTAACAGCCTCCATCCACAGTTGTGGCTGCTTCTCTGTCCAACACCCGCCATTCCTCTCTTTATAAGGTCAACATCCAAACGCTGCCTCTCCAGGGGGACACAGTTCTGGGTTCTTCAGAGGACCCTCAGAGGGCTGCCCCTGGCCAGCTGAGGCCCAAGCTCTTCCCCCGACGCCTCCCTCAGCTGGGCTCAGTGCTCCTGGGCTTGAAGGAACAGCTTGTTTTTCTTTACTGCCAGTGTGTCACAGATCAATACTTTCATAAAATACATTTAAAATTACTAGTGAAGGTGGCAAAATACGCCACTTGGCACAAGGATTAGTTTGAGTTAAAAGCACTTAAAGCAACAGGTGCAAGAAGCGTGCTCTGACCCTCCACTTTTTCTTCCTAAAAGCAGGAACTGAAACCTCTAGATGGAAGATACCCTCCCTACACCAGGAGGCAAGTAACATTCTTATCATCAAAGACAGAGAGTGGAAGCTGAGAGAATTCTGTACAGACCTTGTTAAAATAATTATCTTCCTTTAGCTTCTCGTATATTCTAGTTACTCTTCTACAATCGCCTCTCCTTGTTCAACCTAGTATAAAAACATTTAGGTTTTGTCACTATTTGGGGTCTTCATATCCTTATGAGGGCTCCCATGTCACATAAAACTTGTATTAAGTAAATGCATATGCTTTTCTCCTGTTGATCTGTCTTAAGTCAATTTAATTCTCAAGCCCAGCTGAAAACTCTAAGAAAGTAGAGGTAATATTTTGCCTCCTCTATAGTTTCTGGTGACCATGAAGTGACAGTAAAAGGCTGGGATGCCTCACTTGTTCAGAACCCACAGATGGGACCCTGGGAGAGCTGACAACACTGGCAGAAGGTAAGAATTGTTACCAAAGTCAGTTCTCCTGGATTTCTGTCTGTAGTGCCTCGTTGAGAGAGGAAGGTAAAGGTTTCTCCTTGTCCCTTCCTTTTGAAAGCCAGATTGGTGGGAGAAAAACAGTTGTAGAACTGTGATTCTTGTGGGTTTGGTTTTGGGCACCCATTAGCTCTTGCTCCTAAGCCTTTCAGAAATAGTCATTGTTTTCCATGTCTGTGTCTTTTGCGTCATTTGTCATAAATGGTAATAAGAAACCTTTGTTGTCTCTCGCTTCTTTGTCTTGTTTGCTGGGAAAATTTCCAGTGTCACCTGTTTCATAACACAGATTATTGGATCATCAGAGACTGGAATTGGGGTTTTTTTAAGCACCTATAACAACAAAGGTCTTTGCTGTCTCACACTGTCTTGGGAGTGACTCTGGATCTTGGGGAGACTACATCTTTTGCAGTCTCTTTGTGGATGCCTCTTTCATCCATGGTTAAGCCATAAAAAGCTTATTGATTTTAAGCCATAAAAAGGCTTATTGGTTTAGTCACATTAAAATAAGTATACCTTGAAAGATTTGGACTTTTATATCTAAAAGATATAAATATATAAAATATATATTGATTAACTATATTATCGTATTACATTGTATTATTTTATTATTTATATTTATTATTATTTATATATTATATATACTTTATATATTAATTAAATTATTAAAGATAATTATCTATTATTAATATATTAAATATATAATTTTTTAAAGCACCCTCCTCCTAAACAAATGTCTTATTGGTACCGATGAGAAGATCCAGTTACAAAGAAGACATAAAGAAGTGTCATGGCTAGTCTTAGAGACTCCTTTAATAAGATTAAAAAGAAAACAGAGGGGGCTGGCCCGGTGGTGTAGTGGCTAAGTTTACACTCTCTGCTTCAGTAGCCCAGGGTTCGCCGGTTCAGATCCCAGGCGCAGACCTATGCACCACTCTTCAAGCCATGCTATGGCAGGCGTCCCACATATAAAGTAGAAGAAAATGGGCACAGATGTTAGCCCAAGACCAATCTTCCTCAGCAAAAAGAGGTGGATTGGCAACAGATGTTAGCTCAGGGCTAATCTGCCTCACCAAAAAAAAAAAAAAAAAAAGGCAATAAAAGGTGTTAAAAAAGAAAACAGACGTCAGAAGTACACAAAGGTTAAAATACACACCTGCTGTATAAAATTGTCCTTCTCCACGCCATATACTCTCCTTTACCCCAACTCTCTATCTCACTCAGCCCTTGGCTTAAACCCTTGCTCCTCAAAATCCAGTCCCACCTCCTCAGCAAATTTCTTTAACTCATACAACTCCAACTTCTCCAGGAAATCTTTTAAATGCCCGGCTGCCTACTTGAACTTCCCTTTCCCTGAAAGATTTACAGAAAGCACTCCAGTCCGATCTCAAGGCCTGGGTATACAGATTGACAGCCTGGAAATAAGTCTGGCACAGGCTTTCTTTCCTACACGTTACAACTCCTCCTACTTCCCAGGGGTCTACAATCAAACTCCTTTGGCTCCAGCCTTCCCATATTTTGGGCACCCACCAAAAGAAATTCACTAGACTGTCCTAAACTTAAGGAAAAGAAACTCTTAAAAATTACCCTAGATCTCTGGTAATAGGCAAATATGCACCAAAACATCTTCTTGGAAAAAATTTACATTCTTTCTCTGTGTCTCTGAAATGTAAATCTTCTACCGTGCCTTTGCTAGGATCTGAGAGCCATCTCTTCGAAAATCAGACTTCCAGAGAAATAACTCTCATCCTCCAACCCATAAAAAAAAAATAGGGCGCTAGGTGGAAACAAACTGGCAAATGAAAAAAATCTTAAAAGTTTTCTCCACAAATATTAGTACAAGCTTTTGCCATCTGAGCAGGTAACCTTAACTTGTTCTCTCTGATGTGGAGCCAACTGTTTTTATAAATTAGTGAGATTTGTATTATCATATCTGTCTCACAGCTAAAATTTTTAAAAGAAACTATAAGAGCTATAAAAGAATAAACTACAAGCTCTGTTTGTGTCCATCTGTATGTCTAAGTACGTCTATATACGTATGTTATAGATAGGTAGTATTTTCCTACCTCCAGCTGGTGTTGCTGATATTAATTTGTAAAAGAGCTCTATTAAATTGGCTTAAAGAAAAATAAGTATTCAGTATTCCTAAAATTTCAAGAAATATAGAAACTACCCCAACTTTTTTTCAAGTTCATCTGATCTGGGATCATCTTTGATAAATAAAATCTAGTTTAAGTTAGTTGGTGTAATTAAAACAGGTAAGTCTTCAGAGTTGTCAACACTAAATATAATGTAGACGTACAACTTTTTCTATCTGGATTTACTATTCAAATAAGCTCATGTTATCACTATGTTACAAAATTTGTCAGCAAGAAAAATAATTTCAGATGATGGCTAGCTGTTCAATGTCTCATAAAAGTTTCATGAGTAATCTAAGCATAATTGTTAAAAAAACAAATAAATTAAATAGACGTAAGATAAAAGTTTATAAATGAACTTTTCAACAACAATTATGTTTTATAATATGTCTACTTAAAAATTGTTTCCAAAATCTTTTTGGTAAGTTGAAACCTTATAGTTATATTAAGTTAAACTAAATGATAGATAGTCATTAACTATCTAGATCATTTCCAAATAAGGTAAAATACTGAAACATTCATTACTAAACATATGTTTAAGTTTATATACTTTTGGCTTCTTATTTTTATGTGGTACAGAGAGGCTAAAGATATTTGGGTCTGTTAATAAACATGTCTTTTGCCACATTAAAAAAATATGCTATGAAAAAGCATATGTCTCTAAAAATTATGAAATGGCATATTCATAAAATTTGTTAATCTATTACAGGATTCTAATATGTGACAGACAGCTCACAATTGCCCGCTTCATAGTTTTCACTGGAAAATAAAGGTTACTAATGGTTAAAATTTATAATCAATATATAAAAATAAAACTACTAAAAACAATAAGAGTGAAGAAAAACAACTACATACTGGAGGAAAGCATGGGAAGAAAATAGGACATGTTTTTATATGAAGAGCATGCGAGGAATATAGAATGTGTTTTCTTGTTGTTTTTTTTTTTAAAAAAAAAGAGAGTAATTTTTTCCTAAAGTAAAATGACTGGTTGTTCCAAAATAAAAAAAAAAGAAAAGGAATAGGAAAAAATCTAAATGGATATAGAAAGTTGCAGAAGGTTTGTAAAAAAACAAAAATTATATTGCAAGGTCAAAGTGGCTAAGATTAAATGGATTTATTTATAAGGTTTTTTAAAAGAATGAGCTCTATAATGTATTGATATAAAACTGGAGTTTCACTTTCTCTCCGTTAAAATGACAATGTTTCTTACATTATTGGTTTGCTCTTAATAAGAGGCTATAAAAGGTTTTTCTTTACCTTTTGGGTAATTTGCCGAGGAAACAAAGTCCCCGTGTCTTATCAAAGTAATTTCCTGTGCTTCCTGCTATTTTGATTAGCTCTTTGATTACTTCGAAAAATTGTCTTCTCAATATTAAAAGAGCTAAGTTTTCTTTTTCTCTCGTGTATGTTACTTCCTGTATTATCTTTAAAATCTTTGTCACTTTACTTAAGTGGATAACTAAGTATTGTTTAACAAAGACCTGTGATCTTATTTGATCAAATATTTTAAATCTTTTGACATTTTTGACAAACTTCTAAAAATCACATTCTAGATGAAGTCTTTTTAACTCTGAACTTACTTTAAAATGTTCCAGAAGACCCTGAAAAATCTCAAAAGATCTGTCTTCTCACCTTATAAAAAGAGAGATCTTAAACTAATTAAGCTTATTTGATATATTAAATTACACAGAAAGCGTTGTCAAATAAAAAGTGATACTACATCGGCTTTAAATTATATTTGTATGGTATATCTTACTAATATAAGTGTTTCAGAAATTATATAAGATTCCTAAGAATTTGTCAATGCCCTTACTGTCTGTATAACCAGTCATAATTTCAATTATTATCTTAGAATGTTATATGCCAAAAAAGTTAACCAAATTTCCTTGTCAATTACATCATTTTTATAATAAAGTCTCATCAGATCTTTAACTATGGCTATTTTTAAGTCTTTTGTCATTCACAGACAAGTAGTGCTTTACTCTGATGCCTTCCTGAAAGCTTTTATAATCAAATACAAACACAACTGCTTTGTCCTCAAAAAAATCCGTGAAAAGAATTCTAACAAGTACCCTGGAATACAGGGTTCTGGTAACTTTAAAATCATACCAGTAAACTGGGTAAACCAATTCTAGAACTCAAATGCAGAAGTGACGGATTCATAAAATTGCTAAGATAAAGCAAAACAAGAATTAATTACATGGGACTGAATGAACTGATGAGAATGATTATAATTTTTATGACTTTTTTTTTTTTTTTTTTTTTTTTATTTGTGAGGAGATCAGCCCTGAGCTAACATCCGCCAATCCTCCTCTTTTTTTGCTGAGGAAGACGGCCCTGGGCTAACATCGGTGCCTATCTTCCTCCACTTTATATGGGACGCCGCCACAGCATGGCTCACCAAGCAGTGCGTCGGTGCGCGCCCGGGATCCGAACCAGCGAACCCCGGGCCGCCGCAGCGGAGCGCGCGCACTTAACCGCTTGCGCCACCGGGCTGGCCCCTAATTTTTATGACTTTTTGTTTGAAGCATAGCTGGTTCTTTAATATTTTGTTTTCCAGACTTAAGAAACCCTCTTTCTCTTTTCTCTTGAGCTTTCCATAGCTTACAGCCATCTGGTAAATTATACTTTTCTAATGGAATTGAAACATTTATTTTTTCTCTCTAGCTGATCCCTCCAGAATTTGGAAGCCCTTATTGAATATTCTTATTTTCATGGCAATATAGTTATTTACATAAGTTCAATAAGGATTTGTTCTCCTTATAACCGGACATAATTAAAAACATTGGTTATGGGGCCGGCCCGGTGGCGCAAGCAGTTAAGTGCACGCTCTCCACTGCCGCGGCCCAGGGTTCGCCAGTTCGGATCCTGGGCATGCACTGACGCACCACTTGTCAAGCCATGCTGTGGCGGCGTCCCATATAAAGTAGAGGAATATGAGCATGGATGTTAGCCCAGGGCCAGTCTTCCTCAGCAAAAAAAAGAGGAGGATTGGCAGATGTTAGCTCAGGGCCGATCTTCCTCACAAAAAAAAAAAAATTGGTTATTATTACTAAGGCATTGACTGGAATGTCATATTAAGAATGATACACATAGAATCAAATATGATCAGACAGATTTAAAAAACTAAGGTTGACTTTATGGAGTTAATGCTTACAAAGCCCCTTGAAATACCAGCCTGGTAGCTTGCTTACAGAATTCCCAGCATTACAGATGAGTAAAGATGGTCACTTCCTGGAAGGGCCCAGAACCTCAAGCCATCTTGGGGAGCTCAAGAAGAGAGGATTTCATCCAAATTTATAGGCACTGAAGGCAAAGTCTGGTGACGAGTTCCTGACGTGGCTTCTTAGCCCCAAGAGGCTTTTAAAGGTCTAATCTGAGATTCCTTATAAAAGGTCCAGCAAAATAGACTTAAAAGAGCCTAGACGGTCAATCACTGCTCTTGCTGCACTTATGTAAACAGGCCAAATTTAATGAGACTAGACTTATTTTTCTTCTTCTTTTTTTTTTTTTTTGTGAGGAAGATCAGCCCTGAGCTAACATGTGTGCTAATCCTCCTCTTTTTGCTGAGGAAGACCGGCTCTGAGCTAACATCTATTGCCAATCCTCCTCCTTTTTTTTTTTTCCCCAAAGCCCCAGTAGATAGTTGTATGTCATAGCTGCACATCCTTCTAGTTGCTGTATGTGGGACGCGGCCTCAGCATGGCCGGAGAAGCGGTGCGTCGGTGCACGCCCGGGATCTGAACCCGGGCCGCCAGTAGCAGAGCGCGCGCACTTAACCGCTAAGCCACCAGGCCAGCCCTAGACTTATTTTTCAAACAAACTAGTCTTACTTTGATTTTCTTTGATAAAAATGGGGGTGATTGTAGGGACAGAATTCTGTGTTTCAATAAAAGCCATAGAACGCCCTTCTGGGTTATCAAACAGTGCCGTGTTCACTAACTTTGAGCTTTTCTGCAAACTGGCTCCTCTCGTTTTGTACATTTTATCAATAATTAAGTTTCTGATTTTTCTCCCACCCTTCTGACTTGGAATGACTAAAAACTAAAATCACCCTTTTCCCAAAGCCCTACAAGCTGACACTGGACAACTTAATATAACTTCAGAGAAATCACCACAAGTGACCACGTGTGGACCACCTTCTGCTACGTGGAGCACTTAGAAAGTTCACGAGAACACCCAATGCCATCACCAGAGACATTCAAATTGCAAACCGGAAAATTCATCAAAATTGCCATTGTCTTGTCTTCACTCTACCATCTAAAGATGCTTCAAGACCAACATCTAAAAATCTTCTCCACTGACTGCCCCCTGGACTGAAAAATTGGGTTTATAATTTGCTCCAACCATTAACTTTTGTTTTTTCTTTGTTTCTATAGAAATGCATCTCATTAAATACTTGATTGCTCACACCATATAGAGGCCTAACTTTGGTGGGAACCCACCTATAACACCGCCACCTAAACTGAGACATGATTGTTTAACTGAATGGATATTCTCAGGACGAAGAGATTGATTCAATGAGATATGGAGCAATCTACCAACTCAGCTTCCCGACTGTGAAACTTCTTGGAGAAATTTCAAAGGGGGAATGAGGGTGGAAGAATATGCCACTCCAGAGTTTGCTACTTTGACGTTAGGATTAGTTTGAGCTAAAGGCAATTAAAGAAAACAGCAGGTGCAAGAAGGGTGTTCTGACCCTCCCTTTTTTGTTCCTAAAAGCAGGAGATATAACGCCCAAATGAAAGATGCCCTCCCCATATCAGGAGGAAGGTAACATTCTTACCATCAAGGGCAGGAAGTTGAAGCTGAGAGAATTCTGTACAAACAAACCTTGTTAAAATAATTCTTATCTTTCTTTAGCCTTTCCATATATTTGAGTGACTTTTCTACAATTGCCTCTCTTTGTTCAATCTAGTATAAAAACATTTAGGTGTTGTCACTTCTTGGGGTCTTTGCTTCCTTCTGAGGGCTCCAGTATCCCACAAAATTTGTATGAAATAAATGTGTGTGCTTTTCTCCTGTTAATCTGTCTTAAGTTGTCAACATAAATAATCCATAATCAATCTATAAATCAAAATTGGGGTGAGTTTATTATGAGCCAACTTCAAGGACCCTAGCCCAGGGCCTTCCTTCCCCAAGGAAGGAAGGGCACCAAAGAAGTGGGTTGTACAGAGCGGCTATATACTGTCAAAGAGCATGTATCACATATGATTGCAATGTTCCTTTTACAATAGCCATAAGATCACCTTGCCGGATTGCCCTGCCAGAATAGCTATTGATGGACACAGTGGGTAGCAGGTCTGCTGTCTCAATGGGCGTGGCTGGTGTCAGGTCTGTTGTCTCGAGCTGGGTGGTCACAGGATGAGTGCAGCAATCAAATCCTAGCCTAGGGTGAAACGCTTATCCTTAAGGAAATGCCAATGTGGGGGAAGTTGCATCCTTATCTTAAGGTCATTTACTCTTCTCTTTGGGACATGGTAAAGCAGATACACAATGTACAATGTTTAAAGGTGACAGGCCCTTTTGGAAAAACAAACTCAGGCTGAATTAGTTTTACCCCAAATGGCTTCCTCATTTGCTCCAATATATCCTATTGCTTGCCTTTTATTTATCAAAGTCAACTTCATTCTCAGGCTTGGCCAAAAACCCTAACAGGGTAGAGGTAAAATTTGCCTCTCCTACACTAGGAAAATGAAATTTAAAAAAAAGACTTACAAAATATAAGTCCTATTTTCATTACTAGACTCAACAGTCAGAAAATTATTCCCTCAAATTGCTATGAAACTTTCTAAAAAATTTCTCTTACCTTCTGTACTTATCTCTTCTTGGACTGGAAACACACAGTTCATGGATCAGGCCCCATCCCCAGAACCCAGTTTGTGTAGCACTGGGTCTAGCCCACCTTGAAATAATTTGCTGTGTTTTTGTAAAACACATTCCTTATTATACTATTAGAAGTCATACAATAATGAGTTTATAATAACAAAATTTTCATCCTTTCCTAATTTTCTCTCCATCTCCCCTGGGGCCGCTTCTTTATTTTATAAGTTAATTTATCTCTGTGTGTTGCAACTTCTCTGGAGAACAGGCAGGAAGGGAGCCAAGAACTCACGCTGAGTAAGAGAAGTGCCTTGGGTCATATTTTGGGGCAGAGGTGGTTGTAACAACTGCTAACATTGCAGGAGAAGAGATAACAAGAGACTTATCCATTGTTAAGCGACAGTAGGGTGTGTTCCCGGTTTCCATTTTAGGGGCGTTCCAGCCCTGGGCGCCTCTACCTTCACTCCCTACAGCACAGAGTGGTGTCCCTTATTCCAGAAGCCACTCCGCCTCATCTCTACCTGCCTTTAATCTTTCAAGGAGTCCACATACGCTGTGGGTTCCAGTTCTGCCTCGGCCACTTTACCAACCTGTCGCTTGGGGACCAACCGCCTGCGGGCTCATCTGTGTGGCTGTCAGTTTCCTAATTGCCATGTTCAGGATCATATCTGCCCTGTTGATCTCCTGGGGTGGTTGCCAGATAATGGATTCAGTTCCACATTCTTTCCTTCAGTGCCCACTCAACGGCCTGCAGTAGGCAGACCTACAAAGATAAGAGTTTTCTAAAGTTCAGTGAAGAAACAGACTTAGAGCAAGTATCACCTTCATCATTAAGTCATACGAAGTGGGGCCACCTCCTTGTCTGCTGGGGGAGTCTGGGGGGTCACGGTCAGCCAGGGAAGGATTCACAGTGGGCAGGATATTTGAACTGTGTTCACTGGGTTAGGGGGAGAAGATTGCAGAAACGAGGTACGGGACGTGCAAGGGGATGAGGCTAAATATGTGCAAACCCTACGACCAGCCATTACACTCCTGGAGAAATATTTGGGCACGTGCACCGGGGAGCTCAGAGAGCAGAGGTCAGCAAACTACAGCCCCCGGGCCAAATTCTGCCTCCAATCTGTTTCGTACAGCCCATGAGCTAAGAACTGGGTTTACATATTTTTAGTTTTTTTAACACTGTTTAAATTATCTAAAAATAAAGAAGGATATGCAACAGAGACCCTATGTGGCCACAAAGCCTAAAATGTTTACTGTCTGTTCCTTTATCAAGAATGTTTGCCTACCCCTGATATATAGGGATGCTCACACAGGATTCTTTGTGTTGACAAAAACTGGAAACATCTGAACCATCCATCAACAGTAGAAAAAATAAATAAATTGTGGTTTGTTCATATAATGAATATTACAAAGCGATGGAAATGAAAATATTGTAGCTAACATGTAACAATGTGGATCATTCTCCCAAACCATACTGAGCAAATAAAATAGGACACAAAAAAATACAAACAGTAAGATTCCATTGCTATCAAGATCAAAAACAATCAAAAGCTAACTCTGATTTAGGGATGCACCTATGGATGGTAGGCTATAAAGAAGAGTATGAAATTATTAACAAAACAAACAAACAAAAAGGCCAAAACTGTGATTACCTCCTGAGGGAGGAGGTGGTGATCAAGAGAGGTTTCTGGGGTGTTGAGCAATGTTTTATTTCCTGACCTTCATGGTGGTGATGTGGCTTTTCCCAGCATAACTAATCTCATGTGTCTATGTTTTATACCTTATCTCTATGTTAGCTTGTATCAGTTAGCTATTGCTACAATAATGCTGTGTAACAAACCACATCTACATTCAGTGGCTTAAAACCACAATTCTTTCTTCTCACAGGTCTGGGGGTCAGCAGGGGCAGTGGTTCTGATGCACCTCAGTGGTGGGGGCTGCTCTGCTCCTTGCTTTAGGTCTACGTGTTGGCGGGGGCAGCTTTGCTCCATGCGTGTTCATTTCCATCCCAGACTCAGGAGGCAGCAGCTACCCAGGGGACACTCCTCTCATGGCAATGCCAGAGGCTCATCTAGGGCACACTGTCACTTCCACCCTGTTGGCCAAGGGAAGTCATATGGCCAAGCCCAAATTCAAGGAGTGGGGGAGTATATATGGCCCACAGTGAAGCAGAGGTGTAAAGAATTGGGGCCAATACGCAAGTATATTTCTCCCAATAAAAGCATGAGTTAGTTAGGAGGGAAACTGAGGTTGCATTGGGACATCCAGTTAGAAGTCAGAAATTCTGATCTAGAGCTCAGAAAAATCTAGAATGTAGACCAAGACTTGGCTTTTCTGTATTTAAGTAGCAACCAATATCCCACAAGTGACTGAGTTGTCTGGGTACAGTGTACCTGGATGAAGCAAGAGCATCACTAACACTGAGTTAGGCTCAGAAAGATAATCCAGTATGGCGGATTTAGACAGGGGCCAGCAGAAGGGCAAGAGGAGAGGGCTAAGGAAGGAAAGAGTTAGAAACTGAACAAGGCAATGGTAGCGACAGTATAGAGAGCCATAGAGTGTGCTAGGCTTTTGCTCTTGGGGGATCATCTTAGAAAAAGGAATTTTGGCAGCTCTGTGGGGACTAAATCCCATCTACAATGGGTTGTGGCAATAGGAGAGGAAATGAGGCAGTGGCTGTCACCCTTTTTCCCAGTCTCTTCTACACTAGATGAGTACCTCGCACTGCCATCAGTAGCAGTGTCCACCACAGGGTGACTTTCAACAGTCATCACCTTCCTCCAATCCCATTTTAAGACACACTGTTATTAAAAAAAGAGATGGAGAGATGGTGACTAGGAAACGATGCTGTACCCAGAGAGGATATCGTATTGCTTATGAATAGCAGAGTTTGGGTTTCTGCCCTACACAAAGGTGAATTCATGGTCAACGCCCTTGAGGAATTTACTGTCTACAGGAGAATAAAGCTATAAACACCTCACAAGAATTCAAGGCAGGGCCACCTGAGGGCTGAGTAGATGCACCTGCTATTCAAGGCGACGGCATTGAGGAAGGAGCTGCTAATTCTGACCCGGAAGGAGCAGGGAGACTCAGGTTTACAAAGGAGGAAGCATTTAGGGAGTGGGCGAAGCTAGAAAACTGATGAGGATAGGCAATGAGTGGTGGCAGGCGGCACATGGCATGTGTAGGCTTGTATGGACATGGAGAGAGAAGGTAGCAGACGAGGCTGGAAAGGAAGTTTGGGGCTCTGTAGGACAGAGGACAGCCAATGGCAAGGGGATTGGAGCTTACACTCCGTAGGCAATGGGGAGCCACCGGGGGTTTTTGCAGAGGAGAGTGGCATGATCAAACCCACATCTTAGAAGATATCTGGTAGCAATGCAAAAAATGAATTGGCTCTCAGGAACTGAAGGAGAGGGATACCAGGTGGCTGTTACAATGGAGATGGAAACTCTTTGTAAACTGCAAAATGGGGTAAAACCTGAAGGTAGGAAGTTTGACTCGAGAGCCCTCCGAATGAGTGTCTCCTTGTCCTCTCCAGCATAGGGACGGTGCTGTGTGGTCCTTCCCACAGAGGGTAATGGGCTGGGCTAATTTAACGTCCCCTCTCCTCCCCAGTCTCCTTGTGTGCAAGGGTAGATAACAATAATAAGACCAGTCGGGGCCAAGAGCCAGGCTATGACCAGACAGGATGGAAGCTGTGATCCATGTTGCAAAGGAGCAGAAATCTGCCCGTCTTCCTTATGTGACTCATCTCTGCCATGAGGAGTCACTCTCAAAGCTCACTCCGCCGAATCTGATAATCGCTAAATGAAGACTTGCACGCACACCAGCTAGTGGGATAGGCCTAAATCCTGCAAAACGGTGCTGATTTAGAAGGCTCTGTCTAGGTGACCCCATTATAAACCCTCAAGATGATCCAGGATCACTGATATTTTGGGGCTCTTTCAAATTACACGTCCCACTTTTTTTTTTTTTTTTTACCAAGAAGTATTAAAAATATCAAACCACACATCTTGATTCGGGGGTTCAGAAAATATGGTCAGTATAGTTATGGGACGAGTCATTTAACACCATACATCCTCAGTTTTCCTAGCTGTAAAATAATTCGGACACATGGTAGCTACAGTCCCCTCCTGCTCTAATATTCCTGGACTCTGGCCCAAGGTGCTAGGCACAGCAAAGCCTGCATCAATCACTAGCAGGCTCGGAGTCGTGACTTGCTTGAGTAACGAGGCAAGCCACTTTACCCCTCTGGGAGGCTTAAATGAGTTAATGTAAGTGAAGTGCTTAGAAGAGTGCCTGGCACCTACAAAGCACTCAAAAAGTGTTAGCTATTATATAGCCAGAAGGTGGAAGTAACCCATGTGTCTATCACGGATGACTGAATAAACAAAATGTGGTCTATCCATACAATGGAATATTATTCAGCCTTAAAAAGGAAGGAGATTCTGACACATGCTACAACATGGGTGAACCTCAAAGACGTTATGTTAAGTGAAATAAGCCCAACACAAAAGAAAAAGTACTGTATGATTCCACTTATGTAAGGTACCTAGAGTAGTCAAATTCATAGAGATAGAAAGTAGAATGGTGGGTGCCGGGGGGAGGCAAGAGCGGGGAATGGGGACTTTTGTTTAATGGGTACAGAGTTTCAGTTTTGGAAGATGGAAAAAGTTCTGGAGGTGGATGGTGGTGATGGTTGCACAACAATGTGAAGGTAATTAATGCCACTGAACCGTACGCTTAACAATGGTGAAAACTGTAAATTTTGTTATATCTATTTTACCACAAATTTAAAAAAAAAAAAAAGTATTAGCTGTTGATCTCTCCAGTCTCGGCTCTCCAGAGGGTTTCTCTAGAGAGGAAAGCTCAGACGGATGTGACAATTACTGCCTGCCCCATAACTCTGGCAGATAGGGCTCAAACTTGCCCCCCGCCCTTACCTTCTCAGTCACAGTAAATTATCTTTTCCCCTTTAAATCCAATGCTATCTTTCATGTGCACCAGGAGAACTATGGAACAAACAGCCTTGATGGTGGAGTTAAGCAAAGTGGGAAGAGTGGGAGCTCTCAGCAGAGGGGCATTCCTGCTTCTGTTGGAACTCTGGCCACAGCTCCCAGCCCTCACTATCCTAACCCTGTCCACTACTGCTCCAGAAAACAGTTTCCCCAGAAGCTGGATGCTCGCTGGGGAGCTACGGAAGTGGGTTCTGGTGGCATCCCGTTAGATTAGCACCAGGAGAATGGCAGGTATGGAAGGAATGATACTAAGGCTCGAGTGACTGTTGATTGTTGGTCCTTGGGTTCCATTTGTGCCCTCAGCAAAGCCGTTTTCCCCTGGGAACCACGGGAGGTGAGGGCCAGCAGGCAAGTGCCTTGAGTGGATGATCCTTAATTATAATCTGGCCCAATAAAATGCCGAGAACAGGGGCCCCATCACTGGCTTTCTCTGAAGAAATCTTTTTTCATGCTTTATTTAATAAATCTTTACTGAATACATCCTATAAGCAAGACTCAAAAGTGGTGCTGCTCCACATTGGCAGCACGTCGAGACCACCTTGGGGAGCTTAACAAACACCAGTGCCACATCTAGCTCCCAGAGGTTCTAGTTTCATCGATGTAGATGCAACCTGGTATTGGGATTTTTAAAAGCTCTCTGGGTGATTCAAATGTGCACCCATGGTTAAACACTGCTGGTCTAAATTCAAATAGATCGTGGCCCTCATGAGCAAAGGGGGGGTTGCCGCAGAGGTACATTAAAAAGAGCCAAGGAAGCCCAGGCTCCATAGTGATGGTTTCATGAGGGAGGATCATGGCCCTGGCAGTATTCTGCTGTTTCTTGTGATCAGGAGCCATTAACCAGAAGCTGGTTTGGTCTCTGTAGGCACAGTGATCTGAGGGCCCTGCCTTATATGTTGAAAACATGGTTTTGTAAAATAGTTCCCCCAAGGGGCCGGCCGGTGGTGCAAGCGTTAAGTGCGCACGCTCCGCTGTGGAGGCCCGGTGTTCGCGGGTTCGGATCCCGGGTGCACACATAGGCACCACTTGTCAAGCCATGCTGTGGCGGCATCCCATATAAAGTGGAGGAAGATGGGCATGGATGTTAGCCCAGGGCCAGTCTTCCTCAGGGGGAAAAAAAAAAAAGAGGAGGATTGGCAAACGTTAGCTCAGGGCTGATCTTCCTCACACACACAAAAATAAATTAATTTAATTAAATAGTTCCCCCAAATAGCTACTTTTCTGCCAGTCATGGTGTCTGGGCTTTCCCCTTTGGCTTGTCCTGTAACTGCTGGGAGGTGTGTGGTCAAAAGAAACCTTGTCATGCAGTCCTGGGGGTGTCTGCTGACTGCAGGATGCTCCAGCTGACTTCAGCTTTCTTGATGTAAGAACAAAGCTGTCAGACGTGTTTCTTCATGCAGTGAAATCGGCTGTCTCTTCTGTTTTGAAATCCATGTGGGGCAAGACTCTGACTCACTTCCCTTAGCCTACAGAGTTCCACCCCTTCTGGATCAACAACCCTCCCGAGTTCACGGAAGGGGTGGACACTACCAGATTGACAGCAAGGGCCTTGAATTCTAATTTCGACTCGCCTACTGTTGATGGGGGGGTGGGGATGGAGGGGATGTTGTATGGATGACTAGGTGACATTTCTGCACTCTGAGATCTTTGTAGGAGAGGAGATGTATAAATACAAAATGTGGCTAACCCTAAGTCAGACCTTTGAGGAGAGGATCAGAATGTTTCTCCCAGTTGTGTAGAAGACTTGAGTGTTCTGCTGGGCGACTCTGACATTAACTAGCTTTTGTTCAGTCGTTCAAGACATATTCATTGCCGTTCCCTGATCTAGGCTCCTGAAAAATGGCCCAGGCAAGACAGGTATGGGGCCGGCCCTGTGGCTTGGTGGTTAAGTGCGCGCGCTGCGATGCTGGTGGCCCGGGTTCGGATCCCGGGTGCGCATCGAGGCACCACTTCTCCATTCATCCTGAGGCCGAGTCCCACATACAGCAACTAGAAGGATGTGCAGCTACGACATACAACTACCCGCTGGGGCTTTGGGGGGAAAAAAAATAAAATAAATAAAATCTTAAAAAAAAAAAAAAAAGACAGGTATGGACCCTGTCTCTCTCTTTTTTTTTACAGACTTTATTTGTTTACAGCAGTTCTGGTTTATGACAAAATTGAGAGGAAGCTACAGAGAGTTCCCATATATCCCCTGCCCCACACATGCATAGCCTCCCCTATTATCAACATCACTCACCAGAGTGGTGCACTTGTTACCAAGGATGAATCGGCATTGACACGTCATTATCACCCAAAGTCCATAGTTGACCTTAGGGTTCACTCTTGCTGTTGTACATTTATGGGTTTGAACAAATGTACAATGACATGTACTCACCATTATAGTATCATACAGAGTATTTTTACTGCCCTAAAAACCCTCTCTGCTCCATCTATTAATCTCCCCACCCCACACTTCCAATCCCTGGCAACCACTGATCTTTTTACTGTCTCCATAGTTTTGCCTTTTCCAGAAATGTCATATAGTTGCAATGCTACAGTATGTAGCCTTTTCAGATTGGTTCCTTTCATTTAGCAGTATACATTTAAGGTTCCTCCATGTCTTTTCGTGCCTTGACAGCTCATTTCTTTTTAGCGCTGAATAATGTTCCATTGTCCAGATGTAACACAGTTTCTTCATTCATTCACCTACTGAAGGACATCTCAATTGCTTCCAAGTTTTGGCGATTATGAATAAAGGTGCTATAAATGTCATGTGCAAGTATTTGTGTGAACATGTTCTCAACTCCTTGGAGTAAATACCAAGGAGCACAATTGCTGGATCATACGGTAAAACCGTGTTTAGTTTTGTAAGAAACTGCCGGGGCCGGTCCCGGGGCGTAGCAGTTAAGTGTGCGCGCTCTGCTGCTGGCGGCCCTGGCTCGGATCCGGGGAGCGCACTGATGCACCGCTTGTCAGGCCATGCTGTGGCAGCATCCCACATAAAGTGGAAGAAGATGGGCATGGATGTTAGCCCAGGGCCAGTCTTCCTCAGCAAAAAAGAGGAGAATTGGCATGGATGTTAGCTCAGGGTTGATCTTCCTCACCACACACACACACAAAAAACTGCCAAACTGATTCCAAAATAGCTGGACCATTTTGCATTCCCACCAGCAATGAATGAGAGTTCCTGTTGTTCCACATCCTCACCAGCATATGGTGTTGTCAGTGTTCTGGATTTTGGCCATTCTAAGAGGTGTGCAGTGGTGTCTCATTGTTGTTTTAATTTGCATTTCCCTGATGACATATGATATGGAGCTTCTTTTCATATGCTTATTTGCCATCTGTGTATCTTCTAAGATGAGGCGTCTGATAAGATCTTTGGCCCATTTTTAAATCAGGTTGTTTCCTTATTGTTGATTTTTAAGAGTTCTTTGTATATTTTGGATAACAGTCCTTTATCAGATGTGTCTTTTGCAAATATTTTCTCCCAGTCTGTGGCTTGTCTACTAATTCTTTTGATATTGTCTCTTGCAAAGCAGAAGTTTTACATTTTAATTGGACCCTGCCTCCTCATGGAGCTTGCCAAGATGTGTGCTTGGGGAATAGCATTCACTCTCTTTGAACTATTCTTTTTTCCCCCAGGTTTATTGAGATATAATTGACATACAGCACTGTGTAAGTTTCAGGTGTACAGCATCATGATGTGACTTACATATATTGTTGGACTATTCTTTTTTATTTTTATTTTTTTTTGTGAGGACATCAGCCCTGTGCTAACATCTGCCAATCCTCCTGTTTTTTTGCTGAGGAAGACTGGCCCTGGGCTAACATCCGTGCCCATCTTCCTCCACTTTATATGGGACGCCACCACAGAATGGCTTGCCAAGCAGTGCGTTGGTGCGCGCCCGGGATCCGAACCGGCGAACCCCAGGCCGCCGCAGCAGAGCGCGCACACTTAACCGCTTGCGCCACTGGCCCGGCCCCTGGACTATTCTTTTTTATTTAGTTAATAATAACTGACAGGGAGTGCTTACTGCTTGCCCGTTTTGTGCTAAACCCTTGGTTTGTACTCCTTTTTTAAATTTTCTCTTTTCTTTGATCACAATTCGCATTCCCCTTTCCCCCATAAATGACCATCCTGACATGTTTCCTGTATGTCCTTGCTTGTGCTTTGGAATTTCAGGTTGTTTTCTATGCATGTATTCTAATTTTTGTGTATGTCAGATATGTTTATGTAAATTAGGATGCATGCACTTTTTCTCTCAACACTGTTAGTGTGACCCACCTGTGTTGCTGTCTGTGCATCTGTCCCCCTTCTCACGGCTGTGAGATGGTCCATAGAGTACAACTACCATGTTTTACCTGTCCATTCCCCGACCACAGGTCCCGGATGTGCCCAGTTCCCTGCCTCCTCGAGCAGCTCCCTGCTACGCTGAGCATCCTCATGTGTGTGCCCTTAGGCCCCTGCATGAGACACTTCAGGATATCTATGTATATTCCCAGGAGTGGGTTATTGGTTATTGGTTATGGTATATGTATAGGTATACCTATATAGATATAGATCTAATAAGTATATATTATATAACCTAATAAGTATATTAGGTTTCTTATTCCGAAAATTCCCATTCATCCTCTTTGCCCACTTTTCCATTGGGTTCTTCTCTCTGTCTCGTTGATGTGCAGGAGTTCCTGCATATTCTAGATCTGAGTCTCTTTTTGGCTTTAGATATTGCAACATCTTCTCCCAATCTGTTATCTGTTTTCATCTTTGACAACTGTGCCCTTTGTTTTACAGAAGTTCTTTGTTTGGCGGGATTTAATTACTGTTGAGCTTTATAATTTTTTTTGGAGTTTTTTTTTTTTTTTTTGTGAAGAAGATCAGCCCTGAGCTAACATCTGTGCTAATCCTCCTCTTTTTGCTGAGGAAGACTGGCTCTGAGCTAACATCTATTGCCAATCCTCCTCCTTTTTTTTCCCCAAAGCCCCAGTAGATAGTTGTATGTCATAGTTGCACATCCTTCTAGTTGCTGTATGTGGGACGCGGCCTCAGCACGGCCGGAGAAGCGGTGCGTCGGTGCGCACCCGGATCCAAACCCAGGCCGCCAGTAGCGGAGCGCGCGCACTTAACCGCTAAGCCACGGGGCCGGCCCATTTTGGAGTTTTTTTAAGAAGTCCTTCCTCACCTGTAGTCCATAAAGATGTGATCTTACAGAGATTCCCTCCGTTAACTTCATAGTTTATGTTTCAAAGTTAGGGCTGCTCTTTCTCCACACACTAGCTTTGTAAATGGTGTTGATCAGGGATTCAGATTTGTTTGTCTTTTCTTACTTTATTCACTGGATCTTCATGACAGCTCTCTGAGGTAGAGGAGGAAACTGAGGGCAAAGAAGGTCAATATGCGAGCACGTGCCAGAACTAAAATCTGATTTTGTTTCTCCAGCTATCATGTGGCTGGACCCTATCACAGACCTCCAGGGAGGGGGAGCCATAGAGCCCCTGGCCCAGCATGTAATTCACTCAGAGCATTGTTAATTACCTGGTGGGCGGCTGAGGCCCTTGGTTCTGTCTCTTGGACTTGGTTCAATCAAAAATGCCAGTGAACTTCAGGAAGGGCCATACCCAACCCCAGCTTCAGTAGGAAGCCCCTTCCCATCTCTCTGACTCCTCCACAACCGCAGCCTACTCAAAAGTAGCTTCCCCTCACTCAACTTAGGGCCTCCTTTCACTTCCTGTCCTAATATTTTGTGCTTATGAACTCTAATAAATCATAATTACTGACACAGAGAGAGCACTTTCTACATGCCAGCACTGTTCTAAGCATGTAACGTATATGCCCTCATTTAATAGTCACGACAACTCCATGAAGTAGGTATAATCATTGGACCCATTTTGCAGATCATAAAACCGAGACCGATGGTCTCACTGCTGGTAAGCAGCAGAGCAGCAATATGAACCCAGGCCACCCGAGCATAGAGCCTGCACTTCAACCACTGTGTCTCACTGTCCCTTGTAAGGTACATTACACTCCCGTCCAGACCAGGTACAACTATCAGAAATGATCAAATATAGGGAACTGAACTAGGCTCTGACTTTCCTTTTGAGCGTCATCGAAACAAACGCTGCAGTTGACATCCCAGCCTCCAGAATCGCCTCAATGAACACTTGTAGTCATCTCAGTGGCCTGATTTCCTTGCATGCCTGCTGGAGTGTAAGACCCTGAACGTCTCGCTCTGCAAAGAAAGCCCACCTGATTCATTAAGGCTTACCATGTGTCGAAACGTTATCGTGTGAACATTCCGTTAACTGTAGAGCCCCATTTCCCAGCCTAGCCAGACAGCAGGGCGCTTGTCACTCTGTTTGGCAGACGCTCTTAGTCCCTTTGTGTAACCGAACCCTGGGGACTGCAGTACGATGCTTCCCAGAGCCTGTGCTGGCTCCAGGGCCTTTGTTCTTGTCTCCC
The DNA here is from genome assembly GCF_020826845.1 of Diceros bicornis minor. NCBI lineage: Eukaryota > Metazoa > Chordata > Mammalia > Perissodactyla > Rhinocerotidae > Diceros > Diceros bicornis. The sequence goes on from NC_080770.1 coordinate 11,294,243, forward strand.
GTGACCCATTGTTCTCAGATCCTTTGCTTTCTGCATTGTCATCTTGTTTTTCCCCATCTTGGTTCATTATCTTCATGTTTTCCCCATCCTTCATTCTCGCCTCTAGCTCTCATCTCTCTTCTCAACCTCTGGCTTTCTCACGTTCAAGTGACATCTTATCCACCCATCCTTTCTTTGCCCTTCTTTTTTCTCTAACCCTTCGTCCTAAACCCATATTGGAGCTGGTTCTGTACAATGTCACTCTTCTTCTTCCCTCCCTGTCCCTAGCCTCCTCCTCCTCCACACTGTCTCCTGAGCCCCCCAATTTTCCATGCAGCTCAGCCACTCTAAGAACAGCCCCCCTGCTTTACCTTCTTTCTACCTCTGGAGAACCAAGAGAGGAAGACAGCCCCCTCGGGCTGTGCGACCGTGGCTCTGAATTGTCCTTGGGTCAGATAGTTCTGGCTGCTTCTTGCTGAAGTTCTGATCGATTTCTCTCCAGGGAAGGTGACTGGGCACGAATCCTTGGTGATGTCTCTCATTTCCTGGGAATAATCTCCTTTACTCAGCTCTTCCAGGTAACCCTGATCACTTCAACTCACGCTGTTTGACCTCTAATCAGCCCTCCCCCACTATGGCTTTGAGCACATTTAATTATAAGACTGTTCCACCCTGTCAGATGTTTTCTCCTTATCTTGTCTGTTCAGGGCACCTGCCCTTGCCAAATGCTCTGGAATACCCAAGTTCCTGCTTCCCACTGCCCACTTCCCACTTCTCACCAGTGAAGGGTGAACAGTTACTACAGCGCCACTGATATGCCGTTAAAGGCACACGTGGGTTTGACATGGGTTTAATTTAATGTACGTAGATTATTTCCCAACACAGAACCTGACCTCCCCCAATGGCTAACTCTAGCCATGCCTGACCCACTCATAACTGTGACACCTTTTGCTGTCAACATCTTCATACCTTTGCTCATTCTGTCCTTTGTCCCCTCAAATCTCTAGCTGCATCCCCCACAGCTGGGAATGCCTCCGTGCCCTTCCCAGTACAAGTTCTGAGGGTCTCCAGAACCGAACTTGAATCCCACCTCCCCTGAAGAGCCCTCCCAGCACTCTCTTCTCTGAGGCCCCACAGCTGTCCCCACAATGCAAGGACGGTCACATCCTCAACAATACCAGCTGGTATCTCTAGTAAAGTTTTTATTTGCCTGTGTTTTTGTCTCTTTGATAAGATTCTTTGCTCCTTCGAGACAAAGGACCACATTTTCAGTGTTTAGAGTCTAGGTGGGCAGATAGGAAACGGTTTTGGAGCCTTAACAAGTAAGTGAATTAGTAAGTGTGGAATCTCAGATCCTTCCCGCCCTCCTGCTACATACAGTCACATGTCACCTTGTTCTATGGCTGTCCAGGTGTATGTTGCAGTTTTCCCTTCTAGACTGTAAGCTCCTAAGATGAGTGGGGCAGGGCACCTCCAAAAGGTCGCAATCCCATCTCCCCCCAGAACTCAGCCCCATTGCAGACTGGGTGCTCACGGTGTTGTGGAGTTGGCTTGGAGGGGAGAAGCCACAGTTCTCTGCCCAGTAACCTCTAAGGCAGCAGGAGAACAAGGAAGCTGAGGGGATAGGGTGAGGAATTAGAAGAACTCAGATGTCCACCTGCTGGAAAATCAGTCTTTGCATTTGCAAGACCCAGAAGAGAAGGCCTAGGCAGTAAAACTCCAGACCAGGAGTATCTTGTATCTTGGCACCTTGAACCCAGGAAGAACGGGGTATTTGAGGCCATGATAGAGTGTCGATGTTGACCACACAGGTCAGAGTTCTTGGTTCCATGAGCCTTTGGCATGAAGTTAGAGAGAGCTGATTGGACTCTAGTGAAAGTACAGGACTGAAGATTCCGGACTCCAGGACGCCAGCTGTGCCATCCGGGTCGGAGGGATCCCCTTCCTGGGCCTCTTGTTCCCGCTTTGAGAAATTGTAACACCACCAATTGGCATAGTTGCTGACCATGCCTATATTCATTTCCTATCGCTGCTGCAACAAAATGCCACAGACTTAGTGGCTTAAAACAATACAGGTTGGGGCAGGCCCCGTGGCGTAGCAGTTAAGTGTGCGTGCTCCGCTGCTGGTCGCCCGGGTTCAGATCCCGGGCAAGCGCCAATGCACCGCTTGTCGGGCCATGCTGTGGTGGCGTCCCATATAAATTGGAGGAAGATGGACATGGATGTTAGCCCAGGGCCAGTCTTCCTCAGCAAAAAAGAGGAGGATTGGCATGGATGTTAGCTCAGGGCTGATCTTCCTTACAAAAAAAAAAAAATTAAAAAAAAAAAAAAGACCACGTAGGTTTATTATCTCACAGTTCTGGAGGTCAGAGGTCTGAAATGAGTCCTACAGGAGCTAGAAAGGTGTCAACAGTTGCCATGATCCTTCTGGAGACTCTAGGAGAGAATCAGTTCCTTGACTTTCCCACTTATTAAGGGCTACCCACATCCCTCCACTCGTGATCACATCACCCCAACTTCTGCTTCCGTCTTCATATCTCCTGACTCTGAGGCCCCTGCCTCTCTCTTATAATGACTTTTATGACTACATCAGCCCTACCCATCTCAAAATTCTTAACTTAATCATATCTGCAAGGCCTCTTTTGCCATGTAAGGTAACATATTCAGAGGTCCTGGGATAAGGACCTGAACATCTTTGGGGCCCTTATTCACCCTACCACAATGCCCCACAGAAGCACATACATGGCAATCTAGCTCCTTTTGTTGTTTTTATGGTGAGGAAGATTCGCCCTGAGCTAACATCTGTTGGCAATCCTCCTCCTTTTTTTTCCTTTAATTTGCTTGAGGGAGATTATCATTGAGCTAACATCTGTGCCAATCCTCCTCTATTTTTTGTGTGTGTGTGTGAGGAGGATCGGCCCTGAGCTAACATCTGCCAATCCTCCTCTTTTTGCTGATGAAGACTGGCCCTGGGCTAACATCCATGCCCATCTTCCTCCACTTTATATAGGATGCTGCCACAGCATGGCTTGACAAGCGGTGTGTCGATGCACACCCAGGATCTAAATCGGCGAACCCCAGGCCGCCACAGTGGAGCGTACGCACTTAACCGCTTGCACCACCAGGCCGGCCCAATCCTCCTCTATTTTGTATGTGGGACGCCTCCACAGCATGGCTGATGAATGGAGTAGGTCCACTCCTGGGATCCGAACCCACGAACCAGGGCCACCGAAGTGGAGCACACAGAACTTTAACCACTCGGCCATGGGGCCGACCCCAGCAATCTAGTTTTAGTTATGAAATGTTTCAAGCTTACAGGAAAGTACAGACAATAATGTACTAGAGACCTGTGTACCCACCACCCAGCTTTGTCCAATCTCAACATTGTACCATATTTGCTTCTTATTTTTTTAAGTAACAATATATTGCAGATTCAGTTGAAGCCCCTTGGGTAGCTCTCCCCAACCTTTTCTTCTCTTCAAGGGAATTTAAGCAATTTCTTAAATTTCTTTATATTCTTAGTGTCTTTTTGCTGAGCTCAAATCATTGAAGTTGAATGAGGTACATGCACATATGACACGACACCACCATAATCACCTCCAGGAAGCTTCCTTGGCCCCACCATCCCAAGTCAGGCCACCATCCCACTCAAAGATCCTTGGGGCCAGAGTGGAGGTGAGATGGGAGGTGTGAATTGGCCATTTACTCAGGGAGAGCACATCACCACGTGGAGGATAATTCTAATATATAACATGGCCTTTAAATACAAGGCACCCCCTCACCTCTACTCAACAGAAGAAAGGGCAATTGGTCGCAATGCTGGAGGGAGCACTAGCTGAGTCGGCTCCTGGAGGAACATCATAATGTCCTCCCATGTGAGATTTTCACCTTACCCCTTGACTTTGGAAATTAACTCTTAACCAAGATGCAAGTCCATGGGAAGGAGCTAGCGTTAAGGCCCTGATAGGAATTAGCCAAGAGGAATAGGGAGGAGTTGGGGGGAGGACAAGGACTTTCCAGGCAGAGGGAACATCACATGCAAAGGCTGGTCTGGGGGATGTGGCGTGACCAAAGCGTTAGAAGGAGATGAGAACCTGTGGGGACCAGACTCCATAGGGCCCTGTGTGCTGTACTGCAGAGCGTGGATTTTACCCTCCAGGTGATGGGGCAGTCAATCTGAAGTAGGGGACAAGTGGGAATTGTGGCCGTGTCCCTTCTTGGCAGATGTGACCCCTTGGAGGTTACTCAGCCCCCTTGCTCCTGTGTCTTCATCCATAAAACCAACAGAATCCTTCTTAGCCTTGTTGAGAGAACTAAATGAGACCAAGTACGTAAAAATGGCCTGGCACTCTAAAAGCGTTCCCTAAATCGCAATCATACTCCTGTTTGTTATTATTGTCATTGAAGGCCTTCACCCAGGGGAAAGGTAAGAGAATCCTCCCTGGGTGCAGGGAGGAGAGAGGATTTGTAGCTCCTGGGGCTGTGGGCAGATCCTTTCTTGGCTGGCTCTACAGAAGTTTCCAGGAAAGCAGGGTGGCTGGTGGGAACTTCCCATCAGCTCAGCCTCCTGGGGAGCCAGCGAGAAAATCTGACCAACACCTTTCCAGAGGCCAGGACTCTCAGCTTTCTGGAACCCCCTCCACCTCCACTGTGTAGCCCGGCCCCCACCTCAGTGCCCCAGCAGCAGGAAGCAAGCCGGAGGAGGCTGGCAGCAGATCTGTGGGCTTAGGAACTTGGATCCTTTCCTCATTCTGCATTGCTCAAGGCAGGATCTTCCTCTGAATCATCTTTGCCTCCCACCCCACCCCCTGACCCCCACTGCACCTGGGGCTCAGGAAGCCACATGACTTTGAGCTGCTCTCAGCCCTCCAGGGTGTCAGGTTTCCATTTCCAAGGATCTGTTAAGTTGGAGGTTCCCAGAAGGGCACTTGCTGCCTGCTGGCGTGGGCCTCCCACCTCTCGGGATTACTTGTGTATCAAAGAGGCTCAGAGACTCGGGCCCTGGGGACAGCTGGTTCCCTGTGGACACAGTGTCCTATTTATTCATGGATGAGGGCTCAGAGCTCTTGCCCTCAGGAAGTTGGTTGAGACACAGGGACACACAGGCAGTTAGTGGCAGAGCTGGGACTGGAGCCCAGTCTTTTGATTTGATTCACTGTCCACGGTTGTTGCCACCTCCTGTCCCTGCCCACCATCTGTGTCAGGGGAGTGCCCTGGTGCTCAGCTCAGGGGTGGCAGCTTTGACCCTCATGTGACCAAGACCCAGGGCTGAAGCTATGGAAAGCCCTTGGGCTCCATAGTGGGGAGGCTACACATCAGCCATGCCCCAAGACTTCACTGCCAGAAACCCCAGCCCACCCCCCCAATCTCCAGCTCAAGACCCAGGCAGAGGGATGTTCCTACTTCCACCTAAATCTCCAGCTCCAGGAGACAAAAACTTGGCTCAACATGGAGGACTCCAAAGGGAGACTCCCTTTATAGGGAAAATGAGACCTTTTTCTCTCTAAAGTGGACATGATTGATGTCACAATTAGGAATATATGCAGCTGCAACTAACAGAAAACCTGACCAACAACGTCTTCAAGAAATAGTTGTTTACTTTTCTCATATGAGAAGATGACAGGGCTCTGAGCTGTGGTCTTTCTGGTTCTCTTAGCTTTCCCCTCATGGTTTCAAGATGGTTGCAGCAGCCCCATACATCACATCCTCACACCATGTTCAGAAGCAGGAAGCAGGAAGTGATATCAGGCAAAAGTCTTCTCCCAGCTTCTCTCTTATCAGCAAGCAAAGACTGTTTTCAAGACCCTAACAGCTGACCTCTCCTCACATCACTGACCAAAGAGGTGTTATAAAGTCCTCCCCAGCAAAGCCAGAAAGTGTGTCTCTGGCCATCCCAGGCTTTACAGTGAGAGGAGGACAGGAAGAAAGAGTTTGGGAATGACTTTGGGGTAGCCAACCAAAAGTTCCTGCCACAGCCGACCAGCTCAAAGACTCCTGGTTTTGAGCAACTAGATTTGGGTGCAAAGTTCATACAATCTTCTGGCGAGGGGACCAAAGATTGACATGCAAAGCTGAGAAAAGATCTTCTGGTTTGGACTGGAGAAGAAAGAGGTTAAACCCCACACTTGAGTGTAACAGAAAACTTCCTGAAGAGACACCACTTTCAGGTGGCGTTCCAGTTGTCTATTGCTGGACCAAACCACCCCAAAATGTAGTGGCTTTAAGGGATAATTTATTACTATCTCTCATGGTCTAGGGGTCAATTGGGCTCAGCGGGCAGTTCTTACTTGGGGTCTCATGAGGTTGCAGTGGGGCCTGAGCCATCTGAAGTTCTCTTTACTTGAATGTCTGGCTCCTGGGCTGAGAGAGTTGGAACAGCCGGAGGATGTCGAGCATCACTTTCCATAGGTTCCCGCCACTTGACTGACTTGGGCTTCCTCATAGCATGGAGGTCTTAGGATTGTCAAACTTCTTTCAGGGCAGCTGGCTTCACCTTAAACAAGTGTCCGAAAGACAGGTTCCATAAGAACCTGCAAGGCTTCTTATGGGCTTTCCCTGGAAGAGCTAGAACATCACTTCGACCTCAGATGGAAGACCTACACACATCCAAGGTGGGGGAGGGTTCATTGAACTCCAGCTCTTGATAAGGGGGAGGGAAGATTTGATGGCAGCCATAAGCAATCTGGAGGTCATAAGGTGATCTCAGAGTGGCTAATCTTCAGTGAGGGAGGGAGGAACAGTGAGGCCTTAGGCTGAGCCCCAGAGAGGCCCCGAAGGGAAGGAAGCAAGAAAGCAATGACATCAGAAGAGGAACTTGTGGAGTCTAGAGGGTGGTGTTGGTACTGAAATGCTGATCTTGCCCAAGAGTGCGTTCCTGAACAATGGGTTCTAGGCCTCTAATCAAGTGAAACTATCAGCAGAAGAGGTGTGGTCAAATCTCCCACAAGACTCATGGGGGATAAGGAATTACCCTGCAAGAGGACCCTAAAAACAGAGGCAGTGAAGGGCTGTTCATGGCTGGGATGAGGATGATTACTTGTGGTCAGGAGTAGAGTGGCTAGGAACCCTTGCGACTCCATAAACTCCTATCTCTTTTGGACTCTGCTCTTCTATCCATCCTTTAAATCAGGGGTTGGCAAACTACAGCCTGTGGGCCAACTCCAGCCCTGGGCCTGTTTTTATATGACCTGGAACTAAGAATGTTTGAAAGGATTGCAAGAGGAGGAGGAGAAAGAGGAGAGGAATATGCAACAGGGATGTAAGTGGCCCTCAAAGTCTAAAATACTTACCATTTGGCCCTTTACAGAAAAAAGTTGAGGACCTCTGCTTTAAACAAAGGGCATGGCTTCCCACTGGTGCCAAGTGAGCTGGTTGTAGGTGAGGTCTGAGCTGAATTTAGGTGTCAACAAGAAACTTATCCCCCTTTGCAGTTCTCTCCCAATCCTGATTTCTTCCTGGACCAAGTCTTAGTTGGGCACGAGTACATCTTGAATGCAGGTCTGACATTTGCAGATCTTTTCGAACAAAGAAAGGAGGCAACAGCATCTCTCAAGAATTGTGTAGTATTGTTTTTTTTCCACAGTGTTTATTTTTATCATCAATGTCTATTCATGGCAATGAAACTGGTGGCCATTAATGATTATTCTTAAATGTCATGTAGATAAGCAACATATTATCAGACTCCCACTAAGTCCCTATAGATAACAAGTCTGATTCTTGGGGCACCATGGTAAAGGTTGCTTAAGTTGTTTTTCAGGAACTGACTTGGGCTTCCTCACAGCGTGGTGGTCGGGGTGAGAGTCGACCCCTGTCCGGTTCATGCTGGCTGAGACTACAAACCCATCAAGTGGGCCTGAGCAAATGACCAATAGGTGACCCTTTGATGTCAGGGGGCTGAAAACTCCATCCTCAGATCAAGCTAATGCCGCCATTTTGGAAACATGCATCCTATGAAGAGGCACGATGTTGGACCACCCTTGCACAGATCATCAATTACCTCACTTCTCCTTACCTCCAATCATCTATTCCTACACTTCAGACCACCCTGCCCCTCTATCCCATAAATATCCCTAATCCCCATTTTCGGGGAGGCAGATTTGAGACTTATTCTCCCATCTCCTCACTTGGCTGCCTTGTGAATAAACCCTTTCTCCCTGCAAACTCGTCGTCTTGGTGATTAGCATACTGTTCAGCAGACAAAATGAGCCAGGTTCAGTAACAGCAATGAGGCTGATTTTTCATCTGTTACATAAATTTTCCTTTTACATAAATTAAGTTGAAAATGAGACAACTTAAAGAAAAATATTAAATAGAAAATAATAGAGGTAGGGTGCTGATATGGCAAATATAATGAGGGTGGTATTGAATGACTGAATTTCAGTGCAGGGAGTCCTGAGGTTCTGTGTTGACCTTCTTCTTGGCTCTCTTCCCAGTTCCCTCTACAGTCTTCCCAGTTCTTCCCAGTTAGCTTGTCCACTCCCAAGGCTTCTTAGAACTATTTATAGGGGTCGGCCTGGTGGCGCAAGCTGTTAGACGCTCATGCTCCGCTGTGGCGGCCCGGGGTTCGCAGGTTCAGATCCCAGGCGCGCACCGACGCACCACTTGTTAAGCCATGCTGTGGCGGCGTCCCATGTAAAGTAGAGGAAGATGGCCACAGATGTTAGCTCAGGGCCAATCTTCCTCAAGAAAAAAGGGGAGGATTGGCATCAGATGTTAGCTCAAGGATAGTCCTTCTCACAAAATAAGAAAAAAAAATAAAACTATTTATATATAGATAATCCCCAAGCCTGCATCACCAGGTCAGCTTTCCCCGAGCTCCAGAATAGCGAAATTGACCCCCAATGGGACAACTCCATGCCGACGACCCACAGGGACCTAAAATAGAATGTTTCCAAAAGCAAACTCCTGGTCACAACCCCGCCTCTTCTTTCTGTGTTCCCATCCCAAGAAAAAGCATCCTTATTGAGTCAGAGCTCTGTAAGTCCTCCCTTCCTGCCCCACGTCTTAACCGTCTCCCAGGCCCGTAGGTCCTACCCTCTAAATACCTTTTGAACCTGTCCACGTGTCCTTCCTGCTACTGCCAGACTCCAGGCCCCCTCAACTCACACCTGGATATAACAGACTCCCACTGGCCAGTCTGGAGGGATCTTTCCAAATGTCACCCCTACCTTGCCTGTCCACTGCCCTTAGGAGAAAGTTCAAAGTCCTCTGGTCAGCACAGGAGTCCCCACATGCTCAAGCCCCTCGCCCCTCTCCAGGCTCAGCCTCCATGCTCTGTTCCTTGAGCTGGATGCTCAGCTATCCTGAAATATACTGAAATCTTCAGTTTGCTAAATATGTGCAGCTCCTCTTCAATCTTGGGCCTTTGCATCTGGTGTTTCCTCTTCTTAGAACACTCCATACCCAGCTAAGCAACTCCCACTTCCCCTGCAGGACTCTATAGGTCCACTGGCTTCTGTGGAACCACTTCAGTAACGTGCAGGCAGCCTATCTGTTGTCCCTCACCCACCCGTGTGGTCCAACAAATGCAACTTTCTTTAACAAAATCGAGAAAGAAGTCAATTTATGGGACATATAAATAAGAAGAAAATGAAAAATGCCCCCTTATCTCCCAATCCCCATTTCCCACCCATGGCCTTGGGCAGAAGGCTTTAACGGGTCCAACCGCGTTTTTCCGTTTTTCGTTCAGGGTGGGTGTGGCTTCCGTGGACAGTGTGCTTCTACTCAGCTACCCAGCCCCCGACCCTGGGGCAGAACCAGGGAAATGAGGTTGGGTCTCCAAGAGCCATCTCAAGCAGATGGATGTAAATTCAGCCCTGTAGCCCCGTCTACAACCAGGGCTACCCTTCCTCCACCCCCTGACAGTCTCCCTCTATTAGAAGAGAACTTGACTCGTCATTGCTGGTGTTCTCTTCAGCATCTTAACCACTGTCATCATTTCCCACTCCTGCCCCTAAATGAGGCACCACCGCACAGTGGTTAGATCTCAGGCTCCGGAGTCAGACAGACATGGGTTTAAGTTTCAGCTCTGCCACTTACTATGTGACCTTGAGCAAGTTGCATAACCAGAGGACCGAATGGGCTTATTGAGAGAAATAAATGAGATAATGGATGGACCGCACTTAGCACAGAATCGGGTACATGGGAAGCAAAGGTCAGCCATTATTAACATCATTAACTTTTTAAGTTGTTATTTGAAAAATTATCACTACAGTAAAATTGACTTTTTTTGGTGTACAATTTTTTGAATCTTAGCACATGTATAGATTCATGTAACTGTCACCATAATCAGAATACACAACAGTTCCGTTATCCCCCCAAAACAGTTATCCCCACTGCCGTCCCTTTCTCTTTTCCTGCTCATAACCCCTGACAACCACTAATCTCTTCTCCCTCCCTAGAGTTTTGTCCTCAGGAATGTCATATGAACGGAATCTTACAGTATAGGACCTTTTGAGACTGGCTTCCTTCACTTGACATAATGCCTTTGTGATTCTTCGAGTTGTTGTGTGTATCAATAGTTTCTTCCTTTTTCCTGAAATGGAATTTCAGGAAACATGCTGCAAATTGCTTTCCTTTTTTTCATCCCAACTGTCCATGTCAGAGAAACACAAATAGATGCTACAAGATCTTAGCCTAGAAGTCACTTTCCCTGGGGAAGCCCATGTTTTGTCAGGCCCTCTTCCTATCAACTCCCCATAAGCCCTCCTGAAAGAAAAGGCTCTGAGTCCAATCATATGGTTTGAGGGAGAGAAAAATCTTTGGTCCCCTGGGTGGTAGCAAATGGAAGACACCAAAGGGCTGACAGATGGTGTCTGGGGAACATCGCTCCGAGCCTGGATCCCCTCGTGCTCCATCCATGACCTACAATTTGCAGCCAGCTGGCCAGCCAGGGTCCAGCAGCCAGCTCTTCTAGTCCCCCCACATACCAATCATGGGACAGAAGAGGCTGGTGCCCGTGGGTGGGAGGAAGAATTTCAGAGAGTGAGGGGGAGATGGAGCAGGAGAGAGAGGCTGTTTGTGGCCTTGAATAACATCTTTCTTTGCACTATTTTCTTCCTCTGGATTGGTTTGGAGGCACAGCCCAGCTGCTGCCTTGGATCTTGCTCAAATTACTATCAATGGGTACATCCTTTCTTAGCGCTGTTAGAGAAAGATACAACACTGGCCTCCAAGTTGTCCTGGGAATGTCTTTTTTGCCTTTTGTCTGTCCTTCTGTCCATTCCTGGGTGTCCTAGGGCTGGATCCTAGGGCAACTGCTTATTTGAGAGAGAGAGAGAGATTAACCCTCTTTGCCTTCTAAGTGCAACGTCCGTGACCAGGCTTCAGAGTCTTTCTAACGCCCCCCAGACCCTCAGGGGACGCACCATGGCAGTGGCGCTGACAAGTGGCCCAGTTCTGTTGTCTGCTGGGGGGTTTGTGAGCTTTGGCTCTGAATATAAGCTTGTTCTGGGTTGCAGGGCAAAGCTGGCTGTCGGGGAGGGCTCTGGCCAGCTGGTCTGGGCGTCCTGGCTGCTGCTTAAGTCAAGCTTTCATTTCCTCTGGAAATCCCATGCCCTTGACCTCTGAGGCAGGCTTCTGCAATATGTGTGCATCTTAATTCCCCTAGAGGTTTTGGTTCGTGGATTTTCCAAGCAGTGGGTCAACTTCAGTAAGATTACACACAAAGTTAGAGCTTTCCGACAGGGGAGGGCAAAGGTTCCAATCCCAACAAGGCTAATTGGAAACACACGACACCGAGACCAGGTGATGAGTTAGAAAATATGTACTCTCATCTGGACTTGGCAACAGGGGAGATTCAAGTGGTATCATGAGTTCTAATCTCAGGTCTGCCTACAGCCCGGAGACCTTGGCAGGCCCTGGGCAGTGGCTTCCTGAGCTTAGGATCCTCTGAGTTCTGTTGTGTCCACTCTGAGTCATTTCATAGATGCCCAGCTCTGTGTGAGCCTGTTAGAGACACAGAAGGAAGGATGGGGTGGTCCTTACCTTCCAAGGGCACGTGGAGACAAGGCCCACACAGCAGATAGGATGCAAGGGTAGACTAAGGAGGCCATGATTGGGGTCAATAAGCGCCATAGGAATAAGGGTGTGACGTAGGCATTCAAGGAGGACTTTCAGAGGAGTAGGAAGGGGGCGATGAAGGCAGAGGAGATGACTGAGGCAAAGGCTCCTCAGAGGAGGGGTGTAGTTCATGCTGGGGCAGTAGGAGGCAAGGTTGGAGGCTGTAGGAGACACTATAGATGCCCCACCCAGATCCCCAACACCAGCAGGTGCACCCACTCCCCAGCAGCTGTAAATGTTGATTGCTTCCGGCTCATAGCTGTGCCCTTCTCCGGAGAATTGCCTTTGGCTGACAGAGCCACCTGGTCATTACACCCTCCCAGGGGGTGACCTGCAGCCAATGACTGTGTGATACAGGGTTACAGAGGCCCGTCCCCTTGTGTCAAGGTGGAACAGCTCTGTGGTGCTATTCACACTCCAGAGCACCCGTGGGATCAGGCTGAGGTCAGACTTGAGCTCAAAACAGCTCTGTTTGGCTTCTTCACCTGCCCTGTTTTCATCCTGAGAGTTCTCTCTCAATACATCATTTGCACAAAAAAAAACCCTATCTCAGATTCTGCCTCAGAGGAACGCAACCCAACTAGGGCTAGCATGAGGCAGAGGGAAGGGGACCTTGGATGCTGGAAGAACTTGGAACCTGTGGGCAGGCCAGATAGAAGGAAACCTGGCTCCCTCAACCTGTTCCCACCTGCGTTACTTACTTTTTTGTGTGTGTGTGAGGAAGATCGGCCCTGAGCTAACATCTGCCAATCCTCCTCTTTTTGCTGAGGAAGACTGGCCCTGTGCTAACATCCATACCCATCTTCCTCCACTTTATATGGGACGCCTCCACAGCATGGCTTGCCAAGCAGTGCGTCAGTGTGCGCCCGGGATCCGAACTGGCGAACCCCAGGCCACCGTACCGGAGCACGAGCACTTAACCGCTTGCGCCACTGGGCCGGCCCCATGTGTTACTCACTTTTAAATCTCAGCAAGTCAAATGGGCCCACCCCACTTTTTCCAGCATGGGGCTCTGGGGTTCCAGTGCCACATAGACAGAGAAGAATTTCCAATGAATTCACTCATGGGGCTGGAAGAGTTTTGATTTAGGTAAAGAACAGTGGCAGCTGGGAATCCTGCCGCCCCAGAAACACCTCTCTTGGGGGATGCTCCATCTGCCTGACCCAGCCTAAGGGGGAGAGCCAGCTTCCTTGTTGGTGAAGGCACTTAAAGGGACAGAGATGGTGGGATGCCTCTTTCTTCAAGTGATCAGCCCCTCAAGAGGCATACGAAGCAGAAAGGCCGACAGAGAGGAAATGCCATCACCTTCCTGAATATCCACCTCTCCCTCCAAGCCATCTTCTTCCTTTCTCCATCTAATCCAAATACCACCCACCAATTTGACAGATACTGACTAAACGTCCGCCAGGGGCCAGGCACTGTACTGGTTAGTGGGATAGGGCAGTGGTCACCACAGGGAGGCCTAGTTCTCAGAGTGCTCACATTCTGGTCAGTGGAGGCCGGAAAGAGAAGTAAGTATATTAAACAGAAATAGTATTAACTACAGTCATGCGCCGCATAATAATCAATGATGGATCACATGTACAACGGTGGTCCCATAAGATTAGTACAATACAGCCTAGGTGTGTAGCAGGCTAGGCCATCTAGGTTTGTGTAAGTACACTCTATGATGTTTGCACAATGACAAAATCGCCTAACGACACATTTCTCAGAACATGTCCCTGTTAAGCAACGTGTGACTGTACCATAAAAAAAAAGACAACAGTAATGTCTTGGAGAGAGGCTGAGTCTTAGGGGGGTGGGCCACTTTGGGAAGGGGTCAGGGAAGGCTGACACTTGAGCTGAGCTGTCGGTGCTGAGAAGAGGCCAGTCCAGGAAAGATATGGGGAGAGAACATCCAGGCAGAGGGAAGAGCGAATACGGAAGTGCTGAGGTGCGTTGAATATGCCACACTGGGAGCGCCAGGGAGATCTCTGGGGAATCTCGCGGGGCTGTCTTTCCTTCCCTCTGGTCCCTCGCAGGGATGACCATGGAAGCAGGAAATCATTAATATCTGCATGAAGTTTATACGCATTTACATTGAGTGTCATTTTGACAAAGCAGAGCTCTGTGCTGGGGTAGCATCTCCTCTTCTAGAAGGTAAGCGAGGTTTTCAACGGTCGCCCAAAGCTTTCAGGACAGAGAGCAGCCTTGTGTTCTCTTTCCAGTGCCTCATGGAGGCGGATGTGCTGGTCACTCTCTGTACCGACTGCTGACTCCCGCGTGGCAGGGATGGGGAAGATGAAACTTCCTGTCTGGGTGAAAGGCTTCCACTCACTTCTCTTTGGACACACAGATATATTGAAAACTTACAAACCAACATAGAACTTTTGTCAAGGTAGGTCCAAAACACCTCTTAGAGCTGAGGGAACAGGGGCCTTGATGTCTTCTCCCAGGAGACGTGGAGCCAACAGGGTACTGATTAACCTCCCAGCAGGCCCCTGCTGAGGACTTCCGCCCATGGCGTCCTTACCTAATGGCTCAGCTGGGCCCCAAAGCCCGCTCCCTTCCTCCACTGGCTCTGAGCTGCCTGGTCACTGGCTTGGCTCATGGTAGTTTATTTTATTTAAGTGGTCAGAAAGGTGCCCAAGGGTCTCAGCAATAGGTCAGGCAATCTTAGGAACGTCGAGCCCCAGTGTCACTCTCTCGTTCCTCCAGCTTACAAGCCTGAGTTAACTCCAGACACCAGGACTGTGAGATTTGATCTCATAGGCTTGGTTTTCTCTATGAAAATAGTCATAATAATTACATGGAGGGGGAGGGAGCATCATTCAAACCCCTGGCAAGTCGCAGGGTGATGTCTACTTGGTTTCATGATTTCATGGAGGTTGTTGATGCTAAAGAGGGTCCTTCAAAAGCTATTCTCCACCAGCCACCAAGAGGAAGAGAGGCCCAGACCCCACGTCAGGGAGATGCCTGGTCCTCTGTCTTCTGCACCAGCACCTCTCTGGCAGGCAGGAGAGTGAGGCTGCTGAGGGACCAGGACAGAGAGGAGGCTGGAAGTCATGCCAGGTGGGACAAAGGCAAAGGAAGCTGGGGCTCAGCCTGAAGAGGAGGGAGAGAGGGGGAGTGGGCCGGTCTCATGGCGGGGGGCACTCAGATGACACGGGTGTGACTCCCCAGGGGTCAGGGAATGAGCAGAAGTCACTTCCCTCTAACAAGGTGCAGCCCAATTCCACTGCAGCCCAGCAGAGGAAGCGGCTACCTAGGGTGGCAAGCCCCCCACCCTACCCCACGGAGCCTCTGGTTCTCCTGGCCCAAGGGGGCAGTCCAGGAGAGCCAGCGAGCCTTGCCAGCCTGGTCCTGGATCGGGATGAGGCCTGCACGCGGGACAGGCTGGACTAGAAGCAGACAACCTGGGCAAGTCCTCCCTTTGCCCACACCTGAGGGGTGGGACACGCTCCCTTAGGACCCCAGCTTCCCATGAAAGCAAGTCTCAACAAGAGCTGGGTGTGGGCAGCAGGATCCACACCTGTTCTTCACTGTACTGACCTAAACCCCCAAAACACTGCCAACACTGAGAATCCTGGGCACGAAATCCTGGGCATGATTTCTAAGTTCACTTTAACTCTTAAATAATGTCTGATGCTATGAAACTGGGGCTTCAAGGTGACCTTGGAGTGCTAAGGGAGCTAAAGGGGTCAGATCTGCTAAACTATGAATGGCAGTTTGGTGGTGGGGACAGTGGTTGCAAATCTAGGGCATATGAACAATAATAATATTGGGGGGCACTTGACTATAAGTCAAATTATACAGTGTCTACTCACACGTTGATCCTCACAGTGACACCTTGAGATGAGTAGAGCGGGTATGACATCATGTGGGTGTCCAGAGAGGGGATAAGATGGGCCTCCACTTCCTGTGGTCCTACCCTGCTCTGGACCCTCAGGGACTGCCTGTCAGGTGCTGGAGGGAAGTGGGAGCCGCGACCCTCACAGAAGATGCTCTCCACACCCAGAGCCCATGCTGCAGGCAGACCAATTCCTTGAAAACCAACGCCCCAAAAATCAATTTACAGATTGATTTGCAAATTGAATTGATTTATTACCCATCCCCCCACCCATCCTCTCATCTTATCAATATTTACTTAACTTCTACTGCATAGCAAAATCAATTCAACAAATTGCCCCTAGAGCCCCCAAACTGGAAATGATCTCTCCCCCTCTAAATTTCAAGCCCGTCTTTCACAAAGTATTTTTTTTGTTGCTTTACTTGTCTATTTAAAAAATGATAGCTTAACATATCATTAAAGGTTTGTCCCAGCCATTCCACTCTCGTGTCTCCTCCTCCTAGAACTTGTACTGCTAGCCAGTAGTTTCGACAAGAAACACTGATTTACTTAAGCATATGTGTTGACCACTGCTCAGAAAACAAGACGCATCTCTTTTTGAAATCCTTATTTTTTTTTATTGATGTTTTAATAGTTTTTAACATTGTGAAATTTGGGGTTGTACATTTTTGTTTGTCCATCACCATATATATGTCTCCCTTCACCTCTTGTGCCCACTCCCTACCCCCATTGCCCCTGGTAACCATAATACAGTTTTCTCTGTCCTTGTGTTGGTTTATATTCCCCATGTGAGTGTGATCATACAGTGTTTGTCTTTCTCTTTCTGGCTTACTTCACTTAACATAATACCCTCCAGGCCCATCCATGTTGTTGTAAATGGGACGATTTTGTCTTTTTTATGGCTGAGTAGTATTCCATTGTATATATATACCACATTTTCTTGATCCAATCGTCAGTCGAGGGACACTTAGGTTGCTTCCACTTCTTGGCTATAGTGAATAATGCTGCAATGAACATAGGGGTGCATAAGCCTCTTTGGATTGTTGATTTCAGGTTTGTTGGATAGATTCCCAGTAGTGGGATGGCTGGATCATAGGGCATCTCTATCTTTAATTCTTTGAGGAGCCTCCATACCGTTTTCCATAGAGGCTGCACCAGTTTGCATTCCCACCAGCTGTGTATGAGGGTTCCTGTTTCTCCACATCCTCTCCAACACTTGTTGTTTTTTGTCTTGGTGATTATAGTCATTCTAACGGGCATGAGGTGATATCTTAGTGTTGCTTTGATTTGCATTTCCCTAATGATTAGTGATGTTGAACATCTTTTCATGTGCCTATTGGCCATCTGTATATCTTCTTTGGAGAAGTGTCTGTTCATTTCCTCTGCCCATTTTTTTGATCGGGTTGTTTGTTTTTCTGTTGTTCAGTTGTGTGAGTTCTTTGTATGTTATGGAGATCAACCCCTTGTCAGATGTATGTTTTGCAAATATTCTCTCCCAGCTGGTGGGTTGTCTGTTCATCTTGATTCTGGTTTCGTTTGTCTTGTAGAAGCTCTTTAATCTGATAAAGTCCCACTTGTTTATTTTTTCTTTAGTTTCCCTAGTCTGGGTAGGCATGTCATCCG
This sequence comes from Diceros bicornis minor, assembly GCF_020826845.1. Lineage (NCBI taxonomy): Eukaryota > Metazoa > Chordata > Mammalia > Perissodactyla > Rhinocerotidae > Diceros > Diceros bicornis. Next base: position 11,311,734 of record NC_080770.1, read on the forward strand.
AAAAGATTCCTTTATGACCAATGCCAAATAGTGTGTTGCCTATATTTTCTTCTATGAGTTTTATAGTTTGAGGTCTCACCTTCAGGTCTTTGATCCATTTTGAGTTAATTTTTGTGAATGGCGATAGCAGATTAGACCCATCCTCTTTTTATGATGCTTTTAGCTCTCAGGGCTTCTGCTCTGCTCTCATCTCCCCAAAAGAAGCAAGAACAGTGTATTGACTCTCTTCCCCGACATCATAGAGCATGGTATTTGCCATGAAGTAGAAGTTAAGTAAATATTGATAAGATGAGTGGGTGGGTGATAAATGGTTGTTCTGTCTTTTGCTGAAGAAATGATCCTTCAAGGGCCACCGTTAGCCAGGCATTTGATTCTCCCTCAGCCCCAGCACTGGTTGTAAGCATAGAATGTTTAGTCCCATCCATCCCTTCCCCAGGGACAGAATACTGACAGAGAACCCTCCTCCTTGAAGATGAATCTCTAGAAACACCTCTTTATCTGCAAAGTGTGGGTTAGTATGAATTTGGCTCCCACAGATCTCTTTCTCAAGAGCATTTGCCTCCAAAGCTTGACCTCTGAGCCTGGAGCACAGGGCTTGTTGTCAGGTGGGAGCTGTCCCTGGGGAGCTTTTCCCACCTTGGCAGCAAGGGTCCTGAGCAGTGGTGACTGAAGTGAATGATTCCACTGGAGGACAGAGTACAAAATCCAGAAATAGCCCCCACTGCCTGTGGAAAGCTTCTATACAACAAAGGCAGCATCGCAAATCGTAGAGAAAGAATGAATGATTTAACAGTTGGTGTTAGGATAACGGGAGGGCCCTATGGAATCAGATACAGTTGGACCACTGTTCTCATACACCAGGATACGTTCCAAAGGGATTGGAGACTTAAGTGTAAAAATGAAGCCATCCAAGTACTAAAAGGAAACACAGGTAAATTTTTCTATAATTTGGGAGTAGGGAAAGCTTTTCTAATTCTGACTCGACATCCAGAAGATTAATAAGTTTCAAGGAACTGACGTTTTGTATGGCAAAAAAAGTAAAATTTAATTAAAATAAATTAATAAGTCAAATAAAAAAGACAATGGCAGACTGGTCAAAAAAGATTCACAATCTGCATCACAAAGGGTTAATATTCTTAGACTATAAAGAGCTTCTAATGTAAATTAGAAGGCCAAAAACCTGCCAGAAAAATGTGCTAAAAATAGGAACAGTTTACAGAAAAGGGAAGGCAAATGTTTCAAAACTATATGACAAGATAGTCAATTTTGTTTATAGTTAAAGAAACGCAGGGGCCAGCCCGGTGGCACAAGCAGTTAAGTGCGTGCGCTCCACTGCCGTAGCCCGCGGTTCGCAGGTTCGGATCCCAGGCGCGCACCAACACACCGCTTGTCAAGCCATGCTGTGGCAGCGTCCCATATAAAGTAGAGGAAGATGGGCAGGGATGTTAGCCCAGGGCCAATCTTCCTCAGCCAAAAAAAAAAAAAAAGAAGAAGAGGATCGGCAGATGTTAGCCCAGGGCTAATCTTCCTCACCAAAAAAAAAAAGAAATGCAAATTGACCCAAGGAACTATTTCGTGCTGAGCATTTTGGCCAAAATCCAAACACTTAACAAAATACTCTCTTGTCCAGGCTGTGAGAAAGCAGAGATTTTCACACACTGCTGTTGGGAATGTGAAATGGTACGGTCCCTATGGAAGGGGATTGGACACTACGTAGCAAAACTCCATGCATATTTGCCCATTGATCCTGCAATCCCACTTCTAGGAATCTACCCTAAAGAGACACTGCAAACAACACAGAAAGACACAGGGACCAGGCTATTTACTGCAGCTCTATTTGTAATAGCCAACCTAGAAAAAAGCCAAATGCCCATCAATAAGGCCCAGCAGAATAAACAATAGTACATACAATGGAGTACTTTGCAGCCATAAAAAGAATGAGGAAGGTTCCTCAAAAAATTAGAAATAGATTGACCATAGGATCCAGCAATTCCACTTCTGGGTATATACTAGAAAGAATTGTAAGCAGGCTCTCAAAGAAATATCTGCACTCTGTGGTCATTGCAGCATTATTCACAATGGCCAAAAGGTAGAAGCAGGGGCTGGCCTGGTGGCGTACTGGTTAAGTTCACACACTCTGCTTTGGCAGCCTGGGGTTCGCAGGTTCGGATCCTGGGCACGGACCTACGCACCACTTGTCAAGCCATGCTGTGGCAGCGTCCCACATAAAGTAGAGGAAGATGCGTATGGATGTTAGCCCAGGGCCAATCTTCCTCAGCAAAAAGAGGGGGATTGGTGGCAGATGTTAGCTCAGGGCTAATCTTCCTCATTAAAAAAAAAAAATGTAAGCAACCTAAATGTCCATCTACAGATGAATGGATAAACAAAATGTGGTCTATCCATACAATGGAATAATATTCAGCCTTTTTTTTTTTTTTCAGTGAGGAGGATTAGCCCTGAGCTAACATCTGTGCCCATCTTCTTCTATTTTGTATATGGGACGCCGCCATAGCATGGCTTGACGAGCAGTGTGTAGGTCCGTGCCCAGGATCCAAACCTGCGAACCCTGGGCCACCGAAGCAGAGCACGTGAACGTAACCGTTACACCATGGGGCCGGCCCCAATATTCAGCCTTTAAAAAAAGGAAATCCTCCCAAATGCTACCACATGGATGAACCTGAAGGACACTGTGCTGAATGAAATAAGCCAATCACAAAAAGACAAATACTGCATGATTCCACTTATATGAGGTACTTAATCAAATTCACAGAAACAGAAAGTAGAATGGGGGTTACCAGAGATTGGGGGGAGGGAGAAACAGGGAGTCATTCAATGTGTACAAGGTTTCCATCGTGCCAGATGAAAAAGTTCTTCAGATCTGCTGTACAGCAATATGCATAGAGTTAATACTGTAGTGTACACAAAAATTAAGAGGGTAAATTCACGTTATGAGTTTTTTATCAAAGTAAAAAAATAAATAAAGTGATTCCTGTGCTGGAGAGGCTGATCCTTAGCCTTGGGCTGGTTACCCCACACTCCCACACTAACCAGCTCAGGAGAAGAGGCCTGGCGGACTGAGCACAGCATTGGTCCCATTCTGTGCTGCCCCAGGCCAGGCCTGAGCCCTCGGCCTAGATGCACAGTGAAAGCAGCCATGGGCAAATCCGAGAAAGAAGAGTGTCACTCCAGGGGGGCTAAGAGAGGCACCTGCAGCCCTGCCTTTTCACCTCTGCATCCCCCAGGCCTCTCCCCAGTCATTGCTGAGTTGACTTGGTTTTCGAAGGAATTGACCTTCCTTCGCGTGCAAAGGGCACTTCCCCTGTTTGGCTCTTCCTCGGCTCTCAGGCTCCCAGCCCGCTCTTCTTGAACCCCTCTGTGCTCTTACCTCACGTCTCTGCTGATTCCAAGTCCATCTTCCCCGACCACTGTGAGCTCAGAATTGCTGGCTCAGCAAGCTCCTCCTCTTCGGCACCTGGCAGGAGCTTGGCTGAGAGTGGGCATCCACCAGTGTCTGTTACATGGATCCCAAATGTATTGGGTTTACTTGGCTCTACAGCAACACTCAGTCAATCCCTTTACTCTTCTAGCTGGAAGGAATGCTCCTAAGGAAAGAAATGCAAGCAAGCATCCTTATCGCCAATTGACGACTGACCACATGGAGGCCTGGAGAGGTTGGCAACTTGCCCAAGGTCACTCAGCTAGTTAGTGGCAGAGCTGGGACCAGCTTCCAGGTCTGGCTCCAGGCCTGGTGTTCTTTTAGGCGCACGCACACAAATCACCGTGGCTGACCTCAACGGGCTGCGCTGCATTATGCACAACAGGACCAGGCCTAGTGTTTGTCAGCTTTGCAAGGGCCCAAGAAAATGTACTGGCTCCTAAATTCAAAAAGAAAACAGCAAAATCAATAAAAGTGTTTACAAACTGCAACACCTACTCAACTGCAATTGAGCTCAACTATTTTTTTAAATTATTTTTCGATTATGTTGAATGTGGGATGTAGGCATGTTTTAATGTATTTGCTGTGATCTGCAGTGGGGACCCCAAAATCTGAGTGCTGAGCCCCTCATAGGTCTTCAAACAGACCCACGTACAGTAGTGAACCCTGAAGGGCACAGGCCTGGCAATGACCTGCCACTGAGATAACTGTATTATTTGGTAAAATCAGATACCAGCAAGTCAGACCAGAGAGCACTTGGCAGAAACTTCTCCTGTCTCCAGGGAGCCCTAGGGCCCAAATGCCGCTTAGAAACACTCAACAACTCCACCTTCTTTGTTTGCTTAAGCAGCCACTTAGAATCAGACAGAGAAAGTACTGTCTTAAGTGAGACTCAGTCAGACAATGCTTGTGAAATGGGGGGAGGGGGTCTAACATCACCCCTGGAAGAAGAAGGAGGCCTGCAACCCTGCATGCTGGTGGAAGATAGCCTGAGGATGAAGCTTCATGGATGGGAGCAGATCCGAGAGAGAATCACAGAGAAATGGGACCAGAGCCCTGATGGAACCTTGCCTGAAGTCCACCTCCTCTTGATTTCTCAGCTACATGAGCCAAAAAATCCCCTTTGTTGCTAAGCTAGCGTGACTTTGGTTTTGTTGCTTGAAACCAAAATCATCCTGACTGATGTAGACCTCTCTCACCCACCCACCTCGGGTATAACCTCAGATGCCACTGCTCTCCAAAGTGATTTTTCCCTGGAAAATTTCACAGGGACTGCCCACGAGGCAACTGCACTCATGCCCTCCGATCTTACACTAACAGTGATGAGAGCCAATCTGAAATCCAGGAACATTTCAGAAACATCCCCTTCTCTAGATGTGGCAGAGTAGCAGGTGTCCAGGAAGCTGGACTTGAGGTAGGAGTGTTTGTGCTGCTGCATCCAGCATTTTTGGTATTCCCTTTCATGCCCTCCATGCCCTCCTAGGGATAACCTGTTATACAGACTGCATTCCTAAACTCCATTCACCCATTCCATAAGCATTTACTAAAACCCCGTGTGGAACGCCCCATGCTGGGTCCTGGGCAAACAGCGGAGTGATGAGCCAAGGACGAGCTGGATCTGGGCAGTGGGCGGGGGACGAGGAGCAGGAGGAGGGAGGCTCTGGATTCAGACTGTGGGTGTCCATGGGCAGGTTTACTTTGCAGTCCAGTGCCTCAGTTTCCTCATCTGTCATATGGCGTGTTTGGCATATATAGTAGAGGCGCAGCAAGTATTAGCTTTCATTATTAAGTATTAATTTTTATTATTATTGGACTCTTTTTTAAGAAAAGGGACTGAGTGGAACCCACCCAGCTGGATGGAGCTTGGGCCTGAGGACCCCTTACCTGGGAATACACGAGTTTCTGGCTAAAGGGCTGACTAAGCTGGTTGGGCTTAAGGCAAACTCTGGAGACCAATTCCAACTTCTGAGGTTCCCATTCAGGGCTCCTAAGAAGAAACCGCAGGAGGGGCCCTCCCTTACCCTTGGTTAAGTGCAGAGAACTATGTCTTAAGGACCCTGGGGCAAGGATTCCTCCTTTTCACAACAACTCAATTACATCCAATCAATTACATCCAATCCAAGTTTGCTCGGAGCCCCTGCTGTGTGCCAGGGCACAGGCCTGTGCACCAGAAGCAGAGACGGAAACAAGGTCCCTGTGTCCACTGAAACCTCGGTCTCCCCGTGGCCACAGAAGAACAATGATATAATGGCACAGGTGCCTACTGTCACTTAATGAGGGCTGGAGGGACCAATGTTGGAGGAAGAAAGAGATTTGCTCTGAATCCTGGAAGACTCCTCAGCAGAGGCAGCATTTGGACTGGAGTTTGCAGGACATGTAGGTCTTTGGTAGAAGGGGACAGCTTTGGGGAGGAGAGACTTAAGCAAAGGGACAGAGGTGGGGCCCACACAGGAGCTGTGGGGCACTGCAGGGACTGGTGTGGATGAAGCAGAGTGCTAATGGGACCGGCAGGAGGGAGGCCAGGAGGGAATGAGACCTCACGCAGCCCCAGCCTGCTCTGCCACCTGTCAGCCAACTGTGCCTGGCACACAGGGGCAGCTGCTACCAGGTCAAGGTGGGTCAAGCTCAGAAAGACAAGGGTAAGCCAGATCGGGCATGAGGAATTGAACGGCCCCTCAATAGGTTCCCTAATTGCTTTGATTCCAGCTCTTGTTTCTCTCTGTCTGCCTCCTGGTTAGAAACCCAGGGCATTTGGGATTTGTGCAGATCAGTTACAGCCAGTGCTTCTTCAGGCCCCACTCACAGTTGCTAATTGCTGCTTGCTTGCCCCGGGGTCCCACTGGGGAGGTGATGTCTGGGCTCACTGCAGCCTCTGCAGCATGTGGGTATGGCAGCAAGGTGGTCATTAAAGGCTTTCTCGGGGAATGTGTGTTCGACACTGGCTGGGAGTGCCTGAGGGCAGCCAGAGTCTTACTCATCACTGCATCTCCACGGCCTGGCCCAGTGTCGAATGGATAACTTAATTGTTTAATCAGTCCCCTCCAGCCCTTCTCTACATATGCAAGGCAAGAGGTGTGTGTGTAATTTTCATGTATGTGTGTGCGCTAAATTTTTCATAAAGGCTGTTTTTATCATTGACACTTTTTTTTCCTCCCTCTCCTTTCTCCTCCTCTCTCCCTTTCTCTGCAACCTTCACCACCTCTGCCTTGCCCAGGAAACTGACAACTGCTCAGCGCACACAGTCCCCTGTTGTGCTTTTTCATGCTTACGTAACCATATGTAAACGCTGTCATCTGAATTTAATCCCGGGAAGCAGAGGAACATAATGCAAGAACGCTGGCTTGGGGGTCAGAAGGGCCTAGGTTCTGGTCCCGGGATTGGCCACTAGCTTTCTGTGTAACCCCAAGTCAGTCCCCTCCCCACTCTGGGCCTCAGTCTCTTCATCTCTCTGGCTCAGAGCCTGGCACAAAGCCAGCATTTTAAAATGTTGGTTGAGTGAGTGAATGAGAGTATGAGGTGTCTTCCTGGCTTGAAAATTCTGTGGCCCGTGAAGGAATGAGCTGCCATTTAGATGACTTCAAAGATAAGTTGGTTGAAAAATTTGTTGCAAGTGACGGAAAACATGTGTTACCCCTGAATCTGGGGATGCGGGCCATTCTAATCATGGCGCATAGCAGGGACGGAAGGGGAGGAAGTGGGTCCCCGGAGGGAAATCTGGATCTAGTATCCAGAAGAAGGATGGACGTTGGGAAGCAGATGTGGATCTTGGAGAAGTCACCAATTCCAGAGAAAGCAAAATATGGGCATTCCTCCTCCTACCCCCACATACACGATATTGACAGGACAGCTGAACAGGTGAACAAGTAGGGAAAAAGATTAGAGCTACTTAATTCCGACTAATGATTCCAAAGAATTATGAAAGGCAGAGATGTTTGAAAGGGCGTTGGAGTGTCATCCGTACAGCTGGACCCGAAGGGATGCGAAAGGAAAGAGCATGTCGGCCCCCTTCCCGTGGGAAGGCTCTCCTGGGTCTGAGTCAGGAAGACAGGCTTCTTTTAAGCATCTGTCCCGGACCACAAGCTCTGTCAGAAAGGTGGGCAAGGGGGCCGGCCCGGTGGTGCAAGTGGTTAAGTGCGTGCGCTCTGCTGCGGCAGCCCGGGGTTCGCCGGTTCGGATCCCGGGCGCGCACCGGCGCGCTGCTTGGCAAGCCATGCTGTGGCGGCGTCCCATATAAAGTAGAGGAAGATGGGCATGGATGTTAGCCCAGGGCCAGTCTTCCACCACAAAAAGAGGAGGATTGGCAGATGTTAGCTCAGGGCTGATCTTCTCACAAAAAAATAAAAATAAAAATAAAGAAAGGTGGGCAAGTCTACCACCAAGAAAGCTAAGGGTGGGCAGAGGCCATGCTGAGGAGCTGGCACTGCCCCAGTTGGGATGTTGGTCATCCTATGTGCCCCAACGTGTGGTCAGCTTCAGCTCCAGGGACCCAGAGGCTTTGGGGAAAGTCTGCATGGTGCTCAGATCCCACAGGAGAATGAGAGGCTGTGAGCCCTTGGAGGAGGCATTACCCACAGCTCCCAATACTGGTGTGTCCCCCTGCGGCTAAGAAGAGGCCTCCAGGCCCACAGCGAGCACCGTGGGTCTGAGGAGCCAGCCTCGGTCCCTATTAATAGTATGTTCTAGAAGTACTCTCAGGTCTCAGGGGTGGGCCTGGATCCAGCTGCCCTGCTCAGGAATGCTACCAAAGAGCCAAGGGTCGGCCGGCCTCCCGGTCACCTCCCAGACCCGCCAGCCACGGGCACCAAGCTCAGGAGATAACTCAAAACCAAGTCCACGGTCTGAGCCTTGTCACGGGATCCCCAACCGCGCCTTCTAAAGAAACACAAAACGCCCACCAAGCAAACGGACTCTGGTCACTAACCACATCAACCTGTTGATTTTGAAAATCACCCTTTCCAGCTTTGCTGCTGGTGGAACAGCCGCCGCTTTGAAAGTGCCCGCTGCCAACCTGGCTGCCTTGAAGCTGGTCAGAGGCGGGTGCGGGCCGGCCTCTGCCTGGATTTGGGGCTGCGGAAACTGCTCTCCACCTATAAGAATATTTCAGTCTCCAGGCAACCGGAATCTCAAGGATCTTCTTCCTCTACACCTTATGGCCAAGGGTCATGTACTATCTGATTTTCAGAATTGTAGTGGGTGCATTAGGGCCCCAGATTTGGGAAGTTATCTCACAATTAGACTCCAGGTTCCAGTCACAGCCCTGTCTCTCACCAGCTGTTCCACGTTAGGTGAGGCAGTCATTGGACCTCTCTGACCTTCAGTTTCCTCCTCTGCTTATAGCACGGCTACCTGCCCTACCTCCTCCTTAGAGGTGTTGTTGGTTTCAGCCACAATAAGGTGTCAACTTACCTTGTATAAACTCTCTGGCATGTTTTATTCATGGGATGATACGACTTTAAGAATGTTCTAGTCCCATCTCCAAGAAGCAGGTGGCATGTTTTCTAGTAGAAAGAATCAATCCTTCTACACTTCCTCCCTGGCCCCTTGTGACCTCCCATGAATTCCTCCAGTTGAAGAAACACTCTGTGGCCGCAGAAGCAGGCAAAGGGAACCAGTCCTCAGAACAGGGAGCCCATGACCATGGCGTGACTGTCCCCTGGCCCAAGTGGTCACCGACCCAACTGCCTTGTAGTGTTCTCAGGTCTCTGCAGGGGAAAAATCCCCAGACCCCAGAGAGGCCCACTTATTCTCTGCGTCTTCCATGAGCAAGGTAGAAAGAGCTGGTCTTACTTAAGTAAAGATGGAAAAAGCAAACCTATAAGGCATCCCTCAATAACACAAAAGGTGACAAAGAGCTAGGCTCTTAAATGAAATCCAACACATAGTTCATGATAGTCCATGAGCCTGGACTTTGCCAGGTACCGAGGTGGGGAAGGGAGAGGCGTTGCCAAGATGAATAGCGGAGGAGCTCTTCATCCAGTGCGGGAAGCGGCTACCCAACAGGCCACTGCAGTGCGCTGTGGCCATGGAGAAATGTTCAGAGCACTGGAGGGCACAGCAAAGAGACGCAATCTATATAGAAACTGATACATAATAATGTACACCTGAAACTGACACAATGTTATAAGCCAATATGACCTCAATAAAATAATTTTTGAAAAAAGATAATTAACATACACTTTAAAAAAAAAAGAAAAATGAAAGGAAATGTTCAACCTGCCCGGGTAGTGAAGAAAGCCTCACAGAGGATAGTGAGCTGGGTGTTGAAGGCTGGATCGTTTCTCAGGCAGAAAAGTCAGGGAGGGCAGTCCAGGCAGAGGTGGCAGCTGTGCCAAATCCCCGAGGTGTGAGGGGACAGCTGTGGGGCTGTGGGGAATGGTTGGAGAGGAGGCCCAGAGGAGAGTGGCAGGCAAATGGGCAGGGCCCAGGCCACATAGACCAGTTACGCTTTTACCCCGTGGAGATAATTAAAAGCCCTTATCTTTTCTCCACGTGGAGAGCCCTTGGGGAGATTTAGGGGGAGGAGTGAAGTGCTCACCTTGGCATTTCATAAAGTTGGGACAGGCTGAAAAGAGGCAGTTAGAGAGGACGGGGCTGCAGGTGGCATTGGGGGCAGGAAATAAAGAGCCTGGGATGCTGGTAGCAGCCACGGGTTGATGGGGGCCTCTCCCATCCTAACAGTGAGGGCTTTTCGGTCCTGACCCTCTCATGGGACACTCAGGACTCCCCTCTGCTGGCCACTGGGCCCCCTCTGCTGACCCAGCCAGCCAAACTAGCTTGCCCAGACTGCACCCTGATGACCTTCATTGGGGGCAGAAAAGTCACATGGCTGCTCATTCCGGCCGCCTCATTCTGCTGCCTACCAGCTTGGTCAGCCCTAGGCTGCCCTTTTTCCGGCTCCTGGGCTGCCAACCTCTCCGATTCCTAATGAGCTTGTTTGTCTTGTCCACTACTCCCCACCCCCTACAAAGGAGGCTGGGATCCCCATCCCCGGATTCTGTGCAGCCTGAAGCTCCAGCTTCTCGCTCAATTCCTCAACCGTCACCAGCAGACAAGGGACTGGGCTTATGCCGCCTCCCCCAGGTGTAGGGAAAGTGAGTGTCCACACCATGGAAGGCCAAGGCAGACACAGTCTCCACTTCCATGAGGACGCACTCCCAGTCCCTGGCTGCCAGCCCCTGCCACGGCGAGAGCATCGCCCTTCTCTTTCCCTCTTTCTGAGGCTGCTGGCTGTTGCTACACACCTGCCACCTTTGCTGAGCCTGGCATCTCCCGATTTGGCCCGGATGGGCATGGCGGAGCCCGGACTGGGTAACGCGGGCATGCCATGTGGCTGGCTACCAGGTCACGGGGTACAACATGAATTGTGGCGATGGAAAGTGAGGGCGCACCCAGGGTAGCATGGGGGAGGGCTGGCTCCAGATACTGTAAATAAATACAGGAATCAAAGTTCAGAGAGGCCAGGTGGCCTCTTCGAAGCATCAAGAATGTGGGCAGATACCCAGGGTGTCATTTGGAAGGACACAGCAGGAGACCTTCAAAGGCAAGATCCTGGACCTCCAGGGGCCTACAGTCTGAAGGTAGAAATCAGATCTCCCACTGGGCATGATGATCCCAGAGGAGAGCTCTAGGGCTGCAAACTGCTAGAACTGGAAAGGCCCCCAGGCCGTGCTGGGGTCCAGCAGCACAGCACAAAACAGAGCTCAAGGTCCATGGGAAGGCAGACAAGCAAACACCAGCCAGGGCCCCTGGGACAAGCACTCTGGCAGAGGCGTGGTGTCCAGGGCTCTCCCAGCAGGAACTCTCACAGAGGCCGTGTCAACCTACAAAAACAGGAACCCATTTAAGAGGCAAAGCGTTTATTTCGGATCAAAGAATTGCAATCTGGGGAGCACAGATTCAGGTAGAAACCCAAATAGTGTTCCGATTATAGGAGAGGAGCTTAGTGTTTTTATGGGAAAAAGGGAGGATGAGGTGAGTTGTATTAAAGAAGAGTTCATTGGTGCTAGGTGAAGTCACACTAGGTTTGTACTTCATAGATTGGCCTGAGGCTCGATCGTCAGGCAAAAGGCTAGACTTGTACTTCGTTGATTGGTTAGCAATTTGGTCATCAGCAAAGTCCAGCTGCATACAGACAGAATATTCTTGTCCTTACTGACTTCTTGGAAAATGGGCAGTTTGGTGCGGTTTGGAAGACAAAGAAAACAAGACAAGCAGGCAAATCCTCTGAAATGGCTGCTCTGGCTCTATTTTAATATGGCTCCACTCATGTCATCTTGCACAGCTGTAAGGTCTCAGTTGCCTGAAAGAAATGGGATTTCCATTCTCAATTATCCTCTAACATCCCAGGGCCTGGCTTTCCCTTAACCTTCTGGAAAAGAGGGATCCTGAGCATCTAGGCTTTGAGTCTACGTTGCCTCGTGGGTTTTCAAGAAACGGCTTAAAGATGAGGTCTCTGAATCATAGTTGCATCATCCAGAAATGTCCCCAAATCTGATTCAGCATTGTTTTTTCCAATTCCTAAGTTTCTGAACTCTAATTTCCTGCACAGTTCTCTTTACTGAACCTCAGGGGTAATCCCAGACATTTAAAACATCAGCTGTTTGGTTAAAACATCACTAGACCCGTTCTCTCCCCATCCTCATCTGTATTTCCAGCCCTGGGATATTTCTGCATTGTAATCAGCTTTGTGTGAACTATTTTGGGCTCTGCTTTTTCACATAACGTCATTTCATATACATATTCCAGCAACAAATTCATCATTTTTAACGACCACGCCGTATACTCTCATGTGCCCTGTCCTGCATTTTCAGTTTGTGACTATGGCCTTGGGCAAGCGCTGGCCTTCTGTGGGCATCTCACCTCTTTATCTGTACAACACGGTGATCTGAAAACTCTAAAGTCTTTTCGAAGCCTTCACAATCCGAGAGTCTGTGATTTCCCAGCTGTGGAATCCTAAATTGTAACCATACAGTTACAATTTCTAGAAGGGAAAGAGAGACTCAACATCTGTTGAGAACTCACTATGAGGCAGGAAGGCACTCAGGAAGAGATAGGGGAAAGAGTGACACCCCCCTTTCCAGCAAAAACAGTCTGGCCTGGCTGGGTGATGTAGATCCCTTTGTTCTTGGTCCAACCCAGATGGCCAGCCACTTTAGGAAAAGGGGGTTCTCTTCCTCCCTCACCTTATAGTGAAAGCACAGCTCTCCAAGCCTTCCAGCCTTCCCCTTGCCTCGATGACACAGCACTTTTGGAGCCCAAGCCCAACCCCTCCAGACCAGCAGAGTGCTGAGTCATGGTGGGCCAGCAGCTCTCCCCACAACCCCACCTCTGCCCCCTCCAGCTCCGGGATAAGCCAGTCAGGAACATCCGGCCTGGCTCTTCTCTTGCCTGCAGCTCCTCCCGCCACCCACCGAGGTGGCTGTCCCAGGAAGCCAGCCAAACTCCCTGCCTCCTCAAAGTCACAAGGAGGAGCTGGGGTTGGAGGGGAGGGAGGTCGAATTGTGGTTAACAAAGGTCCAAAGATCAGGTCACGGGCTTCGAGAAGAATCTAGAGGCTTGGAGATGGCAGTTCTGATACCCTGGGTTCCCAGGTGGGGAACGGTCCCAAGCAAACAGAGATACACACACACACACACACACACAGACACCAGCACAAGATTTCTCTTTCATTCTTCCCAGCCGGCCTCCCCCCCCCCCCCCCCCCCCCCCGTGAACTTCCACAGCCCAAGCTGTCCCTCAGTTTTGCCCTGTTGGTCTCTGCAGCTGCGTATCTGTTTAACCAAGCACGGAGCCAATATTGATTCATGAAACCTACTTTCTGCAACAGACTGACTTCCTTCCAGGTGGGTCCAACTGGGTGTCCTGGAGGCCTCGAAACAGCACATTCAGTCCAAAGCAAGCTGGCCTTCCCCAACAGCCCTTCCCCCAAACTCCATTTCCTCTGTGCTCTCGTTCTCAGTGAATGGCAGCAGCAACCCAGCTGCCCTGGCCAGAAAGCTGGGGGGCTCCCTTGCCCACCTCCCACCCCTCACCTCCACCTCCATCGTTATCCAACCAGCCTCCTCATCCTATCTGTTCTGTCTTCTCTATATTTCTCAAATCTGCTTTCTGAGAACTAGGCCTGTTGCCTCCCAACCAGTACCCAACCATCTTATCTTGCCTGCATCCATCTGTTCGCTCAACAAATACAGAGCACCAACAACAGGCATCCTGCAAAAGGCCGGAAGTGCAGGATGAAAAAGACAGAAATAATGCCAGCCTGCCAGGAGCTTACAGTATACAGTAGCAGGGAAGACAATCAGAAAGTGATTTGTATCTATATAATATATAATTATACATATGAATATATATTATATAGTATGGTTATTAATCTTCATTACTTAACGACCTACAAATATCAACTCAATTTGTCATTTGTAATTTTTTTTAAACCAAGAATGATGTTATCAAACAGGAGCCCCAGGAGCCCCCACCAGCTAGCCCCGACATCACTCCAAGCCACGTGTAACTTTTTTTTTTTTTGAGGAAGATTGGCCCTGTGCTAGCATCTGTTGCCAATCTTCCTCTTTTTCTTTTTTCTCCCCAAAGCCCCAGTACATAGTTGTATATCATAGTTGTAGAGTTGTAGCTCTTCTATATGGGATGCCACCTCAGCATGGCTTGATGAGCGGTGAGTAGGTCCACGCCCAGGATCCGAACCGGTGAACCCCAGGCCACCAACCCAATTGGAAGGCGCCAACTTAACTGCTACGCCACTGGGCTGACCCCCCATCATTTGCATTTTAACTTTGTTCATAGCATCTTTTGTCTTATAGCTTTTCTGGGTTTTCTTGTTGTTGTATGATTTCATTTATATGAAATTCTAGAACATGAAAAGTTAATTACTCAATATTGAAAAATAGAAGAGTGGTCATCTTGGGGGCTACGGGGGGAATCTACTGGAAAGAGATATAAAGGAACTTTCTAGGATAATGGAAATGTTCCATATCTTGTTTCAGCTATATTCCAGTGCCAAAACTCATTTAATTAAACACCTAAGATTCTATGCATTTTATTGTATGTAAATTATATCTTAATTTTTTAAAATTAAAGCACTCATATTTGCAAAGAAAAGAAGAATTTTGTTGGCTTTTTACCTACTTGAGTCCAGCCAGCTCCATATTCCAATAACCACACCCACAATTTTTTTTGTAAATATGCCTCTCTCAAAGATTGAACTGTGTTTTGAGTTTATCAAGCTTTTGTGGGACCACACCCTTTGTTCTTGTTCCCTGAGAGCTTTGCCCAACTGAAAGGACTTACTAGGAACTACCTTATCCATTCACACATTTTAACCAACCATGCGACAGCCAAGCCCTCGATCTGGTCATTGTCCTGAGGATTCATCTTAATCGGCCTTTGTTACTCAAAAGTACTTCTCGGTTTTACTTTTTACTGGTTGAAAAAGACGAACAGTTCTAACTTCAACACTACAAGTCCCAGAAATTTTGGATTCTCTGTTTAGACCACTTCTGGTCTAAATTCATCCCTGTACTGTGATCAAATGCAGCTGATCACTAAGGCTCTCTAGTAACATTCTTTTTTGCAAACTTGTTACGTTTTGGAGCTCTTTCAGGAACTAGCAAGTCGTTGATTTTCTCTTCTTCGGCAGATTCTTTCTTTTCTGAAGACTGTGGCTTTTTTCTTTGGCAAAGTTCTATAGTTGGTCCTTCTTCCTCTGCCATGCTCTCTGTGGAGGCCGGGGTTCCCCTCCAGCTCCTGCCCTCCACGTCTCGAACCCCTCAGGCTCCCAGCTTTTCATTTTTAGGTACAGTCATGGCTCATATCCAGGACCCCTGCAGATACCAAAATCCACAGATGCTCAGGTCCCTTATATAAAATGGTGTTTGCATGTAACTAACCTACGCACATCCTCCCGTATCCTTTAAATCATCTCTAGATTACTTATAACACCTAAGACAATGTAAATGATATGTAAATAGTTGTTATACTGTATTGTTTACGGAATAATGACAAGAAAAAACGTCTGTACATGTTCAGTACAAACGCAACCATTATAGGCCTTTTGATCCGAGGTTGGTTGAATCAGCAGATGCAGAACCCACAGATCCACAGGGCCAACTACAGTCAAATCTGCCAACTGGAGCCGGCCCCATGGCTTAGCGGTTAAGTGCGCGAGCTCCGCTACTGGCAGCCCAGCCTGGATCCCGATCCCGGCGTGCACCGACACACCGCTTCTCCGGCCATGCTGAGGCTGCGTCCCACATACAGCAACTAGAAGGCTGTGCAGCTATGACATACAACTATCAACTGGGGCTTTGGGGGGAAAAAAAATCTGCCAACTGTACCTTTATGGCTTTCGACCGCCTCAGAAGAACACTCCCTGCTCCAAAATTCTAAAAGACAATCTTCTGTATATTCTTCTAGTAACTTCATAGGTTTTTGTTTTCGTTTTTTAAGATCTTTAATCCCTTTGGAATGTATTTTGAAATATAGTGAGTCACTTTCTTCCACATGACTATCAATTGTTTCAATATCATTTGTTGAACCCATTTTTTCTCTCCTAATTTCAAATGCCACTTGAGCATCTACCAAATTCCCATACATATGTGGGTAGGACTGTTTAGTCCATTGTTCTAGTCATCAATTCCTGTGCCAGTACCAACTGCTTACAGTAAGTACTTTACAGCACTCTCTTTTTTTTTTTTTGCAGGGGAAGATTCACCCTAAGCTAACATCTGTTGCCAATCTTCCTCCTTTTTTCTTCCTGTTTCCCCCGCAAAGCCCCAGTACGTAGTTGTGTATAGTTGTAAGTTCTTCTGGTTCTTCTGTGTGAGCCGCCACAGCATGGCTACTGACAGATGAGTGGTGTGGTTCCGTGCCTGGGGATGGCGCCAAACTTTAACCACTAGGCTATCAGGGCTGGCTCGAACTTTTTTTTTTTATATATCAGAGAGGGCAAATTTACCCTCGTAACCCATTTTTCCCCCAAATGCTTATCAGCTATTCTACACACTTACTCTTCCAAATGAACTTTAGAATCATTTTGTCAATTTCCAAAAACACCACGCGTTTTACAGAAATTGCATTGAATTTATAGGTTTATTTGGGAAGAATTAACATCTTTACAAAACTAAAGTTGGCTATCTAGAAACATGGTATTTCTTCATTTATACAAGTTTTCTTTTCTGTCCTGCAGTAAACTTTCATAGCTTTCTTCATATATTTCTTGTTAGCTTTATTCCCAGGTACTTCAAACTTTTGTTGCCAAGATAAATGAAAAAACCATTTTTTTCTTTCATTACATTTTCTAACTGGTGGTTTCTGTTATAAAGGAAAGTTTTGCATCTGGCAACTTTGCTGTACTTTATCCTTAATAGTTTTTCTGTTGATTCAGTGTAAGTTTTCGAAAAACAAAACTAACGTGGTATCTCCCTGGCTAGAAATCCCTTACCGTCTCTATACAGCCCAGGATAAAATTTAACCCCTTTTTATGGCACACAACCTTCCTGACCTCACCCAATACAACCCTCCCAGCTTTCTCCAACATGGACTCTATACTTTCCAGGGCAATACACTTTATTAATGTACATTGGACAGGCCATGCCTTTCCACACCTTTACACCTTTGCAAATATGGTTCTCTCAGCTTGGAATTCCCTCTCTCATCTCCCTCCTCCACTTCACCTTCCTTTTAACTTTGTCTTCAAACTTAACTCAAGTGTTACTTTCTTAGGGAAGCCTTCCCTGACTGCTTACCCCAGACTGGGTAAGGCATCCGTTGTCTGTACTCTCCCAGCATCCTTCTACTTCCTTTATGATAGCTCTAGCCCAATAAATTTTTTTATGTAATTTTTTTTAATTAAAAACAAATTTTTAATGCCCTGAAAGTAACATACGTTCATTTTGAAACGAATACAGTAAAGAACCCACAAAGAGAAATCGCCCCAATTCCATCAACAACTTGTTTTAATATTTTAGTAAAGTTCCTTTTTTTTTTAAGGTTTGGAAGTCCAGCTTTCAGTTGCACGTTCGTGAATATTTCGAAAAGGGACTTGGGTAGGTCTCCTACCCACGTGTTGAGGGACCTGGCTAAGAAGAGTGAACCTTGAAGCCGGAAGACTGGAGGGCAGGTGCTCGGGCCTAGCTCGGTCTGCCACCCACAATTTCACACCCACTCCGTGCCTGGGACACAGCTGCAGGCCACGCGCAGTGGCTCTGCCCCTCCAGGGTCCCTGGCGCCTGCACGCGAGTTCAGCCCGAGGCTTCTCTCCAAGGACCACCCTCGGGGGTGGCTCCCTGCAGGGCCTCCTCAGCTGCAGGCTCCAGTGACTGGGGAGGCCATTTCAAAATGGCCTCACGATATTGTCTCAGATCCAAGTGGCTTCTCCTTTCTTTTCTAACCCCCACCTCTCTCTGAGCTTTAAGCGCCACCGGCGATTTTCTCAGGACCCCAGTGGCTCACCCTCTCGACCCCTCCGGGAAGGCGGTCTCCGCGTCTCCCCCAGTCTCTCGGGAAACAAAGCCCGCCCAGCCTTTGTTGTATCAAGTGCACAAGGAGCCATCTTTGCTTCCAGCAAACGCGGCCGGGGTGGCCGGAGTCGGGGCGGGGGCCCACCAAGAGGGCAGTGGGCGCCCCCCCCCCAATTTTCTCCTCCCTAGACTTTGAGGAAGAGAAAGTGAGCCCTGACTGACTCGGCGTCATAGCACCCACATCTCCACCTTCCAGTTTCCCCATCTGCATCACGAGGTAGTCACCTCGGGGTGTGGCAACTGATCTGATTTGGAACGCGCCCTTGGCCAAGAGTCTCGGGGTGCCCCTTCGCGCCCCCGGGATCAAGGACAGTTTCCCGTCGCTTCCACGACCCAGGACGTGCCTGGAGTCAGGGCTCCGAGCTTGGCTTCCCGCCCCTCCCCAAGCTTCCGTCCAACCGCACCAAACGCGCCCCAAAGTTCAGATATGCCTTCCCCGGCCCCCGCTCGGGAACGCGCCGCCGCCCCCAGGCCTCCCCTCCCCCACCGCCGGGCGGGGCAGGGCCGCGCGCCCCCGGAAGGGGCGGGGCCCGGCGCGCGGGCGGCCGGTGTGATTGGCCGGGGCGGGCCTGACGCCGGCTCCCGCTATAAAAGCGCGGCGGGCGCCGACCTGCGCCACAGTCTTCGTGGGAGTTGCCGAGGTTTCCTGCTTCAACAGTGCTTGAACGGAACCCGGCGCTCGTCCCCACCCCGGCCGGCCGCCCAGAGCCAGCCCTTCGCCACCCCATCACAGCGCTCTCGGCCCGCCCCAAGGCCCCCACCGCCGCTCCAGCGCCGCGCAGCCGCCGCCACCGCCTCTCTTCAGCCGCCCGCCATGACGACCGCGTTCCCCTCGCAGGTGCGCCAGAACTACCACCAGGACTCGGAGGCCGCCATCAACCGCCAGATCAACCTGGAGCTCTACGCCTCCTACGTCTACCTGTCGATGGTGAGGGCGGGCGCGGGCTCCCGGGGGCGGGGCGGGGCGGGGCGGGGGTGTGGCCACCGGGCGGGCTCTCCCGCCTCCGCGCGCCCTTCGGGAAGATGGAGGCCGCCCGAGGTCTCCCGGGACTTAGCTTGCGCAGAAATTGTGGACGGTTCGCCCTTTCCGAGTGTCCCCCTGGGGGGGTCGCCACTGCGCACCCTTCTATAGCTAAAGAGAGCCTGGCTTCCTGACATCCCGGGGTTGCCCCTTGTTCCATCCTGCAGTTGGGAAGGTGGATTTTTCCATGTCCATCCCTCCTCTGCGTCCGATCACGTGTCCCTGAGGCCCTCCGTTTGCTGGGTGATGGGGGAGAAGAGGTCCAGCTCCCATCCCCCGGGTATGGCGGAGCCTGCTGGGTAATGGCGTCGAATAGCAACCTTGGGGGCTGGTGCTAGGTAGCTTATCTCCCGTGGGCCCGCCACTGCCGCGCAGCTGTCTCCACCCTCTGCTTATCTCCAAGTCCCACTGGAATCGAAGCATATCTCTAGACATCTCCCCTTCTGCCGACAGTTGTCTCAGTCCCGCGTCTGTGTGCCTGGGTTCTTAATTCTTTATCTTTTCTGTGTCTAAGTGTTGTGGCCCTCTAATTAAAGCTTAGTTCTTGGAAAAAGTCCACCAACAGTTACTGGGCAAGACATTTTTCCATGTAGTAAGCAGTGGAATTCGTTTTCCAAAATCTTGGTTTTAGGCGATTAGGTGGGAGTTTTAGTTAAGAGTTGTCTTATGATTCTGCAAATTATCCAGGAATAGACATGTTCCAGATGGATTTGAAAACACGCCTGGATTTCTGTGAAGTGCCATTCCATTCCAGGAACACCTGACTACAGCAAGTGACTAAAACTGAATCATTTTTGCTTTCTACTGGCAATATGTTTACATACATTAGCATTGCCCACAATTGTCACCTTGCCTAGTGGGTTAATTTTAGAAATCCATCAGCATGCTGTAAGCTGGCAAGCTCATGTTTTAACATGGGTTGATCAAGGAAGAGGGGGAGGAGGCACTTCTTCAACCCTCTCTTCAATCAAATTTGACATGGGCTGTAAGAAGTTTACTTGGCACTAATACAGATCCTTAAGACATTCCATGCTGGAGTCAATTCTGTGATATCCTAAAGGTTCTTTATAGTAAACTTTGAATTTCAAGGACCAAGTTTCAATTTTGTACTTCAGAGTAGAAACTAGTTACTGTTTCTTGCCCCCAGTCTCTTAGGCACAGACCCCTTCTTGCTGGGCTTTGAGAACGGAAGGCTAGGCTAGCAAACTGCCTTTCTTTGGGAAGCCCTAACATAACATGTTCATGTTCCCCTTTCAGTCTTACTATTTTGATCGCGATGATGTGGCTCTGAAGAACTTTGCGAAGTATTTTCTTCACCAGTCTCATGAGGAGAGGGAACATGCTGAGAAACTGATGAAGCTGCAGAACCAACGAGGTGGCCGAATCTTCCTGCAGGATATCAAGGTGAACAAAAGATCCAAGAGATGTCATGTTTGTAATCTCTTTGGCAGTCCTCAGGTGTCAGAAATCACTCAGAGGCTCAGTTGCCCTTATAAAATGAGGATATATTCGGCTTTTGTCTTCTGTGCTTTTTAGGCCTACCATCTAAGCTATGGTAGGCAAACAGTAATGGCAAGGATGTTCAATTGGAAACTCATCAGGGGAAATGTGTATGTCCCTTTTGCTGAAGTGCAGTGGTTACAAGTTAGGTGCTTGCTGACTTGTGATTTAATTGGTAGAGACTGCAGATGCCTTGACCTAACCATGTCTCATTTCAGAAACCAGAGCGGGACGACTGGGAGAACGGGCTGACTGCAATGGAGTGTGCATTACACTTGGAAAAAAATGTGAATGAGTCACTACTGGAACTGCATAAACTGGCCACTGAAAAAAATGACCCCCACGTGAGTATTGGCAACTTGGGAGTAACTGGAGGAGATCATTTCCCAGCCAGGAAAGCTTACTCATAACTTTCTTTCCCATTCTGTTTTCTAGCTCTGTGACTTCCTTGAGACTCATTACCTGAACGAGCAGGTGAAAGCCATCAAAGAATTGGGTGACCACGTAACCAACTTGCGCAAGATGGGGGCCCCCGAATCTGGCTTGGCAGAGTATCTCTTTGACAAGCACACCCTGGGAGACAGTGATGAGAGCTAAGTCTCAGGCTGGCTTCCCCTAGCCACCGGGTGACTTCCCTGGTCCACCAAGGCAACACATGCATGTTGGGGTTACCTTGACCTTTTCTATAAGTTGTACCAAAACATCTACTTAAGTTCTTGGATTTGTACCATTCCTTCAAATAAAGTAATTTGGTACCCAGCTGTTGTCTTTGAGTTCTTCCATGGGCTAGAAATGTGTCTAGGCCATCTTCGCTAAGGCTGTAAGTGCCATAGTTCAGTCACACTAATGAAAATGAGACAGCTAGGAGGATTTGCATTTATTAAACTCCTTAGTTTGGGAAAGATACCAAGGCTTGGGTGTGTTGAATTCAGACAGGTCTTAAGGACTCCTGATTCTGAATTAGGTGTTTTGAATTACATGTTTCCAGTGGCTCGTTCTAGCTTTCACAATTTTTATGTACAAAAGGCATTTAAAGGCTTAAATAGTCCTGAAACTACTGATTTTTGTTGTCCATTAAGCTAACCATTGAATTCAGGCTGTCATAGGAACATATTCAGTGTGGACAGCTATATGGCTGTGACTGGGTCAGTGTCCTGCTGGTGTACATGCAGGTAGGACCAGGCCGGTGAAGCGTCCATCTCTCATGGGAAACAGGCTTAGGAGTGTGCTTCATCCCTGTTGAGAATTTGAGAAAGTTCACAACATGAGGGTGGAAAATTCCTTGTTTCAGTACTAAAATAGCTGCAGTAGAAGGGTAAAGATGGAGACATCTTAAATATTGAAAACCAGCGAGCGGTGTCAGGAGACTGCAGAGCCATCTATGTCTTTCCTAACAACTACATGAACATCCTTTCCTAAACAAGCCAAGGTAATCTGTAAAAGTTTGTCTAGCCCTAGAAGCGAGACAGATTGTAGCCCTTTTAATAAGTTTTCAATCACAGTGCTGTGTATTCTGACCACAGAAGTAACTGAGAATCTAGAAATAGGAAGTTACACTTCCCTCCCACATGACTGGGGGTGGGGTAGGGTGGATCTAATTGGGTGATTATCCAGAAAAGAAAGTAGAGAGAAACATCTGGTAGTTTTGTGACAGCTTTGGACTGACCCCAAAGAAGCATAAGGAGCACATTTAAGTTAAGCCTTTTCATGAGGTTCCCAAAGCAGTCAGATACCCCCAAGGGACCTGGGCCCTCACCATCTGCCAGTCCCCAGTCGTGTGGCACCCTTTCCAGGCATGGGGACTGCTCATATGCGATCTCCCAGCTAAGCCTGGGAAGTGAGTTGAGTTCTGGGGCTACAGCCTAGAGCCTCCAGTTCTGCCCCACGGGTTTGTGTCTGCCACCCCTGCTCAAAGTAGGCTGAGTCCAGTGATAACATCTGCCCACCTAAGCCTGACCTGGTAGCTCTTGCTCCAGCATCACTCCTGTCAGTGCACCCTCATCATCCTTCACCTGGGTTCCAGGGTGTTCTTGGTGATGTCAGGCTCTTGGGTGAATGAGCTAAAGTCCCCAACACTTCCCCAAGTCCCCTGCTGAGATGGCCAGATATGTGCCCCAAGCCAGTGCTGGCCATAGGTCCAGCATACTCTGGCAGTGATGGAACCAGAGGAAAGTGTGCAAGAAGTGTAGGCTCAGAGCAAGGGAAGCTGGGGAGGGCAATGACCTGGGTTTGTAGAGGGCAGACCTGTTTTCCAGTGCCCAATAGGGGTCTCCGTGATCTTTGAGTATGGTGTGTATGTTGTTCGTCGATTGCTCCAAATGCGGTTCTCTGAGATAACATTCGGGGGCCTCTGACATGTCCGTCAGGTTAAATTCAACAGTTTTCCTCTTCATGTGACACAACTCTGGGTGCTCCGTGGAGGGCCCAGCACACTCTGGGAGCAATTCAAAGCTCTTCTTGGTCCCAGGAGTCACAAGCTGTAGGCTTTGGTCTTTGCCAGTGCCGTCTATGCCCGAGACTCTGCAAAGACTGGAGGGTGCTGACTGTCCAGGTGGGAAGACCATCGGGGTGTGGCTGAGCGGTGTCTGTGGGGCACTGTGGTAGCCTGACCTCCCATACAGTGCCGCGGACCTGAAGGCATCCTCCCCTCTAATCTTCCAGGCCTTGCTGTCTTCCTGGTCCCTAGAGTTCTGTCTGGCCCCCCCGAGGTTCTTGAGCTGGCCCTCATGGAGAAGGACTTCTTTCTTGGGCCATAGCAGTTTGGTCTTTGAATTTGTCCTGGGGGGATGGTGGTCATGAGACTGCAGCCCTAGGAAGCGGCCAATGATGCCAGGGTGAGCGCCCTCCTCCTCCTCTTCCTGATTTGGCTGAAACTCCATCTCTTCCTTATGCAGACTGGAAAAAAGCAGACTAAGGGTTGAGTGGGGGGACAAGGAAGGAAGCCTGACCTTACTTCTCCCTTACCCCCTCTCCTCTCCCTCCCTCTGGCCCAACGCCAAGGAGATACAGTCTTCTCACAATGCCCCCACTCTCCTCTCTCCTGATCCATCCTGTACCTCCCAATTAATCCCTCCTGGCCCAGCTCACCTCACTGTTCTGTGGCTCCCTCTTGCCCAGGATAACATGCAAACTCCCTAGCCTGGCATTTAAGGGCTTCCTCTTCATCACCCACATCTTGCCTTTAACACTCCTTACTCCAGGCAATCTGAACTACTGGTCCCCAGGCATGGATGGTCAGATGAGGCCCTGTGGGCAAGCCAGGGATTTGTGGTTCCAACTGGGGAGCAGCATCCCCAAGGAGAGAAATCTGGCTTCCTGGGAGCCCAAGGCCTTTACTCTGCAAGTGAGTGAGCTGTCTGCTACCCGGGAGTGGCCTGTCCTTGCCAATGTCCAAATTCTCCCCATGCTTCAAGGCCCCGCAGCAGGCCCAGTTGGAGGCTACCTCCCAGGCGGCCAAAGGTGATCCCTCTTCTACGTTCTGTCCCTTTCCCAGGTATCCAATACCTTGTACTGTGTACCCAGAGTTTGGGCCTTGGGTTTGAGCTCCCTCACTAAATTTCTGTTCCTTGGAGGCAAGGTCTGTGCGTTATTATTCTCTGTTACTCACTCTCCCCTGCTCCAACCTTCAGCTGCTGGAGTACAGACTATGTAGAACTCAAAAGCAACCTCCAGAAATGTTTCTGACCTAAGCAAGCCTCCATTCTTCATTTGATCACTTTTCCAAACCTTCCTCGCACTGATTAGCGAACTTGAACTAATTCTAATTACAGCTTAGGAGGATATTTGGTCCTTAAAAGAGCAAGAAGAGAACAGGGCTGAATACTGTGGAAGAAAACCTTGATGGTATGGACTCTGACATGCACCAAACACTCTCCAAAGTCCTGTCTGTCATCCTGGGGAGAGAGGGCTCCCTGGGGCGGCCCTTCAGCTCAAAAGGGATTCTGATCGAATCAGGGACCCATGTGGAGGAAAGTGTGGCTGCTGTGGGTGACCTGAGGCCTTTACTCTGTAGCGCAAAGTCTACCCAGAAGGTACCTGTGATGACCCAGCCTCCTGCTGGGACATGCCTGCCGCCCCTCCCGCATCCCAGGGAACCCCACTTTGCTCCCCATCCAAACACCCTGGCTTATCAGAAAACATAGTTCCGGACCAGAGTCAGGAATCAGGCCCTGACACCCCACCAGCATCGCTGATCACTGACTGCCCTTAAATAAGTCCCTTCTCTCTCTGGGCCTTAGTTTCCAACTCTGGACATGAGGGGCTAAGACTGGAGGGACCTACAAGTGCTTCCACCTGTAGGAGTGCTTAAGCAGGTCAAGGTAAGGAGTAAGGGTGTGGAGGTGGGATCAGACACACCTGGCCCGTGTGTGCCGCTTACAACCTATGTGACCTTGGGCTAGGCAACTTAATCTCTCTGAACCTGGATTTAATCATCTGTAAACTGGAGATAACAAACCAAGGTTATTGGGAGGAAAAAAACAGTCAATATATATCAAGAGTTTAGTATAGTGCCCGGCACTCAGTAGGCACCCAATATCTATTAATTAGTGCTATCCTAAGTTCTTAGGCAGACCCTTGTACTTGGGGATTTCTACCCACTGGTTCCAGTGGTGGTTCCTGGCACTGCCCACCTGATGTTGAAGGTGGAGCCAAAAAAGGAGGGTCGACAAGACTGGGCGGAAGCAGCTGTGTAGGGGGGATGTGGTTCTGGCTCGTTCCAGTACATGTCCCGCTCCATTGGGGGCAGGTCCTGGTGCATCTCGTCCACGGCCAACAGGGACACCTAGTCACCGGGGACAGAAGGAGAAGTCCAATAGAAAGGTCAGGCCAAGGAGGACACTGCACTTGCCAGATGACTTTGAGAGGTCACTTCCCCCTCTCTGGGCCTCAGTTTCCCTACTTGTGAAATGGAGAGACTGATGCCTACCTGCAGCCTCAAAAGTTGGGGAGAGAATCCTATGAGTGAATGGTTGGTGGAGGGGGCCCAAGTCACTGTGAGGCCTCCCTACAGAACTGTGGGATCCCCCTCCCTGGGTCCAGTTTGGGGAGGTCCTTGGGACAGGCTCCATCCCTCCCTCCGTACCTGCAAGCTCCTGTCGACAATCCAGTTGGTCTCAAAGTCATCATCATCCTCTCCAAAGGGGTTGATGAGTTGCTCTGCCACCTTGGGGGTAGGTGAGGCTCTGGAAATCCTCTGGTAGAGCTCCTTGCAGCCTTGCTCCCCACATTAAATCTTGGCCTCTGTCATCCCTCCCCCCCTCCCCCCGCCCCATGATGCCCTTCCTGCTTGACCACTGTCTCCAAAGCCACTGTGCAAGGGCTCCAGCCTCCCACGCACATGGGCACCCACCCGCATTCCCCTTCCCTTCTGGACACCGAGCCCTTCTGACTCTCCCAAGCCAGGCCCTCCCTGACACCCAGAGCTGTCCCTGAGTGTGTCCATCAGCCAAGCCACCACCTTTATCTCCCCTCACTGTATCTCACCTGGAGCTGCCTAATTCTATTCATTCGTTCGTTTACTCATTCACTCATTCACATTACTCAATGTCTCCAGACATTCGTTTATTCATTATTTTCTAATGCAACAGAGACATATCCTGAGGCTGTGCTGAATAAAGGATGGCCCAGGCAGGCAGAGTTCTGGGCACTAAGCCCTGAAATCCCCTGACAGAGCCCTGCAGTAGCGATGAGCTGCACTAGGGGTTCAGGGGACATCCTGCAAGCCACTGGGCGCCCCTGGAGAATTCCAAGGAGCAAAATGGCGTGATCTGGTTTGATCTGTAGAAACCAAAGATAACTAGAGGAAGGGGAGAGGGAATAGCTCTGTGTGTATGTGTGTGTGTGTGTGTGTGTGTGTGTGTGTGTGTGTATGTAACACAGACAGGAAGGAGAGAGAGGGAGACCCGCCACCACCACAACCCAAAAAATAAAGAAAGGAAGAGTGGGTGAGAGATGGATGAAAAGATAAAGAGGTGGGGAGAAAACAGTAGTGGGTGTGGTGGGAAGGAATACTTGGATAAGCCACTGGGGTGGGGCTGAGACCCCCCAACAGCCACCTTGAGTAAGAAGAGGTGATGCTAATTCTAAAGGGTGGGGGCTGGAGGTAGATAGTTAACCTCAGGGCTTTTGTTTTACTAAGCAGAGGGGACAAATTTGGGACCCAGAGCCCAATCGCTGGGGACAATGAGAAGTTGCCTCACCAGCAGGGCCTGCCACTGCCACTCGTATTCCATGCACTTCCTAGCTGGGGAACATTCCCTTAAGGGGGCATCAAGTCGTGAGACTGACAGAGCTGTCCCTACGTCTGTCACACCTTCTAAGCGCAGGCCTTGGGGGTGAAGCACTGCGATCAGACACAAGCCTCAGGCAGGTCCCGCTGCTCTTTGGGTCTGTTTCTTGGTATGTAAAAACACGAGGGCGGAGTAGACCAGATGGTCGTGGTCGGGGCCCAGCACCCTACTTTCCACCTTGGAGACTCTCCTCTCAAGGCTGGCCACGCCCACAGCCTTGTCCCGGAGAGTCTCACCTTCAGCCAGCCAGCGTAGAAAAAGAACTGCAAGAACGTGAAGACGGGTACCACGAGGTCCAGCTCGTGGCCGGGGTAGGCTTTGGCTGGGTTCAGAAACTGCCGCCCGATCAGGCAAGCCAGGAAGAAGCTGTACACCGCCACGGTCACCACCTGGGAGGGGAGGGAGGCGGCGGCAGAAATAGGCTGGGTGGGGACCTGGAGTCAGGAAGCTCCCTAGGCCGGGAGTACAGGGTCCGATTTGCACATCGTGTGATCTTGAGTCTCCGTGACCTCCTCTTTAAAATGGGGATAATCACACTTCCTCTGCCTGGCTGGACAAGGCAGGAGCCTGGACCCTTCGAACTTGGCACCAGAAAGAACTGGTCAAGTCCAGCCCCAACTCCCAGGGTGAGCCTCTTCCTCAGCCTCTGAGTGAGCCCTTCCCATCACAGGCTGCTTCCTGGGTCCTCCCAGCCTCAGTTTCCCAAAGGGACTGCTTCACCAGCCTAGTCCTCACCTGCGTGTACACCAGCGGGATACTAATCCAGTCGTAGGCATAGAGGTGTCCACACTGAGTACGCAAGGTGTTCATCTCCTGGGGAGCAGGGGGGAGGGTTGGGGTTCTGACCACCACCTGCTTCTCCCAGGCTCACCTCCCAGCTCTTCCCCAGGTGCAGGGTCTGGTGCTCATGGTCCAGCCCTGACTGTGTAGTCATGGGCTGCTCACTTAACCTCTCTGTGCCTCAGCCTTCTCATCTATCAAAAAGGAACCAGGATCTCAGAGGCTCACCTTAAAGAGGGGATGGGAGGGGAATTTGGGGCACCTCAGGCTGTGGAATCCTGCTGGAAAAGATCCTACAATCCCAGGGCAGGCTCTAGGAAGACCCTCAGGGGCTCAGGCCTTCTCTTTGCAGGAAACCTTGTTTCACCCAGGGCACGACCCTCCCACTCTGCAGCAGCCCCGTCTGAGTAGTGGGCTCACGTTCAGCAGGCTCTGGAGCAGGACAGGGTCCCGGATTCGACCTCCAATCCAGGCCTTCACTGACAGGTTGGCAAACCACACCCAGGGTACCCAGAACGTGTTGTGCGGCAAGCTGAATTTTTCTAAGTGCTTGTGCTCCGCGGGGGTCATGAAGCCTGTGGGGTAGAGTGAAGAACGCAGTGGATGGGGGAACCCGCAGAAGGAGTGACTGGCCAGGTGGCCAGGCCAGGCCCTGTCAGGGCCCATGGTTCAGGCCCAAGTCCCTGCTCAGCCCATAGGGACCTCGGAGCTCCTTTGCCATCCTCTTTCTTTCTTCTTTTTTGGTGGGGAAGATTGGCCATGAGCTAACATCTGTGCCAATCTTCCTCTATTTCATATATGGGACAATGCCATAGCATGGCTTGATGAGCGGTGTGTATGTCCGTGCACGGGATCCGAACCTGCGAACCCCAGGCCACTGAAGCAGAGCACACAAACTTAACCACTACGCCACCAGGCCAGCCCCCATCGTCTTTCTTTCAACAAATAATTACTGAGTGCCTACTATGTGCTGTTCTGGGTTGAGCACGTGAGGAAGGGTCTGTTTTATTAACCAGGGCCAAGTCAGGCAAGGCTGAGAGAAGGTCAGAAGCTGAGGTCGCAGACTGGAAACCAGAAGACAGGAGGGGGAAGGAGAGACCCTAGCTCCTCACCAGTTGCCAAAGCCCCACCACCGTCCCCCGCCTGGGACTTCCCTCATCCCTCAACAGTCCTTAGCCCTATCTCAGACTCCTGTCCTCAGAGGGTGGGTTCCTGGCCTCCCCGCGCCTTCAGGCACCTGACTCCGCCCCGCCCAATTCGGCCTCCCACCCAATCCTCAGCCCAGGGGCCTCTGGCTCCACCCATCTCCAGCTCCGGCCCCGCCCCTGTCCGTGTCCGGCTCCGCCCACTGCCCCGCCCCGGGCCGCTGGGCCCGCCCACCTGCTTTCACCAGGTGCTGGGAGCTGGGAAAGCGCTTGTAGACGGCGGCGCTGACGCTGCGCAGGATGAGCACGTTGCCCAGGTTGACGTAGCGCATGAGCGTGCGCCGCAGCAGCCGGCCCTGCTCGTCGCTGCCCTCCACGAAGCCCGACACCAGGTTCATGAGGCGGTCGGGCCACGGCAGGTTCTCATACTGGTTCCACCAGCGCGTCACGACCAGCGTCACGTAGAAGCCTGGGCGAGAGGGGCGGGGGGCGAGGGGCGAGGGCCCAGGCTGCGGCCAGAGCCCAGCGAGGGCCACGCCTCGGTTTCTCCATCTTTCTAACAGGAGCGGGCCCAGCCCCAACCCTCCTGGAAGGCGCTCGGGAGGGGAAGACCATCAGAGCCTTGCGTGAAGGCGTGAGAGCTTCGAGTTCTCTCTCCCGGGCCCCGCTGCCCATCCCAGAAATCCACCAGAGCCCTCCCCGCCTGCGCAGAGGCTCCAGGGATCCTAATGTCGGCGCTGCCTCAGAAAATGAGGTCTTGGGTGCTCCCAGCAGGAGTCCTTCCTGATGTCTAACTTCAGCCCCTCTGGCTGCAGTCTCCCCATTTCCCTGAACTACCCACAGGCACTGCCGTGCCGCTGGCCTTCCCCTCCACCCCCAGCTCCTCATGGTCCGCCCTCTGGAGCCTGGAGCAGCCGCCAGGACCCCCAACACCCGCAAGGGGGACCTCACCCAGCACGAAGGAAATGGGGATGAGCTGGATGTAGCTGTCGCAATACAGAGTCAGCTTCTCGAACATCACCTGCTGTTCCTCTGTGAGGGCCATCCTGGGGAAGGGGGCGGGTGGAGATGTATAGACTCTGGGAGGAGATGGCTGAGACTGGTCCCGGGTCCAGCCAGGTGCACGCTAGGATTGTGGCTGCCTCTGTGCTGCCCGGCATCCACCCTGTGCCTTTCACTGGCCCCGTCCAGCGCCCCTCCTCTGGCCTGAACCCGGTCCCACTCTTTCTCTGGCACCCCGAACCCCACCAGGGCCTGTGCCCCATGGCTGGAGGAGGCCTCCCGGAAGGTTTTCTGTGAGGTGTAGGGAGGAAGATCCTGCTGAAGGGGTCAGTTTTAGGCACCACTGACCCTTTTAAAGAATCCAAAGGGCAGTTTAAAAGCAGATTGAAACCAAGTGTTTGGTCTTTAAAAGAATGTATGGGAAGGAGGGATGAACAGGCAGAGCACAGAGGGTTTTTAGGGCAGTGAAGCTGTTCTGTACAATACTGTCCTGGTGGATACACATGATTGTATATTTGTCCAAACCCACAGAATGTACAGCACCGAGGGTGAACCCTAATGTGGACTTTGGGTGATAATGGTGTGTCCACGTGGGTTCATCTGTTATAACAAATCTACCCTCTGCTGCAGGATGTTGATAGTGGAGCAGACTGTGTGTGTGTGTGTTCGGGGGTGTATATGGGAACTCGCTGTACCCTCCACTCAATTTTGCAGTGAACCGAAAACAGCTCTAAAAAATAAACTCTAATTTCTTTTTTTAAAAAAAAGTATGTTGGTGCCCTAGTAACAACCAAAGAAAACCACTGTGTTCTGTGACTAGTGTTATTATTATGAACTTGAGAATTTTCTGTATTTGCTATTTTTCAATCCATTGCCGTCATTAATGCTTTTTCCATTTAAAATGCTATATTCTGTGATTATATCTGTCATATTTTATTGTTTAAATAAACTTTTTTTTTTTTTTGGTGAAGAAGATTCGCCCTGAGCTAACATCTGTGCCAGTCCTCCTCTATTTTGTGTGTGGGATGCCTCCACAGCATGGCTGATGAGTGGAGTAGGTCTGTGCCTGGAATCCAAACCTGCGAACCTGGCCAACCAAAGCAGAGTGCGCGGAACTTTAACCCCTTGGCCACGGGGCCGGCCCCTAAATAAACATTTTTATTCGGGGGGTGGGGGGAGGACGCTCTGGGCCCATGAGCCTGTGTGGGATTCAGGAAAACAGGCTGACTGAGTGGGAGCAGGTGAGGCCCGGATTGGAGGAAAGGGTGTCTGAGATGCTCTGGGCTGGGCTGAGCTGCCCTCGCAGTCTGCCTTCTTATCTTTCCTCCCCAGCCCCCAGCCCCAGCCCCAGCCCCCAGCCCCCAGCCCCCAGCCCCCAGGGCTTGGCCATGATTCAGCTCAGCCTTATGTCTCTGGTGTGTGGCCCCCCCTGGCTGGCCGGGAGGCCCTGTAGGAGCTCCAAGCCTCAGCTGGCACCCCTCCCAGGCCCCGGCCCCAGCCCGCCCGCTGGTACCTGTAGATGAAGCGGATGGTGTAATAGCTGAGCAGGAAGATGAGGAACTCGCCGTACAGCAGCTTGTAGATGCTGCCCCGCCAGCACAGCAGCAGGCGGGAGAAGGAGCCCAGGCGGGCATTAGCCACTTGGCTTGAGTAGGTGACGGTCATGGCCAGGCACGGGGCTGCAGCAGGTGGGCCTGGGTCCTGGTGGACAAACAGAGACACTGATGGGGGGCCAGGAGGGAACAGGGGCCTTGGTCAGAGCTAGTCTGGGACTCATGAGTGACCTTAGCCAGGACCCTTCCCTGCGCCAGGCCTCAGCTGTCCCGTCTGGACACTGGGAGGGGGATGAGGTGGCCTCTAAGGTTGTTCCGGCTCTGACAGCCTGTGGGAGGTGGGAAGCCAAGGAAGGGAGCCCAGAGGCTGCTCACAAATAGGTCTGTGCCCCTAAATTGTATGACAAAGGTGATGACAAAAGCAGTGTCCACACACTGGGCTCCGTCCTCTGAGCCAGGCAGTGTTCTGAGCCCATCTCGTTCATTGGCTCCCCAAGCTCCCTCAGCCACCCTGGAGCAAGAACTGGTAAGGGGCCTGGTCAGCCTTGTCCACCGCCCTGTGCCCAGTGCCCAGAACAGAGCCTGGCTGGTGGAGATGGTCAAATAATGCTTACTGAATGGTGGCCCCAGGGCCTTTCCACCTGCTGATCCTCCTTCCCAGGGGGATGCTCTCCCTGATCTAACTGTGTGGGTCATTCCCACTTCAGGTCACCTCCTCAGAAAGGATGTCCCCAGCCACCCTACCTGGAAATAGCATCCCATTGCCCTCGGCACTCTCTGCCTCCTCACCTTGCTAGATTTTTCTACATAGCATTTATCATGTTATATTTGGAATCGTATTTTGCAGGCTGTCTGCTTGTTTACTGCCTATTCCCTCCTTAGAATGGAAGCTTCTATTGTGTTCTCATAGGAGGTGCTGAATAAAAATTTATTGAAGCAATGATTGACACCCACCCTCCCCCACTTGCTCTGGTGCAGCCACAGTGGCTGTCTCTCCATGCCTGGTGCACACCAAGCTCATTCTGACCTCAGGGCCTTTGAACAGACACAAAGGTGCCCACACACCTGCACACGTGCTGCCTGTGTGTATATACCCCATGCACGTACGCAGGGACAGTCACCCGCCCCAAAGGCCTTCAAAGCCTCAGCCCAGCCCGCCTGGGGCAGCCCCTACTCACAGGTGGGGCTCCAGGCTTGTCAGGCGATCCCACGAAAGGTCTGGCCACTGGACTGGTGGGACTCTCTGGCCAGTGCCCCTGCCCACGCCGAGGGGCTGGCACTGCCCACGTGTGTGTTAAGCAGTCACTTGACTCCCTAAGCCAGGGCCTCCACAAAGGGGCCCTTGTCGTGGCCCCTCCTCATAATCTGCCCGTAAGCAGCAGCCAGCACAGGGCCCCTCTAATTCCTCCCTGGGGGGGCGTGGGGCTGAGACTAGGGCTGGAATTTGGGGCAACCCCCTCCATCACGGGCCCTGCCAATCCTGCCATTTTCTCTGGACCCTAAAATCCAGAGATTGAGGAATCTGTTTCTGACCCCTGAGGTCTTGCAGGGAGAGCGGTGGGAAGGAGGGGGTGGGCCCAGGGCCTCATCTCCTGTGGGAGCTATCCAGAGACAGGGAGCCTCTGCCCAGGTCCTGGGGGGCTGGCAGCACTGTGGACAGTGAAAGGAACACTGGAGCCCAGCCAGGAGTCCTGGCTTCAAGTCCTGGCTCTGCCACCTGTGTGTAGGGACCCTGTGTCCCTATCGGGAAAGGATGGCCTTGCTTTAGAATTCCATCAGCTCTGTAAGAGTGACAGAACGCTGCACATACTGGTGAGGGGCTCTGATTGGCTGCTGGTGACATCATAGGTTATTCGGGCTGTGATTGGCTGGCGAGACCCAGTTAGTAGGCTGGTTCAGAGCTATGGCAGGAGAAGGGGGGCAGGGGGCTGCTGTGTGGGGGCTGGGCCTGGCGCGGGATGACACAGCAGCTCTTGTGTTTATGCCGCTAGCTCCCAGCCAGCACATGCAAAATGGGAGCATGTACCCAGGTCCCCAAGGGCGGCTGGTTGATATCTCAGCAGCTGGTTCCATACATTTTAATACATCAATCCACAGGGAGGGCCCTCCTAAGCCGCTGGAAGTTACGGGTGTCTAGGACATGCTCCTCTTGTATTAAGTAAAAGCTCGAGGCAGCAGTGGCTCTTGGTCTTCAGTGGCCATAAGAATAGCCTGGAATGTTTATTAAATGTACAGCTTCTCAGGATCTTTCTCCAGAGTCTCATTCTGCCACCTGGAGGATGCTGCGTTTCTAACAAGCGCTGTGAGGGTTATAAACCACTGGTCTTCATTCCACACTTTCAGAATCGATGATTTACAATATGACCTTGAGCCTTAAAATAAATCCACCCCCTCCCTCCCTTCTCCCTCTCGGACATACTCCTAAACGTTAACGATGCTGAGATTGCAGGCGATTTTAGTGCACATCACAAAAATTGCCTTTATAATTCTCTGCCTGGAAAAAAAGAATTATTTCACAAGGACTTCGGGTACTTTTTAAATCACAGCAAACAATAACGCCACTGCTATTATGAGAGAGTCTCTTCAGAGATCAGGGACAGCCTTGTAGGAGTATTTGCTGTATCTCTGCTGCCTCCTGTGCGGAATCGGGGAAAGGGGCAGGTTCCCTTGAGCCTCAGTCTCCTCGTCTATGAAATGGGACAATAACACGTACCTCTGCAACCAGTGAGAATGATGGACGGGAAACGTTTCAGTCAACTCTCCAAACCTGTGGTTCTCACGCCTGGCCGCCTGTCAACTCTTCCTGGGGAACGTCTACAAATTCCGGGTGCCTCTGCCCCACCCCTCCAGCTTCAGTTGGTCTGGATGGGGCCCAGGCGCTGGCGTTTTTTCAAGTTCCCCACGCAAGTCTAATGGACACCGTGGTTGAGAATCGGTGCTGTAAGGAAATATTTCCCTACCTTGTATTTATGCCCTCTTCCCCCATCGACGTACATCAACACTAGGGAGAGTGCTTTCCGTTTAACAGATGATTAATAAATATGGTTTTTAATTAAAATTGAAACATGTGCCTGGCACCATGCCTGGTACGCGGATGCTCCACTCTGTATTAGTTGAAGGAATTAAGGAAACACCTGCCGTTTTGTGCGGTCAGGTTCCTGCCTCCCCTACGGTGGCCACTCGAGGGCGCCCTTGACTAGCTGGCTCTGGCCCCGGAAGCCTGGTCCGCTGATCAGTCTGTGCGGCCCTGCGGACGGCGCCTTCATCTCCTTGACCCTGACCAACAGCTATAGAGCCATGAGACGGGGCTGGGAGACAGTGGAGTGCTCCCTCCCTTTCCTCTGAACCTCACATCCCTTGGCAATATCTCCAAAATCCCACGGGGACTAGCAGACAGTGCTGCCCCAGCGCCCCTCCCTCTCCCAGATGCCCCGGAATATCCCCAGGAGATCCCGTGAGAAGCTGCTCCTGGCTCCACCCCAGCGCTAGGACCCGCACACTCCAGGCACAAGTCACAGTCTCTTCCAGTAGGTCTCGGCCATGAAAATGTCCCCAGCCAGCCAGGCACAGCTCAGGCACGCAGAAAGGCCACAGCAAGCTCTGACTGACCCGCACCCATGCTTGGACAAAGGGCCCCACGATTGAGCCCTGCAAGGATGGGGCCCAACCCCGTCAGGGTCGGCCTTTTCCACTTTCCATTCCGCAAAGCAGCCATTCAACAAACCATTTCTGATACCCACACTGAGCCTAAACTTATTCCTGACTCCAAGAATTCATAGTCAAATAAAAACCAAGGAAACCCTTGAATAACTCTAACACAGAACGTCAAGGCCTAACATCTGTGCCAAGTGCACAGAGGTCAGGGAAACTTTTACAGAGAAGGGGGCATTTGAGCTGGGTTGCAAAGCATGAGTAGGAGTTCATCTGAGCTGAGAAGGACGGAAGAGCATTACATATTAGAGGAAAAGCCTGTGCAAAGTCACAGAGGCATTACTGAGGGACAGTTCAGTATGGCGTTATTATCCACATTTTACAGAGGAGGATGCTGAAGCTCAAGGCCTCCCTTGGGTCTTCTGATTTTGGATCCTTTGCCTCTTCCACTACCAACCATCACCGCTCCAGTGGAGGTCAGTTTCAGAGGGGCAGAATCTTATCTGTTAGGGTAGTGGTCTCAGTTGGGGTTGAAGGGGGCAGGCAGGGCAGAGCTGGCCAGATGGGTGGAGGTTCTAGAGGCAGAATGCTATGGCCTTCTCATCTAGGGTCGCCATGGCAACAGGAGCATCACAGAGGGCCTGCCACTGTGCCCTTCCAGGCCCTGCCTCAGCTGGGCAGAAAGAAGGGGACCCAGCTAGGCTGAGGGCAGCAGGCAGGGGGCCCTGGGGTGGGCCAGCCAGGCCTTGATGCTGCTCCAGGCTCTGCGTAGGGCACCTGCCAGCCCACACCCCTCTCTTGGGCCAGTCACAGCACAAACAGGGCAGAAGCCAAGAAACAAAAGGAGGCTTGGCACAGCTGGACAGGGGAGGGGAGGGATACTGCCAGCCCAGAGCCTGGAAGCAAGACAGAGCACAGCACCTTTCCCCTGGGGCCAGGCAGCCCTGATCCCTGAAGGCTGGATAGACTCAACCTTCAGAGATGAACACATAAGCTCTGGCTCCTGCAGAAAGAGAACAGGGACCAAGAGAGGCAGGGAGAGGCTGGGACACGCCCAGGTCCAGCTTCAACAAGCCCAGTCCTGCCAATGACAATGAAATAGCATGAAATAGGCCAGAGTGGGCCCAACTACAGGCGCAAGGCGAGAGGATTCATCACAGCCTTTGGGAGAACACTGGGGATCTTCGAGCTGCCCTGTCCCCATGGACTCCACCCCACTGAGGCCAGCCAGGTGAGGCCCAGACCCCATCCGTACCTCCCCTCCCCCACTGGCTCCATACTGGGACTAATGGGCAGGTGAGGAGGAGGAGCATCACAGGTCAGGCTTCTCCTAGAGAACTGCAGGGTGTGAGAAGACCCAGATGCTGTCACACGTTCCCTGCAAGTCAGTAGCCTCCTGTTTCCTCATCTGTCAAATCGGTATGTTAGCAGTTTGCCAGGCTAGGAGAGAATGCGGTTTCTCATCCAGCTGCCCATTTTGCAGACAGAGAAACTGAGGCATAGAGGAGGAAGTCGACTTGCCTCAAGTCACCAAGACTTAGAGTCGGGGCTGGGAGATATAAAAAGGTCACTGTCTGGGTCAGAGCTGTGCGTTTCTTCACTATGCCAGGATGTTCCTGCTGTTCAGTTCCACGAGCAGGTGCTAAATGCTGGCTGTGCTTAGCTCTGTGTTGGGCATTGTGGGAGGAAAAGAAAAGAAACAGTGGTTTCTCCAATATCTTGAGCATTTACTGGGTGCCAGGCAGTACATTGAGCCCTTTTTAGAAATGATCTCATCTCATTGTCAGAACTAGAGAATAAGAAGTGTTAGCCACCTCTTACAGGTGGAGTCAAGGCCCAGAGAGATGGTAAGTGACTTGCCCAAGTTTCCGCTCAAACCCAGTCTGCCTGTTCCAAAGCCCTTGCAGTAACCACTGTGCAGAATGCCTCCTGGCCCATAGTTGCGGGCCACGGGGTTGGAGTGAGGGCGCCTGGCAGGGATGCCCTAAGTTTAAGAGATTTGCCTCAAACAATGACAGGAGAAATTTAAGTTTATTATTGTACTGCATGTTTATTGTAAACAGTTAGGGAAATACAAAGCAGTAAAAAGACAACAATCACCAAAGGTTATCATTTTGATATATTTCCTTCCAGTCTTTTTTTTTAATATTGAGATGATAGTCACATACCATAAAATCACCATTTTAACTATTTCAAGTGTACAGTTGAGTGGCTTTTTGTTCATTCAGCCATCACCACTGTCTAGTTCCAGAACATTCTCATCACCCCAAAAGGAAACTTAGTACTCATGTGGTCACTCCCCATTCACCTCTCTCCCCAGTCCCTGGCAACCATTAATCTGCTTTCTATCTCAATGGGTTTGCCTATTCTTGATATAGCATACCCTTTTGTGTCCGGCTTCTTTCACTTGGCATAATGTTTTCAAGGTTCATGCATGTCATAGCATGGGTCAGTACTTCATCTCGGAGGGTTGAATAATACACCATTGTATGGATATACCACAATTGGTATATTCATTCATTCATCGATGGACGTTTGGGTTGTTTCCAGTTTGGGGACTATTGTGTACATTTATGTACAAGTTTTTATTTAAACTTCTGTCCTCACTTCTTTTGGGAATATACCTAGGAGTGGAATTGCTGGGTCATATGGTAATTCTATAGTTAATTTTTTGAGGAACTGCCAAACTGTTTTCCGCAGTGGCTGCACCATTTTACACTCCCACTGGCACTGTATGAGGGTTCCAATTTCTCCACATCCTCACCAACGCTTTTTCTTTTTTTATTTTTAATACAGCCATGCCAGTGGGTGTGCAGTGGTATCTTATTGTGGTTTTGATTTGCGTTTCCCTAATGGCAAATGAGTTGAACACCTTCTCATGTGCCTATTGGCCATTTGTATATCTTCATCGGAGAAATGTCTACTCAAATCCTTTGCCCATGTTTCAACTGGATTGTTTATATACTTATTGTTGAGTTGTAAGAGTTCTTTATATATTCTGGATACTAGAGCCTTATAAAATATATGATATGATTTTTAATGTTTTCTCCCATTCTGTGGGTTATCTTTTCATCTTGACAATGTCATTTGATGCAGAAAAGGTTTTAATTGTGATGAAGCCTATTGATTTTTTCTTTTGTTGCTTGTGTTTTGTTGTCATATCTAAGAAACCATTTACAAATCCAAGGTCATGAAGATTTACCCTTACATTTTCTTCTAACAGTTTTATAGCTTTAGCTCTTACATTTAGGTCTCTGACCTATTTTAAGTTAGTTTTTGTATATGGTGTGAAGCTCCAACATCATTCTTTTGTATGCAGATATCCAGTTTTCCGAGCACCATTTATTGAAAAGATTATTCTTTCCCCATTGAATGGCCTTGGCGCTATTGTTGAAAATCAATCGACAATAGATGTATGGGTTTATTTCTGGACTCTCAATTCTATTCCATTCATCTATATGTCTATTCTTATGTCAGTACCACGCTGTTTTGGTTGTGTAGCTTTGTAGAAGTTTTGAAATCGAGAAGTGTGAGTTCTCCAACTTCGCTTTTCCTTTTCAAGATTGTTTTGGCTCTTCAGGGTCCCTAGCAATTCCGTATGAATTTTAGGATCAACTAGCCCATTTCTGCAAAAAAAAAGGCAATCGGAATTTCGATAGAAATTACACTGAATCTGTAGATCACTTTCCTATCTTTACAATATTAAGTCTTCCAATCCATGAACATGGAATGTCTTTTCATTTATTTAGGTCTTCTTTAATTTCTTTCAACAATGTTTTACAGTTTTCATTGTATAAGTCTTCATTCCTTTCTTAAATTTATTCCTAAATATTTTCTTCTTTTTGATTTTATTGTAAATGGAATTATTTTTCTTAATTTTTTTATTTTCAGATTGTTGATTGCCAGTTATAGAAATACAACTGATTTTTATATGTTGATCTTATATTCTACAACTTTGCTAAACTTGTTTATTAGCTGTAATAGTTTCTGTGTAGGTTCTTTAGGGTTTTCTGTATATAAAATCATGCCATCTGTGAATAGAGATAGTTTTACTTCTTGCTTTCCAATTTGGGTGTCTTTTATTTCTTTTTCTTGCCCTGGCTAAAGCTTCCAGTAAAATGTTGAATAGAAGTGGCAAGAGCAGACGTCTTTATATTGTTCCTGATCTTAGGAACAATATAAAGGAAAGTTCTCAGTCTTTCACCCTTAAGTATGATATTAACTGTGGGTTTTCAATGATGTCTTTTATTAAGCTGAGGAAGTTCCCTTCTAGTCCTAGTTTTATGAATGTTTTTATCACGAAAAGATGTGGGGTTTTTTTTTAACAATTTTTTTTTATTGTGGTAAAATACACATAACATAAAACTTACCGTCATAACCATTTCTAAGTAAACAATTCAGTGGTGTTAAATACATTCTTAATGTTGTATGACCAGCACCACCATCTATCTCCATAGCTCTTTCCATCTTGTAAAACTGAAACTCTATACCAGTTAAACATTAACTCTCCATTCCCCACTCCTCCCAGGCCCCGACAACCACCATTCTACTTTCTCTCTCTGTGATTTGGACGACTCTAAGTATCTCATATAAGTGGAATCATACAATATTTGTCTTTTTGTGCCTGGCTTATTTTCACTTAGCATAGTATCCTCGGGATTCATCCATGAGGGTGTTGGGTTTCATAAACTTTTTTTTTTTTTGTATCAGTTGAGGTGATCATGTGGTTGTTTTCCTTCATTCCTTAATATAGTATATTACATTGATTAATTTTCATATATTGAACCACCCTTGCATTCCTGAGGTAAATCTCACTTGGCTGTGATGTATGATTGTTCAATTTTCTAGTATTTTGTCAAGGATTTTTGCATCTCTATTTATAAGGGATATTGGTCTGTAGATTTCTTTCTTTACAGTGTCTTTACTGGCTTTAGTATCAAGGCAATGCTGGCATCATGGAATA
Source organism: Diceros bicornis minor (assembly GCF_020826845.1). Taxonomy (NCBI): domain Eukaryota; kingdom Metazoa; phylum Chordata; class Mammalia; order Perissodactyla; family Rhinocerotidae; genus Diceros; species Diceros bicornis. Next base: position 11,351,606 of record NC_080770.1, read on the forward strand.
CATTAGGAGGCACACTCTTCCGTATTTTTTGGAATAGTTTGAGTAGAATTGGTGTTAATTCTTCTTTAAATGTTGGAGAGAATTCAGCAGTTAAGCAATCTGGCCTTAGCCTGTTATTTATTGGAAATTTTTTGGTTACTGATTCAATCTCTTGTTATGGGTATATTTGGGTTTTCTATTACTTCTTGAGTCAGTTTTAGTAGTATATATTTTCTAGGAATTTGTCTTTATCATCTAGGTTATCAGATTTGTTGATAGTCAATTAATCATAGAATTCTCTTATAATCTTTTTTATATCTGTAAGGTTGGTAGTAACGTCCCTACTTTCATTCCTAATTTTACTAATTTGAGTCTTCTTTTTTTTTCTTTATCAGTCTAACTAAAGGTTCATCAATTTTTTTGATCTTTTCAAAGAATCAACTTTTGTTTTCATTTATTCTCTTTGTTGTTTTTCTATTCTATATTACCTTTATTTCCACTTTAATATTTATTAATTCCTTCCTCCTGCTTCCTTTGGGTTTAATTTGTTATTCTTTTTCTAGTCCCCTAAGTTGGAAGTTTAGGGCTGGACTTGAGTGAGAGCTTTGAGATTGGAGATGCTGTAGCTCTCTTGCTACCAACAGAGAGCGCTGGTCTGAGAATACGGTCAAGCCAGGGAGAAGACAAGAGAGACACTGGATCTTGAAGACAGTACTTCAGTCCCTGACTCAATCCATGTCTGAAGCAAATTCTGCTTCCAGACACTCAGTTACATGATGCAATAAATTATCTTTGGGCTCATAAAAAAAAAATCCTAGAAGTTTAAATTGTTGATTTGAGATCTTTCTTCTTTTACTATAGGTGTTTACAGCTATAAATTTTCCTCTGAGCACTGCTTTTACTGCATCCCATAAATTTTGGTATGCTGAGTTTCATTTTCATTCATCTCATCTAATTTCTCTTGTGATTTCCTCTTTGATCCGTTGGGCAATTAGGAGTGTGTTATTTAATTTTCACATATATGCAAATTTTTCAGTTTTCCATCTTTTATTAATTTCTAGTTTCATTCCATTGTGATCAGAGACGAAACATCATATGAATTCAATATTTATATATAAAATATTTATATTTTATATATTCAATATTCAATATTTTAAATTTATTAGGACTTGTTTTGTGATATAACATATGGTCTATCCTGAATGTTCCATGTGCACTTGAGAAGAATGTATATTCTGCTGTGGTTGGGTGGAGTCAGGTCTAGTTGATTTATAGTGTTGTTCAAATCTTCTTTTTTATCTTTTGTATAGTAGTTCTATCCATTATTGAAAGTGAAGTGTTGAAGTCTATACTGTTGTTGAATTGTCTATTTATCCCTTCAATTCTGTCAGCTCTTGCTTCACATATTTTGGGGCTCTGTTATTAGGTAAACATGTTTATAATTGTTATATCTTCTTGATGGATTGAGCCTTTTATTACTATATAATGTCCCTCTTTGTCCCTAGTAATAGTTTTTCCCTTAAAATCTATTTTTTAATATTATTACAGCCATATCAGTTCTGTTTTTATTAGTTCATGTGGAATATCTTTTCCATCCTTTCACTTACAACCTATTTGAGTCTTTTGATCTAAAGACTCTTGTAGATGGCATATAGTTGAATCATGTGTGTTAATCTCTATCTTTTAATTGGAGAATTTAATCCATGTACATTTAATGTAATTACTGGTAAGGACTTAATTCTGCTATTTTGCTATTTGTTTTCTTTCTTTCTTTCTTTCTTTTTTTTTTTTTTTTTGCTGTGGAAGATTCACCCTGAGCTAACATCTGTTGCCAATCTTCCTCTTTTTGCTTGAGGAAGATTTGCCCTGAGCCAGCATCTGTGCGAGTCTTCCTCTATTTTGTATGTGGGTCACTACCACAACATGGCTGCCGATGAGTGGTGTAGGTTGGCACCCAGGAACCAAACTCGGGATGCCGAAGCAGAGTGTGCCAAATTTAACCACTAGACCATGGGGCCAGCCCCAGCTATTTGTTTTCTATATGTCTTATATCTTTTTCGTTGTTGTTGTTCCTCAATTCTTCCATTAATACCTTCTTTTGTGTTGTTTTCTACTGTACCATTTTGATTTCCTTCTTGTTTTTTTACTAGATATATTTTAGTTATTTTCTTAGTGGTTGTCCTGGGGATTCCAATTAACATCTTAATTTATAACAATCTAGATCAAATTAATACCAATTTGGTCTCAATAGTATACAAAAACTTTGTTCTCTGTAGCTCTAGCCCCTGTTCTTTATGTTGTTATTGGCACAAATTACGTCTTTATACATTGTGTTCCCATCAACATAGATTTATAATTATTGTAGTGGTCTTTTAAATCATACAGAAAAAAAAAAAGAGGAGTTACAAACTAAAAGTACATCAACACTGACTTTTATATTTACCTATGTGCTTACATTTACCTGTGTTCATTATTTCTTCATGAGAATTCGAGTTACTGTCTACTGTCCTTTCATATCAACCTGGAGGACTCTTTTTAGCATATCTTGTTGGGAAGCTCTACTAGTGACAAACTTTCTGTTTTTATTAATCTGAGAATGTCTTGATTTCTTCTTAATTCCTGAAGGATAGTTTTACCAGATATAAAATTCCTGGTTGACCCTTTTTTTCCTTTCAGAATTTTGTGTGTGTGTGTGAGGAAGATCAGCCCTGAGCTAACATCCATGCCAATCCTCTTTTTTTTTTGGCTCAGGAAGACTAGCCCTGGGGTAACATCCATGCCCATCTTCCTCCACTTTATATGGGATGCCACCACAGCATGGCCTGACAAGCGGTGCATCGGTGCGCGCCCAGTATCCAAACACAGGCCGCCAGCAGCGGAGCATGTGCACTTAACCACTACACCACGGGGCCAGCCCCCTTTCAGAATTTTGAATATATCATCTCACTTCTTTCTGGCCTCCATGATTTCTGACTTATCTAAAGTCAGTGTTGATGTACTTTCAGTTTGTAACTCCTCTTTTTTTTTCTGTATGATTTTTTTTTCTGTATGATTTTTTTCTGTATGAAGTCCCCTTGTAGATGATAAGTCACTTTTCTCTTGATGCTTTAAAGATTCTCTTTTTGTTTTGGCCTTTGACAGTTTGATTGTATCCTGATGTGAGTCTCTTTGAATTTATCCTACTTGGGGTTAATTAAGCTTCTTGGATGTGTAGATTATGTGTTGCATCAAATTGGGAAACTTTTGGCCATTATTTCTTCAACTATTCTTTCTACCCATTTCTCTCCATGCTATCCTTCTGGGACTTCCATTCATGCATATGTTGGTATGCTTGATAGTGTCTCACAGGTCTCTTAGGCTCTGTTCATTTTTCTTTATTCTTTTTGAATTTCTGCTCCTCAGACTGGGTAATCTCAATTGGCTTATCTTCAAGTATGCTGATCCTTTCTTCTGCCTGCTCAAATCTGCTGTTGAACTCCTCTGGTGAACTTTTCATCTCATTTAGTACTCTTCTTCAACTCCAGAATTTTTATTTGTTTCCTTTTTATAATTTCTGTCTCTTTGTTGATATTCTCTACTTGGTGATATATAGTTCTCATGGTTTACTTTAATTCTTTGCACATGGTTTCCTTTAGGTCTTTGAGTATATTTTAAATACTTGATTTAAAGTTTTTGTCTACTAAATCCAATATCTGTGCTTCCTCAGGGACAGATTTTTTCTCCATGTATAGGTCACGCTCTCTTGTTTCTTTGCATGCACCATAATTTTTGTTCTAAACTGGACATTTTCAATATTTTAATGCAGCAACTCTGGAAATCACGTTTCTACCACTGTAGGGTTTGTTGTTGCTGCTTGTAGTCATAATTGTTGTTTGTTAGTTTAGTGGCTTTCCTGAACTAACTTTATAAAGTCTATATTTTTTGTTGTTTGTGGCCAGTGAATCTCTGTTCCATTAGTTGAGTGGTTAGCTAGTGATTTGACAGAGATTTCCTTGAATGCCTGGAATAACAACAACAAAAATCGCCTGGTTTTGCAGATGCACTCTGCATGTGTTTTGGGACATATCTTCAACATTCAGTCAGTTTACAATTCTGCTTCAGCCTTCATTTCCTGCTTGCACAGAGCCTGAAGATTAGCCATAGGTGAGAGCTTAGGGCCTTCTCAGGCTTTTCCTGAGCATGCACCCAGCCCTGGGCATGTGTGTGGACGTCTATTCAGAGGAATATGTAGGAACTTTTCAACGCCTTTATTCCCTGAAGCATCTCATTCCCCAGCCTTCCCTCCTAAACTTTTTGGTTTGTTTATTGTTTTCCCCAAATGTTATCCTACATCCCAGATGGCAGCAGCTAATCCAGTTGCCTTTACATGTTTTCAACAAATGCCCCCCAGGTAGCCACCTCAAACCTGGGAGAGTTCTTCATTAGGCAAAATAAAGGCAAGCCCTTTGAGCCAGACCTTCAGGGAACCACCAGACAGGTCAAAACAAACAACTACAAATCTTTCCATAGAAGCTCTGTTCTGCTCCCTCTGATATTAGGAACTTATACCAGGAATGCAGACTGTTGTCTTTAAGGCTGCCACAGAGCTGGGGAGTGGGAGATGGGCCAGCATAAATTAAAATATCTTGAAGTTTCCTTACTGAGAGTCAGCTGTTTATTCCTTGATTAAGTGTTCACCTGTTTGCTATAAACTTTGATTAGTTTCCAGAGTTCTGATAAAGCTAATTCTGACAATTTTGCCAGTTTATCAGCTGCTTTTGTGAAGGAATGAACTCTTGTAGTTGCTTACTGCATTTTCCCTGACATCCCCAGTATTTTTTTAGCATAGAGTATTTTTACATAAAAATAATTATTTGGTATATAAAATTTTGCATTCCATTTTTTTTTTACTTAATGTTATACCATAAAATTTTCTGTTTGCCTGTATTATTCTTCATAAATATCTATTTTAGTGGTTCATTCGGCAAATATTTGTTGGGTACCATTTGCCTGATGGTCACTCTTCCAGAGACTGAGTATATAGCAATAGGTAAAATAAGGCCCTGCCCTTATGGAGCTTACATTCTAGAAGGAAGAGAAATAAAAGACAGAAATATTTATTCATTTTTACTGATGTGTAATATTCCATCATAAGAACATAACTGCAATAGGATGAAAAATGGCCCCCTGAAGATATCACATCCTAATCCCTGAAACCTGTAAATGTTACCTTATATGGAAACAGGGTCTTTGCAGATGTGATTAAGTTAAAGATCTTGAGATGCAGAGATTATCCTGGATTATCAGGGTGGGCCCTAAATGCAATCACATGTGTCCTTATAAGAGGGAGGAAGAGTGGGAGATTTAATGTGAACAGAGGGGCTGGCCCAGTGGCGCAGTGGTTGGGTTCCTGCGTTCTGCTTCCATGGCCTGGAGTTCGTCAGTTCGGACCCTGGGTGCAGACCTATTCACTGCTCATCGGGCCATGCTGAGGCAGCGTCCCACATAGAAGAACTAGACGGACCTACAACTAGGATATACAACCATGTACTGGGGCTTTGGGGAGAAAACAGAAGAAAAGAGGAAGATTGGCAACAGATATTAGCTCAGGGCCGATCTTCCTCAAACAAACAAACAAACTATATATATATATATATATATAGTTTGTTTGTTTGTATATATGAACAGAAGAGGAAAAGGCAATGTGACAATGGAAGCAGAGACTGGAGGGAAGCCAAGGAATGCCAGCAGCTGCCAGAAGCTGGAAGAAACAAGAAATGCATTCTCCCCTAGAGCCTCCAGAGGGAGCATGGACCTACCAACATCTTGATTTAGGCCCATTGATACTAATTGTGGACTTTTGGCCTCCAGAATGATGAGAAATTTCTGTTGCTTAAAGCCACCTAGTTTGTGGTAATTTGTTACAGTCACCAAAGAAAACTAATATAGATTTTGGAACCAATAGTAGGGTGCTGCTATAACAAACACCAAAAACCTGGAGATGGCTTTGGAATTGGACAATGGGTAGAGGCTGGAAGAATTTTGAGAAGCATGACAGAAAAGACAGCCTAGATTGCCTTGAACAGACTGTTGGTAGAAATACAGATGTTTCAGGCTGTGCCAGGGAGGGCTCAGAATAAAATGAGGAAAATGTTACTGGAAATTGAAAGAGAGAGGATCTCTGTTACACAGTGGAGGAAAGTCTAGGTAAATTGTGTCGTACAGTGTGTGGAAGGCAGAGCTTGTAAGCAATGAACTTGTATGTTAGCTGAGGCAATTTCTATGCAAAATGTTGAAGATGTGGCCAGGTTTCTTCTTGCTGATTATAGTAAAATGTGAGAGGAAAAAGATATATTGAGAAAAGAACTCTTAAGCAAAAAGGAACCAGCACTTGATGATTTGTGAAACTTGAAGCCTATTCGGATTGCAAAAAAAAATGCTAAAATTAGGTGATTCACTGCTAGAAAATTGTGCTCTGGAGAGAAGGGTCGTGGGTGTGGTTGGACAGCCTTTGCCAGTGTTGAGGGTATTAGGTACGTGACTCGTGGATCTACTCAACCATCTCAGCAGAAGCCAGGAATAAAGATGGAATTATCCAGGAAAGATCTGTGGAAGAATCTCCAGTTTAATGATGTGAATCCCTGTGACATACACAAGAGACCCACAAGATTTTCAAGAATATTATAGCGGAATAAATACTGTAGCTTGGACTGAAAGGGATAGAGACAGAATGAAATGAAGGGAGGCTATTGGTCTCCCCAAATTCTACAGGCAGGAAATAGGCTTACAAAACTACTCTGCTTCCAACCTGTGCTTACCTTTAAGAAAAAGAAAGAATGGCTCAAAGGGAGGAGGCTAAGGCCCAGAGGGCAGAGCCTTATGCCTAAAAGTCAGAGCCATAGCATGCAGAGGCTAGAACTGTGGATGACAGAAGATTATTCTTAGGCCCTGAAAACGATGGAATTTGCCCTGTTGGATTTTGAAATTGCTTAGGACCAATGACCACTTTCTCCTATTTTCTCCCTTTTGGAATGGGAATGTCTATAATCGTTATACTATGCCTGTCCCACCATTGTATTTTGGGAACAGACAACTTGTTTCTAGTGTCACAGTTCCAGAGATGTAGAGGAATTTTTTCCCAGAATGGATCATACCCAGAGTCTCACCTACACCTGCTTTAGATGATGAGATTGGGGTTTTGAGCTCATTATATTTAGATGAGATTTTGGACTTGAGTTGATATTATAAAGAGTTAAGACTTTTGGAGATTTTGGGATGGGGTGAATGTATTTTGTGTGTGTGAAGGAAGAGAGTCTTTTGGGGCCAGAGAGAAGACTCTGGAAGGCTGAAAAATGCCCCCCTACAAAGACATCAGATCCTAATCTTTGAAACCTGTAGATATAACCTTGTACAAAAACAGCATCTTGGGACATGTGATTAAGTTAAGGATCTTGAGGTGTGGAGATTATCTTGGATTATCAGAATGGGCTCTAAATGCAATCACCTTGCATTTAGGGAGGCAGAGACAGATTTCACACAGACAAAAGAGGAGAAGGCAATGTGGTATGGCCACAAGCCAAAGAATGCTGGCAGCCGCCAGAAGCCAGAAGATGCAAGGAACAGATTCTCCGCTAGCGCCTCCAGAGGGAACATGGACATACTGACAGCTTGATTTTAGGCCAGTGACACTGATGTGGGACTTCTGGCCTCCAGAATGATGAGAGAATAAATTTCTGTTGTTTTAAGCCTCTTTGTTTACGGTAATTTGTTAGAGTTGCCATAGGAAACTAATACAGTAACATAAGGCATTTATCCAGTCTCTGCTCATTGGACAACCGGATTGCTATTTGAAGGGTCTTGTTCATGTTTTCTGGCGCAAATGTGCTAGAGTTTCTCCAGTGCATATACCTAGGAGTGGAATTGCCTAGTCACAGAATATGCATATGTTCAATTCTATAAAATAAGGCCAAATTGTTTACCAAAGTGGTTGTACCAGTTTATGCTCCTACCAACTCTATAGTGATCCACATTTTGTACATCACTTGGTATTGTCAGATTTCTTAATTTTTGCCAATCCTAGTGAATGCAAGATGGTATCTCATTGTAGTCTTATTTGAATTTCGCTGGTTACCAATGTGGCTAGGCTCGAGTATCTTTTCAAGCTCTTTTTGGCCATCTATAATGCCTCTTCTGTGAAATTCTTGTTCATGTCCTTGGTGGTTTTTCTAACAAATTATTTTATATCATTTCTATTGACTTATAGGAGTCCCTTTTATATTCTAGATACAAAACTGTGTTGGTTATGGCTTATCTTTTTACTGACTTTATTGTGTCTGTTGATGAAAAGAGGTTCTCAATTTTAATGTAGTTGAATTTATCAATCTTATCTTTTATGGACGGCACTTTATTTTTATTTTTATTTTTTTATTTTTATTTTTTGTGAGGCAGATCAGCCCTGAACTAACATCTGCCAATCCTCCTCTCTTTTCTGAGGAAGCTTGGCCCTGGGCTAACATCCGTGCCCAGCTTCCTCCGCTTTATATGGGACGCCGCCAAAGCACGTCCTGACAAGCGGTGCGTCGGTGCGTGCCCGGGATCCGAACCGGTGAACCCCGGGGCCACCGCAGCGCAGCGCGTGCACTTAACTGCTTGCGCCACCAGGCCAGCCCCTGGACGGCAGTTTTTATGTCCTAATTTTTTTAAAAATCCTTCCCATCTCTGAAATAAAAAAGATATTCATTCTCTTACAATTTCTTCAGAGTTTTGCCTTCCACATTTAAATTATTAATCTATCTGGAATTAATTTTTCTGCACAGTGTGAGACAGTGTTCCAATTATCTTATCCACATAGGGATGACCAATTATTCCCTCATAGTGTATTTAATGGTCCCTACCTTTTCTCACTGATCAGCAAGACCATACCTACATGTCAAAGCTCCAGAAATGTATGGGTCTTTTTCTGGTTTCTCTATTTGATTTCATCAGTCTATTTGTCTATTCCTGAGCTAATATCGTACTGTTTTTATTACTAGAGTTTTATAAGTCCTGATAGCTGAGGAGTAAGCAACTCTGCCTCGTTCTTCGCCTTCGAGGATGTCTTAGATATTCTTGACTGTTACTCTTCTATATAAATTTTAAAATCACCATGTCATATTCAAGAAAATCCTGTTGAAATTTTGATTGCAATTGCATTGAATCCAGAGATCAAATTACAGGAAATTGTCATCTTTTAAAAATATCCAGTTTTATAATTTGCATCCAGTTTTTATATTTTTATAATTAAAATAATTTAGATTATACATGATAATTTATACTAGAATGATTATAATTTTATAATTTATATCCAGAGTTAAAATTTTCTCTGTAACAAGTCTTGCACATATTTTGTTAGATTTATTATAGGTGTTATCATTTTATTGCTATATTAAATAATGTATTTTTAAAATTCTATTTTTCTAACTGTTGCCAGTGTACAGAACTGCAAATGATTTTTTATTGATATTATAACCAACCTTTTCCCAAACTCTCCTACTAATTATAATAATTTATTTATGGAGTCCTTTGGATTTGTTATGTAGACAATCTGTGAAAAATGACAGTTGTGATTTTTTTTTCCAATCTTTATGTCTTAAATTTCTTTTTCCAGTCTTATTGCGCTGGCTACAGTCACTAGTACAATGTTGAATAGAAGCAATGATAGCAGCCATGACTGTCTCCTTCCTAGTTTTAAAAGAATGTTTTGAGCTGACTCTTATGATCTAGCAGTTAAAGTTGGCACTCTCACTGCTTCGGTGGCCTGGGTTCGTTTCCCTGTCGCAGAGCCACACCACTCGTCTGTCAGTAGCCATGCTGTGGCGGTGGCTTGCATAGGAGAACTAGAAGGACTTACAACTAGGATATAAAACTATGTACTGGGAGGGCTTTGGGGAGAAAAAAATAAAGAGAAAGATTGGCAACAGATGTTGGCTCAGAGTGAATCCTTCCCTGCAAAAAAAACAAAAAAAAAAAACAAGTAAAAGAATGTTTCTAGCATTTCACCATTAAGATTAATGTTTGCTGGGGGCTGGCCCCGTGGCGCAAGCGGTTAAGTACGTGCGCTCCGTTGCGGTGGCCTGGGGTTTGCCGGTTCGGATCCCAGGCACGCACAGATGCACAGATTGGCAAGCCATGCTGTGGCGGCATCCCATATAAAGTGGAGGAAGATGGGCATGGATGTTAGCCCACAGCCAGTCTTTGTCAGCAAAAAGAGGAGGATTGGCAGATGTTAGCTCAGGGCCAATCTTCCTCACAAAAAAAATAAAAGAATAATGTTTGCTGTGGGATTTGGGTGGCCACTCTTTATCAGTTTAATGAAGTTCCCTTTTATTCCCAGATTTCTACTTTTTTAAAAAATAAATGGTGATTGAATTTTATCAAATGCTTTTTCTGCAGCTATTTAGATAATCACAATGCTTTCTTCCTTTAATCTATTAAAGGGGTGAATGACATTTAAAGATTTTCTAATGTTAAACCAAGCTTGAATTCCTGGTATAAAATACAATAACCAGGTTGAGTTTATATTTTGTGCTCATTGATGGATTCGGTTTGTTAACATTTTATTTAGAATATGTTCATTAGAGAGATTGGCTTATAATTTTCCTTTCTCATACTATCCTTGTTGGGTTTCTGGCCTCCCAGAATGAGCTGGAGTAGTTTTCTTTTTAAAATTAATTTTGATTTTATCGAAGTTGTAACATGTGTATATAATTTTAAAAGGCAAATAGTCACAAAAAGGCTTATGATAAAATATAGCAGGGCCGGCCCGGTGGCGCAAGCGGTTAAGTGCGCGCGCTCCGCTGCGGCGGCCCGGGGTTTGCTGGTTCGGATCCCGGGCGCGCACCGACGCACTGCTTGGCAAGCCATGCTGTGGCGGCGTCCCATGTGGAGTGGAGGAAGATGGGCACAGATGTTAGCCCAGGGCCGTCTTCCTCGGCAAAAAAAAGAGGAGGATTGGCGGATGTTAGCACAGGGCTGATCTCCTCACAAAAAAAAAAAAAAAAAAAAAAAAAAATATAGCAGAGGCCAGCCCAGTGGCACAAGTTGTTAAGTGCATGCGCTCCGCTGCGGGGCGGCCCGGGATTCGCCGGTTTGGATCCCGGGCACACAACGATGCACCGCTTGGCAGGCCATGCTGTGGCGGCGTCCCATATAAAGTGGAGCAAGATCAGCACAGATGTTAGCCCAGGGCCAATCTTCCTCAGCAAAAAAAGAGGAGGATTGGCAGATGTTAGCACAGGGCTGATCTTCCTCACCAAAAAAAAAAAAAAAATTCAGCAGTTTTCTGCTCCACCCGTCCCTTCCCTCCAGCCCCCCTCTAGCTGTTCCTTTGGGATTTACACATCTTCATTTCTCCAAATAACGTGTGTATACTAACAGCTTTTTATTAATCATTTAATCTATTGACTTCTTATTTGGGAGATGAGGATTTAATTCTCTGATGCCACTATGGGTTAAAACAATAGTGGTTAAATGAATATTTGACATTTACATTTTTATGCCTACTCAAATATCAGTCATAGCTGAGCACTTTAGAAACTATGATTATATTTTATACTTTTGGTTTTCCCTAAAGTTAGTAATTGTCATGTTTTTTTTTCAATTGTTCAGGGTACCTATTGCTAATTCTTCTCACACCTTCTAATACCTTCAATCACGTTAGTTAATCTATCCATTTCCATGATTTTCCTCGGAGACATTATTCCCAGTGGTCATGATTCTTCTCTCTCTAGGCTAGTTACTCTCCATGCTGCTACACAGCCATTGTCCTGGGACTTTGCTGTTGTCCTTGGAATAATCTTTCCTAGTCTCCTGGGTTGGAGTCCTTGTTTTCCTGTATCCCCTGTCTTTCTTTTTTATGTTTTACTCTTCTGTTTTGGTGGAACACACCCTGTAACAGTTCATGAGTTCAAAGTGATGGTGCAGTGGCAGAAGGATGGTGATGACTACCCTCAATGTGCCAACCTCTTGATCTTCTCTCTTCCAATTTGGAGTGATTGCCATCTTTGCCTACACAGGATCCCAGAATCTGCCCTCACTATCATCCTAAAGAGTCCCTCCCCTTTCGTCCTGTGTTGGCTTTTCAGTTTCCTGACCTATGTGTTTTCTTTCTTGGTTTCCTCCATCATTTTGTTGGAGTGCATCCTTCAGTAGTTCCTGAGAAAGAGTATGTGAGAGTTAAATTTTTGAGACCTTGCGTATATCCTTGAATGATAGTTTGGTTGGCACAAAATTCTAGGTTGGAAATACTTTTCCCCCAGAAGTTTGAAGGCATTTCTTCACTGTTTTCTTGCTTCTGGCGTCACTGTTGAGAAGTCCAAATTCATTCTGATTCCAGATTCTTTGTTGTGACTATTTTTGTGTTTCTGGAAACTTGTAAAATCTTCTCTTTGTCTCCAGTTTCCTGAAAACGTACACTAATGTAACTTAGTATTTTCATTGACTCAATCAGGCACAAGGTGGGCCTTTTCAATTTGAAAAGTCATATCCTTCAGTCTGGGGAAATGATCTTGAATTATTTATTTGATGCTTTAGCCTCTCTATTTTCTTCTGTTCTCTCCTTCTGGAACCCTTGTTATTCAGTTATTGAGCATCCTAAGTTTGTCCTTGAATTTTCTAATCCTTTCTCTATTTTTTATTTCTCTATATTTGTTTATTTTAGGGAATATCCCCTCAACTTTGTCTCCCAACCCTTCTTCAGAGTTTTTCATTTCTGCCATCATGGTTTTCTTTAAATATTAATTTCCAAGAGTTATTTTTGTTCTCTGAATGTTTACTTTTATGAAATCATGTTCTTATTTCATGAATGCAATACTTTCTTTTTCTCTCTCCGAAGGATATTAATGATAGGAGATTTTTTCTTCTCCCTGCAGAGTTTCTGTTTCCCACAAGTTGCTTTTTTCCTGCTTCCTGGGTTTGGTTTCTTTCACGTTAGAGGTTCTCCTTAGTTGCTAATCGTCCTTGGTTGTCTGCTTGTTACTAAGAATGGGAGCTCAAAAATTGATGGGAAGCTGTAAGCATGTCTACTTTGAGCTTCACAGTATGATGTTCTGGCTGGGCATTTTGTGGGTAATAGTAGTCTTAGGGTCTTGCGTTCTCTCTTGGGCTCACCGGAGTTGCTTCGGAAGGCTCTTCCAACCTGTCGCCTGGAAGGTAAAGATCTGGCTGCCACTATTCTGGCTGCCAAGTAAGGGAAGGGGGTTGGGGAATCTTAGTTTTCAACTTGTATACAATCACTTAATCCCCTCAGTCTGCTACTGGCTCAAAGACTCTCTGTTTTACCATCTCCAGAGAATAAATTTCCAGTCTTATGCTAGATTCAGAAAGAGGAAGTTGTTCAGTGGCATGAAGCAGGGGAGGGGATGTAGGGATCTAATTGTTTCTCAATTAGCTTTGATTCGGAGCTCGATGTTTTAGCCTTTACTACCAGTGCTAGAGGTCTCTGTTGCTGCTGGTTCCTGACATTTCACTTTCTTGATCTACTCAGAATTGAGAGATTTATTGATACCTTATACTATGTGACAGATTTGTCTAATTTCCCCCAGTAGCTCTAATGATTTTTTTTTCTTTTTTTTTTTTTTAGCCCTGAGCTAACAGCTATTGCCAATCCTCCTTTTATTGCTGAGGAAGATTGGCCCTGGGCTAACATCCATGCCCATCTTCCTAAACTTGATATGGGACGCCACCACAGCATGGCTTGACAAGCAGTGTGTCGGTCCGAGCTGGGGATCCGAACCTGCGAACCCCAGGCCGCCAAAGCAGAGCACCCAAACTTAACCGCTATGCCACCAGGCTGCCCCCTTGTGATTTCTGCTTTAAATATTTTTAGGCTATGTTATTAGGCACATATTAATTTAGAATTGTTATATCTTTCTGGTGAATTTAACTTTTATTTTACTTAACATTGTCCTCATTTTATTATATCTGCATAGTGGCCATCTCTACCCTTAATAATGCGTTTTGTCTTAAAGGTCAGTTATAACATAGGTATATCACTATTCTTTTGTTCTGAATTTTTTCCTTCTTTCTTTCTTTTTTTTTTTTGGTGAGGAAGATTGGCTCTGAACTAACATCTTTTGCTAATCCTCCTTTTTTTGCTGAGGAAGATTATCCCTGAGCTAACATCTGTGCCCATCTTCCTCTATTGTGTATGTGGGATGCCACCACACATGGCTTGATGAGTGGTGCGTATGTCCATACCCAGGATTTGAACCTGCAAACCCCGGGCCACCAAAGTGGGGCACATGAACTTAGCCACTACGCCACTGGGCCCTGTTCTGTATTTTCTTGATATATTTTCTTGGTATAACTTTTCCAAGCTCAACTTTTCCATATCCTTATGCTTAGGTGTGTCAGGTTTGTGTGTTTCAAAAAACCATTTTATCCATGTTTAAGTGTACAGTTTAGTGGCATTAAGTACATTCACATTCTTGTGTATCTGCCACCATCATCCATCTCCAGAACTTTTTTCAGCTTCCCAAAATGAAACTCTGTATTCATTAAACAAATATTGCCTCTCTCTATGCTTTATTTTCTTCAAGCTTTTTTTTTTTGTGAGGAAGATCAGCCCTGAGCTAACATCCACGCTAATCCTCCTCTTTTTGCTGAGGAAGACTGGCTCTGAGCTAACATCTATTGCCAATCCTCCTCCTTTTTCTCCCCAAAGACCCAGTAGATAGTTGTATGTCATAGTTGCACATCCTTCTAGTTGCTGTATGTGGGACATGGCCTCAGCATGGCCGGACGAGCGGTGCGTCGGTGCACACCCGGGATCCGAACCTGGGCCACCAGTAGCGGAGCGCGCGCACTTAACTGCTAAGCCACGGGGCCGGCCCTCTATGCTTTATTTTCTATTCTTGGATTTTATAGACCTTATAAGTCTATGCTCTATATCTCTTTTTAACTTCTTTTTTAAATTTTCCATCTCTGTGTGTGCCTCTCTGTGCTGCTTTCTGGTTAATTCTTTAGATATATCCTCCAGGACTCTAATTCTCTCTTTAGCTATACCTAATCTATTTAACTCATTCTTTTGCAGACATAAGTGTATATATATATACACACACACACACTTATATGTGTGTCTACACTTATACACATATATGTGTTTCATTAGGACATCTAAAAATCTGCTTGGTTCTCCTTGATAATCTCTCATTGCTTCTTCATCTTAAGTTCATACATAACCTTTCTATATCGTATACAGTACTTGAGTATCTGGAGTCCTGTAACATCTAAATCTGTTGTGTGTTGTTTCCGCCGATTCTCACCTGTAGTGGCTAGCCTCCTTCTGTGCTGGTGATCTCTGATTGTGAGCTCATCACTCAATATTAACCAAAGGGAATCTTTCATACCTAAATTTGGACACTTTCCTCCAAAAGGGATTTGCATCTGCTTCTGCCAGGAGCCAGGAGGTGTCACCACATGGAACACTTCAGCTTTCTTTGAGGGCCCTGTCTTAACGTAGTTGCCCAAGATTCAGCTCCCCCATCTCCTCCTGGCCAAACTCCCAGCTTCATTCTAACTTTCCTTCTGGGTCAGAAAGCGGTTTTGGAGATCTAGGCAGATAAAAAGGCCTCAATGAATCATGGCCTCTCTTTGCAGGATATTCTTTTTCTGTAGCAGGGATGCTCCTCACTGCTCCAAGTTCACTACATCTCTAGAAGCAGAAATTCTCCAACCCATTCCACACACATCCAGAGGAGTCATCTTTTTGACATGTAGATCTGATCACATCACACTCCTGCTTAAACCCTGCAATGATTCCCTTTGTCCTTAAGTATAAAGTTTGAACTCCTTACCTAGCATGCATGGCCCCACGTGACCTGGCCCCAACTCCCTTGAGTCTTGCAGAATAGTCAGACTTGAATAGTCCCCTTCCTACTCCCAGATTCTTCCCTCGGGAACATTTCCCAGATCCCACGTCTAGGTTAGGAGTTTCTAGATGCACTTCCCCTCCTTGTACCTGTCCCCAGTGTTGTAATTAGATGTCTAAATCCTCCCTACTCACCCAACCCCAAACTGTATACTTCACGCGTGCAGAAACTTTGGCTTGTCCGCTAATATCACCTCAGCACCTGGCATAGGTGCTCATTAAAGATTTGTTGAGAGCCAGGCCCATGGCTTAGCAGTTAAGTGCATGCGCTCCACTACTGGAGGCCCGGGTTCGGATCCCGGGTGCGCACGGATGCACCGCTTGTCGGCCCATGCTGAGGCCGCGTCCCACATACAGCAACTAGAAAGATGTGCAACTATGACATACAACTATCTACTGGGGCTTTGGGGGAAAAAAAAAAGGAGGAGGAATGGCAATAGATGTTAGCTCAGAGCCGGTCTTCCTCAGCAAAAAGAGGAGGATTAGCATGGATGTTAGCTCAGGGCTGATCTTCCTCACAAAAAAAAAAAAAAAAAAGATTTGTTGAATGGGGGCCGGCCCAGTGGTATAGTGGTTGAGTTCACGCGCTCCACTTTGGCGGCCCAGGGTTCAGGTGTTCAGATCCCAGGCATGGACCTACAACACCGCTCATCAAGCCATGCTGTGGCAGCATCCCACATACAAAATGGAGGAGGATTGGCAACAAATGTTAACTCAGGGCCACTCTTTCTTGCAAAAAAAAAAAAAAAAGTGCAAAAAAAAGATCTGTTGAATGAATGAATAAATGAACACGTTTACTGTGCTCCCAGTGTTTTTCTTATTGATTTTTGAATTCTTTATATATTAAAGATGTTAACACTTTGCCATTTGCTGGGAATATTTTCCCCAGGCTATTTGCCTTTTAATTTGGGTTATTTTTCAGTGAAGGGAGGAACATAGAGAAGTTTTAAATTTTAATGTAAACAGATCTATTGATTTTTTTCTTTTGAGGCCTCTTCAGACGCTTCTATGTTTAGAAAATCTTTTCCTCTTTGGATATTAGAGAAGCATTCACTTCTATTTTCTATGCTGCACTGCTGTCCGTTTAATCTTCCCAAAGCCAGGAGTCTGATCGTGTCACTCTCTGCTCAAAAATGTTTAACTGTCTCCTTGGAGTCTTTAGAATAAAGTCCAAACTCTTTAACTTGGCCTCCAAGGCTTCTCATGATTCGTCCTGAGCCTGCCCATCTAGTCTTTTCTTTACTGTTCTAGCCAAAGTGAAGGGTGTGCTTCTCTCTGTGTGTGCCCTCTCTGTCCCACATCCCAGCATCTGTTCCTGATGGTCGCTCTGCCTAAAATGCCCGTCCTCCATCTCTATACATTTAAATCCTGCTTATTATTCAAGTCCTCCTTTCTCCAAAAACCCTCATCTTACCCTTCCTCCTGAGAGGATGAACCGTGGAGGAGGGATAAGAACGTGAGCTTTTGGAGTCAGATAAACCTGGATTAAAATCCTACTTCCAGGGCCAGCCCCGTGCCCTAGTGGTTGAGTTCAGTGCGCTCCGCTTCGGCAGCCTGGGTTCACAGGTTCAGATCCCGGGTGCAGACCTATACCACTCGTCAGCCACGCTGTGGCGGCATCCCACTTACAAAATAGAGGAAGACTGGCACAGATGTTAGCTCAGGGACAATCTTCCTCAAGCGAAAAAAAAAGAGGAAGATTGGCAACAGGTGTTAGCTCAGGGCTAGTCTTCCTCAGCAGAAAAAAAAAACATCCTGCTTTCTTCACTTGTTCACTGTTGCCAGATCCTTTAACTTTTACAAGTCTCAGTTTCTTCATCTTTAAAATGGGAGCAGAAAGCAATGAAGGACCCCATCAGGTGGTGGTGGTTTGGAGGGTGAGTTAAATCTGATATCAAATGTAAAGATTCTAGCACGGTCTCCGCCCTGCCTCCCATTCTGCCATTTTGGAAGGGAGTCACCAGCTGCCTGGGGGGTCATCCTCTCCCCCTCCAGGCATATCTGTCCCTGAAGGTTTGGCTGAGTCTCGAATTCCATTAGGTCAGCTGAGCCTTCTTGCTCAGGAGCTGGGAGTGGGCAAACAGGTTCTGCCTCCAGAAATCCCCCCCAGGCACCTTGGTGGGACTCCCACACCCATCTGGGCCCAAAGGAATCCCGTCCCTCATTTCTTCATGTGAGCTTCCAATGGGTTTGTTGCTGGGAAATATTTAAGTCTCCAAAGGAGTCCTCTGGTACCCCCCCTGCCCCTCGCCATGAGCACCCACAGTATGATGAGTCAAGTAGAGTAAGGATAATCCTCCCAATTGTAAGTTGAATAAACTGAGGCTCAAACTATCTTCCACAAAGTTGGGTTAGAACTTGTGTGTCTTCCCAGCCTTACTCCAGGGCCTCTGGGAGGTCTGGTCAGCTGTGGTGGGGAATGTGGGGGAGGCGTCGGCCCCAGGGTAGGAGATGGCACAGGACTCCTGGCTCTCTGGGCCTCCCCCCTTATCCACAAGTGGGTTAATGTGACTCTCTTGGAGGCTGGTGGGGAGCTCAGTGTCAGCGTATTTTCTTTGTGACCCTAGAGTACTGCACTTGAGTAGGTTATTTCGCCTGTGTTTTTTGGGGGAAGAGCAAGGATGACGATTCACTGGCTGGGGTGTGTGTGTGTCTCGGGGGCTGGGAGGGAGCATGGGGCAGCCTGCAGAGTGAGAGGAGAAAGCTTAGGATCAGGAGCCTGGGTTCCAGCCCAGTTGCACGCCCAGCGTGCTACGAGCACCTGCTCAGCTCTACACCCACCTGGGGCGAGTGCCTGCCCCCTCTGGACCCCAATTGTCTTATCTGTAAAATGGGGGTGGTGGTCGATGAACTGACCTCCGTCTTGGAATCTTAGTGCTCTCAAAATGCTGCCCAGGGCGCGGCCCCTCCCTGAGCCCAGATTGTCCCCAGGGCCTGACTTCACCAGTTCGCCCGGACCACATCTCTGACACCATTCAGCAGCCTCCACCCTCCGTCCAGCCCTTCCTTGTGGCCTGGGCCTGACTCCAGCTCCCACCACACTGGGGCTGGGCAGGCAGTGGTCTCGGTCAGGCCTGGGTGGGGGGCCTCCAGGCCCACATTTGACCTCTGGAGCCTCTTCTTCTCTCCCTGGGTCCAGCATCCTCTCCTCCCTCCCTCTTGAAATCTGAGCTCTGGGATCCAGGCTGCAAAACATTCCATCCAGTTGTCCAAACACTCTGCACAGCTGGCGGAGGGAGGGGCAGCCCAGCCAGCTTTCAGGGAGCCCTCAGGCTGTTGTTTGCAGGGAAAGAGCAGAGTCCTCGCTGCCCTGGGGAGCCCTGGCTGTCCTGAGGGGATTCACTGGGCTGAGAGGATAAAGGAAGAGCCCCCAACACACGCACACCCCTGGGCTGGCCCAGAGCTTCCTCTGGGGAGTGCCCAGCCCCTGGTGGAGAAGATCCAGGTCTGCCGGGCCAGGTGTGCATGCCTGCCAGCCAGGAGGTGGCTGGGCAGCAGGCAGGCAGCCTTGTGAGCCTCCCCTCGTGACTGGGCTCAGCGCGGTGGCGATGGGGGAAGGGCGGGCGGGATGACGCTGAGATAGCAAGCCAGGAGGTGACTTGGGGCAGCAGCTCTTACTGGCAGGCAGTCCCAGACCCGTCTGCCTCTTGGCTCTGACTCACCAGTGACCCTGGATGAGTCTCCTTGCCTCGGTTTCCTCATCTGCAACAGGAGGGGGCTGGGCCTCTTCTGGCTCTGATTTTTCTAAGTCACAGCCGAGGACAAGGTCCTCATAGCTCCCCACACAGTCCCAGCTGTGCCTAAATGTCCAGAAAGTAGCAAATGTTTCTATACATTCCCCAGCACCTCTTGGACTCCGTTGGCCCCCCAGGGGCTGGCGAGGGGCTTGGCAGGGAGGGACCATCTCCACACACTTTGTCATCAGCCAGGCTGAGAGCCCTCCTCTCCCAGCATGTCACCATGTCGGGGTGACGGAGGACCCTCCCCCTTTCACACATCCTGTTTTCCATTAATTGTTTCCAGGTGGGCCCAGAGGTTGCCCTGCAGAGGAAGGTTGGGGCACAGGAGAATTTAGCAGGGGGACCAGCGAGGAGCAAAAACAGGAAGGGGTTGGGAGCAGGCCATGGAAAATTCACTGCCAGGAAAGGGAGACCAGCATCTGGTTTGCATTAGGCTGAGAGCTTCGAAGCCCAAGCCTGAGCAGGAGATATTGTTATCCGGGCCTGACTGCAGAGTCAGGAACTGGCAGCCTCTCCCCAGTGGGAACTCTGAGGCTGACAGGAAAAAGAGGAAAGGCGAGGGAGAAGGGAACAGGAAACCCTTGTTTCAGTCTCCACCGCGGCAGACACTTCACGAATGTTCATACTTTCACAGGGGAGAATTGTTCCCATTTTATAGATGAGGGAGCTGAGTCCCAGAGAGGTTAAGCAACTTGCCCAAGGTCACACAGCCAGGGACTGGCAGAACTAGGATTAGAATTCAGGCCTAATGAGACAGGGTGGAACATTCAAACCATCCCATGGATGGATGGAGGCTGACCATGTGCCAGGCAAGGGGGCATCAAGGATTCGGTGACGAACGTGGGCCAGCCTCTGCCCACGGGGTCACTCAGTTCTCGTGGGGGTGTCCAATGATGCCATGAGGCACTCATCGTGACACAAGGCAGACCACCTGTTTGAAGGCTCCAGCCCGATGCCTGAAGAGGAAGAAAGCAATTCACAGGGGAAGGCTTCCTGGAGGGGACATATGAGCAGAAGAGAAATTTATCACTGGGGGTGGGATGGGGTGGAGGCTACAGAGAGAGGGGACAGTAGGACGAAAGGGGAGTGTAAGGCATGTCTGGGCAATAGCAGCTGGCCTGGTGTGCCTTGGAGGATAAGATACCATTTTATAGTTGGGAAAACTGAGGCACAGAGAGGCTGACATGCCCAAAGGTTCAGTCTGGAAGTGGGGTTGAATCTGGCCTGTCTGACTCCAGGCCTGTGTTCCTAACTGCTACGCTAAGTGGTCCCTTTTTGTTGGTGGTTAAAAGTTTTAAGGGGATATTGAGGCCAGGGACTGGGGGGTAGGCAGGGGCCACACAGCCAGCTAGTGTAGGACCAGGGCTGGACAGACTCTTCCAGCTCGCCAACCTGGACAGGGAGGGGATGGGCAGTCCCACCTGTGCGCCGAGTAGAAGCCTTCCTGTAGTGGAAGGTCCCCACCTTGCTTCGAGGTGTCCCACCTTCCGTGGCCCAGAGCCCGGGAAGGAGGGCCCCAGTGTCTTGTGCTGCGCCATGAGCCACCGGAGTTAATAATTACGGGGTTTAAGGAGATAGAGGCCTTTCGGGGAGGCGCCTCCCTCCCAGGCCGCTGCTCCTTTGAGATAGCAAAGGTTAGTGTGAGGCTCTGCCTGGGGCTGGGGAGAAGGCTCCTGCCACCTGCCAGCCTGGCAGTCTCCACAGGGACCCTCGGTCTGGCCCTCCAGGCATGGACGCCCCTGAGCAGCCCACCCAGTGCCCTGCCCGGGGCACATGCCCCGTGTTCCCAGCGATGAGCTCGGGGACTGCGCGCTATGCCTCATCAGGTCCGGCCCTTGTACTTGAGGGGAACTTGAAAGAGGAGCGCTGGGACACAGACAGGTGAGCCAGCGACCTGGGACGTGGAGGGGAGGGGGAATCTTGCCACTCTGCAGGAGCCAGGCTCCTGACAAGAGACTGCAGGGAACTCTGAGGAATTTCATGAGCCTCCTACAAGGTCAGCGCCAGAGGGTTGCCCTGATTGTCCAACTGAGTGGTTGTAGGGATGTAGACTCAGGCTCAAAGAAGGCAAGACACTCATCCTGGGTCACACAGTGAGCTGAGAACAGACCTAAGTCCAGAATCAGGGCCTGGGTCATCCAGGCTGGCAGTCTCCTGCTACTCATCTGCCTCCAGCCAAGGGTCTGTGGCTAAGGCTGCCAGATGGGGATGGGGATGGCAGGCAGAGAAGCGGGTAGATTTGGGGACAGCAGTGCCGTGGGGGCAGAGTACACACCTTTTATTTCTCCCTCCTCACCTGTCAGCCGGGCACCTAGTGGGTGCCCCTTATTGCCTGACCGCACGCAGCTGCCGCTTCCAGGAAGCCCTCTGGTTTCTGGGCCGTCTTTTTATAAAACTGGTATAAGGGATCTCAGCCCCACCACACCTGGCTGTGTGACATCAGGCAGGTTCCTTAACTTCTCTGAGCCCATCCTTTGAGCTGAGGAGCAGAGCTCACCGGGCTGTGGGAGGAGCTAGCTTGGCCTGGGAGGCCAAGGTCACTGGACATAGATGACGGGATAGTTTGGGTTTGTTACTAGGGTGTCACTGCTCCCACAGTGACTTGTCCTTCAAGCCCTTGCTCAAGGGCCTCCACAGCCCACCGGCCCTCCCATGCTGAGGATTCTTCCTCTGGGGCCACAGCCCTGGGCTGACACCCCCTCCACCCCTTATCTGCCACCAGGCTGGGTTACCATGATGTGGGCCGGGTCTTATCTCCTGCCCAGGCTTGTGGAGACTTGGAGGGTAAGGACTCTGTCCTGAGCTCCTTCGGTGTCATCTTCTCCCCCTTCTGAATAGCGAACAGAGCAAGAGCCAAGAAGACAGCAGTTGCTCAAGACTCGTTGAGTGAAGAATTCATGTCGACACACATATGATGGCATCTGCTTTGGGCCAGACCCTGGGCTGGGCTGGGGTGGGTGGAGAAACAGCGCCAAGAAGGAGCTGGTCCCTGCCCTTGGGAAACCCCAGTCATGGAAACAATTGCCCTGCAGAGTGAGGGGCATGGGGCCGGGCAGAGTGATTCTGGAAAGTCAGAAGGGATGTCACAGGGGGTTGCCCAGGTTGTTCACTGCAC
This sequence comes from Diceros bicornis minor, assembly GCF_020826845.1. NCBI lineage: Eukaryota > Metazoa > Chordata > Mammalia > Perissodactyla > Rhinocerotidae > Diceros > Diceros bicornis. The sequence goes on from NC_080770.1 coordinate 11,374,326, forward strand.
AAGGTGCCAGCCAAGGAAGCAAACGAGCAAGGCATAAAATCCAGCCTGCCCTCCACTCACCTTGTACCTTGGTGTAGGCTGTGCCCACCTAGGAAAGGAGTACTATTTTCTATTTTCAACAAAGACAGCATTCACTTAGCAAGGTGTGCGCCGGGCAAGCAGTAGCCCTGCTCCACCAAAAGCGGAGGTCCTTGAGAGTGTGTCCCCGACTCCCATCTCCCCACCATACTGGAGCCCCAGGAGGACACAGCCTGTGTCTGTGCAGTTTTGTTTTGGGTCCTCAGCCCTTGTATGGTCCATAGTTTGTGCTCAGAAGGGATGGCTGAATGAATGAATGAATGAATGAATGAAACATGTGTCTCAAAATGAAGACCTGACACACTCAAGCCTGGGGCCCGGGCTCTGTGGGCCTGGAAGAGTAGTGCGCTGGAGTTTCGGTAGCATCTGAAAGGGAAGTTCTTCCTCCCAGCCTCCCAGGCCTCCTCTAGGCATGGAGGTCCCTGGCAGGAGAGAAGAGGGGTTACGTTCTCGCTGGATCCAGATCCAGGCTGAAGTTGAGGCCAATGGTCAGGGCTCAGAATAGGTGACAGAGGGACAGAGGGACTGAGGGACAGGACTGCCAGTGGTCTGGGAGTCAGGGAAAGGTTTTGTAGAGTATGTGTGTGTGGAGGGTGCATTCCCCCAGAGAGCAGATGGGGAGCAAAGGAGGGATGGGCAGGGTGTGTTCAGAGCAAGAGCGAGACGCCTGTGGGGAGAGGCTGGGGTTGGAACTTGAGCCAAAGATGGGTCTTCCCTGGGGATAAGCAGTCAGACAGGAGGACGGAAAACACTTGTTTGGGGTCTGCCACCTTCCCAGCAGGCAGGACGCTGTGCAGGGGCAAGCACAGAGCATGGAGCCCCGGGAAGGAGTGAGGAGGTGGGATTGTCTGCGGGCCCTGAGTGACAACCCGCTAAGATTCCAGGAGCTGAAAGCCCGGGAGCCGCTATGGGTTCCTGAGCGCGGTGGCCCGGGGTGGGTGCCGGGCTGTGCTGGGCGGCGGGTGACAGCAGGGAAGGAGTCAGCCGGGGCGTCTGCGAGCAGCGCTGGCCGCGGGAGGATGGGGATCGGGCTCCTCCCCCCGCTCCGGCCGTCGCCCTGTCCCGGGGCGGGCGGCCCGAGTCCCCGGGAGCGCGCGCCAGCTCCCAGCGCCGGCCGCCGGGGGGCGGGGCCGGGCACGTGTCCTCGGGCCACCCCCTCCGCCACGTGACCCGCCGAGGGCAGGGTCGCCGCGGGGCTGCGGGCCCGGGCGCCAGCGGGGGCCGCACGGACGGGCTGCGGGCAGGGCTGACAGGCTGCGGGCCGGCCGGCTGGCCCGGGGGTGGCGCGGGGACATCGCGGCGGCAGCGCGGCGGACGGACGCCGGGCGCCCGAGGCGCCGGGATGTGGAGCGGGTAGGTCGGCGCGCGCTCGCGGCTCGGCGCCGGCTCGGGCCGCCGCTGCCTCCGGGGGCGGGAGGGGGTGTCCCTGCCGTGCGTGCGCCCTGCACCGGGAGGCGCCCTGCGTCCCCAGCCCGGCCCACGGCTGCGGAGCGCGTGGTAGCACGACGACCGGCGAGCCCCCTCGCTGCCGGAGATGGAAGGACGCTCCGCGGGGAGGGGTCGGGGGTGGCTCCGAGGGTGGGAGTCTGAAGGGTGGGCGGCAGACCGTCCCGAAGTGACAGCGCCAGCTCCTAGCTCGTCTGGAGTGCAAGTGAGATGGGGGTTGCGAGCCAGAGTAAGTTTGGGGTCCGCACCTAGCTAGAGGAGGGCCCCCCAGGCTGGATGAACCTTGGAAAACAGTGCAATTGGAAAAGGAGACTGGGTCTCTGCCAAGGAAGCTAGCAAATTGATGAACCTCCATCTGGGGCTCCTGGAGCCCATGGGGCTCAGAGTTGTGGGGGCAGCACAGACCCAGCCCTGGGCCAGTGGCCCCAGTACTCATGTCCGTTCACTGGCTCTGGCGTGGTCCCGGTCCCTGGCTCACCTGCTGTGGGACCCCTGCCCTGTATGTCCAGAAAGGTTATGGTATTCTTGTGGAGCTGAGCAAACACTTCCTCTTCCCCATGGCCTGGAAAGACCAGGTCCTGGAGGAGATGTGGCCAGAGTGGGGATGGGTTGCATTCCTGAAAAGAACTGGGCCAGATGGGTGGTCCCAGGAGGAGGCTTCTTCTCAGCCCCAGCTAGGGAGGGAGGGGAGGGCTGGAGAGGTTTCTGATACAGGCTGAATCCACTTTACTTCATGGCACCTAGCAAAGCGTGAGCTGAGATGCTAGGGGAGGAATGGGGACATTCATCCCCAGCAGGGGGTGCTGAGAGAATGGGCTCCTGGTAGGGGTGAGGCGTGGAGAGGCCTGGGACTCTTAAAGGGAGAGAGTTGAAGCTGCACGTGTGTTCTTTGGAATTGTGCCCGCGGGGAGGGAGACTGAGTTTAGGGAGAAAGTGGTGGAGGTGGGTTGATGGTCCCTGGAGAGGGTAGGGCAGTCCTGCCTAGGGTTAACTGTGTTTGAGGAGCAGCCTGGTCTGGAGGAAGCTTGTGCCCCCTTGCGTTGAGTGCACCCAGGCAGAACACAGCCACTGAGTTGCTGTGTGACCTTGAGGGCATAGCCTCAGGTCTCTGGGCCTCTAGGTGAAATGAGCAGGTCATGGGGTCAGGGGTGATCCAGGCCCAGAGTGTCCTTCCCTGGAGGCATACGGGCCAGGGCCAGACAGGCAGGCTGGGAGCCACCAGTAGATGGACGCTCTCTTTAAGGACAGAGTCAACGAGACTCAAGGTCCTGGAGAAGACCCCCAGTCCAGCCTCCCTGCCGTATTCCCAGGACCCTTCTGGATGAACCAGGCTGCCAGGCTGACCCCTACGTGGCCCTAAGTATGGCTCACTTCTTGTACATACATTTGGATCCCCCAGGGCCTGGCCAGAGACAGAGCACATGGTAGTTGCTTCATAAACAAGGATGGAAAGCATGAGGGCAGAATGAGGAGCTGGGCGCCTGGGGAGTCAGAGGCAGACTTTTGGGGTTTCCTTGAGCACTGTCTCTTTATGGACCCCTCACTTGGATATTGGAGGCAGGGGCTGAAGGAGTAGGGGCCGAGCTGCCTGCACCCACTGGGGCCTGGTGTCCTAGGAGCTCGCTCAGACCCCAGCAGCAGCTGGGAGGGACCCTGCTTGGGGTCACACGTGGCCAGGTAACTGACTGGGCTCCTTGTCTCCTGTGGCCCCAGGAACTCATGACAACTCTGGACAGGTGCATACTCGGGACCCTTCATCCTAGACTAGGAGGAATCTGGGATTAGGAGTCGGTGACGCTGGCTCAACCATTGATGTGTCTGGGGCCAGGTGTCCTCATCTGTAAGGTGAACTGAGATATCTCTCTTGGGCCACTGCACTGTTAATGGCCAGGTCCTGGTGCCAGTTCACCCCCTTGGCCCTGGACCCAGGGCTGCTCCCCTAGGGTGGGCGGCAGTGGCAGGACTCTGCGGGAGCCTGGGTGGACCCTCTTCCTTGGGACTCCTTGAGTGTAGGCTCTGAACTCTGAACCCAGAGGCAGGTTCCCCCAAACCAGGCTCCTCCCCGACCATCCCCCAGCGTTTCCCATGTCCATAGTCTTGGGTGTCAAGCCAGCTCGGAGGAGATGGGGTGAGGACGACATCTTGGGTACTTCTGCGGCTAACACAGTCCTAGGCCCTTGAGACTTGGTCAGCAGAGGCCAGAGTTTGGGTTCTGGGCTAGTTTTCTGCCCCTAAGTGGACACATGATGTCGTGCAGCCCCTCAGCCTCAGTTTACCCATCTGACAGATGGGGCTAATCCTACCTTTCTCTAGGAGGGCCAGACTCTGACGGACTGCCCAGGAGTAAGATGAGACTACTCCAACCTCCCAGGGATGGGAGAGCAGGCAGCAGGCAGGATGCTGGGGAGCTCCAGGGCTGTGGATGGGCTGTGTGATCTTGAGCAAGTCACTTAATTGCTCTGGGCTTCGGCTCTCCTAAGGATCTGTGAGCTCCTTCCTGTAAGGACTAAGTCACAGGGGACTACAGGCTCTGAGACAGCATCTGAAGTGTCGCCTGGGGGCTCCAGGGGCAGGCAGGTGGGCCTCCTCTTTGGGAAGGAGTTGTGCAACCCTCGCTGTCGCCTCCTCCTGGAAGCCCTCCTTGATCTAACTTCCTACCCCAGCCCCTCAACAAGTGGAGATATCTTTCCTGCTGTTCCTTAATCAGCACAGCTGTGTGCAGGGCTCAGACTCTCTAATTAGATCCTTCTTGTCCTCGACTGTCCTCACGTCTGCACAGGATTTGTGCCCCACAAATGGTTGTGCCCAAAAAGGGTGGGGGAGGGGGAGCAAAATGAATTAGAACGTGGTGAGAAGAGGGCTCCAGATGCCAGAGTCTGTGTGGGCGTGTGGATCTGGTGGATCAGGGCTGGTGGGGGGCCTGGCACACGATAGGTGCTCACTGTATATATGTGGGATGTTTGAGGTCATGGGGCGTCAGAATCTTCTAGAACTAACCAGGCGGATATGAGGCACGTGCTGTGTGCACAAGCACAGAGTGAGCCCCTCCTCACCCTCTCAGGCCTTGTACCGGCTCCCACTGGAGACACGGGGCTGGAGTCCCTCATCAGGGCGGGGCTGAGCTGGCAGGCCTGGGGCTATGGCCAGGAGAGGCTTGGCCTGGCCCACCTTCTTCAGGTGTTTTGACCTCCCAGCTTACCATCCCGAGGCTGTTCCTGATCCTCCTCCTGCTCCACGTTCTCCTGCAAGGCCCTGCTGCGCAGGGCTCCCGCACCCACACCTGCCTCCCCCTTCCTGGAGTGCTCCAGGCCCACCCTCTCCCGCCCCTGGGGTCCCACGCTGCTCACCTCCCTGGCATTCTTCTGTTCCCCTGTATGACACCCATTCTTCTGGAACCCTCCTTCCAACCCCCGTGATGGCTCCTCCTCAGATCTCCAGGTTGGTTCTCTGGCTCTCGCTCCTCTGTCATTCATCCCCTCATCCAGGCTCAGGCCGCGGCTGTTCCCTCTGCCCTGTGCCTCCCCTCGGCCATCTGAAGGACATGTCACGTCCCAAATGCCTCAGCCACCCCTTTCCCTTCCCTGAAAGACCCCCTCCCCGTTCCTCATTTCCATCCTGGGTACCACTGTTCTCTTCATTCACCTTTTCCTTGGTTTTTAATTATTTTAGTTAATTACTGTAATTTTTTTTTTCTGTCCCTCCCTCCAGCCCCTGGTTCTCCCCAGATTCCCGCCCCAGAGTCTCTTATCTCTGTGTGTCCCCTCTGCATGTCCCCTCCTAGCCCAAGGCCTGTCTGGCTTGTACAGCAGTCTTGGGTGGAACCCCTCCGCCACCACCACCACTCGGGCACTGTCTCAAACTTCCTCAAACCTCCTCTGCATCCTGCCTCATTTCTCCGAAACCACCATTCATCCTCTTTCCTCCCGTCAGGACTTTTCTGGGTGACGGGTCACATGACGCTCTAGTGCCTGGACTCTGTGTTCACTTCCCACCCTGTCACTTCCTGGCTGTGTGTTCCGGCCGGGTCACCCTACCTCTCTGAACCTTGGGTGCCTCATCGTTCAAACCGGGCTGGGGAGAGCATCTCCCCACCATGGCGTGGTGAGGGTCCTGCGGGATGACATCTGTGGACACGTGAGGTGGGGGGCTGACATGGAGGGGGGATCCGACACGCTTGTGGGTTTGGAGCTGGAGACATGGCCCCGTTCTGTAGGCTGAGCCTGGCTGAGCCTGGCTGGGCTTGCAGGCAGTCAGGGAACCAACATGAAACCTTTCCTGGGACCCCTGGGGTTCCTGGACACAAGTCACTTGGCCGTCAGCCTCAGTGCCCTCGGGGCTTACTGGACTGCCCGTGAGTGCGTGAGCGTGGTGCTGAACCGGGCCCCTGCGCCATGGCACTGCCCCGGAGCTGGGCCCCGGGTCCGGGTTCCTGCAGACCGGACCAGCCGCAGCCGCCCTGGAGCGTGAGCCTGTTGGCCCTGGGCAGAGGGTGAGGGCTCCCAGGGGGCCCTCCCAGCCCTCTCCCTCCCCCTGTCTCAGAGCACCCTTTGCTGGTTCCTGCTCTGCTTGCTCGTGAACCCACTGTGCCCATTAGCACAGGGATCTTTAACTCAAGAGGTGACCTGGGCACTGGTGGATGGCGAGGGAGAGACCGAGCGGCAGAAAGACCTCCTGGCAGGCTGGTCGGGTCAGGGCTGGGCCGGGGCACGCAGGACCCTAGTGGGGCCCTTCTGGCCCAGTGGGGGTGGCTGGGTGACTGGGGACCATAGAATCCAGGAGTCCTTGTGCTCATTTTGCCATTGCCGGCCCTCCTCGGGCAGACCTGGTGGGGAGGGTTGCTGCATTCCCCCTCCGCGTGTGTTTCCTGGGGAAGTGACCCAGCGGGGCCTTTCCTGTGTGAACCGCCATGGGCTCTAGGCTGCAGAGCCAGCTTCAGGACGGGGGATGTTAGCTGCCCCCGTCTACCCCTGACCTTGACCCTTACTATCTCCTGCCCCCGAGCAGACTCCTTCCCAGTGGCGCCTGCAGCGTATCCTGGACGGTGGATTCTGTTTCTGCAGGGAGTGCGGACTGAGAAGGGTTGAGCAGTGGCCATGGACCTGGCCTGGGGGTGCAGAGTGCATAGCGCGGAAGAACTTAAGTGGTAGTCTGTGCTCGTCCAAGGAGTGAGTCCCCATCACCGCAGGCATTCGCACCCAAGTGTGCAGTCCTCTGGCCTGGGAGGCCGAAGTGTGTGAATGATAGGGGATTCTGGCTTGGACTGGCCCCGAAGGGCCTGGGGTCTCTCCTTCCTCTGAAATCTCTGACTCACGGGAGCGGGAAGTGTGGGGGAGTGGGTCTGCAGGCTGGAGCTGCCCCCCAATACAGGGAGGGCCCTTTCCCTCCTGCTCCTGCACCCCTGGCCCAGGCGTTGGGCAGCTGGTGACTACGGGGTGGTCCTGCTGTTCTCATGCTTTCTGACCTTAGGATTTTCCCGTCAGGCTTTTCCACCAGGGGGAGGGGAGGGGAAGATATCACGGAGACTCTGTCTCAGGCCTCCCAGGGGCACTGTTTCCTCTGCCTGCAAAATAGGGCCCCATCCCCCAGGCAGTGGGCCGAAGTGAGAGCCTATTGGGAAAATGATGGGGGACTGTCCGGCCACACCCCCAGCCCTTGCCCTTGGGATCAGCAGGAGAGTTAGAGTCTTTCCCTGTGGCCAGAGGCCCAGACCACACTGGTGGATGAGGCTCAGCCCTCGTGGGAGGGGTTGGTGGCCTTTTCTCCTATGCAGGGGGCGTGGATGATGGCGAGGCGGTCCTTGCAGAGGGAAAGACACCCGGGCTGGGCATGTGAAACCTGGGATCCTGCCCTGTGTCCTGTGCCATCCCTGTGGGTGACCTCCCACCCTTGGCCCACAGTTCTCGCTCATTCTATTGAAGTGGGCGGCCCCCGGGGTGGGGTCTGCTGCCCCCACCATGCCTGACTGACTCTGGCCATCCTCTCTTACCTGAGGAAGTGGGGCTGGGCCCCAGGCCTCCAGACTCCCAGCGGGGACACCCCCCTGGGGCCTGCGGTGTGGCGGGGGTGTCTGCCAAACATGGCCACAGATTGCACGCTCTTTACTCAGCGCCCTCTGCAGAGACCTCTTCGTTTGCTTCTTAGTGCAACCCTTGCAGGTTTTTACCCCCATTGCACAGGTGGGGGAGCAGGTTCAGAGAATTTCAGTGACAGTCCCAGGGGCTTGTGTGTACCCTGGGTCAGAGCCTGACATGGACCCCGGGCTAGCCCGACTCTGGCCTCCGCTGTCAACCACAACTCCCCCACCCTGGCTCTCCCTCCTGGGAGGCGGTTTTTGGGCCTGAGCAGAGATTGGGAAGCCAGATCGGGGTGGAATTGGATCAGATTTCCCTGCTGCAGCCAAGGAGGAGCCTCCCGAGGCCCCCGGGCTCACAGCCCTTGATCCCCAGGCAGATGCACCGATCCACCACTCACACCTTCACCCACGGGGAGCTTTGGGCCTGGGCTGAATACCTGGCTACCTGTGCCAGCATTGCCACCCACCAGCTGTGTGACCCTGGGCAAGTCCCATCCCCTCTCTGAGACTCCATCCCTCATCTGTAGAATGGGGAGAGGACCGCAACTGCTGTTGAGAGTTTTAAATGAGATAATACAGGCAGAGCAGCCCATGCAGACCCCAGCCCGGGGTGCCATAGCGGCTAAGCCCCTGAAGTCTCAGGAACCCCCTTGCCAACGAGACCCCTCCAAACAAGAGTATTAAGAAAGATCCCTGAGAGGCATCAACACTGTTGATGGAGTGATGGATGTGCGTTGCCACTTTATTCATCAAAGCCCCACATCCTGGCCAGGCAGGACCCAGCCTGAGGAACCTCGAGGCCACACTCGGGGCCAGTTCCAAAGCAGAGGGCAGGCTCGGCTGAGCGGCGGGACAGGGCCACGTGAAGAGTTGAGAATGGGCTCATTGCTGGGGTCCCTGGTGCCCAGTCCTTTTGTGTTACCTAGGGGGAAACTGAGGCTCAGGGGCTGCTTGGTGACCATCCCAGGGTCCAGAGGACAGGGAGGAGGGACCAGTCCCCAGCCTTGCCACTCATCCTTTCCGGGCAATCCTGAATCCCATGACCTCCTTGGCCTGTCTTTCCTCCCTCCCGTGTGGGCCCCTCTGAGCCCCCTTCCCTCCACTTCCCCACTGTTATCAGTGGCCTGTCCCAGCCCCCCACCCTCAGCCCAGCCACAGCAGCTCAGAAGCTGCTGGCTCAGGAGCCACCAGCTTTTGCTGAGCGTGCAAGTCCAGAGGTGCTGTCTTGGCACAAACCACTGCTGGCCAAGCCCTCTCACTCCCTCCTTCCCCAGGGTCTGCTGCGAAGGGGAGCGAGGGCAGAGGCTGGTGGCCCCTATCCCACACTGCCTCTAGGGTCTTCAACTTCAGGGTCCTGAGGCCCAGAGAGAGGATGTTTGCCTGAGGTCACCAGGCAGATCAGCAGAGAGCTGGGACGGCTCCCCACACGGTCCAGGGGGCAGGAAGTGGGACTGCCTTGCCCAAGCTGTTTGCGGAATCTTCCTGCCTCAGCCCCTGCCTGCCCCGGCTGGGTCCTTCTTCCTCTCTGGTCCGCCGAAATGGGGTATAATTTGCATAAAATTTGCGTCAACAATAGCGACGAAGGCGGTTCCCACTGAAGTGCCTCCTGTGTGCCAAGGTTTTATGCACATCTCTGATCCGTTCAGCGACCCTTGAGGTGGGGCCTTTGGGATTGTCCCCACTTTATAGAAGTGGAAACTCAGATTCTCAACACTGATGCATTTACAGTCATCTGTCCACAGACACAGACTGACCACCTACTGTGTGCCAAGCACAGCCCTGGGCCCTGGGCTGGAGGGGGTGGTGGGTGGACAAAAATGAATGCGTCCTGTCCTTGCTTTCAAGAGACCTCATGCTTGGGCATTCTGCCCTTGTGACAACCTGGTGACAGCCTCACTGGTAGTGTCCCCATTTTACAGATGGGGAGACTGAGGCCCAGAGTGGCACGTGTGTTGCCCAGGGTTGGTCCCTGGGCTCAGCCCTCCAGGTCTCGGGACCCCATCCTGTATCTGCTCTTTGCCTCGCAGCCAGCCCCACCCGGACGAGGGCCACCCGCCGCCCCCGGAAGCTGTCCCGGTCTCCTGGAAGAGTGTGGGCCCCTGCAATAGCCTCAGGGAGCCCCCGGGGGGCCTGGCGGAGGCCTCTGCAGGGGAGGAGGCCCACGGTGAGGAGGACCCCGCGGCCGCCCAGCTGGACGTGTTGCGCCTGCGCAGCTCTTCCGTGGAGATCCGCGAGAAGGGCTCGGAGTTCCTGAAGGAGGAGCTGCGCAAAGCCCAGATGGTGGGGGTCTGAGGGCGGGGGAGGGGGCTTCGGGGACCAAGGGCCCGCCTAGGGGAGCTGTGGGTTCGCACCCAAGGCCCGGAGATGGTATGCACCTTTCACGGCCAGCTGCGTGTCAGGCTCATGCTGGGCATGTGGGGAGTACAAAGATCGGTTCTTGTGATTTGTAATGACTTTTAGAAGTCTTGACATCTCTGAAACCGTGTCCCAAGCTCCAATGGACTGGTGGTCGGGGTTTCAGCCTCGGGCTATGAGCTAAATAGAAAATGCATCATAAACCGTGGGGCAGCAGAGGAAGCAAGCTCGGGGCCCACATAAGATGGCCTGGGGGATGGAGCCTGGTCACTGGGCCTGGGGGCCCCGGTGGGGCTGACAGCCGCCCACCTTGCGCCCCCAGGAGCTGAAGCTGAAGGACGAGGAGTGTGAGCGGCTGTCCAAGGTGCGGGAGCAGCTGGAACAGGAGCTGGAGGAGCTGACGGCCAGCCTGTTCGAGGTACAGGGGCCGGCCCCGGGGGAAGGGGCGGGCTGGGGAGTGGGTCTGCTGGGCATCCGTGGGCTCCTCAGCACTCACGCGGAGCCTGCCTTCTCCCAGGAAGCCCACAAGATGGTGCGCGAGGCCAATATGAAGCAGGCGGCGTCGGAAAAGCAGCTGAAGGAGGCGCGGGGCAAGGTGAGGGCCAGACCCTGGAGCACCGGCCTTCGCTACCCAGTCGGACCCTCGCACGGCCTGGTGGGGCTGGCAGGGCTGGGTAAACTGAGGCCCAGAAGGTGGGGCAGAAGCATCTGAGATGACGCAGCTGAAACGCGGCCCACTGGGGTGCGAGCCCAGCTTCCTGGGGCTCTAGCGGTGTGTCCACTGCACCACAGAGAACTTTCTGGGGCCTTTCAGGGGCTGGGAGGGTCCTGCGGTCACTGTCACTTCTTTTCCCCGCTCCCGTACTCCTTTACAAAGCAGAAACCTCAGTCAGGCCGTGGGAGGCCCAGCCAGCTCCCAGACAGGTGCATCTCACAGAGTCCTGGCTTACAGTGTGACCTCAGGCGGGCTATGTCACCTCTCTGAGCCTCAGTTTCCCTCTCTGTAAAATGGGTGTCTCAGTGCCCACAAAGGCTAGTCCAAGGGTATAGGAGGGGGTTAGGTGCTAGTGGCAACCCTGGGCTAAGGTTGATAGCCATCTCGTCCCGGCCAGATCGACATGCTGCAGGCGGAGGTGACAGCCTTGAAGACGCTGGTCATCACGTCCACACCAGCCTCTCCCAACCGCGAGCTCCACCCACAGCTCCTGAGCCCCACCAAGGCGGGGCCCCGCAAGGGCCACTTGCGTCATAAGAGCACCAGCAGCGCCCTCTGCCCCGCCGTCTGCCCCGCTGCAGGACACGCCCTCCCCCCGGACAAGGAGGGCAGAGAGGTGAGGGGTGGCGGGCGGGCAGTGGACACAGGAAAAGGAGACGGTGCCCACTGTCAGCCGGGCAGTAGGGCCCAGTGGGGACCAGGCTGGCCCCTTGCTGTGTGACCTGCAGCCTGGCCTGCCCTCTCTGGGCCTCTGTGTCTTCTGGCTGTGAGGACTGGGCAGGTTCCTTGTGATATGAGGCGTTTGGCCTTCGGCTCTGGGTGTACGATCTGGGGGGCCTGATAACCCCCTCCTCGCCCCTCCAAGCAGTAGGGGGGTTCTCTGCACTTGAAGCTGGTCTTGGGCCTGAGGCTCGCCTGCCCTTGGGGGATCTGCAGAGACACACACTCCCTCCGCCTGAAGAGGCCACTGCTGGGCCTCTGGGGAGAGGCTCCCTGGGCCCTGTGTGCCCACAGCCCTGAGGCCAGGACCACCTGTGACACCCCTGGGCTGAGGGTCCTCAGCGCCCTCTGGCTGCAGTACCAAGACAAGCACGGGCTCTGGGGGGCTGTCTCCCTCTCCCCTCAGCTGGGTACGTGGAGTACTTGGTCCAGGCTGGACAGTGGGCTACGATGTCGTTGGCCATGGGTCCTTGGGCAGGTGAGGCCAGCTGTCAGCCTCTCAGTTTCCTCACATAAATGGGGCCTCCTGGGGCCACAGGAGGAACTGAGTCGTGGAGGTCAGGAGCTCAGCAGAGGGCTACACCCCGCGAATGCCCACAAGGGCTGTAGTGGGATTCAGTTTCCTGGGGTCTCTGCCGCCAAGGCAGCCCCCAGCCCCGTCCTGCCAGAAGTTTCCAGAACCTCCAGGGAGGAGCCCCAGGCCAGGCCTCTTGACCCTGTTCTGAGCTCTGAGCTTTCAACTAGACACTAACATCTCCTTCCTCCTGTCTGTCTCTCTGCACCTGTCTGTCCGTCTGTCTGCCCCACCGGCCCCCCTGCCCAGCCCGGGCTGCCCCCGCTCCTCTCCCTGCTCCTCTGCGTGGTCCCCAGCAAGGCGGTTCACCTCACCTACGAGCCGGCCTGGCAGCTCCTGCCCGGGGAGCTGCCTGCGGCCCCCACCTCCGCTACCTCTCTCTCCTTTTCCCGGCAGGTAATGGCTCCAGAGAGGGGCCGCCCCTCTGCCCACCCCCGAGCCTCACTCACTCTGCATGCGCCCCAGGACGGCGGGCGAGGGGCCTCTCCGGAGTGGGCGGCCTGTGTGTGTTCCCTCCTGTGTGTGCTGCATGTACTTGGGGGTACCTGCGTGTACCTATGGGGTCACTCATTTCCTTCTCAAGGAGGCGGTGAGGGTCTTCAAGACAAAGCCCCGGACCCAAGTCTGTAATCCCATAGTGCCAGGAAACTGAAAACACACTAAGAAGCAAAATTTTGATTTCTGAGTTCTTTGGTGCAAAGGGCTCTGCTCCTCTGCACGGCTGCTGGGGACAGACCTGCTGGCATGCTGGGGCCTGCATCCTCCCTGGCCCCCTACCTCTGCCCGTCTCTGCCGTGCCGGCCCCCAGCAAGTGCCCTGACCCCCCCACCCGGCTTGCACTCCCCCACAGGTGGACACGATCCTGTTTGCAGAGTTCCAGGCCTGGAGGGAGTCGCCCACCCTGGATAAGAGCTGCCCCTTCCTGGAAAGGGTGTACCGGGAGGACGTGGGCCCCTGCCTGGACTTCACTATGCAGGAGGTGAGGGACGGGTGAGCCGGGGGCCCAGCCCCTCAGCCGGAGGCCAGCCCCTCACCACGCCACCCGCCACCCTGCTCTGCCGCAGCTCTCAGCACTGGTTCGGGCCGCCGTGGAGGACAATACACTCACCATCGAGCCCGTGGCTTCGCAGACACTGCCCGCCGTGAAGGTGGCCGCAGTCGAGTGTGGCAGCACCAAGTAAGCTTAGCACCCTTCACCCCTTCCTGCCCGCTTGGGAAAGCCCCGCCTGGCCTTGGGCTCTGCCAAGGGGGCGGCCAGGGAGGATTGAGACTCAGGCCTGCCTGCTGGGGTCCTGGCGTGGGACCCGAGTGTGGGCGGGGACTGTGGCAGGAGCAGGACAGTGGCTGCCCCCACGAAGGGCAAGGAGGCATCATTGGCAGAAATTCCTGCCTCTGGTCATGGACCCCCAGGCTCTCCAGGGAGTCTGGGGGCTGGGGCCTCCCCCTTCCTGACTGGCCTGACACAAATCCCTCTCCACTCCCGTCTCTCCCACAGCGGGTTCCGGGCCCCGATTGACACGTAAGTCATGTCAGCTGTTGGCTCTGCCTTCTGCTCATAAAGAACCGAATGGCTCTGGCATCTTGCCCTTCCTGCTGCTCAGCTGGCGTGGCGCAGGGCTAGCGGCAGAACAAAACAGTCAGCATGGAGCGAGGGGCAGAGATTGGGGAGCACTTCCTCTCTGCAGCCTGGGATCTGGCCTGCGAGGGAGGCCCCACTGTGGGGGCCTCATCATGGAGGGGAACATTTGAGCCAGGTTTTGAAGGATGAATAGCAGTTTGCCAAGTAGGGAAGGGCCTTTCAGGCCGAGGGAATAGAATGAGCAGAGGTATGGGAAGCGGGGTTATTAACGGAAACACCACTGGGTCAGTGGGCAGAGTAGCAGGGCAGGCAGGGAGATGGGGCTGAGGCCGCAGAGGGTGTTTGGGGCCAGAGTGTGAAGTGCCTTGAATGAGGTTCGAGCTGTAACCCGCTAGGCCAGCATTTCACAAATTATCAATAGATGTTCCCTGAAAAGAGGGCTCCCTGATCCAACGAAAGTCACAGTGAACCTGGAGGCAGCAAAGGCTCTGATAAGTCCTGCAGCCAAGGAGTCTGTTGAACCCGCCTTGACTCGGGATTCTCCATAACTGTTTCCTGGGCATAGGAAGGCAGTGGGGAAAGATGATGGGGTATAGGGGGGTTTTTAGAGGAGCCCCTGGCTGTAAGAAGAAGGGCAGAAATGAGACAGAGAACTGGTTGGAAGGAGCTGAGGGGATCCAGCATGACCTAGCCTGGGGACCAAGTGGAGGAGACAGCGGACTCCTGCTTAGTTAGGGGAAGTCTGAGGGCCCCAGTAAAGTAGGGGAGCAGTTTTAGGGGCTGCAGTGGGTGGAGCATTGGCACACCTGGCGTGAGGTTGAGTAAGCTCTCCTGCCCAGCAAGGGCGAGGTGCAGGGTTTAGGGGTGGGCTCCAGCTCGGTTTAAAGGTCTGTCCTAGAACCTTCTGGGGCTGCCCCCTCCTTGGCCTGGCCCCAGGCTCCTTGGGAAGCTGGGGCCAGGGAAGAAGATGCCGGGCCCCACACACATGTCTATCTGTCTGCCCCTCCCTCTGTGCATCCTTCTGGCTGCTGCATCCTCCTGCATGAGCTGGGTGGGCGAGCCCCAGCCGGCCCCCCATGGCCCCCTCTGCTTTCCCCTAGTACATGTGCCCTGAGCGGGCTGGCTCGTGCCTGTCGCCACCGAATCCGGCTGGGGGACTCAGAGAGCCACTACTACATCTCGCCGTCCTCCCGGGCCAGGGTGAGTCATCCAGTGGGGGTGTCACTTGGCTCCTTAGGGGCTCCCTAGGCTGGGACTCTGGGCCCCAGGCCTGAGAGCACAACCTCCATCTACAGAGCAGGGCACAGGCTCAGAGAGGTGCAGAGACTGACTTGGGCCACACAGCCAGGCCAGGTGTAGTAGTTTGCTATTGCTGCTTAACAAATTTCCGCAAACTTAGTGGCTTAAAACAACACCCATTTACTGTCTCACGGTCTCCCTGGGTCAGGAGTCTGGGCACAGCTTAGCTGGGTCCTCTGCTCAGGGGGTTTCTGGGCTGCAGTCAAGGTGCCAGCTGTGTCCTTTCTGGAGATTGGGGTCCTCTTCTGAGCTCATGTGGCTGTTAGCAGAATTCAGTTCTTTGTGGTTGCGGGAGTGAGGTGCCTGTTTTCTTGGTTGCTGAAACATAATCGTGGGAGTGACACCCATCACCTCTGTCATTTAATGTAACCTAATCAAGGAAAGAACACCAGATTCAGGTTCAAGCTCCAGGCTCCTGACTCCCGGCCCCAGGCGTTTGAGAAGGTTCTGAGGCATATCTGTCACACAAGGAGTGTGTGACACCCTCCAAGGAATCCCGGCTTCTGCCGTCACCTGCCGTGTGACCCAGGCTGGATGAGGGGACCTCACTGAGCTGGGGTTTAAGGGTGGGGTGGTCCCCGTTCCTCTGTCCCCTCATATACTGTGAAGAGGATTGTAAGGAACAAAAGAGGACATGTTTGGAAAACTCTGAGGCTTGGTGCTAAGGTGACACGGTGTGGACAGGCCCTCTCTCCTCCCCTTGACCTACCAGAGGCTCCTCATGGGGACTATAGTGGACAGATGGCCCCGTCATCGGGCAGCAGACTGAACGGCGAGGGCAGCTTGTCTGGTCCTGACAGCTTCCGCAGGGCATCCGAGGGGGTTGTCCTGGCGAGTCCCCCCAGCAGCGAGCTGGCTTCCCATTTACCCGAAGGGAGTCTGAGCCTTAGAAAGGAAAGGGTGTGCCCGGGCCACTCAGCCTAGACCTGGGGTCTCGCCACTCTGAATCCAGTCTCTTTTCGCTCCAGAGCCTTGTTCCGTGGCCACAGGTCCCCTCTGCCCTTTCCAGTCCCAACCACGGCTCAACAGAAGGACCCATGCCAGACATTCCCGTGTCTAGTAAGATTACATCTAGGACTTGGTTTCTTCCAGGCCTGCGTGACCGCTATGCTGGGCAGAGCCAGGATGGGAGATGAGATGAGAAGGGCGTTAAGTTTTAGGATGTGGTCTCACCCTGAAGAGACCAAAGGCTGTGGCATCCATAGGGAAAAGAGAGTTTTGTCCCCAAAGCACAGCCCTGGGGAGAGAACCCCGCTGTTCTCTGCCACTCCCTGCTCATGAGCCCCCCAAGGGGCCCACTGGCCACCGGGCCACACCACGGCCTGACACTCCAGCGTCTCCTGCTCGGCCTCTGCCCCGCCAACTGCAGCCCCTCCCCTGTGCTCCCAAGCAGCACTCCAGCCACACCTGGTTAGTTCTTTGACCTGGCCACACTCTCTCACACCTCCCTGCCTTTGCCAGGGCCACCAACCCCCTGCACCCACTTTGTCCTCCTGGCAAGGTCTCCTGTGTCAAAGTCTGAGGGCCCCGCAGGAGCATCGCCCCCTCCCTGCAGCTTCCTCCACTCCTCAGCCTGTGGGCCCCCACACACTTGACGTGCCCCCCGGAGCTCTGGACATTCAGTGGGGGCTGTCGTGGGCACAGCTGCCAGCCGCCTTCCAGCCTGTCTTCAGTTGAGTTCCCTAGAAGCAGAGCCTAAGATGGAGATTTTGTGCAACTCTCAGGAGGAGAGCGAGGGAAGCAGAAGGGGGTGGGTGGCGGCGGCAAGCAAGGTGTGGCCTCCGCTGGAGTCTGGCTGCAGCCTGATCCACGGGGGCTCTGCACCCGGAGTGGGTTCCACCCTGAGGCAAGGGGCCGGCCTTTTATGCCCCCCATGCCAATCAGTCATTGACTGAGGTCTGCGGGGGTGGGGGATGCAGAGGGGCACCCATGAGCCTTTAGCAGCCAACGCTCTCAGCAGTGGGGAGACGGGGCCCCAGCCTGGGGAAGGGGCCTGGGCAGGGCACCAGCAGCGCCCTCTTCATGGTATGAGAGTCTTCATGGCAGAGCCCAGGCTCTGAGTCAGTTCAGGGTCCCCAGCCCAGCACAGGGCCTGGCGAGGAGCAGACATCAGGCCAGTCTGGGGGCTTCAGGCATGGGGACCCAGGGCAGCCGACTGAGCAGCCTCTGATCCCCTCGCCTTCCCTGGCATTACAGACAGTACCTGGCTAATCCGGGGCCTCCCACATCCACAGCAAGCAGGCCCTCGGGGTGAGCGTGGATTCGAGAGCGGGCTGCCTGGTTTCATCTTCCTGCGCGGCCGCTTATCAGCTCTATGACCTCCCTAATTGTTGTCAGGTGGCTTTGTTCTTGGGGCGTCTATTTTCCCCATGTGTCAAATGGAAATGCTAAGCATGTCTGCCTCATTGGACATTGTACTTGATTCAATATCAGTTGCCACTGTTTTTTATTAAGAATAGCAATATATTGCTGTCGTTGATTATAACTTTAGAGCCCAGCCCCGTCTGACTCAGAGAGCGGTATCTGGCTCTGATGGGACGTGGGGCTGCCCGCTCTGGTCTCTGATCAGACCCTCCCCCTTGTGCCCACAGATCACCGCAGTGTGCAACTTCTTCACCTACATCCGCTACATCCAGCAGGGCCTCGTGCGGCAGGATGGTGAGTGCCCCCTGGTGGCCAGCGGGGGAGTGGCGCCCGGGAGGGGGCGGGCCAGCAGCGGCCGGGCCAACCCGTGTGCTTTGCTGCGGCGATTCGAGGGAGTAGGTGGTGGGTGGACTGCCTGGTGCTGAGTTCCATGGAGAGATGAGCTTCAGAAAGAGCCTCCTGGGCCCGCCTCACCAGGAAAGCTAGCCTGACGCCTGCTGCATCCCTGGGTCCACTGCTTTCTCCCACCCAGAGACCTCTCCAGCCCCTGGGGCCTGTAGGGACAGTATTGCTGTTACTGGCCCGGCATTCAAGGCCCTGCACAATGGGGTCTCCCCTGTGAATCTCCTCCCCTCCCGGTGTGGCCTCCTCAGGGTCACCTGGCTGGGTCACCGCCTCCCACTGTGCCCTCACCTGGCAGGTCCGCCATCCAACCGTTGTCTCCCTTCCCCCCATTCTGCAAGGCCTAGCTTCCCGCTGCTTCACCAAACTGTTCCTTGATGAGTCTTCTTCCAAACCAGTTTGGAATCTGAGCCTCTCCTCCCCAGCTTGGGGGTCATTTCTCCCTGGAAGGCCAAGGCCAGGCCAGGGGAGGGGCCCTGAAGGGCTGCATCCTCCCAGGTCCGTGGACTGACGCTGGGGCCCCACCCACTGCTCAGGGTCACTGTGAGACCCCAGCGAGATGGTGGTGGAAAGCATTTGTAGCCTGTCCATCATGTGGCAGTGTGCACATGCATGTCTGTGTCGGCCTCTTGGGATGACCGTCACCTCTTTCAAGGCGGTTCTCATCCCTCAAGGGTGTTCAGCACTCAGCAGTTTGCAAGGCCTCAGAGTAGAAGCTCAGAGAGGTCCAGCCACTCACTGAGGTCATCTGTCCTGGGGTACTGGGGAGCCCAAGGCCAGCAGAGGGGGCCAGGACGTCTGCCTGAGGTGACCCTGAGCTGTCACCAAGCTGTCCACCCTCTCTCTGCCTGCAGCGGAGCCGATGTTCTGGGAGATCATGAGGCTGCGGAAGGAGATGTCACTGGCGAAGCTCGGCTTCTTCCCCCAGGAGGCCTAGGGCATGGCCCGGGCCTAGAGGGGGCTCTGAGCTGGACCCAACACCTGCCCCAGGGCAGACAGACAGACAGACAGCAAGGCAGGGTCCTGGAGCCAGCCGTGAGCCAGAAGCTGAACAGAGGGACAAATGGCCAGGCCATGGAGGCAGCACTAAGCCGGCACCAAATGTCCATCCCAGGACAGACAGGACCTCATGAGGTGACCCTTCTCTGCCCCAGTGGTACTCCAGCCACCAGGAGACTTTCAAGAAAGCACCAAAGACCAAGGAGCTTGGAGCCGTACTCAGGGGCTCAGCCCTTGGGAGGGGACACCTGGGACAGCCAGCACCCCTCCCCGGTCCCAGGAGCTGCTGCCTGCAGGTGCCTTGTTGCTGCCTTGTCCTCAGAAGGGGACCATCCTGCATGGCTGGATCTGCAGGGTATCCACCACCCCAGTTCCCAAGCCCTGGGCCCCCAGCGCCCCCTTGTGGCCATCCTTCACCCTGTTCCCAGGTGGCTTCCCAGTCGGACTGCCCCAATGGGACTTCTGTCCCAGGTGCCCACAGGGCAACCGGGCTAGTGGGGGCTGGCAGGGCCCCAGGGCTGTCTTCCACTCCACCCTGTACCTGCTGGAGAACTGCCCCAAAGCGTTCTTGGGATGGATCAGGGCCCTCCTCCCGCCCTCCCTCCTGACCTTCCCCTCCCTGATCTGAGCCCTGTGCTCCAGGGGCCCTGCTCCCCACCCCCCACCGCTGGAAGGATTGGGACACTTTTCTAGAAAAGCCAAACACAGACAGGGCCTCAGGACGTCCCCATGCCTGTTTTTAGGCCATTCAGACAACGGGGGCTGAGGTGGCCGAGCCCGGTGCGCAGGACCGGGGTGGGGTGGGCAGGACCCGGGCCCCTCCTCACCCCTCACAGCCCACTCAGGACTCAGCCTGCACACATCCCTCACCACCTCCGATTTCCTCCTTTGAGTGGAATGTAGCGCGATCTCTATTTAATAAAGGAAGGCTTTGTCACTAGAGGCTGGGCAGCCACACGCCTTCACTCCTGTGCCCTGGGGCTCCGCCAAGGCTTGGGCATCTGAAGGAATGAAACCAAATCCTTTCTTTGCCCGCCCTCGTGCTTGGGATTAAAGCCAAATCCCAAAGGGGTTGCTGGAGGGAACACCCCCGAGTCCTCCCCAGCGTTCCATGGGGCTGGGTTGTTGGGGGCTGAGCCCTGCTTCCTCTGCCCGTGCTGAGGCTGGCTCTGCCACTGCCTCGTGGGCGGCCTCGGGCAGATCCTCCTCAGTCTCCCTGCCTTAGTCTAGCGGAAGCCTGGAGCTCAGAGTCAAAGCATCGAGGCTGCCTTGCGCTTGCAGGACTGTGGCAGGATTGATTAGTGATGTCTGCCAGCAGCACAGGCACGGACTGTGGCAGCTCTGGCTTTCCCAGCCCTGGTCTCAGATGGGTTCTTAGCCAGACAGTAGTCACAGGCAGAAGAAGGTGGGCCCCTGAGAACCCAGGGTGAACCTGGGGAGGTGTCTTGTGGTGCATAATCCCCTCCCCACTGTAGGGTGTAGGTCCAGGCCAGTGGGTGTCCTTCCAGGGGGCGGGGACATAACTTCTGGGTCAGTGTCTGCTGGGGCTGGTGATACCTCAAGGGGACTTCCCTGTTGGCCTGAGGCCTCAGGGCCACTCAGCTGATAGGTCAGGCTGGCTGTGGGCTGGCCAGGACTCTATGTCAAGGCCCCCACCCTGTCACCCTCTGTATCCAGCAGCCCTCCGCTCTTGGTCTCCTGCCTCCCAGATCCCCCCTTGCCCTGCTCCATCTGTGATTTGAATCCCCTCCCTATCTCCCAGCCCCCTCCAATGTTCGCTAGTTAGGCCTCCTGTCACAGATATCCATTCATTCACTCAACAAATGCCAGCCACTTCTGTATGCCACACTGTCCCTGGTGCTGAGGGTACCTGTGCCCGCGCTGAGAATCTCAGGAGGGAGACTGGCTGTAAAAACAATGTACAGGTAACAGTCCAGGGTCTCAGCTAGAGGCAGTCAAGCAAGGAGGGTGATGGGGGGGTGTCAGGGATGGGCGTGTGCTGCCATGTTGCATAGGGTGACCCCAACATCCTCTCCTACATCCCAGTCTCTTTCTGTCCTACTCTCAGTCAATCCTGGGTCAGCTGGGGAACAAAGGAGAATGAAGGTCTGGGCCCCGGAGCTGCCCATCCCTGCCCCCAGCTTCTGTGCCCTTGGCCCAGGGCCAAGGAGACACCAGGCAACATTTCAGAGCCCTGCCAGAGAGTGCCACACCCCAGCCTCCTCTGCCTGCCCCTGCTATAATACTTCCCGTTGTTAGGCCCAGGTGGAGCCATCGTGAGCAAACAATAGCTGAGATAGCCAGGGGTGCGTGCGAGGGACCAAGGGACACACACACTCTGGCCCCAGTATCTCCCAACAGTAGCTAGTATCTGCTACTTACTACGTCCCAGGCCTGGTTCCAAGCCCTTTAAATGAACTAATTCACTTAATCCTCACAGCAATCCTGGGAGGCACAATTTTCCCCATTTTGCAGAGGAATCGACTGAGCCACCGATTGGTCACACTAGAGGAAATGGTGGCCCCAGGATAGGAATGAATGAGCCCAGCTCCAGAGCCCATAGTATTAAACCAGCACCCAGGCTCCTTCTACTAAACACCTGCGACGTGCCTGGCACTGAACTGTGCTCTTCCTTTGTTTTCCAGAGAGAGAGGAACTGAGGCTCAGGCGGTGGCTCATTGGTATCTGGGTCTGTTTCCCACATTTTTACTTTGTTACAGCTGCCCCCACCCCTGCCCTGCAGGCTCGGGGGAGAGGGCTCTCTGGAGGGGCTCAGAGCTTCAGCTCTTGGAGTTAGGAGGGGAGGGTTAGCTGACATAGCCACACAGGAGTTGTTCCCCTTAAGTGAATTTTCTAGATAACCCACTCAGACCTCTCTATGTGCCCCTGGCACGTGTGGCCATCTCTTAAAAGCTAGCACGGACCACAGCCATCGAGCCTGAACCCAGCCCCACATTGGCCTCACGCAGCACCCTGCTGGGCCACATTTACAATCTGCCAAGCCTGTCCTGATTAGGGCAGCCACGGCTGTGCGTTTGGGCACGTCACTCCTCTCTGGGCCTCAGTATTCTCATCTGTGAGTTGGGAAGATTGGACTAAATGACCTTTGCAGTGTACCCCCTTCGTTTTTTAATTGTTTAAAAAGTATGGTAAAAAAATACGTAAAACTTACCACCTTAACCATTTTTTAATGTACAGTTCAGTAGTGTCAAGTATATTCACGTTGTTGTGAAACAGATCTCCAGAACTTTTTCATCTTGCTAATCTGAAACTCTGTACCCATTGTACCACTCCCCTCCCCGACCCCTGGCAACCGCCATTCTACATTTTGTTTCTATAAATTTGACGACTTTAGATACTCGATATAAGTGGAATCATGCAGTATTTGTCTTTACGTGTCTGGCTTATCTCACTTAGCATAATGTCCCCAAGGTTCATCCATGCTGTAGCATACAACAGAATTTCCTTCCTTTTTAAGGCTGGATAATGTGCCATTGTATGGATGGACCACATTTTGTTCATCCATCCATCTGCTGATGGACATTTGGGTTGCTTCTACCTTTTGGCTATAATGAATAATGCTGCAATGAACATGGGAGCGCAGATCTCTCTTTGAGATTCTGCTTCCAGTTCCTTTGGATATATACCCAGAGGTGGGTTGCTGGATCATATGGTAGTTCTATTTTTAATTTTTTGAGTCTCCTCCATACTGTCTTCCATACCAGCTGCACCATTTTACAATCCCACTAACAGTGCACAAGGGTTCCAATTTCTCCACATCCTTGCCAACACTCGTTATGTTGGTGTTTTTAGATAATAGCCATCCTAACGGCTGTGAGGTGATATCTCATTGTGGTTTTGATTTGCATTTCTCTGATGATCAATGACGTTGAGCATCTTTTCATGTGCTTATTGGCCATCTGTACACAGCTTCTTTTTCCTGAGGAGCCTTCTAAGGAGCTCTCCTGTGCCATCACGGTGATGTCTCCAGGGAGAGTCTGGTAGGGCCACAGTTCTTGAATCATTCTGTGCCACCCCCTTCCTGCCCCCCCACAGACCCCCTTCTCCATAGAAGAATTGTGTCCAGGGCCTGATAACCAAGCTTGTAGCGTGGTGAGCTTTAACTCAAAGCCAGATCGTACAGTTTTAACTTGAGTCCTCTTTGTATGTTTGCTGCAGAACAAATGCCTGGGTTGCTGCTCTTTGTGCCTTTGTGACTGCTCTTTCTGGAAGGCCCAGAGCTTTTCACAAATTTGCTGGACTGGGCCACTGCTGCACCTCTGCGGCTTGCCCGAGGAGGCCTGCCGGCCTGCGCAAGCACCGCTTGGCTCCAGGACAGTGGCTGGCAGCTCCACAGGGGGTGGAGTCTTCAGTGTGCCCAACAGGAGGCTTGTGTGTCAGCTTGTGGTGGGGAGAAGCCCAGCAGAGGCTGGGACAGGGGCTGTATTCAAGTGGTTTGAGGAGCTCCCCTCAAACCTCAAGCGCCCCCCTTCCCCCAAAAAATGCTCCAGCTGTCCAGACCCTCCCTTGCCTTTTGTCTAGTTTCCTTCTCTCCCTGCCTAAACCTGTGGCCCGATGGCAGCTCAGGAATGTCAAGCGGTGCCTGTCCCTTTCCAAATGGTCTGAGAGGCCTCCCTGACAGGGGTTGGGAACAATGTAATCCTGAGTTCCCCCAGGCCCCCTGACTCCAGGAGAGTTGTAAGATCCACTGGGTTGAAGCCCGGAGGGGTGAGGTGACCTATCTAAGGCCCCAAGGCCTGCAGAGAAATCATGTTAGAAGCTGTTGTTTTGGCTGCGGGCAGGAGGCACTGTTCAGGCTTTACAAGAACACAGCTCCAGGTGACAGGAGGGGCTTGACACTCTCCCACCTCTTGCTGGGATGAAGTGGCTGGAGGTGGGGAACATGACCCCCAGACCTGTCCCTGCTTTACCTCCTGGGGGACTCTGTGCAGGCCTTCATCTTCCTCCTCTCTCTGGGATCAGCTGGGGCAAGTGAGGGTTCTAACCCACCTCAAGCCCCCACTGCCTCACACATGAGCTGAGACGAGGCTAGGGACCAGGGAAGGGGCCAGGGGTTAGCCTCTGACCACTGAGGGCTGCAGAAGACAGGGTGAGGGCCGTGCCCCCGGTGGAGGGGCTGGATTTGGGTGCAGGAGGTTCATTTCCTCCAAAAGGCTGCCTCCTCCATCCTTGTGCCCAGGTGTGAACATGGTGGGGGCAGGGTATCTGCAGTCACCTCTGGCCTCAGCTGCCAGCTACACTCCTCAGCGCCGCCCCCCCCTGCCCCCGCGCTCTCCCCCCACACATACTTGGGAAGGGGGTTTGAGGATGCCTTAGTGGAGAGGGCTCAGGCAGCTGGGGGAGAGGTAAGGGCAGGGCCTTACCGGTTGTCCTGGCAACTGAATGCACGTGCTTCTGGTACCAAGGAGAACCCAGAGGCCCTCTCAGCCTTTCTTCAGCCCCTGGCCCACCTGTCCCACAAATAGCAGCTACAATGACTTTTCCTACAAATTGTTAAACCAAGATAAAATGTTAACATAGAGAAATATACTTAGGGTTCTCCAAGTGTCTTCCCCAAACCAGCACATCAGCATCACCACCTCAGCATCACTTGGAAACATGTTGGAAATGCAATTCTCCGCCCCGACACCAGGCCTGCTGAATCCCACTCCGGGGGCGGGGTGGGGGGGGGGTGAACCCAGCAGCCTGTCTCACCAAGCCCTGGGTGATTCTGTTGCATCCTTGTGTTTGACACCCACTGCCCTGCAACATAACCACGGCCTGAATTCATGTCGTGTTGGGTGTGAACTCTTAACTTCTAAGAACAGATATCTTTATCTCCGAAAAATACAAAGTAATTGGGGGAGCAAACTACACTCCCAAAAGGACTTGAATTTATTTAAGTAGAATATGAGAGGGAGCTCTTACAAGCAAGCCACGCAGCCAGCACCTGGTGACAGCGCCCTGCTACGGATTCCGGCACCCCTGCTCCCCTTCTGCCCCAGTGGCCACCCCTCGGCGTCCCCAACCCTGCACAGCCCGCCCTGCGTGGCCCCCCGGGGGACCTGGCCAGTCCCTCAGCTCCGAGGGGGCCCTCCTTGCGCAGACGCTGGGGGCCTATTGTTTGAAAGCTGTTTACAATCACCCGGAGGTAGTGTCCCATCTCTCCGCGCTCGGAATTTAACGTGCCAGGAGCGCGCCTGGAAGCCCATTATTCGCAGACTGTTGTTCCAGGCCCGGGGCGCAGACCTGGGCCCCCGAGGCGCCGGCGGCCGCCAGCTGTGGGTTTTCTGTCCCCCTCCCGCCCCCGGCTCCCACCCCTGCCCGGCCCAGCCGGGAGCCCGAGAACGGATTGCGCCCGCGGCAGGGCCGGTCGCGGTGGCCGTGGCGCCCGCGGGCGGGTCGCGCGCCCCCCGACGCCGCCCTCCCCGGCGGCCGGAGCGCGGCGCAGCCAATGGAGGCCGAGGCGCTGCGCCGGGATTGGAGCGGGCGCGGGGCGGGCCGGCGGGGGCCGGGACGAGGGCGGGAGGCGAGGCCGCGCTGTCAGCGCGGTTATAAGGAAGGGAAAAGTTCCCGGCGCCGGGAGCCGGGCAGGCGCACGCTCGTACGGCGGCCGCAGCGGCAGGGCGGGGCCGCGGAGCAGCCGCGGCGGCGGAGGCAGCCCCCGGGAAGGCGACTTCGCGCCCCTCGGTGCCTCGCTCGGCCCTCGGAGGGGTCCCGGGTTCCCGGAGACTTCTGCCCGCAGCCATGGGCGGCGTCGGGGAGGCCGGCGGGGGGCCGGGGCCGCGCGAGGGGCCCGCGCAGCTGGGGGCGCCGCTGCCCACCTTCCGCTGGGAGCAGATCCGCTCGCACAACCTGCCGGGCGACAAGTGGCTGGTCATCGAGCGTCGCGTCTACGACATCAGCCGCTGGGCACAGCGGCACCCGGGGGGCAGCCGCCTCATCGGCCACCACGGCGCGGAGGACGCCACGGTAAGGAAGCCCACCGCTGGCGGGGTGGAGCCTGGCGCGCGCTGGGGCCTGGTCGTGGGCGCTCTGCCCTGCTCCACCTGCGGGGTCTTGGCATACTTTCTCCTCTCGCTGACCTTTGACCTCCAGGCCAGGGACCCAGAGTTGGGACGGACTAGCCAGGGCCTGATGTGGGGTAAGGAGGCCACGTCCCTGCATGGAGGACCGCACACTGGGCCTTGGACCAGGGCTGAGCTGGAGCAGGGCTGTGCGGCAGGGAGGGTCTCTCCGAGGTGGGTGTGTCCTGGTGGAAAGAGCCTGCCCTAGGTGAGGGCCCTCCCTGCTGCTCTGAGGTTCCTCCTCTCAGTTCTGAGTCCCCAGACCAGGTCCCTCAAGCCGGATGTTTGCTGGGTGCCAGAGGTAGGGCGAGGTCCCCAAGGGATGCAGAGATGTGCCTTCAGAGGCTGGGAGCTGGGCAGCAAAGCTTGGGCAGGGCCCAGAGGTCTGTGGCTTTCCCAAGAGCTGCTGTAAATGGCCCCGACGAGCAGTGACTCACCTCTCTTGGGCTGGCAGCTACACGTGGGAGAACTTTGCTAGCCAGGCTGGGTGGGCCTCCTCAGGAAGCACAGTCACCCCAGGACAGGTTGGCCCCTGGGGACCCCAACTTCGCCTTCCCAGCTCATGTCTAGACCTGTCTTGGCCAAGGAGGCATGTGGCCTGGTCCAGTGGGACCATCTGGCTGGAGTCCAGTGGCCGAGAAGATGACACTCCTTCACTGCCCCTGTCCTGCAGTCCCCCATCAGGAGAATAGGAGTTGCTATTATAGCATCTCCAGGATGCTCTGTCTTTGCCCATGCAAAATTCTAGGTTGGCCCCACTGGATACCAGGAATGTCTTA
Organism: Diceros bicornis minor; assembly: GCF_020826845.1. Lineage (NCBI taxonomy): Eukaryota > Metazoa > Chordata > Mammalia > Perissodactyla > Rhinocerotidae > Diceros > Diceros bicornis. Next base: position 11,400,776 of record NC_080770.1, read on the forward strand.
AGGATTCCAGGGGATGAATCCCTAACAGGCAGAACTTTAGGCAGCAGAAGAGATTGTGTCCTGTCCCAGGAGGGTCAGTGTCCCTGTTGCCAGCAGAGCCGCCTGCTCTCTGCCCTCTGCCTTCTCCCATGGGTTGGGCAATCTTCGCAGGACTCTTAGGGAAAAGTCTCTCTTCCCCACTTCTACCCCAGGAAGCTGAGGGGTTAGGGTCAGAAGCCTCCTGAAACTCTAGAAACTGACAGAAGCCTTGTCGGTAGGTGATGAGGCGCCGGGCGGTGGCCACGGAGTTGAAGCTGACCGTGGGCTAATGTGCGTGTGACCTGTTTGTGTGTGAACACTGCATGCGTTTGTGTGCGTGGTTGTATGTGCGTGTATTTCTGCCAGGATATGGGGGGTATGAGGTGCCACAGCCCCTCCCCCCTCAGCCTGACTAAGCCCCGGCCACCCCTCGAGGATCCCATGGGTGCCCGCTCTGGTCTTTTTCAACTCTCTGACCTGTAGGACAGGATGGAGGCGGATGAGAGGAAGGACCACAAAGAGCATTTATTAATCGCTTTTTCCTGCTTGGTGCCCAGGCCTGTGCTGGGGGCCCTCCCCTGTGGGAACCCCATCATACGGTTAGCTCTCGACCCTGAGACCTCCAGCTGACAGTTTTCTCGTTGATTCATCACCAATAAGGTCTATTTCCCATTTCCAAAAGACAATCTGTCTGCTCCCTGGAGCTGGGTCCTGGCTCTGCCATTGGAGGCCCTGAGTGACCTTGAACCAGGCATGTCACTCCTCTGAGCCTTGTTTCCTCATCTGTAAAGTGGGGACAGCTGAGTGAGACAGTGAGCCAACTGAGGGCAGGACTGTGCCTTCTTAACTCCATGGCCCCTGGGCTGCCATGTGGTGGTTCTTGGTCAGTATATGTTGCTGGCTGATAAGTGTAAATGTGCCCCACAAACTGTAGAGTGCAGTGAACAGCCATGGCCTAGCCACTCCTTTGCTGGGTGACCTTGTCTGGTTCTATCCGTGTCTGTAACAGGAAGGAGCTGCATTAGGCCATCGCTTAGCTTCCTCAAGGCCCCACACACTGGGCTAGTGTTGCCAGAAATACCTGGTCTGTTCAGGCCAAAGGGGTTATGAGGTGGCTGGGGGTGGGGGCCCCCAGTCTTTGTCCACAGGGCAGACCAGGGATTGGACCAGCCCACTGCCCCGTGTGGTCCAGCCCAGACCACAGGCGCCCCATCCCAGGCCCTGGAGCACAGGTGGGGCTGGGGCAGCCGTCTGGCAGGGCTGTGTTCCCGCAGCCACCTCTCACCAGCGCTGGCCGCCCATCAGCTGTTCTCATGTCCAGGCAACAGAAGCCTTCCTGCCAGGAAATTCCCAGAGTTCCTGTGCCGTGAAGTCAGCCTGTGGCCATCCTGGGATACAAAGCCGGGTACCCTGGGGAGACTGCTCTGGGCCCTGGGCCAGGTCTGTCTAAGAGTCAGAGGCGGCCTGAGACTAGAGGAGCCAGCCAGGGAGGGGCGAGGCCCAGCCGCCGCTGGGCAGAAGTCTACCAGGGCCGGGCGCCCAGCTCCCACTACGCGCTGGGCTCCGAATTCGGCACTTGATTCATAGATTCTCTTTTAATCCTCAAGATTCCCCTATGAAGCAGGTCCTACCATGGTTATTCCCACTTTACAGATGAGAAAACTGAGGCTCAGAGAGACTGGAAATTAAGTGGCAGGTCTGGGATTTGAATCCACAGCCTGTGCTCTTAACCACAGGCAACCCTGTGCCTTAGCTGCTGATTCCATTCATTCACTCTTCAATGAATGAATCATTAAACCCAGCAGCCGATATTCAATGAGCATCTCCTATACGCCAAACTCTCTTCTAACCTCTGAAGATGGAGCTGTGATCAAAACATTTGCAAGGAGGGAGTTCCTTGGCAGAGGGAACAGCTAGAGCAAAGGCTCAGAGGTGGGACCGTACCCTGCCCCATGCATTCAAAGAACACCAATGCTATCTGTGGCTGGAGCAGAGCAGTGGGAGAGGGGCAGGCAGTGAGATCCAGAGGTAGCAGGAAGCTCCTGCTAGGCTTCTGTGTCCTTGGAAGCAGGACTTTGATTTTATTCTAAGGAGGCCTTGGAGGGCAGAGCAGGGAAGCCGGGGGATCTGACATACATTGAAAAAGATCCTTGGGGCTGGCCCGGTGACATAGTGGTTGGGTTCACACGCTTCGCTTCCGCGTCCCAGAGTTTGCAGGTTTGAATCCTGGGCGTGGACCTACGCACCGTTCGTCAAGCCCTGCTGTGGTGGTGTCCCACATACACAATAGAGGAAGATGGGCATGGATGTTAGCTCAGGGCTAATCTTGCTCAGCAAAAAGAGGAAGATTGGCAATGGATGTCAGCTCAGGGCCAATCTTCCTCACCAAAATAAAAGAAAAGAAAAGGATCCTAATGGGAAAGGGGAAGGCAGAGTCTCCCAGGAGAAGAGCAGGGGGCTAAGGGAAGAGATGATGTGCACCTGCCTCTGCCAGGGGAGGCCATTCAGAAGAGGGGGCCATTCACCAGGGCCCTGAAGGGCAGGCGTGGCCAGGGCAGAGGGCAAGAGACGCTGTGGGCGCAGGTGCACCAGCAGGAGCCATTAAGGTTTATTCAATGTGGTCTTCAGACAACAGCCTTAAGAGGCGGGTTGAATGTTAGCTCATTTCACAGACGGAGACTGAAGCTGAATAGGGGTGATGTAAGGGACCTTCTTGGGGCCCGCGAAGGGCAGGGCCTTCATCCTTGGGTGTGGATGGTGGGGTTTGTGTCCAGGTGGGAGCTGGGGAGGGGCAGGCTCTGGAGTGAGGGTGGGGCTGTGGAGGGGGGCTGGCCATGAGCCAGACGACCTGGCTCCAGAGCCCACACTCTGCTTCCGCCCACCACGCTGGCTGCCCTGAAAGCCCCACTGCCTAATGGCCACTCCCCATGAAGTGTGACCTCTCTGGACTCGGTAGGCGTTTTCTGCAATGTCCCCACCCACCCAGGCCCCTTCCCAGGGGAGCTGCAGTGCCCGGCTCCCTCCCTGACTGTGTGGCACTGGGCAGGAACGCGGTGTGCAGAGGTGGGGATGCTGGCGCCCTAAGCTTGCTGGCAGCCCTCCCCGTTTCTTCCCGAAGGTCCCAAGCCGCTATGGGTTTCTGATGAAACAGCTGGGAAGAGCCAGAGCTCAGTGGTAGAGGGCCTGGCTGCTTTGGGGCCACCACTGGGTCCGTGACACCTGTGAGGCCAAGGGTACTGGGTGGAGGAGGCCCTAACATGTGTGCCGGCCCGTCACCAGGGACACCGGGGGTGCTGGGGGGACAGGGGCAGCTTCCCGGGGGCGTCTGTCCTCGAGTTGGGCTCTGCTGTGCAACGGGAGTTGGATGTGCCATGTTTAGAGTTGTGTACCTCAGTTTCCTCATCTATAAAATGGGGATCCTACTGAGAGCACTTCCCCACTGGCCTCCCACAAGGAGCACCAGGGGGAGGAGGGGAAGGCGCATCGTAGTGCTGGGCACGAGACCTTGCTTTATCTTCCCACCGGGGAGGCGGGGAGGGAAGGATTCCTGGGGTGTCCTCTGAGGGACCTCCCCCCAACCCCCGTCTCCACCACCCACTGCCACCTCAGCAAGGGCTTAAGGAGCAGACCCAGCCCTGCTCCACTCCCTTCCTGATCTGGAACATTCTGCTGCCCCCATTCCCACTGTGGCTCTGGGGTGGAAGGAGGCTGCCAGCCCCTCCTGTTGCCCAGCCTCGGGCTGGCCAGGACTTAACTGGCAGGGCACGTTCCACTCTCCTACGCCACGCCCACAGGCACTAAATCTGAGTGGACCCAGGAGGAGGATGCTTCAGGCCAGTGGGCTCAGATCAGAGCTCGGCTGTGGAGTGCTTGATGGAGGCCAGGCCCCTTCGAAGTACTCCACCTGCCCTCACTCAGCCCTCCCAGCAGCCCCAGGAGATGAGCATTTGTGGTTCCAGATTTCCTGACGAGAAAATACGGAATGGAGAGGGGGTGTGAGCTCGTCTATGACTTCAAGGCTCAGCTCATAAGTGGTGGCTCAGTTCCATCTCCGGCAGGCTGGCTCCAGAGGCCCCCCCAACTCCGGCCCCTTAACCAGCTGCTCCACGGAGTTCATGGCTGGGCTGGGGGGCAGGGCAGGAGCCACTTTGAAGTTTCCAGGGACCGAGGCAGGGCTGGGTGATGGCTGTATCCTGGGAGGGCATGGACTTCCCCGAAGATAGAGCTGAGATCAAATCCCAGCTCATGGGTAAGGCTGACCCAAGTGGTCCTCTTCCTCTGACCACTGAACAGCCAGCTGACTCTCCGTCCGTCTGTCTGTCTGCTCTGCCCTTCCATCAACAGTCCTTCCACCTTGTCTCTGCCTGCTGCCTGTGGGTGTTGCTCCAACTGTCTGTCTGTGCACCTGACTGTCTGCTCTCCTTCAGGATGCCTTCCGTGCCTTCCACCAAGACCTCGATTTTGTACGCAAGTTCCTGCAGCCCCTGCTGATCGGAGAGCTGGCACCAGAGGAGCCCAGCCAGGATGGACCCCAGAATGTGAGCCGGACCCTGGTGAAGGCTGAGCCCCCAGTGGGAGGCTGGAGGGGATGGGGGGCATTGCCAGGAGCAGCTCCATCCGCATTAGCCCAAGGGGACCTGGGAGTAAGGCTGGGTTTGCCCTCCCTTCCTGGGCAGGCAGTTGTAGGCAGAGTTGTAGGGCACCTGAGGAGCCCAGGGCCCCAGATCTGGCTGGGCCAGCACTTGCTGTGGGTCCCCAGCCCAACCCCTTCTGTGCTCTGGGCCCAACATCCCCATCTACAAGGAGGATTTTGATGAGCTGAGCTCTAAGGGTTTTCCCTGCTCCAGGTTTCTCTTCTTCTGGACGTAACCCACACCTTTTGTCGGGGGAGCCTTAGCCACAGCCAGCTCATACCCCAGCTCACACCCCAGGCTGGGGGCTCTCGTCCCTCATCCCTTTGGCCACACCCCTTGGAAGCTCTGGAGGGCTTCTGGGGACGACCCGGGCCTCGCTTCCTCGGCTGACCCGCCCCTCCGCCATGGCAGGCCCAGCTGATTGAGGACTTCCGAGCCCTGCGCCAAGCAGCTGAGGAGATGAAGCTGTTTGAGGCCAAGCCCACCTTCTTCGCCTTCCTGCTGGGCCACATCCTGGCCATGGAGGTGCTCTCCTGGCTCATCGTCTACCTCCTGGGCCCCGGCTGGGTGCCCAGCACCCTCGCCGCCCTCATCCTCGCTGTCTCCCAGGTGACCCCAGCACAGCCACCAAACTGTCCTCAGACATGGGGCCAGCACACACACTCTGGACATGTTTGCTGAATGAATGAATGAGCAGCCAGTAGCCCCATAAAGTGTGGATCTGTGGGTCAGGCTGCATTTTAAATGAGCTTGAGGAAGCTCCTTATTTAATAAACCCTGAGCGAGCACCGGGCGAGGAGCCAGAAGGCCGCTGTCCCACAGCTCCGTGGCAGACTTGCAAGCCCCTAGACCTCCCAAAACGCAGTTGTCCCTGTCTGTAAAAAGAGACGGCTGGCCCACAAGGGTCTAAAAACGGAATATTAGCTGTGGGCATGCCCCGCGAGCTAGAAGGGCTCACTGGGGCTCCAGGGCTGGGCCCCCACGTGCCAGCACCCTCCTCCATGGCCAGAGGCAAGTTACCAAAGCCCCTGACCCTGCCTTTCTCTCCAGGCTCAGTCCTGGTGTCTGCAGCACGACCTGGGCCACACCTCGGTCTTCAGGAAGTCCCGGTGGAACCACCTGGCCCAGCAGTTTGTGATGGGGCAGCTGAAGGTGAGGGCGGGGGTGGGTGGTAGGCAGCCGGGTCTGAGTTGGGGTGCTGTGCTGGGTCCACCCATGGAGTTGTGGACACGGCCTGGCTCCACCCCTGAGAGCCCCCCTCATTGCCTACAGGGCTTCTCAGCCCACTGGTGGAACTTCCGCCATTTCCAGCATCACGCCAAGCCCAACATCTTCCACAAAGACCCAGATGTGACCGTGGCTCCCATCTTCCTCCTGGGAGAATCATCCATTGAGGTGCGTGGTGGGGACATGGACACGTTCAGGTTGGGCCTGCAGCTGAGGGGGGACTGGTAACCACTGAGCCCTCACTGTGGCCCAGCCCCAGTCCCTGACCAAGTTCCCCACTCTAGCTCCAGGCTGAGCCCCTGCCCCAGGGGTAACCCCTCCCCACTTCCCAGCCTGCTGGGGACAATGGGCCCCTTCGTTGCCTTTGCCCCTTGGCCCCCTGACCCTGCCTGGAGGGAGGAGGGCCCGGAGAGCTGCTCTCCCCAGCTGCTGCCTGTCTCCACAGTATGGCAAGAAGAAGCGCAGATACTTACCCTACAACCACCAGCACCTGTACTTCTTCCTGAGTGAGTGTCCATTTGTCCTCCTGGGGTGGGGGCCTGGCTGGGGCGGGGACCATGCCTGAGCCTGCGCTGGCCACGCCACACCCCGCCATCACTGGACAGCTTCCAGCCACCTCCCGAGGAAGGGGCAGCCTTGTTAACCCTCCCTCCGCAGGGCGCCTCCAAGCTCTCCCAGCCTCTGCTCTGGGCGCCCCAGCCCTCAGCCCGTGCTCTCTCCCACCGCCAGGCCTCTGCCTGGGGTGCCTTCTGGCCAGGGGCTGTCCCAGCTCCACTGGAACCTTCCCACCTCCCAGTCAGAATTCCTTCCAGCCCTCAAGTCAGGGCAGTCCAGAGCCCTAGAGCATTTAGGCCATTGTTGGGGCCAACGGGGTGAAGATTAAAGGGTGGGGACGAGTAGGGCTAGTTCCCACCTGCAGAGGGGACAGAGGAGGCAGTGGGGTGAGGGCCAGCCTGGGGAGGCTCAGCGCCGAGGGAAGAACGTGGATGATGAGGGGTCATCAGCTAGATAGGGCCAGCACCAAGTCCCACTGGCGTCCCCAGAGGAACAGAGCCCCACTCACTACCCCCACTCCCCCTGCTCGGTGCCCCGGCCCTCCTCCTGAGCCCTCTCATGCCCCCACTTGCAGTCGGCCCGCCGCTCCTCACCCTGGTGAACTTTGAGGTGGAAAATCTGGCGTACATGCTGGTGTGCCTGCAGTGGGCGGTGAGTGGGGGCCCTGCTCAGGTCCCCCGGGGAATACAGTGGTGGTGGCGGGAGGTGGGGCTTCAGGGCGCAGCGCTGTCCACGAATGCGAACAGGTGTGCACGTGTGCATGTGATGGTGTGGTACACGTGTGTGTGTGCGCGTGCACGTGCAGGGAGCCAGCAAGTGTGAGCAGGGCACCATGGGGGCTCTCCTCCCTCGGGGAAGATCCACTGGGCCGACTCTGCTGGACATTTGTCTCCCAGGCAGGGGCTCCCCCATCTCACCTCCATGCTCGGCCCTGCGAGGCTGGCAGGCAAGGACCCAGTCCCTTTACCTTGAGGCCCAGACAGGGGCGGTGGCCTGTCCAGGGCCCCGAGGCACATCAAGCAGAAGGGGTGGATGACCCCAGCCCCCCTCCAGCTGCCTCGCGGCCTCTGCCTTCCTCCACCCTCCTCTGCAGGACTTGCTCTGGGCCGCCAGCTTCTACTTCCGCTTCTTCTTGTCCTACATCCCCTTCTATGGCGTTCCTGGGGCGGCGATCCTCTATGTGGTTGTCAGGTAAGGCCAGATTCGGAAGGGCAGGGAGTGGGGAGGTCACACACAGGCAGCAGGGGCCCTGACCGCAGCCCTCCATCCTCAGAGCCTCCGTTTCCCCGTCTGCAGAATGGGGACAGCAGGGCCGCCTCCCTGGCTTGTTGAGGAATCTAACACGAGAGGAACGGGAGCCCAGGGGCGGCGGGTCTGGGGAAGCGGCCTGGCTGGCCAGTGGCCCTGTGGGTGTCTGCCTCCATGAGCAGGGCAGCTCGGGGCTCAGCCTGGCAGTGAACCCTGCTCCACTCACCAGCAGGGGAGGGCTTACTGCAATCCCATTGTCCATTTGGGGAAGCTGAGGCCCAGGTCTGGCCTCAGTGGTGAGCTGGACGTGGGGCAGTGCCTGAGCCTCCCCGCAGGGTCCTGGAGAGCCACTGGTTCGTGTGGATCACGCAGATGAACCACATCCCCAAGGAGATCGGCCATGAGAAGCACCGCGACTGGACCAGCTCGCAGGTGGGCAGCAGGGGTGGGGCTGGGCGGAGTACATCCTGGGTGGGGGTGGGGTCCCAGCTGGGAGGGATAGAGCCCCTAACGGGGCCGCCAGGTTCAGGGGATACCAGGGGATCAGGGCTCTGTGCCAGCCTCCCTCACCTCTGCCCTGTCCGCTCCTGGCAGCTGGCAGCCACCTGCAACGTGGAGCCCTCGCTCTTCCTCGACTGGTTCAGCGGGCACCTCAACTTCCAGATTGAGCACCAGTGAGTACAGGCCTGGGGGGGTCATGGCGGGGGAGTGAGGCCTGAGCCCAGGGGCTGGCCAGGAGCTTCTCTGTCCAGTCGTTCCCGTTCCCGGGGGAAGCCAAGACACCCTGGGGGCCCAGGTGGTGATGGGTGGGCGGGGCTCCCTCTGGCACCCCCCCACCCCAGGTGCCAGCACACGCTCTCCCCCGCAGCCTCTTCCCCACGATGCCAAGACACAACTACCGCAGGGTAGCCCCACTAGTCAAGGCTCTATGCGCCAAGCACGGCCTCAGCTACGAGGTGAAGCCCTTACTCACCGCCCTGGTGGACATCGTGGGGTGAGTGACTCACGGTGGCTCCCTCGGGGCCCTGCCCACCCTATCCCCGTTAGCCCCCTCCTGAGCACCGCTCTCTGAGCCCATGTGGGTCCCTCTCTAAGAGCTGGCATTCGAGGCCTTTCCTACCAGCTTTCTGTCCTCAGCCTGTGCCCTCCCTCCCTCCCTTCCCAGCATGCTCTCATGCAGCCAGGGCTTAGGGAGCAACCACTGGGCCCAGGCCCTGTCTTAGGTCCTATGAATACACCAGTGAGCAAAACAGAGCTGATGTCCTAGCAGGGGAAACGGAAAACAAGCAGTTAAAATAACAAGTAACTTGCAGAAAATGTGAGACAGGAGAAGGGCTTTGGCAAAAAAAAAAATAACGAAATAAAACCACTACACCTATGGGTAGGGGCAGGAGAGGAGCTGGGGAGTGCCGGACAGGGATTGTAATTTTTAATAGGGTGGCAGGGCCGGGGGTGAGAAGGTGACATGTGAGCAGAGACTGGAAGGAGGGGAGAGGGCTGGCCACGGAGACATCTGGGGGAAGAATGTTTTGGTCAAGGAAATGGCAGTGCAAAGGCCCTGAGGCAGGAGCCTGCTGGTGTGTGGGAGCCACAGAGCAGAGGAGGGACACGCAGGACTTAGATTTTGGAAAGATGCTCTGACCGCAGGAATGCACTGATGGGGCAAGATTGGACGGTCCTGCAGCTGTCCAGGCGAGGGAGGATGGGGCTCGGCCCCAGTGGTAGCCTTGGCGGTGGGGAACAGAGGCAGATTCCCCAGCCAGAGCTCTTCTACCTCTGTGCCTTGGCACGTGCTGTTCCCTTTACTGGGGTGCCCTTCCTTTTGTACTGGCATTTGAACTCCTGCATGACCCTTCCCTGCCCAATCCTCCGAGCCCCTGCCCCTCGGCATGGCCCATTAGAATGCCTGGGACAGGGTTTCCTCGCAAGTCATTGATATTTCTGGCTCTTCTGCCTGACATCGGGCTCCTGGTGGGCAGGGTCCATGCCTTACAAATCTCTGGGTCTCAGCGCCCAGCAGGAGGCAATAGAGAGAGAGTGGGTGAAGGAGGGACAGGCCCACCCTGGCTCTTGCCTGGACTTGGCCTTGGCTGTTCCCCTCCCCCTCCCCCACCGGGGTCTAGATAACACTGTAGTTAATGAGAGTGTGGCCTCATCTCCCAATCCAGCCCTGCCCAGCTGCCTGCCCCAGGGGAAAGGGACCCCCAGGGGAATGGGGATGTTTCCACTCACTCTCATCATCTTGGGAGGAGGGGGTTGTATCTTGCAATTGAGTCCCCAGCACCCACCCCGGCCCCGCCTCCCAGGTCCCTGAAGAAGTCTGGCAACGTCTGGCTGGAAGCCTACCTCCACCAGTGAAGGCACACCCAGGGTCCCGCAACCACCAAGCCAGCCCAGGCAGGCTCAACGACACCCCCCACCCTCCTGCCTGGGGGGCCCTGCTACCCTCTTCATCCTGCTGTCTTCCCCTCGGCCCCCTCGCCTGTCTGCTCAGCAGCCCTAAGGCCGCGGTTCTCCGTCCAACAGGACCAGGGCTAGGGGGATGGTACATAAAGCCACACGGTGAGCATGGCATGTTTTCCTAGAGCAAAATGTAGGGAAAACGGTTATTTTTATATAAAAACAAACCCAGATATATCATGGAGTAGAGTACTGAATGTGCATGAATTTTGGAGCTGGAGTCTGCCCCAGGCTACCCAAGAGGAGTTCAGGCCCTTGGGTCCTCAGGGTGTTGGGGGCAGGGGAGGATGGTGGCTTTTGGAGTCCCCTCCTCTCTGGGTCCGGGAGCTGGCAGCTGCCCGGGCTCGGATCTGCCCAAGGGCCTGGTCTCTTCCTGTTCTTACCCGCTAACCAGCAGCGTGGGCAGGTCACGCTGGGTTCACCTCACTTTACTTCTCTGCACTGTAGGACAGGGGCTGATCAGCAGATGAGGGCCCAGGGCTGAGGGCTGTGTCGGCAGGCGCCCCCAGAGCGCAGGAGAGGGAAGCCCGTATGTCCCGGCCCCGCGTTAGCTTCCTCCAGCAGCCTCCGTGATGAGGGGCCTCAGAGGACCACAGGCAGGGGACCACCTGCCGATCTTGGTATTGCACTTGGCACCACACGGGTGGGGGCGTGGCCTGACTGCGCTCAGTGGCCCACAGGAGGTGACACTGCATCTCCCCTGTGCCCGCCTGGGGCCAGGCGCTTGCCTGCAGTTGCTGCAGTGAATAAGCTGGACCTCTGGGAAATGCCCGTTTCTGTCCCTGGAGTCTGGGAGTGGCATCCGGGGGCTCGCCATGGCCGGCCAGTATCCTTGGGCAGGGCGCTGCCCTGCCTCATCTGGAAGGTGTGTGTGGTTGGCCTGGGCCTATGGTTTTCGGACAGTTCTGGGGAGAGCTTTGAGTTGCCTCTTGGGGCTTCTAGAAGGTGGGAAGAAAGGAGAGCTGGGAGGCTGGACACCCCGCTCCCAGCACCCATGCACTTCAGCAGCTCCAGGCTGAGCTGAAGGTTTCATTTAAGAAGTGTCAGCAGCTTTAAAAAAAAAAACTTGAAATGCAGAGCTAGGGTTTCTCTGAGGACGTTTCTGGAGAGGGAGCTGAAGTCTCCCCACCAGCTGCAGGATTGCCCCCCCCCCCCACTCTTTGTCAGGGTTTCTATTGCCCTGAACTGGGTCCCCTTCAGGAAGGGGCACAAATACTGCAGCAATTCTGGCTCCATCCTCCCCAGGACCCCCCAGCCCCACCCCGGTCCACTCCACGCAGCTCCCATCCCCTCTTCTGTGGAGTCCGGCAGACCAGGGGGCATGTCCTGCCTCTGCCAGGACTCAAGGCTGTGTCATCTTGGGGAAGTTATTCAACCTCACTGAGAGGGTGTGTGACCTCCTAGGGTAATGTAAGATAAAAGGGATGCTGTGTGGAAGGCTCTTTGCATAGAGCCGAGCCACAGGGCTCAGAAATGGGAGATAAACAAACATAGATAAGGAGATTAGTGGTTACCAGAGGAGAAGGAGGTGGGGAGAGGGTGAAAGGGGTAAAGGGGCACATATGTGTGGTGACGGATAGAAACGAGACTATTGATGGGGAAAACGATGCAGTCTATAAACTGAAATATAATAATGTACACCTGAAATGTACACACTGTTAAAAGCCAGTATGACCTCAATAAAAAAACAATAAAAAAAAAAAAAAGCCAATCCTAAAAAAAAAAATTTATGCACACAGTCCAACGCCCTGGGGCCACCACCTGCCTTGACCTGGGATAAACGCTTGGCTGTCTCTGAGCCTCTTTCCCCCTTGAAAGGTACTTCCTGCCTTGACAGCAAACTCTTTTATGTCTAGAGTAGGCCCCACATTCAGGGTCCCTGCACAGCTGTTAGTCCCCCTTCCTGCGGCCGCTGTGGAAGCCCTGGGCGGGCGGGCGGTGCCTTTCCTGCAGAGGCTCTGAGGCGCTTATCAGGGAGATGTTAACACTGGTCTCCGGGGTAGCGCGTCGCCACCCAGCAGGAACGCTGGACCTGCAGCGCCACCCAGGGGCGCCCGGAGTAACTGCACCATTGTGGGGCAGGCCGTGCTCCGTGCTGCCCCTGGTGGTGGCCGCGGGGAGTGCGCCCTCCCGTCTGCAAACTGGTAGTTGCCTAGTAACTTGCTTGAGGACCCTAGGGGAGGCCCTCTGGCCTCAAGCAGCCCCACCCCCACCCCCCGCTAGATCTCTCCTTATTGCCTGCAATCCTTCACAAGGGTGGGTCATCTTTGCCGTTGTCCCACTCTGTCTCCCATGCTAGAGCCACTGGGGACAGGTCACCACCCCTCCTGAGCTGAGTTCCCCCTTCTCTGTCTGTAGGTTTCTTATGCAGGCAGGGAACAAAAATTTAGGGAGCGTGGGCCGGGTTTATAAAATGGAGGAGGGAGGGTCTTGGGGGAGCCTCTGAGAAACCCTGTGTCCCTGCTTTATGGTCTGCACCGTCTTGGGCTCAGAGGAAAAACAAAACTTCCGAGAAGCCATGACTGGTTTATTCATTCGTTCAATCAACAAGCATTTCCTGTGTGTCCCCTGGGGTGGCCTGGGGCAGATGGAAAAGGAGATTCTCAGGAGCCAGCCCTGCTGTAATGTTGGGAGTGGCTGGTGGGGGGTGACAGACTCCTTTGTGACAGGACCCCCGCACAGCCTCCCCCACGTGTCTTGGAGCACCTGGCTGCCTCAGGCTCCGTGGCCCTTTCCAAGCTCCGGGTGCCTGTCGCTCATTCTCCTGGATACTGGCTCTTGAACCAGATGATTTGGAAGACCTCAAGGCCTTCAAAACTCAGAGAAACGTATTTATGATGGCGGAGGACAGTGGAGACAGAGCTTTAAACCTAGCATGCTAGGTGGCCGCTGGTTTTGCTTATGCGTGGGCCAGTTTGGTTAGAAACGTAAGAACACTGGACTTCCGCACCTGGGGCCCGCCTTCCCTACTGAGGCCTGTTTCTTCATAGATGGTTGTGGGTGTCCCCTAGGATCCATCTCAGACATGAGACCAAGGGCTCTTTGAGAGGCTGCGTCCTGTCCAGAGGGCACACCTTTCCACCTCTCTGGGGATGGTGCAGCTGAGACAGCTGAGGAATCTTGATTGGCTCAAGGCACTGTGTCACCTGAGCAGTGGTGGTCACTCTGAGCCCAGCCCGGGTGGCTGCCACCTCTGCCTGCCCCTTCTCACCAAAGTCCTCCTGTCTCTTCCCAATGGGCCAAGAGGTTCTGAGTGTCCTGCTGGATGCCCAAAGAACTTGTCAGGCCGCTGACTGCCTCTGGGGCTCCAGGTCCACACACTGTCCAGGCTGCTCTGCCAGCCCCTCCTCTAGGCCTGGTGTCCTGCACACGCCCATGCCACCCACCAAGCTGATACCCTTCTATCGGGCTGGCGACTGCACATGGGTGAGCTCTTATCTCCTCCGCAGGGACTAATTCTCTCACTGTCTCCACCTGCTCTGGCCAGCCGTTGGGCCTCTTGGGAGCAGTCTGACATCTGGCGTGATGGGGCGGGGGATGCCTTGGTCTGGGAAACAGCCCTTCCCTGGCAGGGGGTGAAGGAGATGGGCAGGTGGAGGGCTGGGTGAGGAGCAGGGATCCCGTGTCATGCCCTGATCCAGCTGCTGTCACCCGGTGGCCTCAGGCCAGTCCTGTCCCCCCTAGTCTCAGCCTCCTGACCAGAGGGGAGTCTGGCAGAAGCCAGTTGACGTGAGGCTATGGGCAGACAGCTGGTCCCGGGATGAAGATGGGGAGAGACGTGGGGAATGAAGATATCAGGAAGGTGGCCTTTGCCCGCCCCTCCCGCTGCCCTCCAGAGACCTTCCGGAAAGCCTCACCTGGCTCCAGTGGCGTTATGGATCTGGGTTTGCGTGAGCTGCTGAGTCCCCAGGAGGAGGAAGGAGGGCCCATCTATCTGGGTCATTTGCCCAAAATTCCTGGCCTGGAGCACACTTCAGGCAAGGGGAGAGGCCATTCTCTCATGAGCAGAGGCAGCAGAGGGATCAGGGTGGGTGACCCTAGCGAGGGAGAGGACAGAGGGAAAGGGCTACCCGTGCCCACGCTGGCCTCCTCCCTGGCGCCCAGACCCCTGCTCCCGCTGTGAAGCCCCTTCCTCCATCCCAACACCCGCCCGGCATGAGCATGCAGAAGCACGAGGCCGTCTGCTGATCAAGGCAGTGAGAATAAAATCACTTCTTTTATTTCCAAAAAATGGAGCGATGGGGGAACAACAAGATAAAAATTAAGATCAGTTCCCTGTGGATCCATTCTGCCTCTGGGGAGAGACAGCAGCTCCTCAGCCGGCGTGTTCTCAGCTGGAGGGCCCACGTTGCCATGGCAACCCGAAGGTCTGTCCACTAGATGCTGGTCCCTCCCAGCTGGCCAGAGCCGGGGGGGGGCTAGAAGCCCTCCCCCAAAGGCGCCCACTCTGAGTTCATTCCTGCCCCGCCCTCCCCTGAAGCTAAATAGTGATTAGTGGGTTAGATCTCGGAATGCGGCAACTCTGCACCCTGCCAGTGGCGGCGGGCTCCCCTCCCTCCCCTCTCACTTTCCACTCCCCTCAGCCCCAAATTCCTCCTTATCCCAGTTCCCACTTGGCCTTCATCAGGTCCCCCCTAATCCCCCCGCTCCTCAGCATCACCTCCTCTGAGACTCCCTCCCTCTCTGCCCCCATTGCCCTCCTGACAGTCAGGGCCACCGTGGCCTCAGTGAGTGAGCCCAGCTCAGCCCACCGCCAGGGCCTGAGGGAGGCTGCGAGGGGCAGGTGGTAAAAGGCAGATTGTCACAAGGCCCAGCCCCGCTGCCACCCCCCGTCACAAAGTATCCTGTAGCAAAAGGTTAAAAAACAGTAAAAGACACGAGAGAGCGGAAGACAGTGAGAAAGGACATCCGCTGGCAGCCCTGACATGGGGAGGGGCTGTGAGGAGCCCTCCAGCGCCCTCCTGCAGCCTGTAGGTCCCAAGATTGCTCGGGTCAAGTGACCAGGGACCGGCTGGCACTGCCTGGCAGGTAACAGAGCACTTCAGAGAAGGGTCCGATTGCTCCAGAATCCTGGGCCTTCCAACCAGAACCAACAGCAGAACGGGGGGGGGGGGGGGGGGAGGCGGGGGGGGGGGGGGACAGGGCTGAGCCTGCAGGCCAGCTGACCCCCCAACCTGGTCATTGCTTCTGCTGAGCCCACCTCCAAGACTGCTCGCTTGGACCCCAAGGTCACTGGCTCTGGCGTCGGGAAGACGGTGGAAGGTGGGGGGCATGGAACTGCAGAAGCCCTGGGTCAGTGGGCTCCAGCGGGGCGAGGAGGTCACTTCTCAGGGCCCCGAGTTCTGAGCTGGCTGCACTGCAGGCAAAGGAAGCCTGGAATCGGGGCTGTGGCCCTGGACATCTGAAGAGAAGGTGCCACCCGCGGGGAGGCCCAAGTACCGATCTAGCGGTGGGAAGGACACCCTCCCACGAAAGGGTGGACGGTGTGTGGCCGTCAAAGGGTAGAGCCAGGCCTGCAGGCTCAGGGAGCCATCTTGCCCGAGTAGGACAGGACCCAGCCCCACGGACCTCAAGAGCATCTGAGGGAGAAAAGGGGGCCGAGTGAGGCCTGGAGGCCGGGCTGCCAGGGAGGTCACAGGCCACTTCTGTGGACCTCTGGTCTGGCAGAGGGTGGAGGAGGCATGGAGTCTCCTCTCTCTCTGCTCCTGGGGGAAGGGGCTGGGAGGCGGCAGGGAGAAGCCAGGCAGACAGAGAGGGGGCTGGAGGGAGAAGTGAAGGGGAAAAGGAGAGAAAACAAGAGAAAGACCAAAACTGAGGTCTGTGAGCCCCAGCCTCACGGATACCCCTCAGAACAAACCCCCCCGCCCTGGGCCATCACGCCCGCCTGCTCCCCCTTCCCCCTGGGCACCCCGAGGGCTGCGGCTTCATTTGTGGAGGTAGGCGTCCAGCCACAGCTCCCCAGACTTCTTCAGGGACCTGGGAAGAGAGAGGGGTGGGGACAGTCAGGGACCAGGAGGGGAGGGCGGGCTGGGCAGGCCACGCTGGGGGCTTGGTGCTTCCTCTCAGCTCTCAACCAGGGGTGGCCACGGCTTCCAGGGCCTGCAGGGCTGCTAGCTCAGGGCTCCGCAAGGGACCCCCTATGGAGGACAAAGGGCAGGTCCTCATCCAGTCCAGAGAGAAGCCAGGCCATTCCTAGTAAGGGATGTGGCCTGGTGGGGGCACCTGTGTCAGCAGGGCTTGGCCCCTCTTGGCATGGCCACTGCGTGGTCTCCACCATGGGCGGTTCCAGCTATGTGCTTCTCAGTCGTCCCCGTGCCCCAGGGACCCCAGCAACCGCGGACTCCCCCCTCTTACTTGATGATGTCCAGCAGAGCCCTCAGCAGTGGCTTCTCCTGGTACTCGATACCATACTTGGTGCACAGAGACTTCACCAGGGGGGCGACCTTGTGGAAGTTGTGCCGGGGCATGGTGGGAAAGAGGCTGGGGAGAGCATGGGGGCAGTGTGAGGACACCCCACCTCCTCTCACACCCACACGAGGTGGGCTGGGCTCAGGGAGACCCTGTCCGCACCTCTCCCTCTGTGCCCACTGGGGCAGCTGGCACGTGGGGCGGGGCATGTCTGGGTGGGGGGTTGTTCTTGGACAGGGGTGTTTGTGCTCTGGGGAGCTGGAAAGAAATTGGATGGCCAGAGACAGAATATCATGTTTATCTAAAAAGGAAATGAAATAGAGGGGGGAGTGGTGAGAAGAGGAGAGAGATGGGAATGAGGGGAGGAGAGAGATGGGATGAGGGGAGGAGAGAGATGGGGGGGGTGAGGGGAGGGGAGAGAGACGGGGGCGAGGGGAGGGGAGAGAGACGGGGGTGAGGGGGGAGAGAGACAGGGTGAGGGGAGGGGAGAGAGACGGGGGTGAGGGGAGGGGAGAGAGATGGGGGTGGGGGGAAGAGAGACGGTGAGGGGAGGGGAGAGAGACGGGGTGAGGGGAGGGGAGAGAGACTGGGTGAGGGGGGGAGAGAGACGGGGTGAGGGGAGGAGAGAGACGGGGTGAGGGGAGGAGAGAGACGGGGTGAGGGGAGGGGAGAGACAGGGTGAGGGGAGGGGAGAGATGGGGTGAGGGGAGAGATGGGGTGAGGGGAGGGGAGGGGAGAGAGACAGGGTGAGGGGAGGAGAGAGACAGGGTGAGGGGAGGGGAGAGATGGGGTGAGGGGAAAAGGGACAGTGACGGGGTGAGGTGAGGATGAGGGGCATCAGGGGAATGGGGGTCTGGAGGGCAGTCCCTCAGCTCTCTCTGTTCCAGGCAAGCTCTCTGACCTGGCTGGGCCTCAGTTTCCCTGTCAGTGAAGGACTCAGTCACCCTGCCCTCAGGCTCACTGTGCCAACTCTCTATAACTACAAAGCTCAGGCCACACGTGAGGGGTGGCTGTCACTATGACCGTGTGGCACAGGGCTGGGGCACTGACACACCTTGGGGAGACAGCACTGGGAGCCCCTCTGCTGCTCCAGGGCTGGGGGTGGGGGGATCTCACCAGGGAGGAGAGAGAGAGGTGGCCCCCACATGGTGCCCTCTGCCCAGATGGAGCCGGTGGCCACTTCTCCCGGCAGGATGTGGCCCGCCTGTGCCCAGCCCCGCCCGCGCCTGCACTCACTGGTGCTCGATCTGGAAGTTGAGGTGCCCACTGAACCAGTCATTGAAGAAGGACTGCTCCACGTTGCAGGTGGCTGACAGCTGTGGAGGGGAAGGCGGATGAGGGGCCAGGAGTAAAAGCAGGAAGGACCTCCTTCCCATGAGGCCCAGCCTTCCCCGGGGTCTCCGGGCCGCCCCTCCATGTCATACGGTCCTGCCCGGAGTCCTCCGCCCACCCAGATTCCCTGCTCATCCCTCCCACAGATTCCTGCCAGCCTTTCTTGCTCAGCCCTGTGCTGACCAGCAGAAGGACACAAGCAGCCCCAGGGAAGCCTAGCCCAGCACTGGGTCCACTGGACAGCCACGTTTCTGGGGGCCGAGGACATGGACCTCGGTCCAGGCTCCACAGGGCTCTGGTGAGCATCTCTGCCACCCTCACCTGGCTGCTGAACCAGTCTCGGTACGGCTCGCGGTCAATCTCCATGGCGATGTGATTCATCTGCGTGACCCACACAAACCAGTGGCTTTCCAGGAACCTGAGGGGAGCACAGCTCAGCGCTGGGGCCCGTGCAGGCTTGTTCACCATGGGGCCCGGGCCATGTGGGGACAGATCCTCTCTCCCAACCCCAAGGGGCCCAGGCAGGTGCAGGGGGGCAATGCAGCCCCTGCTGAGGTGCCAGGACGTGAGGCCCAGGGCAGGAAGTGGGGACCTCTGAGCCTCTCCCCATGGGGCCCTCATGCCCAAGCCCCCATCAAGGCCAGCACTCAGCCCAGGGATTAAGCAGCAAAGCTCGTGCACCTGACGAAGTTGAGGAAAAGGATGGCTCCCAGGATGCCATAGAAAGGGACGTAGGTGATGAAGAATCGGGCATAGTAGCTGATGGCCCAGACCAGGTCCTGCAGAGAGAAGCACGATTAGACATGGGACGGCCCCACCCTCCTTGGCACTGCGCCCCGACCACAGGTGTGTACACAGCACCTCACACTCCCCGCCAGGCAATGGTGTCCAAGAAACCCCGACAGGCCTCCAGGAAGTTGGGCACCAGGCCCATTAGGCACGCGACACCCGTACGCACAGGGTGTGTGCGGCTGCCTTTGTTTCTAGGGAAAGGCTGGGCGTTTTAGCAGCAGGAAGGGGGCTGTGTGCTCTGCCCCTAGGGAAAGAAACAGGGATGGGGACCAGGAAACCTCAGGCGAGGGCAGCCAGGCCTTTCGTGGTCCTGGGAGTTCTGAAGGTGCATACACAATCCGCACATACCCCCAACACCGGGCAGCTCACCAACTGCCCTTCAGCCTTGTCCGCGCCCGTCAGCACCTGGGCTGCTCTCCAGCACGACCTCACAGGAGAGCAAAGGCTAGGGACACCATCTGTCCCCTACCTCTGGGCCCTCCCAGCGACTTTTGACACTGCTGGCCCTCTTCTCGTGCCCGATTCTCCTCCCGTCCCCTCTCCACTCCGCTCTCCCTCCCTGCCCCGCATGGGGTGGGGTAACGGGGTCCTGAGCTGACCCGTCTTCCCTCACTTCCTGGGCAAGTCCTTCCCCAGGTTGCCCCCGCTGCGCCACCCTCCATGGCAGCCTGGCCGGCAGGCTGTCTGCCTCCTCTCTGCCACCAGAGTCCATGTGCCTCCACTGGACCACAGCAGTAGCCTCCCATCAGTCTCCAGCTTTCCCTCATGCACCTGTGGCAACCAGAGTGACCTTCGTAGCACCAAGCAGCCCCCATCTCTCCCCTGCTGAGCCCTCCCATCCCACCCAGAGCAGCCAACAGAGCTCTGCAGCATCGGGAACCCCTCTCTCCTCAGTCACCCTGACCCAGCTTGTTCCCACCTGAGGGCCTTTGCACTGACTGTTTCCTCTGCTGGGAGTGCTCATGCAGTGGCTGGATCCCCCATCATTTCTCCCCAGACCCTCAGCAGGGTAGTGATCAGAGCGCAGGCTCCAGGCCAGGCTGCTGCATTAACTCCAGCCCTACTGGAATTCACCCACTAGCCATAGGTCATTTGCTTAGCTGTTCCTCGGTTCCCCATCTGCAGGATGGGGAGAGAACCCCCTACCAAGGTTCTACATGGGTTGAGTGTGTGTTGCAACAATAACTGTAGCCGGCAAGTCTGAGGCCTAAATGATTCCCATCGGTCCCTGCACCACTTTGCCACCATAGAGATCTTCCTGACATGCCAATGCGATCATTCCCCTGCCATCCTCAAAGTCATCACTGGCCTCCTTCCCCAGTGGGGATAAAGGATAAAATCCAGGGGGCTGACCTGGTGGTGTAGCAGCTAAGTTCACGTGCTCCGCTTTGGCGGCCCAGGGTTCACAGGTTCGGATCCCGGGTGCGGACCTACGCACCACTTATCAAGCCATGCTGAGGCAGCGTCCCATATACGAAGTAGAGGAGGATGGGTGCGGATGTTAGCCCAGGGCCAATCTTCCTCAGCAAAAAGAGGATGATTGGCAACAGATGTTAGCTCAGGGCTAATCTTCCTCACACACACAAAAAAGTCCAGCCCCTGGGGTAGGCTGCACAGGCCTTTCACATGCCTGCCCACCGACCCGGCCTTATCTACAGCCAGTCACCAGACCCATACGCGTCCAGCCAGGCCACGCTGCCTCCTTGCAGTGTCTGTGTCTAGGCTGGATCCACCCGGAGGCTCCTTCTGCCCTTATCTGCTCGGCAAACTCATCCTTCAATCCAGCTCTGTTCAGTTAAGCTCTACAGTCAGCAAATGCCTTCTCTATATCAAGGGCTGATTTAGGTGCTGGCAGCAAAAGGAGGTCCTTCAGAAGACAGGATTATCAAGAGATTCCTTCGATATCATATGGAAGGGGACAGATAGGGACAGGCGCGATGGGAACGACCCTGGAGTTTAGGAAAGGCCTCCATCAGGAGGTGATGCCTGGGCTGGGCTGCACCAAGCCAAGAACAGTAGGAAGGACCTTTGCAGAAGAGGCAAGGCTATGGAGAAAAGCCCAGCCAGGAGAGACCGCAGAGTGTGTGTGCCGGGGGAGGCGAGCAGGAAGGGGCTACATCTACACACAGATTCTATGTTCCATATACTCTAGTCCAAGAGCTCGAGGTGGGGGTGGGGGGCTGAAGCCAGGTCACATCTGCCTGGGGAGACTGACCTCTATCTCTCGGGAATGGAGACCCACTGAGAGCTTTAAACGACAGAGGAACACGGTCACATTTGGATCTTAAAATAGATCCCTGTCAACCGGGGATGGAGAGATGACATTATTTCAGTAGCTCAGACAGGACATGATGGAGGCCCGAACCAGGACCCACGGCACTGATGAGGGAACATTCCAGAACTATTGAGGAGGCAGAGGCAGTTGCATTTGGGGACTGCTTGGTCACAAGGAATCTAGGTTGGTCCCTGGTATTGGCGCCATCCGCTGAGTAGGAAGAAGGAGGGGAGCATCGGGGGAGGGGAGAGTCTGAAGGGCCAGCAGTGGCCCAAGGGCAAGACGTTGGGACCAACAAGGTGGTCTTTAAGGGGGTGGAAGAAGCAAATCTTACAAATTCTCCTCCTAATTTTCATCACATTCATTTATTTATTTATTTATTTATTTTTGTGAGGATGATCGGCCCTGAGCTAACATCTGCCAATCCTCCTCTTTTTGCTGAGGAAGACTGGCCCTGGGCTAACATCCGTGCCCATCTTCCTCCACTTTATATGGGACGCCGCCACAGCATGGCTTGACAAGCAGTGCCTCGGTGCACCCGCGGGATCCGAACCAGCGAACCCCGGGCCGCGGCAGTGGAGCGCGCACACTTAACCGCTTGCACCACCGGGCCGGCCCCTCATCACATTCATTTTAATTTCTTTTGTGTGTAGGTAGGGCAGTAATAAGTACCTATATATTAACGGGGGTGTATGCTTGCTTATTTGTTTTTGTGCAAAGTGATCCATGACCACAGGACCACTGGTTTCAGGGGTAGGGAGTGAAGGAGGTGCAGGGAAACAGTCAGAGAGGTGGAGGACTGCCAGCAGAGGCGGCCCCTGGAAGCCGACAGGGAGAATTTCACGAGGGAGTGGCGAGTGGTGTCACATACAGCAGACCTCCTGGAAGGGGAGGCCTGGGAAGCATCGCCAGGATGCAGCCCCTGGCAATGCTGCCTGATGAGTAAAAACCTCTCTCCTTGAAGCTCTTGGAGCACATCAACCCCTCTCCTCCAGGCCAGGGTTTCTCAACCTCCACGTGATTGGCATTTGGGGCTGGATTATTCTTCATTGCGGGGGCTGTCCTGTGCATGGTGCGATCCCCCCGGCTAGATGCCCACTAGACGCCAGTAGCACTCCATCCCCACGCCCCGAGTTGTGACCATCAAAAATGTCTCCCGATATTGCCAAACGGCCCAACAGAACCGCCCCTGTTGAGGACCGCTGCCCCAGGTCACACCTGCACTTTGCACTCAAGCTCGCTGTCACTGTGAATCAGAAAAGCACATCGCAGGGCATGCCTCCGCCCCACGCGGTCACGGTCCCCTGATCGGGGCGCTGGGTCTCATCCGCCTTGAAGCCCCAGTGCCAAGCTTGGGAGCAGTCAGGAGGCCCAGCCCTCCCGCCCAGGCTGAACCCTACTCCCTGGCAGGGGCGAGGGCAGGGCGGCCGGCTCCCCACTGCCAGGCCTGAGTGCCCTATTAAATTTCCCGGGCTCTGCCGCCTGATCCCGGTCAGGTACACAGTCCAATTTCCTTTCCTCCTGTCCCTATTTAATGCTTTGTCCCTTAGAGAATGAACACAGTAAAAAAAAAAATGATTAAATATTCATGCCAGGAGTCATCCGCCCTAAAAGCTGATTAAAACACACGCAGCAGCATCATGACCCAGCACAGCATGGCTCTCCTTCCTTTTCAGCTGTCACTGCTCCCAGCGCCCAGGTGAGCCCCGGTGGAACCAGCAGTCACCCCAGGGCACAAGATCTGGTTCAAATTTCCACCACTTAACTGATCCGGAAACTCCATCCCTCCAGCCCGTACCTGCCTCGTCGGTCAAACAAGGTTAAATGACGCGATGCAGGTGGCAGTGCTTAACTGTTCCTGGAACACAGTAAGTACTGACGAAATGCTCGCTTGGGGGAAAATAGTATGTCCCAGAAGTGAGTAGTGCAGGTTCTAGCAGCACAGGGCTGGCCAACTTCCAGACTCCCAGAGTCACAACTGCTCCCCAACCACCCCCACCGGCTCCCAAGTCAAAGTCCCCGCCCTCTTAGCAGAATCAACAGGCACGGCCCCTTTGCCCACAATTTCAATGAAAGAATGTCAGACAAAGTACTTGGAAGCCCTTAAAACGCTATACAAATACGAGGTATTGTTACTGGAGAGATGGGTGGCTGGGGTGTGGGAGGGGAAGTGCAGGACATAGCGTCAGGAGGCCTGGGTTCTAGTGCCTGACCGCCCCTTGGAGTCACCTTGGCAAGTCCCAAACTTTCAGTCTCCATATCTCCATTTATGAACCTGAGTTTAAAAAAAAAGACCAGCAATACCTACTAAGTGACTATCCACTTGGTCCCGAGGGCAGGGGTCCTGTCCTGGTGAACCCCACTCTGCCTAAAGCAGGCTCTGCCTATAGGGACTGCTGCCTCCAGGTCATTCCATCGTGGGCATATTATCCTCTTACACAGATTCACGCCTGCACGTCTACATAAAGCCATGGACCAATGCGTGCACCATGCTGTACGGCCCCTCTCTCCGGGGTCCCCTTCTCCCTCTCTGGAGGCAGAATCTGGAGATTCCGCCAAGCCTGCTGTTATGGGTGGATTGTGTCCCCTAAAATGCAGATGTTGAAGTCCTAATCCCCAGGACCTCACAACGTGATCTCATTTGGATTTAGGGTCATAGCAGATATGATTAGTTAACACAAAGTCATCAGGATGGGCCCAAATCCATTAGGGCTGGTGTCCGTATAAAAAGGGGACATTTGGACAGATACAGACACACACGGAGGAAAGATGATGTAGAGACACACAGAAGAGATGGTGGCCATCCACAAGGAGAGAGGCCCAGACCAGATCCTTCCTCACAGCCCTCAGAAGGACCCACTCCGCCAACACCTTCATCTTGGACTTCTAGCCTCCGGAACTGTGAGACAATACAATTCTGGTGTTTCACACAACTGACACTCAGTTTGTGGTACTTTATTATGCAGCCTTAGCAAACTAATACACCTGTTGTCTCAGCCAATGCCTGGCTGATTCCATTTACCAACCGGAGTGCAGTGTGACCTGGTTCACAGGGCCTTAGGGGACGCATGGGGACATGGGAGGGCAATGGCTGGAGTGGAGTCTTGGATGGGTGGGCCGAATTTGGCTCTCATCACGTTGCCTTCAGGAATTTTCTGAGGGGGCTCTGCAAAGGCAGTGGCTCTCCCAATGGACCCCACCATGAGTGGGGGGGATCTTTAGGAGTAGGGTGCTACAGCCTTGCTGGCTCCTGGCAGCCTCAGAGCACATCTCCCTTCCTGAGAGTGACAAGGCAGCCAGGCCAGGAGGAGATGCCTGGGGCCCCACAGACCCCACAGAGATGCACGGGGGCACAGTGCAGGTCCCCAGGGTCCACTCATCCCAGTCACCCTCCTCCCCCACTCCGGGCCCCCTTGACTCACCACCCAGTCTTTGCGAACGATCATGGTCTTGATGATCTGGTACTGGAAGTACGTAGGGATGAGCAGCGGAGGCCCAACTACAGGGAGAGAGCAGAGGCGCTTTGAGACGCCCTGTCTCGCCCAGCCCGGCCCGGACGACAGGGAGGAGCCGGGGGCAGAACACTGAATGTGGTGCCCAGCTCTGCAGCCCATGGGCAGAGGCAGCCGGGGGCCCTGGTGCCCGAGGATGGGGCTGGGAGCAAACAGCACGCCCACCCGGCACCCCGTACCCCGCCCAGGGATCTCTGAGGGTGGGACCCTGGGCCACTGTGTGGGACTCTCTGGGCCTCTGTGTCCCATCTGGATCAGGGGCCAGGAGGGGTTTGCTCAGGCTGGCTGCTGTGGCCCCTCCTTCTCTAACAGGTTTAGTGTCACTTTCTGGGTCTGAAAAGGTGTCAGGTGGGAGGGGGATGGACGGCCACTCTGTGGGGAGAAGGGCCCGGGGTGAGGTTGCGGGCGCCCCAGCACTCACTCAGGAAGAAGTATTCATGCTGGTGGTTGTAGGGCAGGTACTTTAGCTTCTTCTTGCCGTACTGCGGAGAGAGCAGAGACCATGAGCACTCCGCCCTCGGACCCCACCCCACCCCCGTGCCCACACCCTGCTCAGGGGGGCCTCTGCCCCTCTCCTGTCAATCCGCACCCTGGGCCCCTCAAGGCTGGGCCCCTCCAGCCCTCTGGGCTCCTGGCTGCTCTGGCTAACAGCGGCCAACATCTCCTCAGCCCTAGCTGAGTGTGCCGACCCCGAGCTGCATCCCGTGCAGGCCTCAACACAGGCACTTCCCCGAGAGCCCACAGGCCGGCGCTTCTGAAGCTGTTAAGTTCAAGGTCAAGTCATTGTCCAAGGCCACACTCAAAGTGGGCCCAGCTGGGATCTGAACCCAAGAAAGCTGACTCAGAGCCCGAGTGACAGGCACTAAATAAAAGTTTGCTGAGTGAATGAACAACTGAACAACCTACACGGGGGCACAGGCACCCAGAGGGAGCTCCTTGGTCAGTCCCCCCACCCCACTTGGAGTGAGAAAATCTCCCAGGTCACCCTGCAGAGCTCCCCGGAGAGCTCTCTCCTGCAGCAGCCAGGAGAACCCAGGTAAGGGCCTGAGGAATTGCTAACAGTCACCAGGCTGGGAGCATCACCTCCCTGGAGCCTCCTGCAATTTTCGAAAGCTAATTACTCCTCCCAGGCGGATGCTTTCCACTTGAGGACACCGGCAGGTGAGAGGAGGCCACCACATGGACTCCTCGGGCCACCCTGGGTCACCTAATCCCACCTAGGGCACCAGTTCCCTCTCCATCAGAGCCTGCATCCCTGGGCAGCCTGGTGCCCAGGCATCCTCTGTACAAAGCTGCTCAAGTCACTCAGAGCATGAGCTGGTGTGGAGCCACTGCCCCGCAGGACCAGCCTACTCTGGTCCTGCAGCCCTTTAATTCCAGGGTCCAGCCCCCTGGAGACCAGCCTACTCTGTTCCTCTGGGACTGAGACCAAAAGATGCTGCTCGCAGGGTGGTATCTGCTCCTCTTGCTTGCGATGCTGGGAGTGTGTGCGGAGCCCAGGTCAGGACTCTGCTTCTCACCAGCACCGAGACCCTGCACAGGTCACTTAGCCCCTTTTGCTTCATTTGGCATCCAAGCCGCTGGTTGTTAAGAGGAGCCAATGAGAACATGGGTATAAGTGCCAGGCGCTGACCCCTGGGACAGTATCCCTCGTCCACCCTTCCCCGGGTCAGAAGGCCGGGGCCATCCTCCTCCAACGGTGTCCGTTCCTACTTATCACAGTCAGGAGATCAAAGCAAGTTAGAGATGGGGAAACCCTGGATGACGTGTAGGTCGGAGCCCCTGTTCTCCTGGTGAGAACACAGAGAGGGAAGTGATTGTTGAAATCATAGGGACGGCCCATGGACTCCATGAGGACGGGCCCTGGGTGGGAGCAAAGCCCAGCCTGTCCTCAGGACATGCATCTTGACGTCAGCGGCCACAGTCATGGCACACCTGGCCAAAGCACCACCAAAATCGATCCCTTTGTTCCGTGTGGCCTCCTGCGCCTTGGCAGGGGTCTCAATGGTCCCCAGAACGTGCGTCCATTTGCAGGAAGGCTGTCATTAAGGCCAGGATCGAGGCTGGCCTTGGAGAGATCCTAGCCAGGGAGGCCTCAGAGGCAGTCTTGGATGATTTCCCAGGGAGGGGAGGGGCGGGGGGCACCCCCTGAGTGGCCAGTCTTGGGGGAAGTACAGCTTCCCAGGGTCCCAGAGAGCATGTGGCCACAGAACAGGCCCCTGGATCCTGCTCTAAGCTCCTCCCAGAAGCCAGGAAACAGGCCCACAGGCACAGCATTTGTCACAGGCTGCCCCAGCCCTGGACAGGAGCCCTCCCCACATCTCTGCCCCACGGTCATCCCAGGGGACCGCCCCAGGCCCAGAGGACCCTCTCAGGTTAGTCAGGCTCTACTTGGGAGTGAGCAGCCCAGGCAGGTCAGCAGAGACCAGAGGATCCCCATGGAAGGACTTAGAGGTGGCCGATCTGCTGGGGGCACCTGGAGAGTTTGTTTGAAGCTGCATTTGCACAGCAAGCACATTTTTCATTGATTTATGGTGACCTTTAGGGGGGTGACAGAGATTACAGGGGCTGATCCTCCCCCAGCTGCTGGCTCCCATGTGCGCCCCTTCCATGCCCCACACTGTCGGGCAGGAGTCAATGAACCCCTCCCCCGGGCAGCGGAGGCCTTCCCATCAGCCTCTGCGGGTTCCCAGGCTTCGGGAGGCAGGGACTTGGGATTCGGAAACAATTTATTTGAGCAAATTTCTCCCCCCACCCGAGCTTTGGGCTCCTTATTTGCAAAGTGGAGGTACGATGGGTACTTCATAGGGTTGTTGAGGGACATGAAGTGGCTATAAAAGCCCTTTGGGGTTGTGAACAAAAGGTTAGCCAGGTCACGCGTGCACCTGTGTGTGGTGACACACTGAGACGTCACTGCACGTCTGTGCCCATCTTGGTGACCTCAGTCGGGGCAACGGCAAGGTCATCTGTCAGCGTACGACTGACCCACAGCTCTCGCTTCCCTCTGGCTCGGGGGTACCAGGCCCGGCATGTGGCTGACTTGCCAGCTCTTGTCTTTCACACACTTGGTTCTTCGCCAACACCTAGCCACACAAGTCATGGGCGCAGGGAAGGGATGGGGAGAGGTATTTTAGAATGCACCAAGCTAGGAGAAGGAGCTCCTGGCTTCTTAACTCATCAGAAAACTGCAGTCATCCTGCAAACACATTTCCCCAAGTGCCCACCAGGTGGTGACCCTGGGCAGGGTCCCACAGGACGCGGAAGCCCCACTTTGGAGCCGGACAGCCTGGGTTTGGAAGGTGTCAATGCCTTTTCTAGCTGTCACCTTGAGCATAGCTCTCTCAGCCTTAGTGGTTCCATCTATAAGATGGGTTTGATGATTGCTCCTGACTCACAGTTAAGCAAGGATGAAGTGATGTCCTGCACGCAGTGTTGGGCCCACAGACTCATTCAAAGAGTCTGCCTTCCTCCCCACTGGGGGCCACAGGGCCTGGAGGACCCTCCTCCAAGAGAGTCCTCATCGCACACCGGGAGAAAACTGGGCGGCGGGGCCGTCATATGGGAGACTCAAGGAAGACAGAGGGTGCTCTCACTCAGGCGATAGTACGGGTGGCTTGTGTGTCGAGACCCCCAGAAGGAGATGGTGGCACACGCAGGGCTCACTCTGACGTGTTCCCAAGCCCAGGCTGATAGGGGACGCAGGCCAAGGGCAGAGGGAGGGGGAGCGCTGCCAGCCCTGGTGGCCTGGGTTTCTGGAGGCCCACGACCCTTGGCCCCGGCCAGGCTGACCCTCCTGTGCTCAGCTTCTCCACGGACCACAAGGCGAGGCTTGGATTATGGGCTGAGGGGGTGCCAGGGGCATATGCAGGGAACTTTTGAGCTTTGGAACAAAATGTCTAAGGAATGACAAGGGCCTTCCTTGTCCGTTCGGGGGTGGGGGAGGGGAGTTGTCACAAAGCCCAGTCCTTGCCTCTGGGAATGAGCAAACTCAGAGAGAGAAAGGAGCAACATGGCCACACTAGGCATGCGCAGAATAGAAGAGCCCAGACCACGGACCCTGAGAGGAGGGCCATGGTGGCTCCAAGGGAGGACTAGTCACTTTGGCCTGTTCACGAAGGTCTGCCTGGAGCAGGAAGCCTGGAGGGTCAGCTGAGGTCAGGCAGAGCATCCCAGATGGGCAGAAAAGTGGAACCTGAGACAGGGAGGCGGAAACACTCCTGGCTTCTGCGAGCCCCCTGGCAGTGCTACAGGGATAATGGCCTCCCGTTCCCTCCACCATATGGGGAAAAAAAGAAAGAAATGAGCGAAACAAGACCGGCACTGACATCACCACTATTTAATTCTGTTCTGGAAGTTCCAGTAATGTCATAAAACCCAAACCAGAAATAAGAGTGTGACGCTATGAAAAAGGGAGTCTAAATATGCGTTATTTTCGGGCCAGCCCGTGGCGTAGCGGTTAAGTGCGCACGCTCCACTGCTGGTGGCCCAGGTTCGGATCCTTGGCACGCACCGATGCACCGTGTGTGAGGTCATGCTGTGGCGGTGTCCCACATAAAGTGGAGGAAGATGGGCACGGATGTTAGCCCAGGGCCGGTCTTTCTCAGCAAAAAGAGGAGGATTGGCATGGATGTTAGCTCAGGGCTGATCTTCCTCACAAAAAAAAAAAAAAATCGTTATTTTCAAGGATATGATTATGCCCCCAGGAAACCTGAAAGAACCAACAGAAAAACAACTAGAATCATGAAGAGACATAATGGACACTAGTTGGACATAACTAGCCAAACAGCAACAGCTTTCCTGAATACCGGAGAAACCCCAATCCTAATGACAAAAATAGAAAATAGCTACGAAAAAATTGAAAAAGAAACATTCACAAGACATATAAAGGAAAGAGTAAAGCCGTTCCAAGAGAGACAAAAGGAGACGAGTGAATGGAGACAGACATCTGATTCCTGGAGGGAAAGGCTGACCACAACAACGTAAATTCTTTCTAGAAGAGGAAAGCCTGCTACAAGCTTACAGTGAGTTAGTACGTGCCAAGGATGGATCGCTGTGATGCCCAAGTCACCCAGACAGCGTCCCGTGGGAGGACAGACAGCCCAGACCAGGCGCTTGCTCTGCCACACAGAAGTGGTGTTGTGGCCCATTGGGGGAAAACTGTCTGACTCCAGAGGAATCTGAAAGTGGAACACCATCTTACCCAAGTCCCATTTGGCAAAAGTTAAAACAACCAAAAGTGAAACCACAAAACCCTGAAAATAATACGTATGAAGAACTTTCTGAGTATAAAAGAAATGAGGGGAAAAAATGAATACATCTTGCTACATAAAACAAACAAAATCCTCCCAGAAGTCATAAATAAGACCAAAACGAAGAAAACTAACTGGGAAAGGGGCTTCACTGTGAGACCCTCTGCAGCCGTCTGGCTGGGCTGGTTGGTTCATCTGTGCCTGGAGATAGGAGCCCTGGCCTCTTGGCTCTGGAGGCCAAAGACTGACTCAAGATCCCTAGGCCTGGCTGCCCAGGGCCGGTGGGTGGGCCTGGTATGGTGTGTGGGCCTGGCACGGGGAAAGCGCCATCACACTCATTGTCACCAGAGTCCCTTCCAGGTCAGCATGGTCCTGTGGACACAAGGGCGCAGCTCAACGAGGAACCCAGAAACAATCGGCCTTTTCTTTCCCCCATGAGTGTGTGAGAGAGGAAGATTTCCACGAACACTGTGGCCCTGGCCATGGTCTTTCAAATGCCATTAGTAACTGGATAACCAGATGCCCTAAACCTCACCGCCCCACCCCCCCGCCCAAAAGCTGGGATCCGAGAAGTGTCTAGGGAGAGGAGATGTTGGAAGAGGCTTCACTGGCCACCACACAGAGAGGAAAGATGCCTTCTTGCCAGCATAGCTGGTGAGACTAGATTTTGCTGTCAAGGACACAGACAACATCTGTCAGGACAGCCAACAGCTCGACATGAAGCCTCACAGAGAAAGAGAAGCCTTTGTCTTCGCTTATCAGAAGGCCCCATGTTAATCAGTTCTGCTATCTGGACACCTCGAATCAAAGCTAGCAAACTGTTTCCTAGAAGAAAAACACCAGCATGTACTTTGGCAGAGAACAAAACCCCTGCCTGGCCAGACAGGTTCCATGCTTCCAAAGTACTGAATTTTGGCTAATTTCCCCTGAATGGTCAATGTTACAGAAAACCCATGTTTCTGCTCAGATATTCTCTCGGGTGGAAATGAAACGGGACAGACGGGGTACAAACCAGAAGTGGAGGAACAGGCTTTCTCCTCTCCTTGTTCCAGGGCTTGGAGGCCAACGCTGCTGGGAATAGAACTAAATTTAAGTCTCTGCTCTTGCTGAGTGGAAACGTGCCTCACTCAGCAAATGCTCATTGAGCCCTACACTGTGATGCTGAAGATCTGCATAAAAACAACAAGGATCTCCTAAACTTTGGTTTACATCAGCCATGTATTTCCAAAAAGCAAACCAAATGAAGATTTCTTTTTTTTGGTAAATGGAACCCTAACATAAAAGCTCTACTTTTTTTTTTTTTTTTTTGCTGGAGAAGATTTGCCCTAAGCTAACATGTGTTGCCAATCTTCCTCTTTCTTTTCTTTTTTTATGTGAGCTGCCACCACAGCATGGCCACTGATAGATGAATAGTGTGGCTCTGTGCCCAGAAACCAAACCCAGGGCACCAAAGCAGAGCACGCTGAACTTTAACCATTAGGCCATCGGGGCTGGCCCATAGAGGCTCTACATTTTTAAAAAATGTGTTAAATGAGGTCATTATTTAAATTCTTGAAAGCACTGGGGGTGCTTTTACTAAAAGGAAATTAAGAATTGGAAAACACCAAACTTTCCTGTCTTACACAACAGCGTGGGTTACGTTATAGTGGAGAAATACAACAGAGCACTGGACAGCCCCAGGTGGAGGCAACATACCGTAACTCTGGGAAAGAGGTCCATGTTTGGTGAACTGGCAAGGTGCAGAATAGAATATGTCTTAATAGAATAAGTTTTTTTTGTTTTTAAAGAATTTATCTTTGCCTTTGCTTGTTTGTTCTTTCTTTTGAGGAAGAGTGGCCCTGCGTTAACATCTGTTGCCAATCTTCCTTTTTTTTTTTTTCCTCCCCAAAGCCCCAGTACATAGTTGTATATCATAGTTGTACAGTTGTAGCTCTTCTATGTGGGACGCCGCCTCAGCATGGCTTGATGAGCGGTGAGTAGGTCCGCGCCCAGGATCTGAACTGGCAAACCCTGGGGAGTGGAACGTGTGAACTGAACTGCTACGCCACCAGGACGGCCCCAAGTTTTTGTTTTTAAAAAACAGATATATGCACGTTTATATGCACACACACACACACAAAATATTTGGAAAGATATATAGCGTGTTGTCAACAGTGGTCACCCTCAGGGGCATGACATTTGGGCAAAGGAGGGATGGTGGAAATAATAGGAGATTCATTTTCAAATTTTGTATATTTCTGTGCTATTTAAATGCTTATGACAGGGCCGGCCCCGTGGCTTGGCGGTTGGGTGCGCGCGCTCTGCTGTTGGCGGCCCGGGTTTGGATCCCGGGTGCGCGCCGACGCGCCGCTTCTCCGGCCATGCTGGGGCCGCGTCCCACGTGCAGCGGCTAGAGGGATGTGCAGCTGTGACATGCAACTATCTGCTGGGGCTTTGGGGGGAAAAAATAAATAAAATTAAAAAAAAAAATGCTTATGACAGGCATGTTCTCTATTTATAATAAAAAAATGTACTAATATTAAAATAAGGCAGTATGGTAGGGCAGAAGGAAATGGCCTCGCCGTCAGATCTGGGGCCTCGTCTGGCCCCTAAACTCGGTGACCCTGAACACATCCCCTCCTCCCACTTTGTCATCTTTTGGTGAAGCGGGTCGGACCAGGTGCCGAGGTCCCTCCCAACTTCGAGGACCGTGACTCTCCAAATAAAGTTTCCTTGAGCTGGCCTTTGGGAACCAAGCTTGAGCCCTGGAATTGTACTTTCCTGCTGAACTGACACCAGATTTCCCTCTGCCCTGGGAAGACACAAGCCAGGAAATGCTCTTTCCCGGCAGGTGGAAGGGAGGGAGGGGGGCATCTAACACTCTGATGAGGAGCTGCATCCATTAGTTACACATGAGACCATTCCATATAAATTCCAGCTTGAATAATTCAGGGCGTCCTGGAAAGGTTTCCACGTAAACATGAGACACAGATGCATCTGGCTGAATATCCACTCTACCCTACAGGATTCCTTCGCTGCTCCCCGCTCAGGCCAACACTTCCTATGTCAACACCATCCCCTTCGTTGTACCTCAATGGGCTGCCATTCGCCCAGGACAAACACATGCAGCATGTTCACATCTGGATCCTTGTAGAAGATGTTGGGCTTGGCGTGATGCTGGAAGTGGCGATGGTTCCACCAGTTGGCCGAGGCACCCTGTGAGGGAGAAATGCGGGTGAGCAGTGCAGACTGCCAGGGGACCTGAGCTCATCTGACAGACCCTACTCAGGACCAGTTCCTAGTACCTCCAACGTTCAGAGCCAACTTTTTATTACTCACAGGGCCTCGGGCCCTGGAAGTCAGAACGTGGCCCTGCCAGTACTCAGTCCACAGTGCTAGACAGCCCCTGGGGCCAGGACTTCTGAATGAAGCCAAGTCACTCCATCCCTCCAGGCCTGTTTCCCCATAAGATGGCGATGACGGGCAAGAAGTGCTGGGGACGGACCAGCGGCAAGCACTTCAGCGGGTGTGGAGTTGGTCTCTGCACTCCACCAACGCCAGGTGTGAGCCTCCACGCCCCTTATCCTCTACACATCTCCTGTGTGACCGTGTTGTGCAAGGAGTTGGGGTTCCAGGGACAGTAAGAAGTGGCCCTTACCATGTGACCCAGCCTTCCACTCCTAGGTGCATACCCAAGAGAAATGGAAACACAGCCACACAAAAACTTGTACACAGATGTTCCCAGCTGCATTATTCAAAATATCCAAAAAGTGGAAACAACTCAAATGTCCATCAGCTGATGAATGGATAAATAAAATGGGATAGATCCACACAACAGAATACTGTTTGGCCATGCCATTAAAAGGAATGAAGTCCTGACACATGCTACAACATGGATGAACCTTGAAAACATTATGCTACGTGGAAGAAGCCAGTCACAAAGGACCACATATTGTACGATTCCATTTATAAGAAATGCTCAGAGGGCCGGCCCCGTGGCTTAGCGGTTAAGTGCTCACGCTCCGCTGCTGGCGGCCCGGAGTTCGGATCCCGGGTGCGCACCGACGCACCGCTTCTCAGGCCATGCTGAGGCCGCATCCCACGTACAGCAACTAGAAGGATGTGCAGCTATGACACACAACTATCTACTGGGGCTTTTGGGGAAAAATAAATAAATAAATAAAAATTAAAAAAAAAAAAGAAATGCTCAGAATAGAGACATCTATAGAGATAGAGAGATTAATGATTGCCTAGAACTAGGGTTGGGGGTGGATGGGAGGGATGCAGGGGTTGGGAGGTGATGGCTGAAGTGTGGAATTTCTTTTTGGGGATGATGAAGATGTCCCAAAATTGTGACAACGGTGCATAAATCTGTGAATATACTACAAGTCATTGGTTTGTACACTTTCAATGGGTGACTTGTATAGCATGTGAATCATATCTCAATCAAGGTTTGTCAAAAAAAACAAAAAAGAGGACCACAAGTGGTCCCTGCTCTCGGAAGGCCCATGGAGTGGTTGGCAAGAGACAACCCGACAGCCAGACACATTGAGAACAGAGTCACATCACGCCCAAAAAGCTCTAGGGAGAGCTTAATAAACAATCGCCAACATAAACAGGTGAGAGCTTCCTGGTTCTAACATGTAAATATAAAATTACTATTCTAGGAGACAAGAAGTATTACATGAGTATTTATTTCAAGGCCACGAATTTCTGTCTCACCAGCTCAAGCTCCTGACACATTTCGAGGGCCTGTTCCTCCACAAAGTTGCCCAGTGATGCACAGAAAGAAACTAACTTTTTTTTTTTTTTGGTGAGGAAGATCGGCTCTGAGCTAACATCTATTGCCAATCCTCCTCCTTTTTTTTTTTTCCCCACAAAGCCCCAGCAGATAGTTGTATGTCATAGTTGCACATCCTTCTAGTTGCTGTATGTGGGACGCGGCCTCAGCACGGCTGGAGAAGCGGTGCGTCGGTGCGCGCCCGGGATCCAAACCCGGGCTGCCAGTAGCAGAGCGCGAGCACGTAATCGCTAAGCCACGGGCCGGCCCGAAACTAACTTTTCTGACTCTTCAGCATGAGGACTTGACTGATGAACTGCTGCTGAGTCAATCTATGCTTTGGCCGAGGGTCTGTCCATCTACAGAAAGACGGATTTGCTAAAACAAATATTTTACTTGGAAGATGCTTTTGGCAACAAACACGGTCTCTGGACACCAACAGCCATGGGCGGGAATAGCTATGTGCAGCTGTGGCCTTTGCGGTGACCTCAGGCCCCTGTAAGCAGGCGGGCCTCAAAAGCCATCAGAGCAAAAAGATGTCGGCCAGTGAGAGCTTAGAGGATTCGGGAATCAGATGACACATTCACCTTATTAGCCAAAGTAACCAAATTCCTGCAAAGAACGAAATGGAAAAGTCCCTGGCACAAAAATATGAAGGGGCAAGGCATGTTATGAGTAAGTATGATGTTTAGAATACACTCACCAAGAGATGTTTGTCGAATGAATAAATGAAGGAGAGAAAGGTGGGCTGTGAGCACCATGGGGATGAGTCAGTGAGGTGGGGCCATCCCTGCACTAGGGGTTGGATGTAATGACAAAACATTTTTTGGTGGTACTATTCCGCTGTTGTGATTCTCTTCCATTTTTCTCCGCTAGGCAAAGCCCTACTTATCCTTCATGAACCCTTCCTTCCCGGGCACCACAAAGCCCTGCCTGCCCGGGAACAATGGCCCAGCCCTTGTGTTCTCGAAATGCGGTACCAATGCTGCCTGCCCTGGGGATGAAGTGGGGAAAGAGAGGGAGCTGTTGTCGAGTGAGGGAGAGCTGAGCATCACACCACACGGAGATGGGGCTGAGGGAGCTGGGGAAGTTGCTGGAGGCCGCTCAGAAGGACTGCACTCAGTCCACAGGCTGGGCAGGAGGGGGCCAGGCAGAATGAGGGTGCTCTTCTGCCAGAGGGAAGAGCCTCGGTGAAGGCCTTGGGGGATGAGGGGAGTGGGAATGTGGACTGTTCTAGAAGCCAAAGGAAGGCCCCTCGGTTGGGCCAGAGACACAGGACCGCAGCCAGTAGTGCTGTGCTGAGCCACATCAGAGCCTGAGGAGAAAGGAAAAATGTGCACCCTGGCTTTAGCAGATGCCAACTCCTCCACAATATTTTCAAAATCTACTTTTTGTCTCATCTTGTTTTCAACTGAGAGAACTGCCAAGTCTGACGACATCTCTCAAGCAAGTGACGATCTTAAATAATTTTCAATTATCTTAAACTGAAGTCAAATAATAAATTCTGGGGCCGGCCCCGTGGCTTAGCGGTTACGTGTGCGCGCTCCGCTACTGGCGGCCCGGGTTCGGATCCCGGGCGCGCACTGACGCACGGCTTCTCCGGCCATGCTGAGGCCACGTCCCACATACAGCAACTAGAAGGATGTGCAACTATGACATACAACTATCTACTGGGGCTTTGGGGGAAAAAAAAGGAGGAGGAGGATTGGCAATGGATGTTAGCTCAGGGCCGGTCTTCCTCAGCAAAAAGAGGAGGATTGGCATGAATGTTAGCTCAGGGCTGATCTTCCTCACAAAAAATAAATAAATAAATAAACAAACAAATTGTTTCAGTATAAATAGTATATTTAAACTCAATGTTAGGACTCTCAATACACCAACTTTCCAATTGTTAAATATTTTTCAGCTACTTTAATGTTGTGGGGGAAAAAAATCAACCACTAAAAAAATATATACAAACATGTATATAGGGGCACAAATTTTTCCTTGTGCCTCAGGTTCCCGTATGGCTCAGCGCAGTCTTAATCTTTATTTAAAATGTTGATATTTTGTTCATTGTG
Source organism: Diceros bicornis minor (assembly GCF_020826845.1). Classification (NCBI taxonomy): domain Eukaryota; kingdom Metazoa; phylum Chordata; class Mammalia; order Perissodactyla; family Rhinocerotidae; genus Diceros; species Diceros bicornis. The sequence continues at coordinate 11,437,305 of NC_080770.1, forward strand.
GATTGTTTTTTTGCATTAATTTTGTTTGAAAATACAGTTGGTCCTCCGTATCTGCGGGTTCTGCATCCGGGGATTCAACCAACCTCGGATCAGAACCTACAATGGTTGTGTCTCGACTGAACATGTATAGACTTTTTCTCCTTGTCCTTATTCCCTAAATAATACAGTATAACACCTGTTTACATAGCATTTACATTATATGAGTTATTTTAAGTAATCTAGAGATGATTTAAAGGATACATGAGGATGTGTGTAGGTTATATGTAAATATGATGCCCTTTTATATAAGGGACTTGAGTATCTGTGGATTTTGGTATCTGAGGTGGGTCTTGGAACCAATCCCCTTCAGATACCAACGGACGACTATTTTGCACTAAAATGTTCCTTATCTCTATTACTCAGTTTTTTTTGGTGTCCCTTTCAATTCTGCGCTGGAGGCAAATGCCTCACTCGCCTTACCCTGGTCCCGGCCCTGGCAGCCTGAGATGAGCTTGTGAAAAGGCCGGCTGAGTTTTAGATTTCCATCTCCAGATGTGGCGTTTAGATGGCACAGGGCCTGGAAGTATGTGTTTGATCCTAAGCACAATGCAGAACACTTAAAGGTTTGTGGTTTTTTGTGTGTGTGTGTGTGTGTGTGTGTGTGAGGAAGATCAGCCCTGAGCTGACATCCATGCCAATCCCCCTCCCTTTTTGCTGAGGAAGACTGGCCCTGAGCTACCATCTGTGCCCATCTTCCTCCACTTTATGTGGGACGCTGCCACAGCGTGGCCTGACAAGCGGTGCGTCGGTGCGTGCTCGGGATCCGAACCTGGGCCGCCAGCAGCAAAGCGTGCACACTTAACCGCTACGCCATGGGGCCGGCCCCCACTTGAAGGGTGTTAAGGAGAGGTGCCACAGCTCAGAATTATCTTTGTCCAAGATCACCCTCTGGAAGAAATGTCCATAGGAAGCGACATGGGCTGAAGGAAAAGGGGAAGTCGGGATGTGGGGCGCTCACCCATGGAATCCTACAGCAGTGCAGGCTGCAGTAAGAAGCAGGTCCCAGTCCCTCCAGGCTCCCAGCACCCTGCTTGCTGTCCTCACCAGCTGGTACTAGAACATCCGAGCTGGCAGGGCACCTGAGGACGCCCCTGCAGCCAGCGCCTTTTATTCCCAGAAAGGGACCAGAGGAAGGATGGACCTACAAGATATGCCTGCAGCTGTGTGACCACCGAATGCTGTAATCCTCCTGGCCCTGGGGCACCCCAGGTGAGCTGCACGGCCACGCCACTGGCCTAGACACAGCATGGAGGACACAGGTAGCAGGGGGCTGGAGAGCCGTAACTGGGACCCATATCCTTGACCTCGTCTAGTCTCCAAGCCCGAGTACGCTGTCTTCCCGTCAGCCCAGCGTTCCAATTCCGTAAGCCAACGTTCTCCATGAAGGCCAGTCCTCTGTCCTGGCCTCTCTTCCGTCTGACGCAGGAGCCTTTCAAGGACCGAGGGACATCAGGCTGGAAAGGCCCTCCCGGCCCCCGCCCAGAATCTGGAAACAGGACACAGCCCATCTTTGTTGAGTGTGTGGGGGTAACATGGGTCGGGAGGGAAATGTTACTTTCCAATACTGAGGAGGGTTTTATCCAACAGAAGAGAATACAAAAATGTAACAAAGCACTCTACTATGCGCGAATACGCGCGCCCTCTCCCTTCGCCCCTGAAATTCTGGAAAGAAACCAGGTTCTCAGACTGCTTCAGGCTCAGGGCCAGGCAAACTGCTTGTTGTGTAACGAGTTACTAGTTCCACCGTAGTTCACCCCCAACCGGATCCGGAGCTGGCCCGCCAAAGGCTTGATGCAGTCTGGGTCACAGGGGGACAAGCCTAACCCAGACATGTAGCTCTCCCCAAGCCAGGGCAGGGAGGGATGGAACCGTCAGGATGTAGCCTTTCTTAGGAAGCAGCTGGATACTGTTGGGAAAGGGCTGGGGTGGAGGATGAGCTGCGTCAGAGAGAGTTGGCAAGGACTTATCTCCAAAACCAAGGAGGTAATCCTTATCAGACCAGCACAAGGTCACAGGCAGGTCCAGTTTGCACTTTTTTTTTTTTTTTTTTTGGTGAGGAAGATTGGCCCTGAGCTAACGTGTGTGTCAAATCCTCCTCTTTTTGCTTGAGGAATAAAGCAAAGCTGAGCTTAACATCTGTGCCAATCTTCCTCTATTTTATATGTGGGATGCTGCCACAACATGGCTTGATGAGCAGTGTGTAGGTCGGCACCTGGGATCTGAACCCACGAACACCCCGGGGCGCCAAAGCAGAGAACACAAACTTAACTGCTATGCCACCTGGCCAGCCCTACAGCTTGCCTTTTTACAAACTTGGTGAGCTGTAAGGCTTCTGCAGGTCTGCCTCCTCATCTGCTGAGCGGTGAGAGGAGAGATACCTCACCTTCTAAGTTTTAAATGACTCTGATCCTTCGGCTCAGTTAATCATTACATGGTTTGACGTCCCTTATCTAAAGACTGACATGATGGCAATATCTCCTTTTCATATCCCATATCCTTCCAAAGTATATTTGAGATGGTTTATGATAAAGGACTGTGTATACAACAGAATGGTTAAAATAAAGATAAAGGCTTAAATGAGATGCAATGGGAGGGAAAGATATTAAGAACAAAAACACAGGCTCAGGAGAGTCGCTGTTCCAAATCTGGCTTTGTGTTTCCTGGCACCCAAGGGGGAAAAAAAAAGAGGAATACAGCACCCGAGGGGGAAAAAAAAAAAGAGGAATACAGAGGTCTTAAATTGCTCACATTCCCAGTGGAGGGAAGCATACCAATTCATCAAGACAGACTGCTCCTTTACTGGCCTAAACTTAAAGGAGTTTATTAGATAAGCTCTTAGATAAGGAACAAACAATTCAATCATCTGAGTCAATAGACAAAAGAGGCATGCATCTGTTTTGATCATTAGTACGCTGGGTTTTGTGGTCTAATGAGATACAGAGACAGAGCTCAGAAGGTCAGAGAAGTGGAGAATTCAAAAGTCCTGCAGGCCAGCCAGGACACTGACCTGAGAGGGGACCTGATCTCAAAGGGGGATGGCGCTGCGCCAGCTGCTAACCGATGGGACGGATGCCCAGGGCCGCTAATGTTTACCTTTAAGTGGCCAATGACGAACTTGTGGACCAAGTGGTTCCACATGGATTTCTTATAGACAGAAAGGTGGCCGTAGTCGTGTTGCAGCCATCCAGCTTGGACCTGGGGAGAGAGGGCCACAGATGCGGCGTCAGCACGCGTGCACCGGACCTCTGCGAGCTGGGGGAGTCAGGGGGGTGGGGGGGCTTCAAGTGATGGATGAGGGTGGCACGCCTCACCTGAGAGGTAGCAAGCACACAGGCCGTGATGACAGTTGGGATCCAGCCATTGCCGAAGTAAGAGACGGTGAACCACGCGATGCTCTCCATGGCGATGACGTGGGCCAGGAGGAGGAGGAAGAACAGGTGGTTGCTCTTGAACAGGTTCATGTCCTCAGCAGTCTTCCTCAGGGCCCGGAAGTCCTCGGTGATCTGGGACTGTAGAGCAAGAACACAGGGAAGGAGTCAGCCACCCAGCCACTCTGAAGGGGACCGATGTCTTCTTAACACCCACTGCACTGCCTGGAGAAATTGTGGGAAGAGGGGACCAATCCACAAACCTATGCCCCTTGGGAGCCCGGCCACCGTGCACTACAACCGCAGCTGATCCCATGCGCCTGCTGTGGGCCTCACACCACCCTGGGGGCTGTGTGTTTGTCCACAGCCAGTTAAGTGGCAGAGAAAGGATTTGACTCAGAAGCTTGCATTTTGCACACCCATGTTCACAGCAGCATATTCACAATAGGCAAAAGGCAGAAACAACCCAAATATCCCTTGATGGATGAATGGCTAAACAAAATGTGGTCTATGAATAACAATGGAATGTTACTCAGCCTTAAAAAGGAAGGAAATTCTGACACATGCTATAACAGGAATAAACCCCGAAGACATTATGCTAAGTGAAATTAAGCTAGACGGGAAAAGACAAATACTATATGAGTTCACTTATCTGAGGTACCTAGAATAGGCAAACTCATAGAGACAGAAAGCAAAATAGTGTTTACCAAGGGCAGGGGGGAGGGGGGAATGAGGAGTTAATGATTAATGGGGATAGAGTCTCAGTGTGGAATGATGGAAAAGTTCTGGAGATGGATAGTGGTAATGGTTGCACAACAGTGAGTGTGAAAGTACTTAATACCAGTGAACCGTACACTTAAAAATGGTTAAAATGGTAAATATTATGTTATGCATATTTTACCACAATTAAGAAAAAAAAAAGTTTACATTTTCCAACACCCGACACTGCACCACCTGTTCTGGGCACTCTAGTGGGGTTTGAAGGGGTTGAGGTGGGGGAGACACAAAACAGTGCAGGACAAGTCCCTGCCCGGAGAGTTCAGGGAGGCAGGAGAGGACTGGGTGGGCACTGGGCATGCGGGTCCAGGGAGACTGAGGCAGAGTCAAGGACAGCTCTGGGGAAATGAGGGCATCGCCGGGAGAAGGGAGGAAGCTGGCAGCAGGAGGGGAAGAACGTGGAGGGCAGGGAGCTGAAGGTATCCACTGGCCATACCCAGGACACTCTGAAGGGCAGGTAGGGTGGTGTGTGGGTGGAAGCAGCTCCATTTGGGAGCCTGGGTGATGAGTGGTGAAGAACCCCAAGAGTGGCTGTCAACCACTTCAACAGCAGTAGATGGGGCACAGTGGGGTGAGAGCTAGAGAAGACCGTCAGGAAGTGGGGAGCCTGCAGGATGCAGCAGAGGGGAGAGAAGCTGCCTGCCTGGAACGGGGCTGGAGAGTGTGGAAGCAGGTGGAAGATGAGCAGACCATGAAGGAGGCAGAATGGAACCCCGGGTTAGCTCCAGCGAGGGGAAGGCCAGATACAACAGTGAGGGGACCGGGCAAGAAGGAAAGACCCTGTGCTCAGCCTGGCTCCTCGGAGGCCCCAGAGCTGGAGAGGCTGGGACTGCATTGCTCCAAGGAGGGGGCCTGCCCTGGCTGGCAGCAAGAGGAGGGTGGCCGTGGCCAACGGAGGCTCCGAGTCCTCCCTGACCCCAGGTGATGGGCAGTGGCTCCCCTTGGACTGGCATAAGGGGTCCCTTGCCCCACGCCCGGCACGCTCCATCTCGGGGCGGGGACCCCCTCTCCCTGCAAACCCCCCACTCCTTCTTTGTCTGACTCACGTTCTTGCCGCGGTCCTGGCTGGGCTCCTCCGGGGCCAGCTCGCCGATCAGCAGGGGCTTCAAGAACTTGCTCACGAAATTAAGGTCGCGGTGAAAGGCATGGAAGGCATCCTGGGAGCAGAGGGGCAGGTGGTGAGTAGGGGACTCCGACTTTGGCCTGCGGAGGGCAAGGATCACCAGCAGAAGCTCTCTCTGTCCCATCCAGAAACAGAAAGGGGCCTCCCACGAGCGGGCCCCAAATGCTCTCTCGGGCCTCATCCGGGACAGAGCTTCAGTGCCCAACTCCAACAGCGGTGTCATCTGAGTCTCCGCCCGGAGGAGCGGCCACTGGGCTTGCCAAGGGTGTGTGGATAGACATGCGGGCTGCCTGACATGTGGGCAAGTCAGAAAAATGCACCCCTCCGGGGAGATGCACCGTGTGGGCATGGGGCTGGGCAGGACCTGGGATGGACACAAGTCTCCACGGGCTTTTCCACTGGGTGCCCAGTACCTGGCAAACCGCACCACCCACCACCCCGTGCCCACTGCTGTCAACAAAAAGAACAAGCCTGGAGACTACCACGGCATGGAAAATGCACTTAGGAGATAATGCGAAACCAAAACCAAATGCAGAACTAGGTCACAGGTATTTCTGAAAAAAGCTTTTTCATAATTTGAAAAAGTATGAAATTATGAAAATTATGAAAAAAATTTTTACGGGAGGCTCTAAATTATTATGTGTTAAGGTGGTGGCGTTATGCCTTGCTTTATTTTCATTACTTTCCACACTTTCCCTAACGTTATACTGCTTTTGAAATAAAAAAAATTAATGTTATGCATTTTAATATTTTTTTTGGATTATCAAGTAATAATGTGCCTAGTTTGGCCAAACTTAGAAAATGTACAGATGAATAGAGGAAAATAATACCACCCAGAGAGTGACTACAGTTGCTAATATTTTACCACACTTCCTTCCAGTTTTTTTCTATACATATTATGTATATTACATAAATTATCTCATAACAAATATAGCACTCCCATTAGAAATGAGCCAGTACCATTTCCCCTGAGGGGATACAGTATGACATTCCAGCCATAAACAGCATTTACCTTGCATTGCACCAAGCTTTGAGACGTTCTAGGATAGAGGAATAATTCAGATGACACCAAGATAAACAGAAAAATCAGTGTAGTGGGAAAAAAGTCCTGGTGCGTGCATGTGGGAGGTAGTCCAGAGTAAAAGAGACTGAAAAAGATGTAAGAAAAATATATAAAAACTGCAATACTTGATCTGAAATGCTCTCATTTGGAGGAGGAAAAAAACCCCCAGCAGTTATACAAGACATTTTTGGGGCTGAATGATAAAATTTAAATATGGACTGAATATCTGATCCTATTAAGGAATTACTATTAATTTTCTTAAATATGACAAAAGTATTGTGATTATGTTAGAGAGTGTCCCTCTTCTTAGAAGATGGTGGAGAATTTAGGGATGAACGTGGCACAGTCATGCAACATATTTTCACGGGATTCAGCAAAAGAAAATTGCACAAGCATCAACAGGAAGAACGGAAACGGGGCAAAATGTTGAGATTAGTAAATTTCGGTTGAGGATTTACAGGTGTTCACTTATTCTTCCAACATCTCAGTACGTTTGGAAAATTTCAAAATTTAAAAAAAATGGAGGAGGAATGCGGAAAACGCTGGCAACTCATAAAAATGTTTTCACTCCCCCACCGAAGTGTCTCGAAATGGTAATTGCCAGTCTTCTTCCGTTTTCTTACTGCATCCCTGGCGTCAAGTCCTTTTGCCTGGGCTTTGTTCTGTTTGTGTCTAGAACAGACTCACAAAGCAACACTTTGTGCCGAGGAAAACTGGGGCCCAGAGTTTTAAAAGTCTGTGTCCCCCGCCTCTAGCTGAACAGAAGGAGATGGTCGAAGAGGATTAGATCAAGTATATTTTCAGAGAAGAGATGGGCAGCTATTCCAGGGTCCTTGGGCTGGCAGTGAGGAGGCCTGGGGTCCGGCGCTGACCAGCTCTGCCCACGCTGAGCCAGCCGCCCCCACCCTAGCCTCAATCTCCTTTGCAAAGTGAGGACCATCCCGGCTCCGATGTTCCAAGTCGGGGAAAATCTCAGCAGGAGCTTTCACAGTCAGGGCCCAGGTGCAGGTGGGATAGTGGCAAGCACAACTGCCTTCCAAAGTCAGGGCCTAAAAAGGCCTTTCATTGCTCCTCCTCACGTCAGACCGTGGCTTTTGAGAAATGAAGGAGCAGCCCTTGGTAAGACGGTTTCCCAATGATTACTCACTACTTTTCACTGAGAGGTAAAATTCCATAGTCTGCAAGTGGATTCATCTTGCAGTCAGCTCCCGCGGGCCCCCACCAGGTCCACGTCATGCCTCCAAGCCCCTGCCCAGGCTGAGGAACCTGGTGGAGCAGGCAGACAGACTCCTGTCCTGACCGCGGCCACTCCTCGGTCATTTCCAGAGGGCTGTCAGGGGGCCTTACCTCCCTGAAGCCTGGCGAAGGGAAGGGCCACGTGCCAGGTCGGGAGCCAGGAGCGTTGTTTATGTTCCCTCCCTGAAGCCTCAAAGCCCTGCTTTACCGATGAAGACACTGGAGCGCAGGAAGGTGACAGTCCCGTGCTCCAAGTGGCAGAGCCAGGATCAGATCCAGGTTCACCTGACTCAGGCACACTTCCCCACACACCACATGCCTTCTGCCAGTGTAGAAAGCTGTTGATTGTCTGACTGTCCATGGTAGATCCGACAGCCTTCCAAGTAGGCCTAGTGGGAATCCCTTGAACCTACCAAGCTCATTCCCACCCCAGGGCCTTCGCTCGGCTCTTCTGCCTGGAGCCCTGCTCTCACAGCGTCCTGTGGCCAGCTCCCTTTGGGATGCACCTCAAAGAGGCTTTTCCTACCACCCCATCTGGAACAGCCACCCTCCAGCCCCACGCTTTCTCTGGGACATTGCCCTGTTGTATCTTCTTCATAGCAGTTATCAAGGTCATAAGCTACATTATGTACTCACTTCTTTCTTGTCTGTCTCCCCTGCTGGATATAAGGGCCATGAGGGCCACGCCTGTCCTGTTCAATAACCCCAGTGCCTCCAACAGTGCCTGACAGGAGGGCTCGCAAGTGAATGTGGGGACCCAGGACCCCACAGCTGTGCACCCTCCAATCCCAGGAGGCTTTTCCACTCTGCAGTCACGTTCAGACTATTCTCTTCTTCTGCCATTTTGCACCACTGGGCTTATGCTTCTAGAACACCAGAACTCTTCACCTTCTCCAGCACCCACAACCCATTCGTGGTTGGTAGAGCTGCCACATGCTGAGATGACGTAGGTCAGCCACTGAGCCATGGGCTTTGCACACTTAACCCACTAATCTTCACCAAACTCTGTGAGGCAGGTCCTATTTCGGAGACGAGAAGAGGCTAAGGGAGGTGAAGCTACTCGCCCACGGTCACACTCCAGGTGTGCCTAACTCTAGAGTTTTCTGCTGTTAATACAAAGGCCTCAATCAAAATAAGCTTCCCCCGCCGAGAGTTGATCACTTTTTGTGTCTCCCCCTTCAAAGTGTCACAGATGCACTTCACACACTTGCAGGAGGTTCCCAATTGCTGCTTGGTTACAGAAGTATCTGGCTGGCACAAGGTAGGCCATGGGGCAGAGCAAGACAGAGCCAATTCAAACGTTGATTTTGGAACAGGAATTGGAACCAGGTTCTATTCTCGTCTGACAGGGAGAGAAGCCAAAGACTTTCCAGAAAGAAGGCCCCAGGCATGAGTGAGGAGAAGGGAGTGGCAAACAGGTTGAGAGCGAAGCTGAAGCCACCCCCAGTAGGGCAGGTGAGTGTGTTGGGGGTGTGAGGAGGTCAGGCTGCAGGAGAGAGGGCCAGAACACCCAGATTGCCAAATGGAAGACGTGTGTGCGTCACACTTCCTGGCCTTCACCAGTCCCTGCTTCGGCCATCGCCCAGTCCAGTGCCAGCCAACTTCTGCAGGAAGACATCTTCCCTGCCCCGGCCCCACTCCGGCTCCTCCCCCCACACGGAGCATCCGGTGCCATGATTTGTTTCTGGCTGTCTCCACCTTCTCTGCAGAGCAAGGCTAGTCTCTAACTCAGCCTTGCACATCCGGGCACTTGGCCCAGGACGCGGGAAGAGCAGGAGGAGGAAGCTCAGGGCCCACAATGACGCAGGCAGCAGCCCCGGGAACGGGGACGCTGTGGAACAAGTGGTTAGAGAGGGAGAAGCAGAGGAGGGACCCTGAGTTCTCGGGTGGAGATACGGACGCTGACTTCCTTTCCACCGCAGAAAGATGCAGGCAGGGCTGGAAGCCCCTGTGCCATGTGCCCTCCAATGGAAAGAAGCAATGGAGGCTGGTGGGACAGTGCTCTGTGTCCAAAGGGTGGTGGGCGAGAATGTCCCTGCTGATGTGTGCTGGAAACACGCGCACACATGCACACGAGGCTAAGAGACACCCGGGGATGCTCCCTCACACCTATCTAGAGTTCTGATGTATAAAGAATGATCCCACGCACAGCCCATTTGAGCCTGATAATCATCTTCCCATTTCATAGACCTAGACAGAGAAGTTCAGGGTAAGTGCCTGGCCTAAGAATTCATAAAGCTGGGACGCAAACCCAAGTCCTCGGCCTTGAAATACCAAGACCCTCCTGCCCTGTCTAAAGAAGGATGGAGATTCATTCCATCTTCAGTCTGTTGCCTTGCCACAAGAACAGCATAGGAACAGGATGGAAGATGGAATGAATCCCGACCTCCCTGCTTTGGAAGAGGCCACCCATGCAGACAGGGCAGGAAAAGTTGCCCAGATAAGGCAGGAGTGGGGGCACAGGTGGGCGGGAGCTGGTGTCCAGAGGCAGAGGGTCTGGATTCAAGTTTCAGCTTGAGGGGAAGGAAGGAAGTATACCCAGTAGATGTGGTCACTGTCTGTGAATTATTCATCTTTGTGCCAGGGCCCAGCTCAGAACCATGGAGAGACTGAATAAATCTGTATGAACCACTGCTGAAGATTACAAGTCCGAGCAGGGAAAGTTCTGTAGTGGTGAGACTCTGTCGTGAAAAGAGCAGAGACATCCTCGGGATGAGGGTTCCTTTTGCCCAGAGCAAGAAGAAGACCAGAGAAGTGCCAAAGGACCAGAGGGATAGAGATCAGAGGTGGAGCGGGAAGGAAGGGAGGGAGGAAGGGGAGGTGGGCTGCGAGGACTCAGTGACGGAAGATCCTGAGTTTAGGCCCGAGCGCTTGAGCAAGGTTTTTAAACCTAAGAGCAATGAGAGACACAGGGTTTATCCGAGGGCTAAACCAGGTAATATGTACGACTGTGCTTTGTGAGCTGCCAAAATGAAGCGACTTTTATTCTGACATGCAAGGCCAAGTTCTAATTTCCGCGGAAGGACCAAATGACAAGGTCATAGCTTTGGGGAAGAGGCAGTCCTGACTTCCGAGGTCTGGTCTTCAGAAACAGGAAAATTCCCTACTGAGGCCCAGAATTGTCACAAGAAAGGCTTCCAGCCTCTTGCGAGGACACTACTGCTTTGTGATCAGCTTATTAGAGCGCATCAAGGTGTTCCACAGGATGCAACCTCTATCTGCCACCAGTCCCTCCCCAAACTTTCAGGGACCATAAAGACTCTGTCAGTCCCCAAGCTCTGAGGAAGAAGTTCACGTCCCAAGGGGCAAAGCCATCTGCTCAACAGCCTAAAGACGAAGGTCTCTTGATTCCTAGCCTGTTCTTGCCTCTCCCTTCAAAACCCCTTCCCATACACTCCACACTTCCATGGCCTTTTTCCAACCTAGTCGCAGACATTAAAAAAAAGAGAGAGAATCCAGTTGCTCACTCCACCATTACTCAACTATATCCCCACTTAGTGCATTTCAGGCCCTATAAGTCTTATCTTGGAAGGCAGTAAGCCTTGGAGATAGGAATTGTCTTTATGTCTTACCACACAAAACAAAGCTGACATAGATTTAAATTTTTTCCTCCAAATTCCTCTTTGTTTACTTTACCTTCTAGCTCTTACATAATCCTCACTCTTATTCTCACGTGTCTGATAATTCTCCATTGCACTTATCTAGGGCTTACAGTTTAAAAAGTGCTTCACCACATAAGAAAATATATTTTTTTCCACATAAGAAAATATGTTTCTTTAACACTAGGGAATAATCAGACCAATCCATCATATTTGACTTTTCCTTCCAGGAAACTTTTTGGTGAAGGCCTGACCAGGGTAGGAATCTTCTAGAATTTACCTATGGTGACCAGGCTAGCACAAGTCCAGCAACATGGAATAGTGCAAAGACCTCCAACCAGGAGGCAAAAGGTCTTTTATTTAGGAATTCCCTTTATCCAACCTCTTCACATCGGTGTGGGAGTATCTAAGTGAGATGCACTGATGGTGTCTGCAAACCTTATATTCACCTAAGTAGTATGATCAGCAGCAGAGCCCTAAGGGCTTAAGAGTGTTCACAAGCAGGTAAAAGGGAGTGAGCCTATCAGTGACCCTCTTCTCAATCTTGAATATGCCTGAACCCTGTTCACCAAAGCAGCAAGCCAGTCAACAGCCTAGATCACGACTGCCTGGTCTGACCCCCGGGGCCAGGCCTGTCCCAATGAGAGGAAGAGGTAAGAAGGTCAACAGTTCCACGGAAGGACAGGGGCCCAAACAGCTTGGACAGCAATAGCCCAATAGGTCAGCATGCCAGCTCCACGTGGAATGTGCTATGTCAAGCTTATCCCTCCCACAGCCTTGCCCCTATTCACCTTCCCAAGGTTCTCTCTCCCCCCAGCTCACTGCCACCAAGAGAGACGCCTTTCTTCTCTCCTTGACTTGTTCTTTTCCCTCCCACTTGAGTCCATGGGGCTACAGCTGCATCTTAAAGAAATGCAAGGATTTCAGACTGGGAGTTGGGGGACACCGTGGGGGTGCTGTGTAATCGCAGAGCTACACATTGGGTGCAGGTGGGATGGGCAGCCCGGGCTCCCAGGAGGCTCCCCGGCCCGACTACCGTTAGCAATGCAAGAACAGGGAAGGGCATTCCTGGCAGGATTTTAAAACAGAGGACCACTGAGTTGACCGCCCAGAGTAACCTCGGGTGCAGCTGGACCTGTTGCCAAGCCAGCCTAGTGCTGCTAAATCCAGGCGGCTCAAGATCCCTCTCGACCTGGGCTTTGCAAACTCCAGCCCTTTCTCTTTCCAATTCCCCAACCCGCTCCCCAAGAACGCCGACCCGTGGGGTGGGTCCTGTTAGTCTTTGAAAGCGTGGGAACAGGAGCTACTAGGCGGTCCCTCCCAGGCAGCCATTGCGGACTTTCTTAGACAAGAATCCAAGCAGCAGCGAGCCGTGACTGGGAGCAAGCTTTCCTTCCCCGCCCCCTAGTCTGGCTGGAGAGTGAGGGACGCGCGCTGAGTCCCACACCTGGCTCCTCTCCCGCTCCTTTCTGCGGCGCCCAGGGGCGGCCATCTTCCACACTGGGGTCGCCAAAGCCCTAGGGCCCGAGTGATTCCTGTGGGTAGTCCCTGGACCCGGATGAACCCAGCGGAAGGAGCGGACCGCTGGATCCCAGTGCGCATGGTAGATCCCGCACGGTTCTCTACCGTTTAGATCGCCACCGCGGCGCTGCCTCCCAGGCTCGAAAATCCGAACCCCACAGCAAGTTGGCCCATCTGTTCCAGAGGACCCGGATTCGGGGCGGGGGATGAACGCAGCAGACACACTTTCCTTCCCTCCTGGGCGCCCCAAGCTTCATTCAGCACTGGAGGTCTGTTTGGCGCCCTGGGACCCAAGGCTCCTGACTCCCGCCTGCAGCAGAGAAAGGTGGCGGGAGAGCCCCCAAACCCTTACCGTAGCATCTTCCCCCGCGTAGTGCCCGATGACCCGCTGGCCCCCTGGGTGCCGGCTGGACCATTTGGTGATGTTGTAGACCTTGCGGTCAATGACGAGCCACCTGTCGGTACGCAGGTTGTGCTTCTGAATCTCCTCCCAGCTGAACGTGGGCATCGGCACCTCGCGATCGGTGGCCCCCTCGCCCTGGTTCCCCCCCTTCCCCATGCTGCTTGCAGACAGGGATACCCCGTGCACTGCGGCCTCCCTGCGCCGGCTGCCGGTGTGTGCGGCCGGAGCCCTCCTCGCTTTCGGCTTTTGTCTTCTCCTACTCCTCCCCCCAACCACGCCCCCGCCCCCAGCCTCCTCGCCTGCGCTTGGGAGTATCCTTGCCTTCCCTCCGGAATATCCCTGGCTTCCCAGTGCCCCCAAGCGGTCCCCTTCCTTCGCCCCTCCCTCCGCCCGCCAGCCCTCTAGGGACTTTTGCCTCGGGTAAAAACTCCCGGGTAGCTCAGGGCCTCGACACCTCCTCCGCCCGCCCCTCCGGCTCCCCCCGCCCGGGGCTCAGCATCCTCCCGCGTTCCCCACCGCCCGGGTTTCCACAGTGATCAGCAGAGCGTCTGCACCAATCAGGAGGCGTCGCCCCGCCTGCCATTGGCCCAGGAGGATCTTTCGAAGGCCAGCGGGCTGGAGCAGCGGTCCCCAGCTCCCCCGCCCGCCCGCCCGCCCGCGCGGAGTTGAGCCGGGCGGCTTGGCCAGCTACGTGCCGGACCTCCTCCCCCACCCCGCTCCAGCCCTGGGCGCTGGAGATCCCAGAGGAGCAGCGCGGACGAGCGGGGGCTCGCACGCCCCGCGCTCGCGAGGTTTGCACCTGATGCCGGCACAAAGAGGGCTCGGCCGCGCGGCGTGCAACAGCCGGGGCTGGCGAGCGAGCGGGTGGCGCCGAGCCTCGCGGCTGGCGAGCTCCGCTCTGGCATTGGCTTGGCTAGGTGACGCCCTTCCCCTCCTCCAGCATCTCCACGTTGTCCGCGCTCTCCACGTTGGCGCTCTCCTGCATCTTCCTGGAGAAACGAGCCGGCCTCGGGCTCGTCCAGGGCTTTGAACCCTGTAATCAGACGATCTTAGAAAAGAACCGCGGAACCGCTGCTCTGCTTCCTTGTGCTGGGCGCCATGGTGGGAGGAGCCGGGGCGCGACAGAACACGGTCCTTGCCCTACACTCAGTTGGGAGACAGAAATTGGAAGCAATACAGGACCACATATGATTAATTGGGCAGTGGTGTTGTACAGGCTCCAGAAGTAAAGATGGGGATATGAAAAGGATATTTGGGGGCAGGCCCCCAGACCCCAGCTGGATGGAGCTGCTTAGGATCAGTGCCCCGAGAGAAAGGGTTCACCCAGACCCCTGGATCCGGAAGGCTGACTGGCGATAAGTGGGAAGTAAGGATGAACGGGAGGAGCTGGCGGGGTGAGGATGGCCTTGGGAATCCGGAGTTAATAAGGGGCCCTCATGTTTCAATGGGATGATTTCCAGGTGCTCCAGTGTGGTGGCACTCTCGTCATTAGCTTCTCACCCCAGCCCTGTGAGGTGAACAGGACCCATATTTGTTATATCTAACTTTAACCTGCAGAGGCTGAGGTTTAAGAAAGATGAAAGGGCCAGATGCGCATGGTTAGCAAGTGGCACCGCTGGGCCCCTTCCAGACGGCACACTCCTTCTCCCCTAATGAGGTTAGTGGAAAGGAACCCTTGTAGAAACTGCTGGGGAGCAACCTGATGCGGGAGGGGCAGAAAGATCGCTGGCCCACTGGTGGGGGGTGGGGCAGTGGGGGAGGTGTTCCCACAGTGGTCGGCCTCCTCTAGACCCTGGCATATCACTCAGATATCAGTCCCTACCGTCCTTCATTCACGCCACAAACTCCAGACAGGAAGAGAACAAGGCCTCTCTGGCTTTGAAGAGCGGGAACAGACCTCCAGACCAAAAAGCCTTACTCACAAGATAAGAGGACGCAGCAAGCACCCTGGGAGAATAAACTGACTTTTATGCCTGTTAAACGTTTACTGAAATGATAACTAAGATTATTTTTCCAAAGGGGGGATTAACACAATACATAAATTACTCTAATGAAAAATTTTAAAAAGTCATGAAGCTTAGAAGGAGTGATATCTGAAAGGGAGACCCAGGGATTATCTTATGGAGGAGCCTCACAGGCTGAGAAAAGAGCATGTGAGAAGGCATGGAGGCCAGCTTCATGTTTAGGGTGGGCAAGAAGTGTGGACCGGCCAGGGTGTGGAGTTCCCAGAGATCCAGCATACCAGGACCCAGAGTAGGCCCTGAGAAACATTTGCTGAAGACATGAATGAATGAATGAATGAACGGTGAGGAAGGGCTGCAACCTGATGTAGGCAGGGTTGAAACTTGGAAAAGTTGGTAAGGATGAAGGACTTTATCCTGGAGGAGGTGGGCTATTTCGTAAAGCAGGAACATGCATGACCAGATCTATGGTGCCGAAAGAGAACTAAGGAGGCAAGTTGGGGCTGGGGTGGGATGTAGGGGAGAGACTCTGGAAGCAGCAAGATCAGTTCAGAGGCTACCATAGCGCTCCAGGAGGGAGAAGGGGAGGGAGCCTGAACTAAGAGAACCTTAGAAGCCTGGAGCGCACACTAGACACTGCTTTGCCCCATCTGCCCTCTGCCTGCTGTATTATTTATTGCTCTCATTGCTTGGATGGACTGATGAGACTGTCCCTTTAGAAAAAACGCCATAGATGCCAGCTGACCCCAGAGTCACTTAGGAAAAGGAGTGATCTCAGAGAGGGACAAGGTTCCCATGGCTTCCTCCTGCCCTGCAGAATCCCTCCCCACTGCCTGCAGCAGTACCAAGGACTGCAGCTTCCTGGGGATCTTGCCAGGACCTCATTGTGAACATTGCACTTTATCAGGGACAAAAGAGACCAGCCTGGGTGGCTTGGAGCCCAGGCCCTCTCAGCCAGCCAAGTGGGTGAAAAGCTAGGCAGAGTGGGGAGGTGCTTGGTTGACAGCTTGGAGGGATGGAGCCCGCGTCACCAGTCCCCAAAGAATGGGTGAGAGGGGTTTCCATGGTCCTCACAAGGAGTCTCTGATGTCTGCTGGTAAATTGTCCGGGTCCTGGAACCGAAGAGAGAAGTTAATCAGAGGGACAGTGAAAGTTAAAGACACCCAAAGGGAGCAGCCCCTGGAGCAGGGAGAAGGAATATGATTCTGACAGAGCACCTCACGGGCAGAAGACCAGCTGGCCGAAGCAGAATGCTCTTCCTGGCGCCTTCTGTCTCTTCCTTTCCTTGGTTGATAAATATGGCCAAATTGCCCCTGATTTTTAAAAAATCTTCAAAGTCAACTTTTTCTCAAGCCGTGGCCCCCATCTTTCACAGTCCATTTATTGTTGAATTTTGTGAACGCGTAGTCAACCCTCCTTGGGTCTACTTTCTGTCTCCCATTCATTTCTCGGATCATTACAGTCTTCTCCAATTCTAATAGTAGTGATAACAATCCCTCCTATTAGCCTATCAGGTTGGGGTGTGCAAAGGACCCTCTTATGGTGGACAAGCGCTTGGCACAATGCCAGGTACAGAATAAGCATTCAGTAGCCAGTGGTTCTTATCCTTCCTGTTCCTGATCTCATTCTTCCCACCAAGTCCAAAGGTAGGTATTATTACTCCCTCTTTGTGGATGAGGACACAGATTCTCAATGAGATAACAAGTCTGGCCCCTCAACCAGCAGGTAGTAGGCTGAGACCTAGAACTCGGACCCGAGACCCTGCTCCCAGCAAGCCTTCTAGAACCCTCTCTGAAAGGTCACCAGCAAGTCCAGTCGCCCCTTCTCAGGCCTCTGAGAGGCGTCTGGGAGGCTGACATCCCTCTCCTCTTGCAATGCGATGCTCCCTTGGTTCTTTGACAATACACAATCCTGATTCTACTGTTGGAATTTTTGTCCCACCTTTTTTGTCTCCTCCATCTGTTTCTCTTCCTTCTCCTCCCCCCCCTTAAATGTTCTTGGCCTTTGGCTCACTCGATATTTTTCTCTTTCAGGGACCACATTTGGAAAGAGTCTATATCTCAACTCTACATCCACTTACCTCCTACTCATGCAAAGTGGAATGTCCCCCTAGCGCTCAAACTCAATGTAACCTCCCTGAGTCAAGGGACAGTTCTCCCCAAATGTGTTCTTTGGGCCTATCCATGTCTAATCTTCACTGTTTCTGGTGCAAAACTGAATTTGTCATCTTCCCTTCCAAAAATCAGCCCTTCCTTTTAACTTCTTCATTTCTATTAATGGCACCATTCTTCCTCCTGTCACTCAGTCTCCGAACTCCAGAATGTCTCATACTTCTCTTCTCTTGCCTCCCACCCTGATAAAAATGTTGTGTTGGACCGATGCTTCCTCTGTCAGCGTTTTCCATCTGCCCCTTTTATTCTTTTATTGATAGAGTTCCCCAAAGACATTGGCCTTGCCTGCAGCTCCAACCCAAAAGGCTAAAAAAATAGAGGATGTCATCAGAGAGGAAGCTGGGGGGAAATTACCTTATTTTTGTGCAAAATCATGGTAGGAACACCCCAACTAGTTCTGATCGTGAAGCCAACTAATGACTAAGGAAATGGATGTTCCTTAGTCTGCAAAGGATGTTCCTCATTAGTCTGCAGATTGAAAGAAGAACAAGAAATAATGAAGGGCTAAGGGGCAATCAGACTTGATCACTAAATCCTAGAACACCAAAATAAGAGGCACCCCCTCGAGACCTGAAGAGGAGAACTAACACAAGGAGGCATATAAAAAGAATGCTTACTTTATCTAGTGGGAAAACAGTGTAAGGAAGAACAGATGATGCCCATTCTAGAATACTTGGGGAACACAGGCTGGGTGGGATGTGTCTAATCTTCGATTCTCACATCAGATAAGATCATTGTGCACTTTTACAATGTGTCCCTCTGTGTCCCTGTCAGGGAAGGATGATGGCATGATGGATCACAAGCTGGACTCCAGATAATTCTGGAATTAGAATGCCCAGATTCTATCCCAAGCTCTGGCCCCTCTTGGCTGTGTGACCTTCTATGACCAGGTCACTTTATTTCTCTCTCTTTTTTTTTTTTTGTGAGGAAGACCAGCCCTGAGCTAACTTCTGATGCCAATCCTTCTCTTTTTTGCCGAGGAAGATCGGCCCTGGGCTAACATCCGTGCCCATCTTCCTCTACTTTATATGAGATGCCGCCACAGCATGGCTTAACAAGCGGTGCGTCGGTGCACGCCCGGGATCCGAACCAGCGAACCCTGGGCAGCCGCAGTGGAGTGCGCGCACTTAACCGCTTGCGCCACCGGGCCGGCTCCCTCACTTTATTTCTCTAACCCTCAGTCTCCTCACCTGTAGAATGGAGGTAATACCAACCTCACACGGTTATGAAGACAAAAATCAGACAAATACAATAAAAAATAAAAACACTTGACAGTCTATGAAGTAATATACCCAATATAGCAGATTTATTATTATTGCTGTTGTTATTGTTATGGTTATCACTAGTGCCAGGCTTCGGTGCCACTGCCAATATTTGTTTCTTTGGCTACCAGTACTGAAAATTAACATTGCCTGAGCATTTACTATGCACTAAGCAGTGTGTTAAATCCATTAACTATTTTAATGCTCTTAACTATTTTATCCTCTTAAGTATTTTAACCCTGCAAGGACCACTAAGGACACTAAGGCTCAGAGAGGTTAAATAGCGTGCCCAAGGTCCCACAGCTTATAGGCAGAGATGGAATTTGTCTGATTCTGTAGCGCATGCCCTTTCCACCAAATTGCACTGCCTTGTTGAGAGCAGTGTCCAAATGGTAAATGTTAAAGCCTAAACCATTCATTCATGCATGCAACAGCTGTTTATTGAGTGCCTACTCGTGCCAAGCACAGAGAGAACAAGGCAGGCAATGTCAGGGGATGGACCTTCCTCTGCTATGAGAAAGAGCTGCGTCGGAGAGCTTCAAGTTTGCCAAGTTCAAGTGCATTTGCTCCTTTTATAATGTCATAGTTTTTCGAGCTGGAAGGACCTCATTATACCAACAAGATGGCGAAGGCCCAACAAGGTTGAGGGTCTTGACCAAGGCCAGGTAGTAAATGAGCGGAAGAACAAGGACTAGAATTTCAGGTTTTCTGACTCAGAGGTCAGTGCCCTTTCATCTATGATCTAGTTATCGACAACAACCAAGACAAACATATGGCAAGACCTGATCCAACATCACTAAACACACACATGAGTCTGAGGGTGACTCTGAGTCTAAGAGCACCAAAGGGTTGGCACTCAGAGCCTGGACCCTGAAGGCTCCTCCTGCTCTCGCCCTTTGCTGTGCCTGGGTCCTCTCCCCTCACCTTGGAGAGACCCAGGGTCAGGAGGCTCCAATCTGCTTGGGGAAGGGACTTGTGGGGCCTTAGCAGGCTAGTCTCCAGCTCCCACCCACAGCTTTTAGTTCACCATGCAGCTGGCTCTCACTGGTGGTGCCACAACATGGGGTGACCTAAAGGAAGGGGCATACCAAGAAGTGGGCATGACCTTAACGTCCCCACTCACAGTCAGGGAAATCGAAGCTCAATGAAGTTAAGTAATTGGCAGAACTGGGATTTGACTTTGAGCTCTAATTCCAAAGTACAAGCTCTTTCCAAACTAGCATTATTCAGGGCAATTCATTTAACTCTTCGGATGCTCGGTTTTCTCATTTGTGAAAAAGAGATACATACGCATCCTGCCTACCTCAAAGGGCTATTGTGACAATCACTCAATATAATGGACAGAAAAGCACTTTTAGAGGGTTATCGATGCAGGTTAAATAATGCAGGTGCACGTCTTGATAGAGATACAACATTTACATGTATTTATAATGTTTGAGCTGGAGGCAGCTTAGCATATAATCTAATCATCTGTTTTCACCGAGGGTGGTTGCAGAGCCAGGACTAGAGTTTATGTCTTTTGGTTTCTATTCCAGGCTCTTTTCCCAGGGGTCCTGCAGGAGCCAGCAGAGCTGGGCAGAAACTTTCTGCTGTGCATCAGTGGCTCTTCTCCCACGTTCACTGTCAGGTCAGACAGATGTCCTCGGAGGCCAGTTTGTCCAAGACCAACTTTGAGAGGCCCAGGAGGGGCAGAGGAAGCACTGGTGGGAAAGGGAGTCTCGAGGGCCACAGGAGCAGAGCTGAAACCCAGGAGGGGTGTGGCCACCCGTGGGCAGGAGCACCATTGGAGTACACAGCCCAAGGCGCAGGCCAAGATGCGACAGGGTCGCAGGAACGCTGTAACGTGGGGTGGAGAGGAGCCTGGTAATCATCGTCTTTAAGACAGAGAAACTAAGGCCCAGAGATTGGCTTGCCCAAAATCACCCAGCAGTTAGGAAGTTGGAGAGGTTCCTGTTTCTAATAATAGAGTGGCATCTGGATCCACCCTCAATGAACTTAACTAAAAATCCTGGACAGAATACATAAAGTATCCCCCAAAATGCAGCAGCCACCAATTGCCTCAGCTGTGCAAAGGCTTGTCAGATCTCGGATGACCTGTGTCTGTGCCAACAGAGCAGCAGCCCCCACCTCTGGGTCCTGCCCCCAGGGGAGGTGACGCCCTGCCCTGGCGCCACTGTTTAATGTCCTCAGCCATCTCTATCTGAGGCCAAGAGAAGCAGGGGACAACCGGATGACTGGGGTGCTACAGTAAGAACACCAAAGGGGAGCAGAAGAGGCCCAAGTTCATCACTTGGCACCTCTTGGCTCTCTTTCCTTTCTTATAAAGAAAATGGTTTTGAGTAGATAATCTCTACATTCCCTTCTAATCTGTGATTCTGCTTTCTCCAAAGGGGATAGGTTGCTTCCAGTTAAAGGCACCACGTCCTGTGTTTCAAGGTGGCCGAGCTGAGGAGGCAGTCAAGGGCCAGCCCAACCCTGGTGCTGGCTTCGGGGAGGAACTGCCTGCCAGGTTTCTGAGTCATCTGGGAGTCCTGTCTGGACTGGCACCGGCAGACTGGTAAACACACTAAGGGCCTACATGCCCGTCAGAGAGGTCTGTCCTGAAGCAAAAGAGGCTGCCAGTCTCACCTCTCCTCCCCTCCTGCCCTCGGCCCTGACACTGGGGGTGGCTGAGCGAGAGCCTTCTCCTCCAGGCTGGCCATTTTCTAAGTGCCCAAATTCAAACCCACACCCTCTCACACCCGCAAAGAGATCCCATGGGTCTGCCAAGTCAAGTCCACCTCCTAATGATCTCGGAAGTGTACCCCCTCCCCCACCAAGGCACTGCCCTAGTCCAGCCACCTTCATCTTTCTGGCCAGGGCTCTGCAGGTGCATGTAAGACCCTTGGTGATCTGGCACCTGGCTCACTTTCCTGGCTCTTTTCTCTCCTCCAGACATCCTGTGCTCCAGCCATGTGGAAATTTCCCAAGCATGGCCATGACCTCTCCTAGCTTGCAGTCCATGCTCATTTCCTGGCCAGAGTGCCCTTCCCCCTCTGTCTGCCTGCAGCTCCTAGTCAACCTTAAGATTCAGTTTTCGAGTTGCCTCCCCTATGGCAAAGTCAAAAGTTCCCTGCTCTGTACCCCCAAAGTGCTTCTTATATATACATTCATGCCCTACATAACCACATTTTGGTCAACAATGGACCACATATACGACGGTGGTCCCATAAGATTAGTACCATATAGCCAAGGTGTGTAGTAGCTATACCACCTAGCTTTGTGTAAGTACACTCTGTGATGTTCACCCAACGATGAAATCACCTGATGATGCATTACTCAAAACCTATCCTTAAGTGACTCGTACTGTGTAACATCACAGTTACTTGTACCTCTACCTCCACCACCCTACCTGTAGGCTGTGGAAAGAGGCTGACTCAGAGTTGACTCCTTGGCATGGGGCACATGCTGGGTGCTAGTTAAACATTTGTGAATGCTCCAGGGAGAGCTTTGGGGAAAGGAGAAGTCTGAGCGGTGGGATTCACACCAGAGCAGTGGGATGTCCTGCCTTGTGGCCCCATTGCTAGGCTGATCAGCCAGGTCCTCTCCAGAAGTGTGGTGTGGAAATCCATGCCCTCGGGCTAGCATACCCCCATTCACAGTCCAGCTTTGCCTCTCAGTTACTTGCTGTGTGCCCTTGGACAAGTCACTTCATTCTTTCATTAAGCATTTGTAGGCATAGTGGTGGCTCTGTAGTGTTTCACTTTAGCTAAGCTGATCTACATTTCCCAGAATTCCCCTCCCTATAGGGTCCTGGGTGAGGGCTGGCCACGAGAGAAACCTGTGCAAGATATGGAAGGTGGAAGTGAAGCGCAGCCATTCTGTTATGCTCTGAAGGTATAGGGCAGATGTGGGGGCAGCTCATGCACACTCCTTGCTCTGCTGGCCCACCTTGTTGGAGCTCCTCCAGCTCCTGGGCCAGGTGGGTATGGCTCTGGGGTGACGGGTCCCAGCTGGTCCCACAGGTCACCCGCATCATGGAGATCGCAGGTGGTGACAGCAGACATGGTTCCAGTTTGTCCCTCGTCTTCCCCACTCCACGTTCATCTTCCCTCCCCAGGGGGCCCAGCTGAGACACCGGGACAACACCTTACACAGACTGCAGAACCAGCTCCCGCAGTGCGGGAGCTCTGACCCCTGTGACAAACCCTTTATTCTCTGTGGCTCACGGAGGTTCTATGTCTCTGATGGAACTCCACCAGACGCTCTACGACAGGCACCCTCCTAGGCACTGGAGACAGGAAAATAAACAGATCATCCCCCTTCTGGGTCTCAGATTCCCCATTTGTACAATGAGTGGAGGGGTAATTAAATGATCTTTAAGATTTGGGGTCAGCCTAGTGGTGTAGTGGTCAAGTTCACGCGCTCCACTTCGGCAGCCCGGGGTTCCCCGGTTCAGATCCTGGGTGCGGACCTACTCACCACTCATCAGGCCATGCTGAGGCGGCATCCCACATAGAGCAACTAGAACTCTAGAAGAGCAACTATGACATACAACTATGTACTGGGGATTTGGGGAGAAGAAAGGAAAAAAAGGAGGAAGATTGGCAACAGATGTTAGTTCGGGGCCAATCAAAAAAAAAGATTCCAGGGGGGCCAGCCCCGTGGCTTAGCGGTTAAGTGCATGCGCTCCGCTACTGGCGGCCCGGGTTCGGATCCCAGGCGCGCACGGTCGCACCGCTTGTCCTGCCATGCTGAGGCTGCGTCCCACATACAGCAACTAGACGGTTGTGCAACTATGACGTACAACTATCTACCGGGGCTTTGGGGAGAAAAGGGGAAAAAAAAAAAAAGATTCCAACTGCTCTATCAAACATCCGACCGGACAACCCCCAGGTAAAAGGCGCATGGAGCCACTCACTGCATACCCCAAGGGCTTTAGGGAATCTGGGGCAGGGCTCAGCGAATCCAGAAGCCACCCAGGAGCCAGGGTCCGATGACCCTGAGGCTCTGTCTGCCGGGGGCTAAAAGAGAGACCTTTGGGCTCAGACCACCAGTTGGTTAGCTTGGCCAAACAACCCCATGTTATTTTTCTTTCTTTAATCCTGGGGTCAAAGACCTTCCATACTGTGTGTGGGAGGCGGGAGGCATGCTTCTCAAACTATCGGTGGTACAGGACCAGCTTTTAAAAAAATTTTCCAATCAATTACAGCTCAACAAGTTAATGAAACACAATAAAAATGAATCATTAGAAAAATGAAAGCAAAAAAAAAATGCAATATGCGAGGTGAATTTGTTATTATTAGAGTTAGTAGGCAAAACATTTCTCCATCAAATTGCTATAAAGATTTCTAAATGCTGACTCTCAATTCCAGTACTTACCTCTCGGCGCAGACAGGTAAACAATTTGTAGACAGGTGTGGATGTGTGGACCGAACTTTGAATAGGCCTGCAAGATGCCAGGTAGACCAGTTCCCCCATGTGTAACACTGCCAGTGAGACTCCTTGCTCTTCTGGTGCAGAGCAAAGAAATTAGGCCTTGGAGACACTCACCTTGTGACCCTGCTTCTAGTCCGACCCCCTCCGGGTCTCAGGTTTCTCATCTGTAAAATGGAGCTGCTGTCAGAACGTAAGGTGACACCACATCCCTGAGGGTGCATTGTAAACTCATTCCATTGAGTGATAAAGACCAGCTGAGCCTAAGCTGGGCTTCGGCTGTGGCTGCTGATCTGTAGTTGGAAAGAGGGCTCTTTAAGGAGCACATTTTGGGAGTCCTGGGGGCAGGAGAGACAATGGTGTCTTACTCAATCTGGCCTCGGGGCCAGCCTCGGCTGAAGGGTTGTTTTCACGAGATCTCTCTAAGACTGAGGGCACGCATGCTGCCTCGGGGCCGGAGACACAGAAGGATGCAGAAGGGAGACGGGCACGTGCTTCCTTTCTCTGAGACATGAGCAGGGTTTGGAATGGTGAGGTCTACAGGGAGCCTGTTGTATTTAGCTCCTCAAGGCTTCTGCAACTTTGGGAGTGTGACCTTGGGAAGGTGACCTTGGGAAGCACAGGGTCTTACGCAGCACATGCTAAGCAGGGGCAGCAGAAAGGCAAGTTCTCTCAGAAAGCAAAGTGGACATGTTGGGGAGACATGAGATATTCTCTGTGGGCCCCGTAATAAGTGGGGGAGACTGTGACCTCCAGCATGCATTCTCCGTGGAGCAGATCACCCCCAAGGGGGCAAAAACTGCTTCTTGGGGATGAAAAAACTCTTGGCTCTTTCTATATAGAAACACAGATACACATACAGTACATAAACAGCTCTCTGTGGTATTCAACTCTTATGAGGGGTTACAATTGGGGGGAAAATGTCTAAAATGGGTGCTTAGAGGTATGATAATGAAAAAAGGGTTTGGATGCATCAACCTAGAAGGTCCAAGGTCCTGCCATCAGGTAGACATATGCAAAAAGTCAGTGAAATCTGCTCATACCCACTCATGTCTAGGTTGCATTATTAGTGACAACAAACCCCAAACTCCTGAGCGCCCTGCAAACTGGGACATCACGGGAGCCTTCAGCCCTTCCCCGGGCCTGCATTCTTCAGCACCAGCTAGTCTCTTCCAAAGCCCTGACTTGCCCACATGTCACTCTTTGGCTTACTGTGATGTCTGAGCTGTCTTCAGAAGCTGCCAGCTCACCGCAGGCACCACCTGCGAGAATTTAGGAGGGCTGCTGCAGACTGGTGAGCTCTAATGAGCCAAGTCTCTGCTCTCAGAGCAGCTTCCAGAACGGTGATGCCAGCCTGTGGCTGTCCCGGACACATGAGATGAATGAGGAACTCTTCCCTTCTCACCACTGGACCCAGCCCCTCCCCTCTAAACTCCCTCTCCTCCCCCCAGGAGCCTCCTGATGCCTCCCAGCCTCCACTCCTGCCTTGCTCCCTTCAGCTTGAATGAGCTTAAAAATGTACACTGGATCCTGTCACTCTCCTGCTTTTTAAAAACCCTTCCCATCACCCGAACTCCTCACTTCAAGTCTGCTTTCTGATTTTGAAAAGTCAAGTTCTGAGCCAGCCCTGATGGCCCAGAAGTTAAAGTTCGGCACGCTCCGCTTCGGCCGCCCGGGTTTGCTTCCCAGGTGCGGGACCACATCCCTCGTCTGTCAGTTGCCATGCTGTGATGGCAGCTCACATAGAAGAACTAGAGGACCTACAACTAGAATATACAACTATGTACTGGGGCTTTGGGGAGAAAAAAAAACAGGACGATTGGCAACAGATGTTAGCTCAGAGCGAATCTTTCCCAGCAGAAAAAAAAAGAAAAAAGAAAAGTCAAGTTCTTTCCTGTTTTCTGGCCTTTGCCCAAACTTCTGGCTTTTCCTAAAAATGTTCGTCCTCTCCTCCCGCCCATGTCTGACTCAAAAGTCAGGCCTCGGAGGAGTTTCTCTAACCACCCCCGACCACCCTTTATTCTCTACCGTCCTCTTTCTTTTCCTTCATAGCAGTAGTCACACTTTGTTTACTGGTTTATTGCCTTTCTTCCTAGTGGACTGGAAAATTCCTGAGGGCAAGGACCAGGTCCATTTGCCCACTACTGTCTACTCAACCCCTAGCAGAGGGCCCAGCACATAGTAGGCTCAGTAATTGTCTGTTGAGTGAGTGAATGCATGCACGAGCGAATACCATGCAGTAAGAAGGAGCAGGCTGGTATGAATATACATGTAAATGGTCAAGGAGCTGGAAGATTGTCTCCCACTGGGCCTCCCACCCCGCACTCAAGCCCCAGCACTGCTGTTAAGGATCCACTAGGGCAGGTGACAAGAAGGGGCTGAGGCCAGAGAAGGTGTTGCCCAATATTCTCCAGGGTATAGTCTCTGCATGACCGTGGGGGACCTCACATTCTTGATCGTCCACAAAACCTATTGGTAATTAACCCAGGAGATAAGTTCCAAACTCTTACCTCCTCCCGGGGGAAACCTGCTCAATGAGCCGGTAGGAAGGATGATTCCTCTTCTGCCTGGGGGCACCACTCCTACAGTACCATGAATGTTAGCAAAACCCATGCACTGCAAGCGTGCTCTTTACTTTTCAAGGCCCTGTCATGACTTCTACCCAGTTTCCATGAAAAATATCCCCCCAACATGATTAAGCCATGCTAATTCATTGTGCTATTAGCAACACCACTGGGTTTCCATTTTCAAAGAATTTTCCTGTCTTTGTTCTCCCTGATTCAGCCAACCTAATGCTATGATTAGCCAGTCTAACCATCTCATCTATGCTATGCTCCAGGGAGGGAAATAGAGAG
Source organism: Diceros bicornis minor (assembly GCF_020826845.1). Lineage (NCBI taxonomy): Eukaryota > Metazoa > Chordata > Mammalia > Perissodactyla > Rhinocerotidae > Diceros > Diceros bicornis. Next base: position 11,464,098 of record NC_080770.1, read on the forward strand.
AGTGTCAAATAGCTAACATATACTAGAATTATGCTGGATGCTTTCCATATATTGTGTCATGGATGAGTTACTCATTACCTGTGAGGTAAGTTTTATTATTTCCATTTTGTAGATGAGGACATGTAGACTCAGAGACCATAAATAGCATACCCAAAATCACAAAGGTATTAAGTGTAACCCATTAAGAGTTCATCAAAACAGGTTGTGTTTTTAAGCCCTAAGGATATACGATAAAAGATTTGTCTTTAGATTACATTTGGACATCCACTAGGTAATTCACGATCAGGTGAGATTTCACTAGAGAGGATTCAACGTTAGTGAAGTCAAATAACATCTGTTTCTCAGTCAGCAGATGCATGTTGGGAGGTCTTGGCTGGCGTGAAATGAGATCAGAGGAATTTCAGTGGCATGGAATGAACTCATTGAACTAAATGCCAGGTGGCCTGAATTCAGTCCAGTCTTATTTTTCACGCACGGTGTGCCTTTAAGCCAGCTCCCTCACCCCTCTGGGCCTCAGTTTCCCCAACCATAAAACAAAAAAGTAGAACTACATGTCACTCATCAAGTCCCTTCCAGCTCGAATTTTCCATGAGTGAATCATTCATTGTGTCTAGGACTCACTTTAACTTCCCTGGACACACCAGCTCCTTTCCTGAATTCTTTTCTGACCAGTATTATCATATTTTTTGGCTCCAAGTCACAAAAACTCAAGATCCTCATTTCCCTGTCTATCACCCCCCACCCCAATACTATTTCTTTCATATTATTCAGATTTCATTGATTCCCACCCATCTCTGCCACCTCCATCTGGCTTCAGGTTACAGTTGCTTTCTGACTAGTCTCTCCCTCAGAACAAACTTCTGGTCTAGCCTGCGGATGCTACCAGACGGATCTTAAGAGACCACAAAACTTGTCTGTCTGCTGTAAGGCCTTCAGTGACTCCCCCAAAGCTTTGGCCTCACCCTCCACGCCCTCCAAGGGTTGGTCTCAACCCAGCCTCTGCCTCTTAACTAATCCTGTGGACACATAACTTCTTTCGGCTTCTCTTCTCATCTATAAAATACGGAGAGTGGGTAAGGTCCTGCTCAGAGTCCTCTTCAGATACACGATGTCCTAACTCTATTAGAGCCAGACTGATTTGTCTGCTGCCTCTGGGGCTTTCCAGCCTCTAGGCTGCCTACTCATGATTCTGTCCAAATGTCTCAGGAGTCACTGAAGGGCTGACTGGTGGAGACTGTGGGAGGGTTTAGGGCCATGATCTGTACTAGCTCTATGACAACGGGTATGGTATTTCACTTCCTGAGCCTGTTCTTCATCTGCAGAAAAGGGAAAGTCATTCTTTTGCTGCCTCCCTTACAGATTTGTTAAGAGAAGATCAAATGAAGGAATGACTCTGAAAGCAACCCTCCCTTCCTTCCTTCCTTCCTTCCTTCCTAAAATAACAATTCTATGTGCCAGACACTTTCCTAGGCATTGAGTATATTGAGGTAAACAAGACAGATTTGGTCCCTGCCCTCAGGGAGGATCTTACAGTATAGACCAGCGCTGTCCAAAAGCACTTTCTGGGGTGATGGAAATACAGTGCCATTAATCACATGTGGCTACTGAGCACTTGAAACATAACTAGTGTGACTCTGGATCTAAATCTTTAATTTTAACTAATTTAAATTTACATGACTGCATGGGGCTGGTGGCTACCGTATTGGACGGTGCAGATCTAGACATCTAGGGGTAAGGAAGACATCAAAAGTAAATTAATGATTCCTCAAAAAGTTAAACTTAGAATTACCATTTGACCCTAGCAATTCACTCCTAAGTATACGCCCAAAAGTGAAAATAAGTATTCAAACAAATACTTGTACATGAATGTTCAAAGCAGCAAAAGGCGGAAACAACCCAAATGTCCATGAATGGATAACGGAATGCAGTTATGTCCACACAATGGGATATGATTCAGCCTTAAAAAGAAATGAAGTACTGATGCACGCTACCACGTGGATGAACTTCAACAACATTATACCAAGTGAAAGAAGCCAGGCACAAAAGGTCACATATTGTATGATTCTGTTTATAAGAAACAGCCAAAAAGGAAAATTCACAGAGACAGAAAGCAGAATAGTGGTTGCCAGGGGCTGAGGGGAAGGGAGAATGGCGAGTTACTGCTTAATGGGTACGAGGTTTCCTTTTGGGATGATGAAAATGTTTGGGAACTAGATAGAGGTGATGGTCACACAGCATTGTAGATGTCCTAAATGTCACTAAATTGTACACTTCAAAATGGTTCATTGGGGCCAGCCCCATGATGTAGTGGTTAAGTTTGGCGTGTTCCGCTTTGGCAGCCCAGGGTTCACGGGTTTGGATCTATACCACTCATCAGCCATGCTGTGGCAGCAACCCACACACAAAATAGAGGAAGATTGGCACAGATGTTAGCCCAGGGCTAATCTTCCTCAAGCAAAAAACGAGGAAGATTGGCACAGATGTTAGCCCAGGGCTAATCTTCCTCAAGCAAAAAACGAGGAAGATTGGCAACAGATGTTAGCTCAGGGCGACTCTTCCTCAGCAAAAAAAACAAAAAACAAAAAACCTGTTAATTGCATGTTACATGAATTTCAACCAGGAGGCAGTGGTAAAGAATAATGAGAAGCAGGGAGGGAGCCTTGTTTCCCAGGTGGATTAGGAAGGGATATTTAAGTGAGAACTGATGGTGAGGCAGGGCCTCCGTGGAAGGAGTGGGGAGGAGAGTGCTCTAGAGAGAGGCAGCAGGATGGCTTGATGGGAGCAAGATTTGCAGCCTGGAGTTGGAAGGAAGCAAGGCCAACCACAGCCCACTCTGGATGGGGCTGGGGAGGGAGGCAGGGGCCATGTAAGGTGTATCCTACATGGATATGTAATCCACAAGGAAAGAGCCGTTAACATCCGCTGGGTGATCGGTACACCTGGGAAGGGTATGTTGGCCATTTCTCTACCACTTCCACATACTGACCCCTCACCCTCCGCAAACAAAACCCTGAAGGTTTAAGCAGTTCTTTGCTGTAGAGTTCAGGTGGTGGGGAAGGGGGCTGTCCTTCCCATCTGCTCTCCTTGCTCCTTTATTCCTTATTGCCTAGACCTCAGAGTGTGTCCCCGAGGGGGGCCTCCTCCCTCCCTAACTCTTCCTCTTCTGCCCCTCTCCCCAAGACAGTCCCCATGGGGTGTCCCCTTCCTCTCTAAGCACCACCCTTCTCTAAAGAGCAATGAAGTCCTGGCTGCTGGGGTTCCTTCCCCTGCAGATTCTTCAGCCTGGGGAGTCCTCTGAAAATTGATGACTTTTTGCTCAGCTCCCTTCCTGCTGGCCCCGTAGAGAGAAAAGTAAGACACAGCCTCAGAATCTACTAGAATGGATGTCCAGGTTGCCGGTCATGTGGCTACCTCGATGGAGATGCTGTTCCTCAGGTAGAGAAGACTCGAGAAGCAGCAGAATTGTGAGGAAAGCAGGAGCTCTGTTTTGACATGTTAGGAGAGTCCTGTACGCCTTCCTTCTTTTTGCAGTGTTTCCCAGTGCTCCGTGGAGAGGTCCAGCAGGAGCTGTGGTGCCAGGGCAGGGGTGGGTAGAACGTGCCTGGCAACAAGCCAGAGCTGAGAGGACAGTGGTGTTCTGGGCCATTTGGATAGCGTTTCACACTTTGTAACACACATCCACTGACTTCGCATTTGGTTTTCACAACTGCCTGTGGGTCAGCCGAGCCAGCTGTCTTCCTCCTTGTTTTACAAGATGAGCCCCGGAGACTGACTTGCTTCAAGATCATCCAGCGAGAGTTAGGAGCCGTGTCTCTGGACTCCTGGCTCCGAGATCTTTCTCCTGTTGCCTGTTCTTAATGTCTCTGGAGACCACTCCCCCCAACGAAGGGAAAAGCCCTTCTCTCTCAAAGAGCATTTCCTGCTAATGCTAGGGTGGTGTGTGGGGGTCAGGAGGAATAACCATCTTCAGTTCTGGGAGTTTCCTAAATGAAAGGCTGTCCTTGGCATTGGAAAGACAAGATGTCAGAGTCCTGTGGGCACAGATACTTCCTGAACTGCTCTTTCTGAGCCAGCAGCCAGGCAGTGGCCAAGCCTGCCTCTGGCCCCCAGCCAACATGATCCTGCTGCCAATGTGCTCACCAAGCGTCTTGACAAGGCCAGTGGTGCTTGATTCTGCCAAGACTCCAGGGCTGCTGCAGAGATCTGGACTGTTTCCTGTGGCTCCTCCTGCAAAGCTACAGAGAGAACAACCAAATGCATTCTCCTGAGGTCCCTGAGGTCCAGGAGGGCAACACAGAGGGCAGCAAAATGACGCCAATGACACGGACATGGTCTTTGACCTGAGATATCCCAGGCTTAGCTTGGATCTCTTGGAGTGAACCCTACAGCTGGGCCTTTGTTCTTGATCTTACCTGGCGCAGAAAGTGCCAACCTGGAAAGAGCAATGCCCGCCCCCCTGTTTGTCTGCCTGAGTGTTTCCTAAATTTACCTTGTGGCAGTAAAGGGATCAGAGATGTCAGGTCATGGGTTCATCTGGGGGGAGGCTAGAGATCCCGCAGATATAGAGCCTGTCTCTCCACTGCTGTGGGGTATATAGTCTCCAGGAAAGAAAGTTCACCCTCTCCCCATCCCTAACTTATGCTGACCCTCAGCCAGACTTGAGTTCAGCGAGGGGGAGGTTTCCAGCAACCACAGGCTCTGACACTAATTTGTCCTGTGGCCTTAAGGGAGCCGTTCCTTCTGCAAACCTCCAGTTCCTTATCGGAGCAATAACGTCCCTAAGACCCTCCTTGCCTCCAGAATCCTCCGGCTCAGCATTTCAAGGCAGCCAGCACTGGGCTGTCCACTAGGCTCGGAAGCCTGGGAAGCATGTTGACATCCTGCACCCTGGAAACCTTGTGGAAGCTTGTGCCCATGCCTGGGCATTCATACCCCTGCCTCTTTCTGGACAAGTCCACCATGGTAGGGGAGCAGCCATGTTACCGATGGCCTGGGGGACCCAAACCAGGTGGACTTTGCTAGCATCACCAGAGGGTGTGGGCATCTGGGCTCAAGGCCTGGGCCACCTCCTCCCCTACGCCCCACGTCTCGCCCCACCTCACCCTCTACGAATCACGAACACACACAGATCTTCTCCTGAGGTTTAATGATTAGCAGAGGCAGGGAATTGATAGCCCCGAGTCCACATGCCAGGGGCAGCGGGCCAACAAACATCTCCACCTACATTATCTCATTAATCCTTCCATTAAAGCTCTATGGGAGGTGTTATTATCTCTATTTTGATCGCATGAAGAAATACTGCAGAGATGAAGAGAAATATGAACTAAGCAGCCCGAGATCACACAGCTAATACTTGGCCGACCTGGGTCTACAGCTTAGCTCTTTAGCCTTTATCAGTGCCCCTGGTCCATCCAGGTGGCTGACACCACCTCTCCTTGGACCTGTGCCAGTCGGCCACACTGGGAATCAAGAACCTTGCTTTCGGAGATGCTGATGCAAGAGCACAGAAGTCTATCGTTTAAACAAACAAAAGGCTTCTCTCCTCTGCTCCTCTTGTATGATGACATGGAAGCTGGCTCCTGATGTTCTCCTCAGGCCCCAACTTTCGCCATCATCAATGAGGACTTCTGTATCTACCTTGAGTTCTGTCGGGGGAAGAGGGAGAATCTCCCTCTGCCCTTTTCCTTAAGGTTCTTATGGCTGGCCAAATAATCAACAAGACAGGTTAGCAGGAGAAAATAATACCAAGTTTAATAACATGTATACATGGGAGAAAGCAGGGACACTGTGTTTCTCAACACAGAATTTAAGAGAAATTCTCTTCTTAAATATCATTTTCAGCCAATGACAAAGGAGGATGTTGGGAGTGGGGGGAGTCAGTTACAGGAGATTACCACTAAAGCACAGTAAACAAGAGTAAGGTTTATTATGTAGCTCAAGGCCTCACCTTCCACATTGACAAGTCACTAGAAATGAGCTCGTCCCCCTCTCTTCTCCAAACAGAGAGGGAGATACCTTTACAAATGGAGATTTCCCTTATAAATGTAAATGATTGTCTGGCAACTCTTCGCAGGGTCATCCAGAGAATGTGGCCAGAGAGACAGAACTTCTGATAAGAGGGGCTTGTTGGTGCCTTTCCTATTGTAACATTTACCCTACGTTATCTTTACAGCCATCATGATAGATCTATTCCAGGAAGGAGCTACCATGTCAAATTCTTTAGGCAGTTAGTGGGGGAGGTCAAATGTCCTCAGAGAAAACAACCAAGGTAAAGAGATAGATTTCAGGGTGGCCAAATCCCGATCTCCCACAGTTCCATGCCCTGAGATGGAGTCTTACAGCTTCCACTGCCGGCCCCCGTGGACCTCACACCCCGTAGTCTCTCGAATTGCCAAAGTTGGGGTCCTCGTCCCCGATCACCCTTTCAATCATTGCTCTTTGCCTTTGACATACTGCTCACACTGATCACACCTGGACCTCAGGTTGATTGATAAATCTGCTTGTTCTTTCCCTATCAATCAGCTTTTTTTTTTTAAAGATATTACTATCCATCTGTGTTTTATTTATGGCTCTACAGGAAGAAAATATACTATCTCATAATAAAACAAAACAAAATATAGGTCTTCAGATGATTCTGATGCCGGGCAGGTCTGGGAAATTGCCACAGCCTCCCCAGCCTCCCTCTCATGGCACTGCCCCGATTTCCACTTACCTGCTGCCTCCAGGGTGTCTTGCTGCCCCAGCCCTCTCAGCTTCCCCATCCCTGAAGCCTGGGAGCCCTCGGGGGCAGGCTGCAGCATTTTGTCTGTTTTTCCATATGTCTGGTAGCACAGCATGGTCATTCAGCTTGCGGCCCCAGTGGGAAGGAGGAAGTTGTGCTGGGTCATAAAGGCTCTCCAGTGGTGGAATCAATCTGCACATTAGCTCAGGCTCGCTCCTCAGAGCTCCACTGGTGGGCCATTTCCCCCTCACCTCCCAGATCTGGTTATTTGCCCCTGCCAAGGGCCAAGTGGCAGCAGGAGCAGCTGGATGCAGCTACCACACTCATCAGGAACCCCAGGGGTATGGATGAGAAGGAGCTTCTGGAGAGCAATGGTCTCCTCCAGGAGAACATGGAGAGAGGAGACGAGCAGACACGAGTTAATGTCACCCAAGTGCTACAGGCACTGGACCTGGGCTCCGTGAGGCTAGATCCTGCGACCCTGCACAGCCAGAACGGAAGCAGAATGTTCTGAACACCCCATGGACACAATGCTTCCCTTATGCTCAGTCCCACCAACTCCACCTCTTCCCATCTGCAAACAGCTGGCAAGTGTCCTGGGCTGTCAGCGATGACGACAAGGAAGAGATGACTGTGCCTCACAGGAGGCCACAGTCTAGCGAAGAAGGTACAAAGTGACAAATAACAGAGCTGCGGGAGCTCAGGGGAAGGCCCACTCTCAGAGGAACACGGGAGGCTTCAGAGGAGATGATATTCGAGTTGGCTCTTTGAGAATGAGGAGGAGTTTGTCAGCTAGAAAGGTGGGGAGGAAAGAGGGCATTCTGCACAGAGGGCATGTCGTGAGCAAGACGCAAAACACATCCTGGGGCCCCAGAGCTATCCATGGAGAGTAGCCTGGTGGAGGGAAAACATTTGACATCTGTTTGAAAATATTTCAGTCATCCAAGAATCATATCCTGAGCACTTGTGACACGGAAAGTTCTACAGCGGGTGCTAGGGGCGGGGATCAAAGAATACATTAGTCTCTACCCTTAAGGACATCCAGTCTGGCAGGGAAATAGGGGAATACAAGTAACTGAGGATTATTGAGTTATATCTATAGATGGAAACTTCCAGATGACCTGGCCCAATTTCCTTTTTATAAACAGAGAAACAAGAGGTGAAGTGACTCACCCAAGACAAAAACCAGCTGATGAGAGAGCCTGGATCAGACTCAGATCTCAGATTTCCATTCCATGCTCTTTTGCCTGCACCAGGCGTGACACACACCACAGCAGAAAACTTGAATGGGCCTTGGGAACTTGGAGGAGAAGGTGAAGATGTCTGGCTGGGGGAAGAATGTGTGGATGAGGCACCCTGAGCTGGGCCTTGAAAGCCAGGAAGGGTACAGTGTGTGTGTGCTCAGGAAATGGGGGATTCCAGCAGCCCTGAGACAGAGGGGACACAGAAGGGACTCACTGGAGCCAAGGCTGGGATGATATGATGGGCTGGTTCTCGCACTGACCTTCTAAGAAGTCTATACTTTATTTCTGAGCAAAGAGGCATTGAAGGGTGTTGTGGTATCAGAGCCATGTTTTTGAGAGAACTCTGGGGCAGATGGTGTACAGGATGATAGAGAGGGTAGAGACCAGCGGGAGGGAGCCCACTGCAGCCATGTCCTGCTAGTGGCCCTAAGGTACTCCAGCCACGACCAGCCTGGGACTCTTCCTTTGCTCTTTTGGGCATATGTAGAGCAGGTTTTTGATTTCCCTCTGTAGAGTGTATGCTCCTGGAAATCAGGGACCATTCAAGATGATCAATGTAGTGTCACTGAAGGGGATGCAGAGATGATTGTCTATGCCCACAGGATCTGACCTTCTTCTTAGCATAAGGACACAAGTGACTGTGTGGGAGATTGTTGGGGGTAGGTGGGGTAGGTAGTAAGTACAAAAACCTAAGAGATTAGAATGGCTACTATCAAAAAAATAGAAAATAATAAGTGTTGGTGAGGATACGGGGAAATTGAAATCCTTGTTGGTGGGAAGGTAAAATAGTGTCATTGCTGTGGCAAATAGTATGACAGTTCCTCAAAAAACTGAAAATAGAATTATTATATGAACCAGCAATTCCACTTCTGGGTTTATATCCGAAAGAATTGAAAGCAGGGTCTCGAAGATATATTTTACATCTATGTTCATAGCAGCATTATTCACAATAGCTAAAACATGGAAGCAATCCAAGTGTCCATTGATGGATGAATGGATAAGCAAAATGTAGACTATACATACAATGGAATATTATGTGGCCTTAAAAAGGAAGGAAATCCTGTCACATGCTACAATGTGGATGAACCTTGAGGACATTATGCTAAGAGAAATGTCAGTCACAAAAAGACAAATGCTGTATGATTCCACTTACATGAGGTATGTAGAGTAGTCAAATTCATAGAGAAAGAAAGTAGAATGGTAGTTACCAGAGGTTGAGGGGGGAGGAGAATGGAGGATTATTGTTTAATGGGTATAGAGTTTCAGTTTTGCAAGACGAAGGGTTCTGGAGATAGATGGTGGTGATGGTTGCACAACAATATGAATGTATTTAATACCACTGAATTGTACAATGAAAAATGGTTAAGATGGCAAATTTTGTTATGTGTATTTTACCATACACACAAAAAAATTGTAAAGGAAAAAACCCACGAAAGATCAGAGGTCAGCAAACTTTCTGTAAAGAGCTGGATGGTAAATATTTTCAGCTTTGTAGGCCATACAGTCTCTGTCACAGCTATGTAACTACTCAACTCTGCCAATGTAGCATGAAAGCAATCATAGACAATAAATACACCACCGAACATGGTTGGGTTCCAATAAAACTTTATTTACAAAAACAAGTGGAGGGCTGGATTTGACCCATGGCTGTTGTTTGCTGACTCCTGATCTAGGGGTCCACACCTGTATTTTACTTTCTGTTGACTATTGATTAAAGGTTCTGGGTCTGTGAAGCTCCATATTAACTCATAGATTTTTGTCAGGCAGAGTGCAAATGATTTCTCTCAGGTAGAAAAGATAATTCCAAAGATACCAGTTTTGTATCTGACCCACTCATCTTATTCTAACAATTTCTATAAAAACCCTGTTCTTCAAATTCTCCTGGGAGCCGTCTTTGCTATCCTGCTGGTTCCCTCATTAATGAGTTAAATAAACCTCTGACGTACGTTTTTTTCTTTAAAAACAAAACCAAACAAAAACTATGGGAGATCTAAAAGGGGTGATTCAAATTGTTGGGGAGATCAGGAGACGTGCTGGAGGTGGCAGTATTTGAGAAGGGCCTGAAGGTTGAGAAGATTGGCTGGCAGGTCAGGGGAAGACTGGAGAAGTGGCATGGGGCTGGAACAGGAGCCAGCATGCCTGCTTGAGAACTTTCCCCAGCGGGCAATGATTCATGGATCTCCGACCCCATTCTTAAGGCCTCACGTGGTCTCCTGCCTGAGTCAGCCTCCATCAGGGTTGGTGCTGCTAAGGAGAGGCGGTGGAAAGAGGTGGAACTTGGAGGGTATAGAGCAGGAGTGGGTCCTGGTTCCAGCGTTGCTGATGACTGCATGATCCTGAGTACATTTCTTAACCTCTGAACATGTTTTTTCATCTACCAACACACATTGATAATTGTGGAATTGGTAACCCACTGACTCAATAGCCCTGAAGGGCACACGCTTTCCTGTGCTGATTCTCCACAACTCTGATCACACCTGTGCTCAGGGTGCCCCCTACCGCCCCACACCAGCCCTCATGGGCTTAGGCTGTGCTGCAGCCTTCCGCTCCCTGTCAGGGAAGGGGGGTGATAAGGAGGTCCCAGGGAGGGACTTGTCCTGGCTGGGAAGCCCTTGTCCAACGCCACTTCACTGATCATTCCCTCCTGCTGTATTTTTTTTTTTCGGTGAGGAAGATTGGCCCTGGGCTGACATCTGAACCCATCTTCCTCTACTTTATATATGGGACGCCTGCCACAGCATGGCTTGGTTAGCGGTGCATAGGTCCACACCTGGAATCCAAAGCTGTGAACCCCAGGCCTCTAAAGTGGAGCATGCTAACTTAACTACTATGCCACTGGGCTGGCCCCCCTTCTGCTGCTTTTGAATGAGTCCTGGGGCTGTGCGAGAGGGCCGGAGGCTGCGCTGGGTGCCATCAGACAGATGACTGTAAGTAAATGGTCTCGTAAACTGTTTCCAGTCAGATTCTAAAGATGCTATGATGTCTGGTTGTGAAAAGTGCTCACTAGGCTTCTGGTGCAGCCAAAAGTCTCCAGCATCCCAGACTGAGCCCACACAACTGTGAGGTTCTGAACGAGTGAGGCTATCTCCATCTGATTTCTCAAGGATTACTGCCCCTTCTGCTTTCGGACTCGGATTTGCTGGCCCTGGTGGTGCCACAAGCTGAGCTCCTCAGGAGCTCTGGTCCCACTGGGACTGGGGCTGCTGAGTTGTTCCTTGGCTTCCTGCTAATCAGGGCTAATTCCCCCAAACTCAAAGTCCTCCTCTAGGGAGAAACGGACCCTCGCTTGAGCTGAGCAAGCATGTCTGCAGTTCTGAAAATGTGAATTTATTCCTCCAAGTCATTCATCGAACTGTGGGGGCCAAGTCACAAGGCACAGATAACAGCCTGGGAGGTCATTGAAATGTTGACCTTGGAATGAGCCACTCAGTCTCACTCCTGGCCATGGGGATTGCCAAGATAATCTCTCCCAAGTCTTGGGGCTCTTTAGGTCAGCCTCTGACTGCTGCCCCTTCCAGAGGGGGATGATGTTGTCAGGCACATGTGCGTCTCATCATTCCACAAATATTCTCATAGCCCCTTCTGTGGCCTCAGCATTCACAGCAAGGGCAAATCCTTCTGAATATTTCCTTAAGAAACAAATTGTGAGCCAGCAACCCCACTCCTAGGTAGATCCACAAGAGAAATGAGCACGTATGCCCGTCAGAAAACGCGGTCAGGGCAGCTTTATTCATAATAACCCCAAATGGGAAGCACATCAAATGTCCAACAGCAGTAGGAAGGATGAAAAAATCATGATGCAGTCATACAACAGGATACTGCTTAGCAATAAAAAAGAATGAGACACTCCTACGTGCAATGACTTGGAGCACTCTCACAGACAAAACGATGAGCACAAGAAGACAGACATAAAATACTACATGCCGTGTGATTCCATTTAGATGAAGTTCAAGAACAGGCAACACTAACAGATGGTGATACAAGTCAGAACAGTGGTTACCTTGGAATGGAGGGCTTGCTTAGAAAGGGGCATAGGGAAATTCCAGGGTGTTGGAAATATTCCTTGTCTGGGTGGTAGTTGCATAGGGTTGTGTGTGTGTGTCTGTGTGTATGTGTGTGTGTGTAAAAATTTTCCAAGTCATACACTTAAGATTTGCGTACTTTGTGTATGATATGCCTCAATAAAAATAATTAAGGGGGCCGGCCCCGTGGCTTAGCAGTTAAGTGCACGCACTCTGCTACTGGCAGCCCGGGTTGGGATCCCGGGCGCGCACCAATGCACCACTTGTCTGGCCATGCTTAGGTGGCGTCCCATATACAGCAACTAGAAGGATGTGCAACTACAACATACAACTATCTACTGGGGCTTGGGGGAGAAAAAGGGGGAGAAAAGGAAGAAGATTGGCAATAGATGTTAGCTCAGGCCTGGTCTTCCTCAGCCAAAATAGGATGATTGGCATGGATGTTAGCTCAGGGCTGATCTTCCTCGCAAAAAAAAAAAAAAAAAAAATTAAATGACAAAATACACTCAAAATTTGTCTTTTAAGGTATACACTGTGACTCTCCTTTCCCACCCATGGTAGCATCCAGCCATACTTGCTCTCTTTGTCAGCCAGATGCTGGGTTGGACGGTTCCATAAATGGCTCTTCAGACATTCCCTGCTCTGGAGTGTGTGGTGCTCTGAACTGCTGCCTCCATGACCTGCTCACAGAAGCAGCTCTTTCTCTTTGCCTTCGGTTCCCTTAACCTCTGTCTTCTCGTATAAAATGCCAGGGAAAAAAACAGAAGGAAAAGATGGGACCCGGCACATGGGAAGGCTTCATGCAGGGGTAAAAATTTGAGCAGGATCATGACAGAAAATGGTCTGAGAGGATGGATGCTACACTGGCGACTGTGGTTAACTCTGCAGAGAGAATGGCAGGGGGAGCGTTCATATTCTCCTCCACATATCTCTGCAGTGGTTGAAGTTTTTAAATGAACATGAGTCACCTCTATATTTAAAAATAATAAAAGCACGTATTCACAAACCTCATAGAGTCCAACCTTCTCAGTTGGCCGGTAGTGAAGGCAGGGGCAGAAGTGGGAGTGCTTTTCCCAAAATGACACCACTGCCCCATGGCAGGCCAGGGCTGCTCACCTGGTCCTCTGGTTACCCACATCTTGCTCTTTGGAATTTGTTTTGTACAGAACCTGGCCTGAAATTGACAGCAGACTGCTCTTGGTTGCTGATAATTTTGTTTGTTTTCCCTGCTGAGATTTTCTTGGGGGAAGGTCAGTGCATCTTCCAGGATACGGAATATGTGAGTCAGCTTGGGCTGCCAGAATAATATGCCAGAGACTGAGTGGCTTAAGGAGCAATGATTTGTTTTCTCACAGTTCTGGGGACTGGAAGGCTGAGGTCAGGGTGCTGGCATGGTGGGGTTCTGGTGAGGGCTCTCTTCCTAGCTTGCAGATGGGGCCCCCTTCTCACTGTGTCCTCACATGGCATTTCCTCAGTGTGTTTGCACAGACAGAAGGAGATCAAGCTCTCTGTTGTCTCCTCTTCTAAGGGCATTAATCCCATCAGAGCAGGGCCCCACCTTCATGACCTAATTACCTCCCAAAGGCCCCATCTCCAAATACCATCACATTGGGGGTTTAGGGCTTCAACATATGAATTTGGAGGGGACACATTCAGTCCATAACACATAATAATTCCTCCCGGATACGTAACATGATTTTGAATCCTTTTTCCCTCTTGGACTTTCTTTTCCTGAACTTTATTTAATTTAATCAACAAATATTTATTGAGCACTTACTGCATTCTAAGCTTTTAGGATACATCAGATAACAAAAGGACAAGGATCTCTGCCCTCATGGATTCTCTTTCAATGTCAGAGGGCCCCCAGTGCCCAGCCCTTGGTTCTCCCTTTCTTGTTTTAATCTACTTTCGCTCTCTTGGTGATTTCATCTGGTCTCATGGCTCTAGATAACATCTTTATGATAAAGACTCCCACGTTTCTTTTTTTTCATATTATGAAAGAAATATATTCCAACTTTCAAAGATTTGAAAAGTTCCGTAGAATGTCTGTCATCAGTAGATGGAAACTTTCAAACTCCACAATCTTGTGCCAGGTAGGACTAGGTGTCATTCACTGGTTTGAGGTCCAATTCTTTTCAAGGCATGTCATGGCGGTACAGTAACGGTGGGATGATAAAGCATGCAGTCAGGTCTTGTACGCTGAGTGTTCAATCTACAGGGTTTTGGACGATAGAAGGGACATTCCATTTTCTTACAAGCAGGGAAGTAGAGGCAGAGCTGACTACTAGAAGGTGGTGCTGGTGTTCTAACTGCTGGTTTTGGAGGCAGTACTGGAATTCTTCTACTCATATGAAGGAACAATCTAGTTTAGTACATTTTGCATCATATTTACAACTTGGATGAACAAACAAACAGTCTTCAGCAAATTTGCAATTGGGGAAGGCTTTGCAAGGTGAAACAGGATGATGGTGAGCACACGCATCCCCATTTTTACAGGCAGCTCCAAAAGTTTTTCTGGTTTCTGGGCCATACTCAGTTTCCTCATCTCTCAGTTTGAAAAGCTGCCATGTGGGTCATCAAGCTGCCTGCTCATCAACTGCAGCTGCTGTGGGTGGAGATCTTTGAGTCCGTTGTTTGAGGCTGCTCTTTGGTATACAGGTTTCATTCCTTCAAAGCCCGTGTCCCCTCTTGATCTGACACATATCTTGGGGGGCTGGGGACACCATCCAGCATCACTGTAAACTTGGGACTTGCGGGTTTTTCTGGTTGTACAAGATCTTTTGTATGCACAAGGTGTCCTAAAAGTACCCGAAGGGTATCTGCAGTCTCAGTCCCAGCTCTTGGTTTGGTGCCGCTATTTCCTCAGACACCTTTGGCTTCTTCAGAATAAATGATCTTGTGTCTGCATGGATCATGGATTCCGTGTCATAGTAATCTTGACTGATCTGCAGAGTGTCTGCCATTACTGGGTCAATTTGCAGTTGGGATAACAATGGCCTCCGTTGAGTTCCTTGATTTTTTTCTACATTATCTCCTTCTGTTTCCTCTTCTTTAAGGGGAGGACTTATTTGGGGGTCCTGCTTTGCCCCTGGACCATTTCTGCTAGCAATTCTTGAGAAGTTCGAGTTCTGGGAGCAACCGGAAGTATCTGTTATGTGGGAGACTGCAGAATAGTTAGTTGTTTTTCTTATAGATGCTTGAGCTTCAGATACAGCCTTTCAAATTAGATTGTTCTTAGTTTGTTTAGACGGTGGAAGTGAAAGTCTCCTTTCAGGCTCTGCTGGCACTTACACACTGCTGGAGATGCTTCCCATATGGGACCCACAATCAACATCTTCCTTCTCCTCTTCTCCATCATGGTTGAATTTTTTTACTTTAACAACTGAACTTACCATAGGCAACTTTCTCTTTTGAAAGTTTTCTTCCTCAACACTCATTTTTTCTGAGTTATTTCTAAAGAAGGGACTATAAGTCTCTTCTAAGCCATTAAGCGCTTCTGGTTCACACAAATGTCCTGTTTCACATACCCGGCTCTTCTGTATATTGAGTTACTTAGCAGCATGAATCCTGTTTTGCTGCTATTGAAATCGCAACTTGTTTAACTGAGCACCACTGTCTGCACTTCAACTTGCAGGTGGTCGATAAATTTCAACAGAAGGGCGAGAAGAACCATATGTACGTGTGCGTGTAGGTTTTTTCTGAGGTAAGGGATTCTCCTGCACAAAACTGAGGTCTTCATCAATGAGATCACCTGGTTCCAGCTTGATATACATCACATCTTAAGAGGGTGCTGGCTCCCTCAGAGGTTTCCCTGTTGACATTAGTCAGGTTACAGCTCCAGCATCATAAGTCTGCCTGATATTCATGGTTTTCTGCTCCTGTGAACTTGTAGAAACTCTGGAATCTCTTTTTTCAGGTCCAGTGCTAGAAACTGCAAGGGGTGGCACTGCAGCTCCGTGCCTTCTCTCGTCTCCCGACTGAAACTGCTCTTGTTGGAAGGCACATGGTTATCAAAGATGTTGGTATCAGAAGACTTTAGACTAGAAGGGGAAGTTGTAAGAGAGCACAGTTTATCTAATACACCATGAAGCCAACATGAGCTCCTAATTCTCGCAATTTCCCCTTAATGGCACTCTGGATCTTGCAGCTGATCTCGGTGCCCATCTCTAAGGCTCCAGGGCGGGTGGCAGGCTCAGCGCTGTGAGGCCTTTCACTTGCTCACAGTCCTGCTGCCACTACCACCACCACCACCACCACCACCACCATCACCACCACTGCTCCCAGCTGCATGCTCTCCTACCTTTCTGTTTCCAGTCAGATATCTCTCCCAACTCCAGACCCATTTAATCACCTGCCTACTCCACATCTCCACTTGTTTGACTAATATCTATAGTGGATGCTGTGGGATGCAGCCTAGATTTTTCCCCTTCAGGACCAAAGCACTCATTCTCCCAGCTGCCGGTAGTGTTGGCTGTTCACAGCTGAGTCCCTCCCCAGGCACCGCCCTCAGCTGAAAAGAGCTGCTTCACCCAAGGTGAGGCCCCCTCTCTGGGGCAGCCTGAATCCATTGACGGATTGAGGCAGCTAGACAGAGGCCTGGTCCTCTTGCTTCAATTCAATTCAACTCTGAGGAGTCATTCCAGTTCAGGCACGTGGCATGCAGCCATTGATATGGTAGATGAGCTCTTTTCTATCCCTCCCAGGAAGGAGGACCGGAAACTGTTCATATGGACAACAGCATACATTATGGCCTTGCCCCAGGGCTATGGTAATTCTCTTTCCTCTGTCATAAAGTAGACTGAAAGGATTTGGACTATTTGAACATTTGCAGAATGGATCCGCTGTATCAATGAACAAAAGTGGCAAGTATATTGGAGGCCTTGACAAGACATATTGGTTTCAAAGGATGAGAGATAAATCCTATGAAGAGTCAAAGGCCCAGTTGAAAAGATGTCCACACAAAAACCTGCACACAGGTGTTTATAGCAGCTTTATTCATAATTGCCAAAACTTAGAAGCAACCAAGATGTCCTTCAGTAGGTGAATGGATAAATAAACTGTGGTAGATCCAGACAATGGAATATTATTCAGCACTAAAAAGAAATGAGCTATCAAGCCATGAAAAGACATGGAGGAAACTTAAGTGCATATTACTAAGTGAAAGAAGACAATTTGAAAAGGCTACCTACTGTATGATTCCAACTATATGACATTCTGGAAAAGGCAAAACTATGGAAACAGTAAAAATATCAGTGGTTGCCAGGGCTTAGGGAGAGGGAAGGATGAATAGGCAGAGCACAGAGGATTTTTAGGACAGTGAAAATACTCTGATACTATAATATTGGATACATGTCATTATACATTTCTTCAAACCAATAGAATGTACAACATCAAGAGTGGACCCTAATGTAAACTATGGACTTTGGGAGATTATGGTTGTCAATATAGGTTCATCAATTGTAACAAATGTACCACTCTGGTGATGGGATATTGATAAGGGGGAGGCTGTGCGTGTACGGGAGCAGAGGGTATCTGGGAAATTTCTGTACTTTCTGCTCAATTTTGCTGTGAATCTAAAACTGCTCTAAAAAATAAAGCCTATTTAAAAAAAAGGGCTACCATATCAGTGAAATTTTTATGCGACCAGTGGCCTGGGGCATTTTAGGACATCCTTTATGAAGTAAAGGACAAATTGCACCTCTCACCACTAGGAAGGAAGCATAATGCCTAATGGGACTCTTCAGGTTCTAGAAGCTGCATATTCCACACTGGGGAATACTACTCTGACCCATTTACTGTGTGACATAGAAGGATGGCTAGTTTTAAGTGGAGTTCAGTAGAAAGAAAAGTTTCTGCAGTAGGTCCAGGCTGAAGTACAAGAAGCCAAACTGGCAGACCTCTACCATAACAGTAGAGGTATCTGTGCTCTGAAAAGATGTGTGGGGTTTATGCTAAATCCCAAAAGGAGAATCACAACATAGACTCCTAGACTTCTGAAACAAGGCTATGCCATCTTCAGCAAAGAATCTGAAAATCAGCTCCTGGCATGCATTGGTTCCTAGGAGAGATGGAGTGATTGACCATGAGACATCAAATAACCATGTGACCAGAACTGCTCATCATGAGCTGGCTTGTGTCAGAGTCACTGGGTCATAAGGTCATGTGGACCCAGCAGCACTGTTGTAAGACTGGGTCAGGTACAAGCAGGACAAGTGGGCACAAGTAAGCTGAATGAGCCAACTACCGAGATCCCCGTGTCATCTGGGACTATTATACCAGTATCTCTCCTTAGCTCACATGTATGGCTCCATGCTGGGTCCCTTATGAGCAGCTAATGGAGGAGGAAAATGGCCACTGGTTCACATATAGGTCAGCTTTATAGGTGGGTGCAAAGTGAAAATGGACTTCTGATGCACCACTGCTCCAGACAGTGGTGAGGGGAAATCCTTCCAGTGGGCACAACTTCATGTTGTGTGGTAAGAGAAGTGGCCTTGGATAAGAACATATATAAACTCATGGACAGTGGTGGGTGGCTTGGCTGGTTGGTCATGAGGTCTAGGGGTGGGAGTGGGGATATTGGAAGATCAGGGGCAAAGAGGTCAGGGGAAGAGGCATGTGGGAAAGCCTGTGGTAGTGAGCACAAAGTATCTTTTGTATCTCATACTATTGTCCACCAGAGTGCATCCACCATGGAAGAGGCACCAAACACTCAAGGGGTCAAGGCCACTCAGCCAGTTCATGCCAACCAACCTCTGTCATCAGCCATTCCAGTGCTGACACAGTTGTGCATGAACAGAGCAGCCATGGTGGCCAAGATGGAGGTTACAGACGAGTTCAACAGTGTGGGCTCACCTCTCACCCTCTACTGCCACTGCTGAAGATCCAGCCTGCCAGCAGAGACAGTAGTGTGCTGCAGCCAGCCTGTACTGGCTTCGGAGAGTGAACTTTTTCAGGAACTTGGCTAGTCAGTTGACATCAAGTTGGTCGCTTGAAATTGGCCACGGTGGAAGTATTTACAACACAGAGATCAGCAGATGCTACAAATAAGTACCCACATATCCCTCCCCCTGCTGAGAGAGCAGGTGGTTAAACATTTACCAGCATACTACTGAATAGAGACCAAAGCTGAGCCCCTGATATGGCACTATCCCTTGAGGACACCAACCAGCCCCTTGGTGGCAAGTTGATTACACTGGACTTCTACCACCTTGAAATGGTTAGCAATTTATCTTGACCGTAACTGACACATATATCAAGGCCTTTCCTGCCCACACAGCCTCACCCAGCAATGTTATCTGACAGCCAACAGATTCAATCCACTGCCACAAGACTCCACATTATCTAGCATGAGACTAAGGAACATACGTTGGGGCAAAGGAGGTGTGGCAGTGGGCACATGACCATGGAATCCACTGGCCACAGTATATGGACACCATCTAGATGGACACCATCTAGAGGGTGGTAGCCTGACACAGCGAGGGAACAGCCTTTTGAAGGTACAGCTGAGTTACTAGCTTGTAGGCAGTAGCCTACAAGGATGGGGTGCCGTCCTCCAGGATGCAGTATTCTCTCTAAATCAATGACCTTTATGAGGTGCTATGTTCCCAATAGGTAGAATACATGGGTCCGAGAATCAAGGGGTAGGAGTATGAGAAGCCCTGCTTACCACGACTCCCAGTGACCCAACTTGAGGAATTTGTGCATTCGAATCCTGGAACTCCAAGCAATGTGGGTTTAGAGGTCCTGGTGCCACCAGAAGACTCAGCAAGAGTCCCATTGAGCTGTAAGCTACGGTTTGTTCCTGATCACTTTGGGATCCTCATCCAACAGATAAGCAAGAAAATAAGTCACCGTCCTGCAGGGGTATCTGGCCCCATTCATTAGGAAGAGGTAGGACTTTTGTTACACAATAAGGGCAGGAAAAAACATATATTTGGCACCTCCTTGGTTCTGTGTCAGCTTTATTGAAGTAAAATTGACATATAAGAAAATTCACTATTTTTAAGTAACCAATTTTGTGTTTTGACAAATACATATAGTAACGTAACCACTACCACAATCATATTACAGAACATTTCCATGTCTTCTCCAAAAGTTTCCCTGTGCCCTTTTGCAGTCAAATCTCTCCTCCTACCCGTGGCCTCTGGCAACAACTGATGTGTTTTCTATCACTATAGTTTTGCCTGTCCTTGAATTTCATACAAATGGAACTATACAATGTGTAGTTTTTTGTGTCTGACCTCTTTCATTTAGCATAATGCTTTTGAGATTCATCCATATTGTTGCCTGTAGAAGTAATTTGTTCCTTTTCACTGCTGAGTAGTACTCCATTATATGGATATACCACAATTAGTTTCTCCATTCACCAGTTGCTGGACATTGGGATTGTTTCCAGTTTGGGGCTCTTATGAATAACACTGTTATGAACATTATGTACAAGTCTATATATGGACAAATACTTTCTTCTCTTTTGAGCAAATGCCTAGGAAAGGAGTTGCTGAGTCATATGGTAAATCTATGCTTAAATTTATAACAACCTCCAAACTGTTTTCTGAAGGCGCTAGACCATTTTGCATTCCCACCAGCATGCATAAGAGTTTCAGTTGCTCCACATCCTGGCCAACAATTGATATTTTCAGTCTTTTTAATTTTAGTTATTCTAGTGGGTATAGTGGCATCTCATTTTGGTTTTAATTTGCCTTTCCCTAATAACTAATGATGTTATTTGATATATATGTGTGTGTGTGTGTGTGTGTGTGTGTGTGTGTCTGTGTCTGTGTATGTAAAATCTCTGGTGAAGTGTCTTATTTGCCACCCATAAATATTCTTTGGTGAAGTGTCTTTTGGAATATTTTGTGAACTTTTTATTGGGTTTTTATCTTCCTATAAGTGAGTTGTAAGAGTTCTTTACATATTATGTGTACAAGTCCTTTGATGGATATATATTTCACAAATATTTTCTCTCAGTCTGCAGCTTGACCTCTCATTTTATTACCAGTGTTATTTGAAAAGAAAACACTGTGAATTTTAATGAAGTCCAATTTATTATCTTTTTTCTTTTAGAGTTCATGCCACTTTGTGTAGTCAAGAAATCTTTTCGTAAAGTCACTAAATTTTTCTCCTCTGCTTTGTTTTAGGTTATTATAGTTTTATAATTTTATTTATTTATTTCCCCAAAGCCCCAGTAGATAGTCATATGTCATAGTTGCACATCCTTCTAGTTGCTGCATGTGGGACGCGGCCCCAGCATGGCCAGAGAAGCAGTGCGTTGGTGCGCACCCGGGATCCAAACCCGGGCCGCCAGCAGCAGAGCGCACGCACTTAACCGCTAAGCCACGGGGCTGCCCCAAAGGTTATTATAGTTTTAGTTCTTATGTTTAGGTTTATGATTCTTTTACAGTTAAGCTTTTTTTTAATATGGGGAGCATTTCTTCATCTTTTATTTTCTGGAAGATTTTGTGTAGAATTGATAGTGTATTATCCTGAGATGTTAGGTAGAATTCACCAGTGAAGTCATTTGGGCCTAGAGTTTTCTTGTGGAAAAGCTTTTTTTTAAAAAAAAAAAAAAAAGAAAACTAAACTAAAGTCCATATTTTATTCAGAGTTCTTTAGTTTTAACCTAATGTCCTTTTTCTGTTCCAGAATCTTATCCAGGATACCACATTACATTTAGTCATCGTGTCTCCTTAGGCCCTTCTTGGCTGTGATGGTTTCTCAGACTTTCCTTGTTTTCAATGACTTTGACAGTTTCGAGAAAGACTGATGAGATATTTCATAGAATGTCCCTCGAGTGGGATTTATCTGATGTTTTTCTCATGATTAGACTCGGGTAATGCGTTTGGGGAAGGCAGACCACGGATAGATCAGTTATGGCAACAATTATCAAAGGGCAAGTTCCCCTAATAGAAAGAGAAAGACTCAGAACGGGGTAAAAATGAGAGTCAAACTACAGGTTGCTTACATCAGACTCACCAACAACAAAATGACCCCCAAAAGGTTAAAAATGAATGGGCTGGCCAATGCAAATGCGAAATAAAAAGTCAATATTAATCTCAGACAAAGCAGAAACCCTTATTCAATGCCAAGGACACTGTCCTTTGGGAGGTTCTCAAAATCTGCCTCTCTGCCCCTCTGAATCCAGAACTTCTCAGGGAGGGAGGCATCTCAGGAAAGCCTGCTAGAGAAGCTCAAGGCAGGATTGTCAGGGACCCGGTCACCAAAGTGGCTGGGACAGGCTGAGCGTTTCCCATGCCATTGGGCCACAAATGACCTGACTGGCATCTTAACGAACTTTTGGGGAAATAGACACTGAAGAGATCCCCTCCCCTTCTCTGGTGACTTCGAATCACCTCTGTCACCCCAGAGAGAACCAATTAGAGTTCAGAGGCTGGAGAGACTGAGTGGGGAGGCCCTGTCAGCCCTGATTCATGCCACTTTGGCAAAGTCACTTCCCCTGTCTGGGCCTCAGTTTCCTTAACTGCAAAAGGAGTTTGGACTTTCTGATCTCCAAGTTCCCCCTTAGCACTAAAACATCAAGGCTCTTCCTGCTCTTTTTCTCTCCCCTCTTTTGTTGTTTTGTTGTGTTTTTTTTTTAATTTTTATTCAATCAGTGTCATTGATCATGCGCCAAATCTACCAGGCATGGGAGGTGTGGGACAGCCTGAGTCACTGTCCCAGGGACACTCTGATCCACGCTGCCTGCCTGGTTAGCAGAGGGCACAGCTGGCGATGCCTCAAGGGCTGCCTCTGTCCCTCCCATTCTCCCCCGTGTCGAGGGTGTTGGGGGGGCCTCTTTTGGTGCTTCACTCTTTGCAGGCTTCCTGCCTCCCTCGAGAGCCCTTTCTAACTCTGGCTCTGTCCCTGCCTTCCTATAACCCTGAACAAGTAACTCAGTCACTTTAGCCCTCAGTTTCTCTATCTGAAAAGTAACGCTCAACCTTTCCCTACCTTAGTTATACAGATAAATAAAATGCCAGATAAAGGTACTTTGAGAGCTCGAGACATAAAACTATTCTTTAAACACACTTTTTACGGGCCGGCCCTGCGGCGTGGTGGTTAAGTTTGGCGGGCTCTGCTTCTGCAGCCCAGGTTCGTGGGTTCGGATCCCGGGCTCATACCTACACCACTCGTCAGCCATGCTGTGGCAGCAACCCACATGAAAAATAGAGGAAGATTGGCACAGATGTTAGCTCAGGGCAAATCTTCCTCAGCAAAAAAAGAAAAAAAGAAAAGAAAATTTAGCAAAGGAAGCCTTCCTGTAAATATGACCAATGTTATTAATTTGAGGCAAAGACTCCTATTTCTTCGTGAAAGTAATTACTGAGGTATGGGGATGTTAACTGTCTTGCCTGAGATTTTGTACAGTAAAGTAGAATTAAAAAATCAGATCTCGTGGGCCAACCCCGTGGCCGAGTGGTTAAGTTTGGCGTGTTTTGCTTCAGTGGCCCAGGTTCAGTTCCTGGGTGCGGACCTACACCACTCGTCAGCAGCCATGCTGTGGCAACGACCCACATACCAAATAGAGGAAGATTAGCAACAGAAGTTAGCTTAGGGTGAATCTTCCTCAGAAAAAACAAAACAAAACATATCTTCCTACTCCTTATCCTATGTTCCAGCCACATAAAACTGTCTTCTCTTACTGTTAATTTTTTTAGGTGTGATAATGATCTTGGGGTTATTTATTTTTTAATCTTTAAGAGATACATAATGAAATATTTGCAGATGATAAAATTTTATGATGTCTATAATTTGCTTCAAAATACTTTGGAGGAGTGCGTGAGATATTGATGACACAAAACCGGCCTTGAAGTGAAAATTGTTGAAGCTAGATGATGGGTACATGAGGGTTCATCGTGTTATTTTCTCTGCTATTGTGTAGGTACAATAAAGTGAAAACTATTCTTTTCCTTTTCTCCCACACACTAATCTCTGACGTCTTTTCTTCCAACAATGGGGAGCATATTTTCTGACAACATGTAATCTCGGTCTGTAATCCAAGCACCAAGGTCACTGGAAGACAACAGAAGGACGGCAAGAAAGGAAAGCAGTCAAGAATTGCAAAGTGGCAACAAGAGACAGTTGCCTGAGGGATGACACCCATCACCTCCTGAGTCCTCAGAGAATTAGAACAATCATGGGTACGTGAGGGTTCATGATACTACTTTCTCTAGAAGGCAGTGTCCAGAATGGCTGGGCCTTCCCCAGGGATTTTTGAGCAGAGGTTGAGGCCTAACCTGTGCTTTGGGAACTTTCAGCAGGGAGTAGAAACTGTTCACTCCTGGGACCTCACTCCCAGGACTGAACGGCCTGGGCTTTCGCCAGTCTACCAGGTAGAGGTTATCCAGCCAGAGTCCAAGGAAAGTCAATTCACAGTCTGCCTGCTCACCCCAGAAAAGGTTCAAAGATACCAGAGAAAATAGCACAAATAGTACATTGGCTTTTTTTTCCATCTGCAAAAACTGTGGACCCCAATGAGGCTTGGAAAAGAAGAGTATAAAAAAACGAAATATGGTGAAACTCTTGCCAGTCAAAAGGTGAGGTTGCCAACAAGCTGTCAGAGCTGAGTAGAGGCACCACGTTCTTAACCAAGAGGAAAGAACGATAGAGCTGCCTATCAAATGAGTTTCAACTTTCGTAGGGAAAAATATCACAAGTAAAGATAAATGACAAACAACAAATTTATAGGTAAAAAATATGTTACAATTAATATCCTTAGTAGAGAGTTCTTAGAAACAAATGAAAAGAGACTATCATCCCAATAGGAAAATGGACAATGGATATGAACACGTAATTCATGAAATAAAAATAGTCATTGACATACGAAAAGATGCCCAACTTCATTAGAAACCAAAGAAATGCAATATAAAACAGCCATGAAAAGTATTTTTGGTCAGTCGTAGTGACAAGGATCTTAAAAGTGGAGAATATTCAAAGTTTAGGAGGATGTCATTAAGAATAAATAGTTGCCTAAATTGGTTCAAAGTTTGTGGAGGGCAATTTGATAATATATAACTAAATTTAAAATGTATATAGATTTTTGACCCAGTAGTTCCACTTCTAGGAATTTATTCCAAGGAAAGAATTGGACAGATGCGTAAGGATGTACATACAAGGCTGCGTGATTATTGGAGCATAACTGGAAACACCCAAATGTCCTCAACGGGGACAGGTCAATCTCCCGCTCTCTAATTGGTCCTTTCCATAAACATATAAACATACTGAAGTCTCTCATGTCTGTAACACCCTCCCCAACTCCATGCCCCCAAGGGAAGCGCTGTTGCCTTCACTTCACAGCCAAACTTCCCAAAGCCTCCTGTGTGTTTTTCTCCACTTCCTGACCTCTCAGCTTACTACACCTGCATCACCTCTACCACACCTCTGTTCTCAATAAGATCGTCACCAATGGTCCCATGTTGCAAAATCCAATGGACTCTGTTCATGGCCTCTTGGAAGACTTTGACACTGTTGCCCACTTTCTCCTATTTTGAAACACGCTCTTGCCCTGGCTGCCATGACCCTGTACCCTCCTGGTTTTCCTCCTTCCATCACGGCTGCCTCTTCGCAGTCTCCTCTGCTCGCTCCCCTTCCTCTGCCCAGCACTGTGGACTTTCCTCAGGGCTCTGTCCCAGGATCTCCTTCTTACTCTCCACCATCTCCCCGAGGCAGCTCAGCAGCTCCTTGGCTTCACTCACCACCTAGGGGCCAAAGGCCCCCAGATCTATGTCTCTAACCAGAGCTCTCTCTCCAACCGCTGACTGGACAACCTTGTCTGATGTCACACAAGTTTCTCAGACCCAGAATATCCAAACCTAAACTCATCATATCCCCTCCACCCACTCCTGTACTCCCTCTTCTTCTCTCGGCCAAGGCACCACTGTTTGCCCAAGACAAAAAGTCACTAGGGGTTTCTCTCTGCCTTGCCATATTCGATCAACATTGAGGCCTATCCATCTATTTCATTTGACTCCACCACCATTACCCCCATGCAGACCGCCAACCGTTCCCACACTGCAGCCACAGGGGTCTTTCATGGCAAGTCCGATCGTGCCCCTTTGCTACTTAAAACTGTTTCAGATTTCTCATTTCTGTTAGAAAAAAGTCCAAATCTCTGAGCAGGGCTTATCAACCAGGGCAGATCTGTATTTTTAGCTTTTTTCTTATCAGTCCCCACCTCGCCTCCAGCCCTCTCTACTGAACATCCAGTCCCATAGTGGGCAGCCTCCCCTTCTAAGTTCTTAGGTGTCCCCCACTTCTCTCATCCATGTGATACTGTGTGCCTTCCTTCACCGCCTCCCTGCTTTCCAGAAGATGTTCCATTACACAAACCTGCAGGAGAAACTCCCAGAACAGATGCCAAGGCTGACATATCCCTGGATGAACAAAAAAGCCCATGTTTCTTCAGAAGTCCATTGACAGAGCAAAAAAAAGAGAGAGAGAAAGAGAAACAAGTCCCCCTCACTAGCAGGAGCTCTAGGGTCATTTTTTCATACACATGGGTAAACCAAGGCCCATTGGTCATCAGGGCCCCTGCCTCCCCTTTCCTTCTGGAGGTGGTCTCCAGAGATGGGCCCAAGGCTTGGGAAGGGGCTGTACTGTCGCTGATAACATCTCTGCATTCATTCTGTAATGCAAAGAGCTTTCAGGAAGACCAATGACGCTGTCTCACTCAGACTTCTGGCTAATGAGCCATCAATGGGCCGTGGCTTACCTGCCAGAAAACAGTGAGGAGGTTCTTATTGAATTTTGACAAGATTTGAGGGAACTCTGATACAAGAGAACTCCAAAACTCACACTGGAAGTGTCCTGACCTTGGATCTAGCCAACCTGCCACACTCCTTCCTACCCCAAGCCTAAGAACCCATGCCTGCTCTTCCTGAACCTCTGAAGTCCAGCAAACCATGTCTCCTGAATGAATCACAGCTTTACTGACCCCTAAAGTTTCCCCAGGCCCCAGAACTACATTCTGGGACTTTACCTGAGTTACAGAAACAGGCTCCAGCTTGTCCCAACTCGTGCTACCTCTCCTCTTGCTAAGACTTGCTTAAGCAGGTCAAGTTATGTCTGCCCATTGGAACTGGAAACAACTATCTGGACTGAATGTAGGAGATCAGACCTTATCACTCCTAGGCATTCAAGAGGCCCAGAGTCTGTTGGCTTGGCTCCTCCAGCCAGGGATCCCAGAACCAAGTTGTCCTCAACCTTCAAAATCCACTTACGGAGTTCACAGAATACAATTCAGAAAAGTGTGGAACCCACCATGACCAGTAATGACCAATGCCTACTGTGAGTGCTTTGAGAATGTAGGAGGGAGTTTCCCTGCACCTCAGAGAAGGGTGGGGAGCCCAGTGACTTTCCCATAACTGTGCCTCTTAGACTGGGGTACCTCTGAGGGTACACAAGGCCACAGAATAAACTTGGCCCATGCCCAGGGTTCCCACTCACTCTCCTCTGCCATCATGATCTTCCAGTGGAAGAGTCTAAGAATTAGCAAACTCCAAAGGGGTAATGTTGCTTGCTAACCCTAAAAGGCTATTCCCATCTGCCCTTTTAGGGGCCCATGGTTCCCACAGAACTACAATTATGACCCACAAGTTACACCCGGACTCAATTCCCAAAATGTCTCCAGAATTACCTGGGTGGGTAATGACTGCCTCATGTATTCAATCATTCTTAAGTATCTATGAGCCAAGCATGGTATTAAGTATTGGAAGTAGAGGCTGATGTCCTGAAATATGCTTGGATATAAGTCCCCAGGCCTTCCCTGCTGCTAAAGGCTAATGGAAGGACATCGGGACCAAGCTTAAGCTTCCCAGAACCCTCCATGGAGAACCTGGAGAATGGAGGTCTTCCCCTTGACATACCCAAGGACCAGCAGCCATAATACCTGAGTTTCAATTCTTTTTTTTTTTTTTTTTGGTGAGGAAGATTGGCCCAGAGCTAACATCTGTTGCCAAACTTCCTCTTTTTGCTTGGATAAGATTGTCCCTGAGCTAACCTCTGTGACAATCTTCCTCTATTTTGTTTGTGGGACGCCGTCACAGCATGGCTTGACAAGCGGTGTGTAGGTCTGCGCCCAGGATCCAAACCCGCAAACCCCGGGCTGCTGAAGCAGAGCACAGAAACTTAACCACTGTGCCACCAGGCCTGCCCCTTCAATTCTTTGTTTTTTTTTTTTTGTGAGGAAGTTCAGCCCTGAGCTAACATCCATGCTAACGCTCCTCTTTTTGCTGAGGAAGACTGGCTCTGAGCTAACATCTATTGCCAATCCTCCTCCTTTTTTTCCCCAAAGCCCCAGTAGATAGTTGTATGTCATAGTTGCACATCCTTCTAGTTGCTGTATGTGGGCTGCGCTCTCAGCATGGCCGGAGAAGCGGTGCGTGGGTGCGCTCCCGGGATCCGAACCCAGGCCACCAGTAGCAGAGCGTGCACATTTAACCGCTAAGTCACGGGGCCGGCCCCCTTCAATTCTTAAGTAATATTCCTTTCCAGATATTTCAACCCTGAATGTGAAGTAGATATCACCCCCAGCTTGAAGCTTGACGAGATTAAGCAAGTAGCCCAGAGTCACACAGATAAGTGATAAAGCTGGCTTTAGAACATGTCCGCGTCTGACCCTAAAGCCCATGCATGCTCTTTCCTTCATGCCTCAAAGCCCTTGAGAAAAAAAATATTCTTAGTTCCAACCAACCCTGGCACTCAGAAATCTTGTGCAAAATAGGGCTTCTCTCAAGGGCTTGAGGTGGGGTGGGTGGTGGAGGGTGACTGCTCACTGGGTACAGGATTTCCCTTTGGGGTGATGAAAACACATCAGAACCAGATAGAGGTGATGATTGCACAACCTTGTGAATGTACTGCTGTGTTGTACACTTTAAAGTGGTTAAATTTATGTTATGTGAATATTACCTCAATTGAAAAAAAGAAAAGAGTTTTTCCTTTAACACGCTGGGCATTGTGGCTCCCCTCTCCCTGCTTTGTCAAGTCACTGATCCCCTTGCTAAACAGCAAGGGATTAGCTTTCTAGTACAGATAAACCTCCTGCTAATTTTTGTCAACAATCTGTCTCTAGAAGTTTCTGATATGTTGATCTGGAACCTCAGATTGGGTCCTAAATCTTGGTGCTCCAGAGTATCTAGTGTGGTCCAGTCTTGTATCGCTCACCCTACCATTGCCACAGAAAGAAAAGGAGAAAAAAAATATGACTCCTCCGGAGAAGTTTGTTTTATTTATTATTTTTTTAATTTATTTTTATGTTTTATTTATTTATTTTTTTGTGTGAGGAAGATCAGCCCTGAGCTAACATCTCGTGCCAATCCTCCTCTTTTTCGCTGAGGAAGATTGACCCTGGGCTAACATCCATGCCCATCTTCCTCTACTTTTTATATGGGACACTGCCACAGCATGGCTTGACAAGCGGTGCATCGGCACGCACCCAGGATCCGAATCTGCGAACCCCCGGCCACCGAAGCAGAGTGCACGCATTTAACCACTGCACCACCGGGCTGGCCCCAGGAGAAGTTTGTTTTAAAATATGATGTTCATTTATGCTCACATAACTGAATTCCATGGATTTTAGTTAGAACAACTCAGAAAATCAGATTCCATTGTGTTATTACAGAGGCAAAGAGTCACAAGTCAAAAGTCAGCTTATGGGTTTCAGTTCAGGGAAGAATTCTAAGAACAAAGTACAAAGGAGACCCCCTCAGACAGAGATTACTGAAAATGCCATTTTCTGTTGTTTCACCTAAGCCGTATTATCCCAGGTTAAAAAAAAATTTCATGAGCCGTGAGATCTCATTCCTGGAAACCCACATCTTCTTGCTGAAATGACAAAGTGAGCAAAGGACCATGGACAGCAAGAGCCGTGTGCCAGGGGGCCTAGCCAAGGCCTCTGAGCAGGAGAGGGGAACCAGTACAGTCATGTGCCACATAGCGATGTTTCGGTCAACAACAGACTGCATATATGATGGTGGTCCCAAAAGATTAGATTATAAAAATATATAATCCTTTCACTCTAGTTTTTATTTTCTAAATTAGATGACACTTAGTTCACATGAAAGTCTTTCAGGTCAGACTATCTGTAAAGAAGTTTGCATCTCCAATCGCCCTTAAATTCAATCTGTGTCCACGCCCAGCAAAAAAAAGTGTTTTGGGTCACTAAATTTTCATTAGCCAACTTTATGGTTACACCTTTCAACTCAGTCCATGATTGCCCCTCTAATATCTACTGGCAAACCCCCATCTTTTCCATGAGCAAAACAGGCCTGGAGAGCCATACCCATCTGTATTAGTCAGGGCTCTCCAGAGAAACAGAACAGGATGTGTGTGTAGATATACACATGAATGGATCCTGGCAGCTCTGAAGTCTGCAGGGTGAGCAGGCTGGAGACCCACAGAAGAGCCAATGTTACAGGTCAAATCCAAAGGCCATCTGCTGGCAGAATTTCCTCTTCCCTGGGGGAAGTCAGTCTTCGTTCTATTAAGGCCTTCAACTGATTGAATGAGGCCTACCCACATTATGGAAGGCAATCTGCTCTACTCAAAGTCCATTCATTTAAATATTAATCTCATCCAAAAAACACCCTCACAGAAACATCCAGAATGTTTTACCAAATATCTGGGCACCATGGCACAGCTAAGTTGACACATAAAATTAACCATCCTGCCATATAAGAATCCCTCAGACATCCTCTCTGCGAAGCCTTCCCCTATCCCTAAGAGTATGAGTGAGGGATTGATCTCACTCGTTTCTGTGCCTCCCGAGGGCAGATGTACATGCTTAATGAATGTGTCCTCTCTCTCCTTTACTTCCTCACTCCCTGTTGTGTCTTCCTTCCCCTCTAAGAAGTCTGTCCCAGGCCTGAGTGAATGACTGACTTCAGCTCTCTGTACAAGAATGGTGTGTCTTTCTCTTCCATCCTACTGGTCTTCATCCTTGCTTGATGTTTTACATTTATTAATGAAGACAAGGTTGATTGTTCTAGTAACCAGTGGGCATTTCCTCTTTCCCCACAAATCCTCTCTCCTGACTGGTCCATCTATACCTGGGTGGGGCTTGTTGACTTGCATGTGTTGCTTTAGGATGAATGGGAAGGAGCTAGAGCTAGTCTTTTTTTATTTTTTTTGCTTTTTTTTTTGATGTTTTAATGGTTTCTAACATTGTGAAATTTTGGGTTGTACATTTTTGTTTGTCCATCACCATATATATGACTCCCTTCACCCCTTGTGCCCACCCCCCACCCCCACTGCCCCTGGTAACCACAGTCCAGTTTTCTCTGTCCATGTGTTGGTTTATATTCCACATATGAGTGAGATCATACAGTGTTTGTCTTTCTCTTTCTGGCTTATTTCACTTAACATAATACGCTCCAGGCCCATCCATGTTGTTGCAAATGGGACGATTTTGTCTTTTTTTATGGCTGAGTAGTATTCTATTGTATATATATACCACATTTTCTTAACCCAATCGTCAGTCGAGGGACACTTAGGTTGCTTCCACTTCTTGGCTATGGTGAGTAATGCTGCAATGAACATAGGGGTGCATAAGCCTCTTTGGATTGTTGATTTCAGGTTCGTTGGATAGATTCCCAGTAGTGGGATGGCTGGATCATAGGGCATCTCTATTTTTAATTCTTTGAGGAATTAGAGCTAGTCTTGAGTTGTGGGAAACCTTATATGGCAGAATGTACCTCTGGGGCACCAACACTCACTTTAGCTGCAGTTCATTCAGTTTCTTTGGAGAATATTCTTCCTGGATTTTTGGCTAGGGCTAAATGACTGGCTGTCTACTGGCACATGGGCGAGGGTGGAGGAAGAGGGTATGGGAGTGTGAGCAGCTGATGGGTGCAGTTGCTCAACAGATGGGCTTTCATTAATTCCTGACATGGCCTTCCTATCTCACTCCCACCCTCTGCCCAGAGGTACTCCACTCTCTGGGATTCTGCTCAGCAGGTTGGCTATATCCTCCAGTGCTTTTGGCTGTGGTTTCATCCACTCCATTTCACTCATCAAGACATTTCTATCTATCTTATATCTTCCAGAAATTCATTGAAATCCCTTGTCTACTGATGACCCATCCTATTATCCTCAGTATTATGGGCTTAGTTTTCTGTTTATTTTTCTAATTTTAATGGAGTATCAGGAGGGAGGGAGACAAATACATGTGCTTAGTTTGCTATACTGCAAGGCAAGTCCAGAGTAACCTTATAAAAGGCTAACTTTCTTTCTTTTACGAGCTTTTGATCCACTCCAAAGTTCAAATGTCCCAAGAGAGGTACTACAGCCTTGTGTAAGTGAAGGCTGTGAGCACATCTGATTGACAGCGATGGAGGTCTGTCTAGATTATATGAGGTGTTGTACACACATAATTCGTTTACTCTGCATGGAAATCTAATGAAGGCGGTATTAAGACGGATATTAAGATGGTATAAGATGGATCTCATCTCCGTCTTAAAGATGAGATCATTGGGACTTAGAAAGATAAATGATGTGGAAATATTCACAATTTTCATGCATTCAATAAATATTTATCAAGGGCCTTATCAATGAGCCAGTCACTGTTCTGGGTGCTGGGGATACGGCAGTAAGCAAGAGAAAGTCCTTGCCACCTAGAGCAAGGTGTAGATAGATGATAAACAAACAAACAGATAAATACATTGTATGTCAGGTGGTGATTGCACTATAGGGAAGAATAAAGCTGGAGAGGGGCAGGGGAAAGCCAGGAGTTGAAGTGGGGTACACTTTCATACCGGTTGGGAAGGCCTTCCAGAAAAGGTGACACTTGAGACCTGAAGGGGGACAATACAAGCCCCATTTTGGATAAAAGATAACTGAAAAATGAGCCTTCTTTCAAGAAGAGAATCAGCTCGAATTAAATGGAGACTCCTTGTGCCAAGAAGTCCTTTGATTATTTGGATACTGTGTGGGTACTTCTGTGAGAAGCTGACTTCCTAATCCTAGAGAACTACACTGTATACTGAGACCCTTGATTAGATGATGAAGCAGCTCGAGCAAAAGTACCAAGTAAAACTGAAGGTAAGTCTGTTCTGTTCTCTACTGTCAAGTACAGGTCCCTCCATTCTATTTTGCTACCATTTGACATAAAGAGATATATTTTATATCTAAAATATAAACTTGTATGTTTTGATACACATCAAGGTTTGTAAAACAGGTTTTAATTATTTACAAAAAGCCATAAAATGGTATCCTACCATTCATGTAAAAAATAGGAAAAAGTATATATACACACACACGCATACATACATACACTCATATTCACAAACATATGCAGTGGCAGACTGCAAAAAATGCCACAAATTCTTCTCAAGCCTGCATGTATGCCTTTTTGCAATGTGACTTTACAGCTCTTTCCTTCAAGATGTGGAGTCTATTTCTCTAGGCCCCTTGAATCCGGACTTGGCCATTTGCTTTGATTTAATTTGCTTTGGCCAAAGGTTCATCAGCAAATACGATGAAGGCAGAGGATTGAAAAGTGCTTATGCATTAAAGCATACCCTCTTTTCCTGCTGGGAACTCTTCTGTCATCACATGAGTAAGGCTGGGCTAGCCTGCTGCATGACGGAAGGTGTGTGGCTGTCACAGCAGTTGACATTGATCCAACTTCCAGATATGAGGAGACTCCTTAGTCTAAACAGCCTGTCAATCACCAGACATGTGACTAAGGCTATTGGAGACCATCCACCCCGCTGAGCAAACCTGGACGAGAACTGCCCAGCTGGCCCAGAGAGTCTTGAGCGAATATACTGCTCACTGTTTTAAGCCCCCAAGTGTTGGAGTGACTTGTCATGCAGCAAAAGCCAACACATACATGCAAAGAGTATCTCTGTATAGATTTCTTAACTGGTTACACGGGTTGCCTGGGGCGGGGTAGTGAGACCTGACTGGGTCAGGGGCTGGGATGAGAGGGAGAATTTTCACTGTATTCCTTTTTGGACCTTTTGAATTTTGAACCATATGAATGTGCATAATATGTTCTAAATAATGAGTACAATTGTAAAATGTTAAAGTTACAAAGCATACTGGTGGAGAAGAGAGTTTTAGTTCATAAATTGCACTTTTTGTTGTTACTTCAAAAGTCACTTAACTGAAAATGAACATACAAGGCTTGTTGTTTTGTTTTCCTCCCTCAAACAGATCTAAGACCTTTGTCCTCAGGCATAATAACAGCTTAAATGTACCATCTGGTGTTTGAGACAAAGCCCAGTCTCTTGTCCCCTCTGCGCTGGCTCAATATAAGTGCTCTGACAGTTTCTAAAGCTCTAACACCATGAAGCATTGTTTTGTCCACATCTTGTCAAGGATCTTACTCTGAAGTCCACATTCTTTCCACTTTGATGTAGTGTTGCCTCCTTCCTGGAGAAGAAGAATAGGAGCACTGAGATCTAAGCTATACTGGTTGTGTGTGACAAAACCTGAATTGGCTCAGGAAAAAGGAGGAATGTGTTGCCTCACCAAATTTAAGGAAAGGTGGAACAATCTAACCATAGGAAGATGGGGGTGAGGGGCCTCGGGAACAAGTGGATCTAGGGATGTAAAAGCTGCCAGCGTTCTCCCTCCTCTGTTTCTCTTTGATGTCACTTCATTCTCTCTCCTTGCAGACCAGTTCCTGGCGGACAGACTGCTGAAAACAACTGAATCTTGGATTTTATGGTTTACTGCATTGGAACATAATGCATTCTAACCTCTCGAGGTATAAGCTCAAATGCATGAGGAAGAACTCCGACTGGCATGCCTCCCTTGCAACAAGTTCCCAGGCCTGGATGAATCAGCTATGGCCTGGAGATTGACCTGGAGTAATCCACATGCTGGAGTGGGGGAAGCAGCCATTTTCAGAAGAGGAGATTATTGCTTCCAGAAGAAGAGAATGCTACATGGAAAACCAGAATCTGAGGGCAGAAACAAAACGGGCTTTGGAGTCAAGACAGGCTAGGGTCTGTGTCCTGGTGTTGCCACACTACAGGAGGACTCTGTGCAGGTTACTTACTCTCTCTGTTTTTTTTTTTATAATTTTTATTTATTTTTTTTCCCCCAAAGCCCCAGTAGATAGTTGTATGTCATAGCTGCACATCCTTCTAGTTGCTGTATGTGGCCTCAGCATGGCTGGAGAAGCGGTGCGTTGGTGCACACCTGGGATCTGAACCCGGGCTGCCAGCAGCGGAGCGCGCGCACTTAACCGCTAAGCCACGGGGGCGGCCCTACTTACTCTTTCCAAGCCTCAGTTCTATCTCTAATACCTACCCCATAGGGTTAAGTATTAGCAACAATATGCCCAGCATATATAGAAGGGGCTTCAGTGCTGATAGTTATTCTTCACTGTTTTGCTTAGGACCAGCACTGAGACTGTGGACCTTTCTGCAGCACAAAAAATACTGTGCTGGGCGGGCCCAGTGGCATAGCAGGTAAGTTCACGCATTCTGCTTCGGTGGCCTAGGGTTCGCTGGTTCAGATCCTGGGTGCAGACCTACTCACCACTCATCAGGCCATGCTGAGGTGGCGTCCCATATAGAAGTCGGTTGCTAGTTGCTACAACTCTGCAACTATGATACACAACTATGTACTGGGGCTTTGGGGAGAAAAAAGAAAAAAGCAAAAGATTGGCAACACATGTTAGCGCAGGACCAAACTTCCTCAAAAAAATAAAAATACCTGTGCACAAAGTCTCAGGATACTAGGGTTGGAAGATATCATTTAGTCAGCCCAAGTGCTGATCCACAAACTGGTACCAGATATGATAGAGTTTTCAGTAGTTAATGGAAAAATTAGAAAAATAAAGGAAAATGTAGACTTTTCCATAAAATGACGGATATTGAATTTGAATAATTGCCTTTTATTAAAAAATTATGTCCTAATTTTTTTGTACCCAAATGTTTTTTATAATGAAGTGGTGACAGTAGATGGCGGAGTTTTAAAAATATGTTTATTTGACAAAATGAAAAGTTGACAACCCTACACTGATTTCTATTTTTAATTTACTTCTTCAAGAAAAACTCAAAAGCACAAGAATGACTGATCTAGCCCAACTTTTCATTTTCAAGTAGAAAATAAATCAAACTCTAGAGTGGTCACATGACTTGTTGAAAGTCCTGGAGTTGGAAAGTAGGTACTACAGAAATCGTCTAGCATTTTGACTCAAGACGGGATTACATCTGACAAAACAGATGGGTTTTTATTTTTAAGGTCTCTCATTATTTTTTTAATAGACTTTATTCTTTTGAGCAGTTTTAGGTTTACAGCAAAATTGAGCAGAAAGTGCAGAGAGTTCCCGTACACCCCCTGCCCCTATACACACATAGCCTCCCCCACTATCAATATCTCCTACCAGAGGTACATTTGTTACAACTGATTAACCTATATTGACACATCATTACCACCCAAAGTCCATAGTTTACGTTAGGGTCCACTCTTAGTGTTGTACATTCTATGGGTTTTGACAAATGTATAATGACATGTATCTCCATTACAGTATCTTACAGAATAGTTTCACTACCCTAAAAATTCTCTATGCTCCACCTATTCATCCCTCCCTCTCCAGGAAGCCCTCTCCAGGAACCACTGATCTTTTTACTGTATCCATAATTTTGCCTTTACCAGAATGTCATATAACTGGAATCATACAGTACGCTATGGACTGAATATTTGTGTCTCTCCTGAAATTCATATGTTGAGACTTAATCCCCAATGTGATGGTGTTTGGAGATGGGCCTTTGGGAGGTGATTAGGTCTTGACAGTGGAGTCCTCATGATGGGATTAGTGTCCTTATAAAACAGACCCCACAAAGATCCCTCAACCCTTCCCACATGTGAGGTTAAAGTGAAAGCAATAGCCGTCTAGGAAGTGGACCCTCTCATCAGACACCCAATCTGCCAGTCCCTTGATCTTGGACTTCCCAGCCTCTGGAACTATAAGAAATAAATTTCTGTTGTTTATAACAGTCTATGGTATTTCTGTTACAGCAACCCAAATGGATTAAGACACAATACTTTTCAGACTGGCTTCTTTCACTTAGCAATATGCATTTAAGATTCCTCCATGTCTTTTAGTGGCTTGCTAGCTAATTTCTTTTTAGTACTGAAAAATAGTCCATTGTCTGGATGTACCAGTTTGTTTGTCCACTCACTTACTGAAGGACATCTTGGTTGCTTCCAGTTTTGGGTGATTACGAATAAAGCCAAATATTGGTTTTAACACTGTAAACATTGGTTGCAGATTTTTGTGTGGACATAAGTTTTCAAGTCGATTGGGTAAATACTTAGGATTGCAATTGCTGGATCGGATGGTAAGAATGTGTTTAGCTTTGTAAGAAACTGCCAAACTGTCTTTCAAAGTGGCTGCACCATTTTGCCTTCCCGCCAGCAACGAATAAGAATTCCTGTTGCTCTGCATCCTTGTCAGCATTTGATATTATCAGTGTTTTGGATTTTTGCCATTCTAATAGGTATCGTGTGGTAGCTTGTTGTTGTTTTAATTTTCAATTTTCTAACTATACATGATGTTGAGTATCTTTTCATATGCTTACTTGCCATCTGAATATCTTCTTTGGTGAGGTGTCTGTTCGAGGTTTTTTTTTTTTCCATTTTTTAACTGAGTCGTTCGTTTTCTTATTTTTTTCCAGCTTTAGTGATTTGTCACATAACATTGTATATGTTTAAGGTATACAACATGATGATTTGGTATAAGTATATATTGCAAAAAAATGATTACCACAATTAGGTTAGTTAACACATCCATCACTTCACATGGTTACCTTTATGCATGTGTGTGTGTGTGTGTGTGTGTGTGTGGTGGGAACACTTAAGATCTACTTCCTTAGCAACTTTCAAGAGTACAGTACAGTATTGTTAACTATAGTCACCATGCTGTGCATTAGATCCCAGAACTTATTCATCTTATAAGTTTGCACCCTTTGATCACCTTCACCCATTCCCCACCCATCCACCCTCCCTTAACCCTGCCTCTGGCTACCATCAATCTACTCTCTGTTTCTATGAGTTCAGTTTTTTTGAGATTCCACATATAAGTGGGATCATACAGTATTTGCCTTTCTCTGTCTTATTTCACTTAGCATAATGCCCTCAAGGTCTATCTATGTTGCAAATGGCAGGATTTCCTTCTTTTTATGGCTGAATAATATTACATTGTGTACATGTATACCACATTTTTTTTCGCCATTCATCTGTCAACAGACACTTAGGTTGTTTCCATGTCTTAGCTATTGGGAATAATGCTGTACTGAACATGGGGGGCAGATATCTCTTCAAGATAGTGACTTCATTTCCTTCAGATATATACCCAGAAGTGGGATTGCTGGATCATACAGTAGTTCTATTTTTAATTTTTTGAGGAACCTCCATACCATTTTCCATAGTGGCTGCACCAATTTACATTCTCTTCAACAGTGCACAACAGTCCTCTTTTCTCCACATCCTCACCAATATTTGTTATTTCTTGTGTTTTTGATAACAGACATCCTACTAGGTGTGAGGTGATATCCCACCGTGGTTTTGATTTGCATTTTCCCTGATGATTTGTAATGTTGAGCATCTTTTCATATACCTGTTGGCCATTTGATTATCTTCTCCGGAAAAATGTCTATTCAGGTCTGTATTAGAAAAACCCAGCAGTCCTTTCTTCCTATGTGTCTCTTTTACTTTTACACAGAACACTTTACTTCTGACACTTCTGGTCACCAAATGCGAGCAGGTTTTCCCCACACCAAGCAGTTCTGGAACACCAGCAATTTAACTCAGTTCTGACACTATCTACCTGGAGATAGCATCAGATCTGACAAGAGATTTTCACGTATTGAGGTATATAGGGTAACTATTCTGGTTCAAAAGTGATTTGGCTTGAACTAAAGAAGCCTGACTTAACGGCCTATCAAACATACTTTGTACATCTGCTTTAACCATTAAAGTAAAGAATGCACTCTTTTAAGATAAGAATGCATACTTCCCCTCCTACACCAGTAGCCAGTATCCATAAAGCCCTATTATTAGTCCCTTTCCTGACATCAGATTCATGTTGACTTGCTAACTTGCAACTGAATACCTCTTTGAAACTTTGATGAATATGTATCCTGGGCATGTTTAATGTACGTTCTTTGTTCTAAAAAGGTCTAAGACTGTCCTGAAAACCATGCTTCTCCGGAACGCTTTCTTTCTTTGTGGAAATTGCCTTCCCGGGTTATAATCCTCAGTTTGGCTCAAGTAAAACTCACCTTATCTCTCTTATCTATAGAATGGTTATTGGTTATTTTGCTTTGACAGATCCTACAGGTTAGGGGCTCAGTCCCACAAGACTGTCACCCCACCACCACTTCAGATGCCAATTGAAAGTCCAGGTTGTTACCTGTGCTTCTGACCATCAGCTATAAATCAGAGGTTCCCAGGGTCCCCTTCTTGGGTTCAGTTTATTTGCTAGAGAGGCTCACAGAACTCAGGAAAACAGTTTACTTACCGTTTACCAGTTTATTATAAAAGGGTGAGATAAAGGATACAGATGAACATCCAGATGGAAGGGATGTGTAGGGCAAGGTGTGTGGGAAGAGGTGTAGAGCTTCCATGTCCTCTCCTGGTGCACCACTCTCCCCACACCTCCATGTGTTCACCAACCTGGAAGCCCTCCAAACCCTGTACTTTGGGGATTTTTACAGAGGCTTCATCACATAGGCATGATCAATCATTAACTCCATTTATAGCCCCTCTCTCCTTTCTGGAGGATGGGGGTGGGGCTGAAACTTCCAAGCCTCTAATTATAGCTTGGTCTTTCTGGTGACCAGCTCCCATCCAGGAGCCCACCCAGAGTTGCCTCATTAGAACAAAAGACACTCTTCAGGCCGGCCCTGTGGCTTAGCGGTTAAGTGCATGCGCTCCGCTGCTGGCGGCCCAGGTTCGGATCCCGGGCGCGCACCGACGCACTGCTTCTCCGGCCATGCTGAGGCTGTGTCCCACATACAGCAACTAGAAGGATGTGCAGCTATGACATATAACTATCTACTGGGGCTTTGGGGGAAAAATAAATAAATAAAATTATAAAAAAAAAAAAAAGAACAAAAGACACTCCTATCACTCAGGAAATTACAAGGATTTCAGAAACCAGGGGCAGAGACCAATATATACTTTTTATTATCTCACAAGGTACTTTACCCATTATTTAATTGGATTATTTGTTTTTTTGCTATTGAGTTGTATGAGTTCCTTATATATTCTGGATATTAACCTCTTATGGTTTCAAACATTTTCTCCCATTCGTTTTCTTATTTTTGAGTTTTAAGAGTTCTCCGTATATTTTGGATAACAGTCCTGTATCAGATATATCTTTTGAAAATATTTTCTCCCAGTCTGTGGCTTGTCTTCTCATTCCCTTGGCAGTGTCTTTCACAGAGCATAAGTTTTTAATTTTAATGAAGTCCAGCTTAACAATTATTTCTTTCATGCATCATGCCTTTGGTGTTATATATAAAAAGCCATCACCAAACCCAAGATCATTTAGATTTTCTCCTATGTTACCTTCTAGGAGTTTTATAGTTTTGTGTTTTACATTTAGGTCTCTAATCCATTTTGAGTTAATTTTTGTGAGGGATCTAAGGTCTGTGTCTAGATTCCTTTTCTTGTATGTGGATGTCCAGTTTTACCAACGGTATCTGTTGAAAACACTATTTCTTCTTTATTAATTGCCTTCGCTCCTCTCTCAATTGACTATATTTGGGTGGGTCTATTTCTAGAGTCTCTATTCTGTTCCATTGATCTATTTGTCTATTCTTTTGCCAATACCACACTGCTATGATTACCGTAGCTTTATAGTAAGTCTTGAAATTGCATTACTATTTTTTACTATTAAGAAAACAAGAGATGTTCATTTTGAAAATCAGAAAATACAGATAAGTGTTTTAAAACATAAAAACAAATATATATGCTTATCCTGTCCACCTGGAAACAAACAACTTTACTAGCACTGTGTACATTCTTCAAGATTCATGTGTGTGTGTAAATATATATATATATAACTAAATGGAATAGCCCCTGGTCTCATGGAGCTCCCAGTATGGAAAGGACACAGCCAATACATAACACAAGACAATGAGCTAAGTGCTAAGAAGTTAAGGGCTAAGCGTTAAGGAGAGAT
The DNA here is from genome assembly GCF_020826845.1 of Diceros bicornis minor. NCBI lineage: Eukaryota > Metazoa > Chordata > Mammalia > Perissodactyla > Rhinocerotidae > Diceros > Diceros bicornis. The sequence goes on from NC_080770.1 coordinate 11,505,225, forward strand.
ACAGGTTCTAGAGTGACCTGACAGCCAAGAAGGTTGTGTGGAGTTAGACAGATGAAAAAGGACTGAGAGGTGGGGATGGCAAAAATGTTTCTGGAAGTGAGAAGAGATCCCTGAAGGCACAGAAGTCAGAGAAAATGTGGAAGTTTTGAGGATCTGAAAGTTCAGTAGGTCTGGAGCACAGAGACAGCCAAGGGATAGAGAAGTAGAAAGGAGAATTTCAGGCAAGAAGAATGAGAGAGAGGGCAAGAGAGGCAAGCAAGCGTAGCTCACAAAGGGCCTTACAACTTATGTTAAGGAGTTAGGCTCTATCTAAGGCCAGTGAGAAGCCAGGAGATTGATTGACTACAGGTGGAAAGAGGATTAGAGAGTGGCAAGACTGGAGGTAGCAGGTAACCACTCATTCATTCAACCAATATTTATTGAATATCTATTATATGCCAAGCACTGTTCTACGTGTTGGAAGTACAGCTGTGTACAAGAAAGAAAAAGGTCTTGCTCTCACGGTCCTTATATTTTAGTGCAGAAGACAGATAACAAACAAATAAATAACTTCAGAGAGTGATAAGTGCTGTGAAGAAACAAAAATAGAGTAACAGAGAGTAACTGACAGAGGGCAGGAGGAGATGGGGTACCATGGGGAGACAGGTTATATGGAGTATTAAAGGGCTATAAGCAAAGATAGGGTTCACTCCCCTAGATGAGGATGTAGTCTCACTGGTGCTGAGTATGGTTAAGAACTAGCAGAGCCCAGCATGTATAAAGGTGCCCTTAAATGGAAGCACACAGATTGTGTGATGTAAGCCTGAGTTTAAAAAAGCAGTGATGTAGCAAGAATCTGGTTTCTTTCTCAATTCTGGCAGGACCCTTCTTATGCAGAGGGATCAGGGAGCAGGGAAACGTTGAGGCAGACACACAGCTCTGCTCTGTAGCCATATCACTTCCTACAAATCCTGCGCCATTGGTTCAATAAATTAAGGACTTAGAGTAGGAGTGTATGTCTCTGTGTTTGTGTGTGTGTGTTCTCTTCCTGCCAATCTCTAATCTAATCTGGAATATTGCAGGAAGGCAAGGAAGGCCTCTCTGAGACAAGCACATTTATTCTAAGAACTGAATAAGAAAGAGCCAGACTTAGCAAATTTTGAGGGGAAAGCATTCCAAGAAGAGAGAATAAAAGGATGGTGAACTTGGAGTGTCCGAGTTGCAAAATGAAAGACAATGTGGTTGGAGTATATAGTGACTGAGGTGGAACCAGTTGTGAATGAGATTTGAGAGGGAAGTAATAGCCAGATCACTCAAGATCTCAAAGGTCTCGTAAGGTGTTTATATTTTAAGTACATTGAGAAACCATTGGAGGGTTTTAAGCAGAGGAGATAAATGATCTGGCTTTTTAAAAAAGATTACTTCGGCTTATATGTAAAGAATAGATTGTAGGGGCCAGCCCGGTGGCGCAGGCGGTTAAGTGCACACACTCGCTGCGGCGGCCCGGGGTTCGCCGGTTCGGATCCCGGGTGCGCACCGACGCACCACTTGTCAAGCCATGCTGTGGTGGCGTCCCGTATAAAGTGGAGGAAGATGGGCATGGATGTTAGCCCAGGGCCGGTCTTCCTCACACACACACACAAAAGAACAGATTGTAAAGGGGCAAGAATAGAGACATGGAGCCCAGTTAGGAGACTATTGTAAAGAAAGGCAAAAATAGGAGTGGCTTCAATAAAGGCAGAAGTGATGGAGATGTAGAGAAGTAGATAAATTCAGAATCTTTTGGAGGTAGAATCAAGACGTACTAATGAATCGGATGTACCTGGGCAGGGGTGGTGGTGGTGACGAAGGAATAAGAGAAATCAAAAAAGACTCCTAGCCTTTGGCTTGAGCAACTGGGTAGACAATGATACTATTTCCCAAGACGGGGGAGTGGAGTGGACGTAGGGATGAAAAATCAAAAATTTTATTTTTCACATTAGGTTTGAAATACCTATTAGACATTCACATGAAACTGTCAAAGAGTTTTCAGTATAGAGACTTTGTATATCTTTCATTAAAATATATCCCTAAAGGGCTGGCCTGGTGACATAGTGGTTAAGTTTGCACGCTCTGCGTCAGCAGCCCGGGGTTCGCAGGTTCGGATCCTGGGCGCGGACCTATGCACTGCTTATTAAGCCATGCTGTAGCAGGCATCCCACATATAAAGTAGAGGAAGATGGGCATGGATGTTAAGCCAGGGTCAATCTTCCTCAGCAAAAAGAGGAGGATTGGCAACAGATGTTATCTTGGAGCTAATCTTCCTCACAAAGAAATATAGATATATCCCTAAATATTTCATATATTTGGTGCTAGTATAAATGGTAGTTTTAAATTTCATTTTCTATTTTTTCATTGCTGGTATATAGAAATACAATTGATTTTTATATATTGACTTTGTATCCTGTGACCTTGCTAAATTAACTTGTTAATTCTAGTTGTGGCTTTTTGTTTTCATAGATTCCATAGAGTTTTCTACATACATCACATTGTCTGTGAATAATCAGTTTCATTTTTTCCTTTTCAATCTGTATGTCTTTTATTTCTTTTTCTTACTTATAGAAGTGGCTAGGCTGTCCAGTACAATGTTGAACAGAAGTAGTGAGAACAGACATTCTTGCCTTCTTCTCTATCTTAGAGGGAAACCATTTGGTTGTTCACCATTAAGTAAGATGTTAGCTGTAGGTTTTTCATAGATGCCTTTATCAGATTAAGGGAGTTCCTTTTCATTTCTAGGTTGCTGGGGGTTTTTATCACGAAGGGTGTTGAATTTTCTCAAATGCTTTTACTGTATCTATTGTGAAATGATCATATGGTTTTTCTCTATTCTGTTAATATTCAGTTATATATAGGAGTTGCATTTTAAATATACTGACACAGATAAGTAAAAGTAAAAGAATGGAAAAAGATATTGCATTGATTTATTGATGAATTGCATTGATTTTCAAATTTTAAACCAGTCTTGCATTCTTGAGATAAACTCCACTTGTTCATATCCTTTTTATATATTGCTGATTTGCTTTCCTAACATTTTAATAGAAAATTTTATGCCTATGTTCATAAAGGATATTGTCTGTAATTTTTTTTCTTGTAATGCCTCTGTCAGATTTTGGTTAGGGTTATGTGGGCTTCACAAAATAACTTGGAAAGTTTTCCCTTCTCTATTTTTTGAGAGAGTTCACATAGTATTGCTACTGCTTCTTCCTTAAACATTTGATAGAATTGAACAGTGAATAATCTGGGCTTGGAGTTTTGTGGGAAGATTATGAATTTGATTTCTTTAATAAATTTAGGGATATTTAGATTTTTAAATTTGTTCTTATGTCCATTTTAAGTTGCATTTTTGAAGGAATTTATCCATTTCATCTAAGTTGTTGACTTATTGACAAAGTTTTTCATAGTATTCCCTTATTATTGTTTAAGTCTGTAAGTTCTGTAGTAATGTCTCCTTTTTCTTTTCTAATTTTGGTAATTTGTGTTTTCTTTTTTTCTTCATCATTCTTGCTCAAGATTTATCCATTTTTTTTCATTTTTTTCAAAGAACTAATTTTTTGTTGTATTGATTTTCTCTACTCATATTTTATATTTCATTGATTTTATACCTTATTTTCTAAAATAAGTTTTTAAAGATATAAATTTCCCTTTAAGCACTGCTTTAGCTGTATCCCACAAATTTTGATATGTTGTGTTTTCATCATCATTCAGTTCAAAATATTTTCTAATCCCTTGTGATTTCTTTGACTTATGGGTTATGTGGTAATATGTTAATTTCCAAATATTTGGGGATTTTCTAGACATTTTATTGTAATCAACTCCTAATTTAACACTGCTGTGGTCAGAGAATATACTGTGTATGATTTCAATCCTTTTATAATTAGTGATATATATTTATTTTATGGCCCAGCATATAGTCTATCTTGAAGAATGTTCAAGGTAGTCTTGAAAAGAATGTGTATTCAGTAGTTGTTGGATGCAGTGTTTGATAACTGTCAATAGGTCAAGGTGATTGATGGCATTGTTCAAACATTTTATATTTTTACTTATTTTTTGTGTGTTCTATAAATTACTAAGAGTAGCTATTAAAACCTCCAACTATTATTATGAGTTTGTCTATTTATCCCTTTAGCTCTGTCAATTTTTGCCTCATGTATTTTAAAACTCTGTTATTAGGTGCATACAAATTTTATATTTTTGTGTCTTCTTGATGAATTAATCATTTTCTCATTATGAAAATCCCTCTGATAATCCTTTTATCACAGTCTATTTTATCTGATATTAATTAATATAGCCATTCCAGTTTTCTTATGATTTGCATTTGCATGGTATATCTTTTTCCATTCTTTTACTTTTACTTATCTGTGGCAGTATATTTAAAGTGCAACTCATATATAACTGAGTCTTGCTCTTTTATTCAGTTTGACAATCTGGAATATATGGTCCATTTACATTTAGTGTAATTATCGATATGGTTGATTTAAGTCTATCATTTTGCTATTTGTTTTCTCATCTATATTTTGTTCCTTTATCTCGTTTTTGTTTTTTTTCCCCTCTCTTTTGTGTTTTATTTTATCCACTAGCTTTTTAGATACACATCTTTGTTTTAATGGTTACTCTAGGGAATACAATATTCCATCCATAACTTATCACAGTCTACCATGAGTTAATATACCACTTTGCATGTAATGCAAGAGCCTTACATTATGTTATAAACCTCACAATATAGTATTATTATTTCTTCTTTAAACAGTTAATTATCTTTTAAAGAAATTTAATAAATGAGAAAAAAGTATTTTTTATTTACCCACATACACACCATTTCTGGTACTTTACATTCCCTTGTATAAATCCCAGTTTCTGTCTTACATAATTTTTTTTCAACCTGAAGAACGTGCTTTAATATTTCATTTCTTGTAGTGCAGGTCTACTGGTGAATTCTCTCAGCCTTTTTGTCTGAAAATATTTTTATTTTGCCTTCATTGTTTTAATAGACTATTTTTAGAGCAGTTTTAGGTTCACAGCAAAACTGAGTGAAAAGTAGAGTCCCTATACACCCCTTGAACACCCCGCACCACCACCACCATATGCCTTCAGTTTTCAAGAATATTTTCACTAGATATAGATTCCTAGGTTGACAGAATTTTGTCCATTGTCTTCTGGATAGCATTATTTCCCGTGAAAAATCAGTGATAATTCTTATTGTTCTCCCATCTGTAATATATATTTCCTCCTTTAAGTACTTTCATGATTTTCTATTTTTTATTTTTAGCAATTTGACTATGCTGTGCCTAGCTGTGATTTTCTTTGTATTTTCCCTGCTTGGGGTTCATTGAGCTTCTAGGGTCTGTGAATTAATATTTTTCCTCAAATTTGGAAACATCTTCACCATCACTTCTTTAAATACTTTTTCTACCCTAGTCTTTTTCTCCTATTATTCTAGGACTACAATTATACATATATTAGACCATTTGATATTGTCCAATGGTCACTGTTCTTTTTTTATTAGATTGGCCCTGAGCTAACATCTGCAGCCAATCTTCCTCTTTTTTTTTCTAGCCAATCTTCCTCTTTTTTTTTCTATTTTCTCCCCAAAGCCCCAGTACATAGTTGTATATCAGAGTTGTAGAGTTTTAGCTCTTCTGTATGAGATGCTGCCTCAGCATGGCTTGATGAGCAGTAAGTAGGTCTGTGCCCAGGATCCAAACTGGTGAACCTGGGCCGCCAAAGCAGAACATGTGAACTTAACTGCTATGCCACCAGGCTGGCCCCTCACTGTTCTTTTTTCTTTTATTTTTCAGCCTTTTCCCCCCTCTGTGAGTATCATTCTGGATAATTCCTATGTTCCTATCTTCAATTTCACTGATCTTTCCTTCTGTGGTTTCCAATCTGTCATTAATTCCACCCAGTATTAATTAATATGCTATATTTTTCAGTTCTAGAATTTCCATTTCTTTATTATTGTTTCTATTTCTTTAGTGAGCTTTTCCATCTGTTTATCCAGTATGCTAATCTTTTCCTTTAAATCCTTATGTATATTTATAATAGCTGTTTAAAAGTTCTTGGCTACTCTTTACACATCTGTCATCTACGTGTCAATTTCTATTGTCTTTTCTTTTTAATCTGGTTATGGGTCACATTTTCCTGATTTTTTTCATGTCTATAAATTTTACATCTTATGCTAGATATTGTGAATAATAAATTTTTTGAGTGTCAGGGTTTCATTGCCTTCCTTTAAAGGATGTTGTGTCTTGTTCTGGCTGACAGTTAATTTACTGACAGATAAGCTTGATTCTTTTGAGGCTCATTTTTAAGCTTTACTGGAAAGGTCTAGAGTGGCACATAGTCTATTTCTAGAGTAGCCCTACTCCTAATGCATGACCTTTCTGGAGTCTCAATTGAATGCTCAGAGTATTTAGTGAGATCTCTTGATTCTGGCTAATATGAACTCCCACATCTCCCAGTGCTATGAGACCTGGTAGCTGTTCTCTTCTAGCCTTGTGAAGTCTCACCCTGCACATACTTAAGTCTTTAGTATGTGGCTAAAACCTAAGAAGATCCATATGCAGACTTCTTGAGCTCCTTTTCTATACACCCTTCCCTCTAATACCCTGACTCACAAATCTCAGCTGCCTCAACAGCTTTAAATGCTAAATTAATCTCTGCTGTGTTCTGCCTGGATTCCACCTCATTACAGCAACAGAAAGTGCCATCAGGCAGGAATCCAGGAAGATTGTGGGGTTCACTTTGTATGCCTCCTTTCACTTGGGGATCACAATCTAGCACTGCCTATTGTACAATGTCCAAAAACAGTCGCTTCATATATTTTGTCCAGTTTTATAGTTGTTTATGGTGGGAGGATCACACAGTGTAGAATTTCAAATATCATATTTATGTAACTTATTCCCTACTTTGACAGACATTTAGGTTGTTCTAAATGATAGTGTAGCATAATGATTCAAGCGTGTAGCTCTGGTTAAATTCCTAGCTCTGCCATTTACTGGCTGTGGGTCCTTGGGGAAGTTATCAGCTAATTTCCCCACTTACAAAATGGGATACAATAACAATCACTTCACAGAGTTGATCTTTGAAGTATATGAGATATTGTATGTGAGATGTGTTCCTGGAAAGGAGTAAGTACACAAAAATGTTAGCTATTATTATTCCATATTCTTACTATTATAAACAGTGCTAAAAGAAACATTCGGGGACCAGCCCGGTGGCTTAGCGGTTAAGTGCGCACGCTCCACTACTGGTGGCCCAGGTTCGGATCCCGGGCGCACACCGACGCACCACTTCTCCGGCCATGCTGAGGCTGTGTCCCACATACAGCAACTAGAAGGATGTGCAACTATGACATACAACTATCTACTGGGGCTTTGGGGAAAAAAAAGGAAGAGGATTGGCAATAGATGTTAGCTCAGAGCCGGTCTTCCTCAGCAAAAAGAGGAGGATTAGCATGGATGTTAGCTCAGGGCTGATCTTCCTCACAAAAAAAAAAAAAAAAGAAACATTCGGGATCATATTTATTTCCATTCTTGTTTGCCGTCTATCTCTGGAATTCCTGGGTAAATGGATATAAGCCTTTTGTAATTTGGTAGATATTGCCAAATGCTTTCTAAAACACTGCACTAATTTGCCATCCCACTAACTGTTTTTCCAAACTCTTGCCAAGTCTACAAGATGTGGCCAAACCTATCAATTTTGCCAATCTGATACATGAAAAGTGCAACGCCCCCCTTTTTAATTATGGGACAGAGTTTGAGCATCCTCTTATGTTTATTGGCTCTTGTTAAAATTAATAAAGGAAACCTCAATTAAAATTGGAGTCAAGAAAGCTGTAGAGGGAGCTTTCATGCCCTGCCACTTGTCAATTACCCCAAACAGGAAGACATCAATTATGGTAGCAGTTAATTTCAGCATCAGTTAAAGACTCCAACAGGAAGAGAGTACTTTGCACTCCCAAACAGGAAGTACAACTACTTACTGTTCCAGCAGGAGAAACACAGACTTCCTTCTTGTCCAGCAACAAGCCTAGCAGAGGGAAACCCCACAGTTCAGCCAACAACAAGCTATCATCACCTGAACTTTTACTTTTCTCCAATGAACTTTCATTTTTTCCTCACTGATGACTTCTTTCCTTGTCCCACCCTCCTTACTATAAAAGCCTTCCGTGTTGTGTAGCCCCTGGGAGTATCTCTCTGCCTGCCAGATGAGATGCTGCTCAATTCATGAATCATTTAATAAAGCCAATTAGATCTTCGAATTTACTCAGTTGAATTTTCTTTTTTAACAGACTAGTAGCAGCAGTGGGATCCGAAGCGAACTTCCGACGACATTCGGGGACAACGAGAAACACAGGCATGGTGCCCATGAACGCTTTTGAGTTCACAGTCTTTCTCATTGTTGCCAGGGGCTGTTGGTAAGTTCCTCTCAGTTCAAGCTCTGCTCTCTCTTTGTGTTCGAGCTCCCAATCTAATTGGCTTTCCTTGACAGGGCCTTCCTTTCAGACCACAATTCCCAGGGCACAGTAACATCTCTTGGTTAATGCTGACTTTTTGAGTGGAAAACCCCAGCCCTTAATTCTGTCCCCAGATTCTGTTTGGAATCAGCCTCCAAATTTCACGCTGGGAACTGCTGGTAGCAGCTGCAGTTCTCCATTTTGTTTGGAATCAGTCCATAGTCCCCATTCTTTGGAGTTTTCTGGTTCAATCCTTTTCCCCAGTCTGAGGTTCTACAGGAATTGTTGGTGGTGCACACAGGGCCTTCTTTTGGCCAGGACATAGTAACATCTCTTGGTTACCATTGATGTATTAAGGTGCACAGGTTTGTTTGTCTTTTTTGGTGGGGATAAAAGCTAGCTAAAGAAAGGAGATCCTTTATATCCAAAGAATTAAATGTGCCACTTTCTGACACACCTGCTTATTTTATGTTTAAGAACTGACAAGAGATTTTCACATATTGAGGTATATACGGGGTATCTATTCAGGTTCAAAACTGATTCAGCTTGAACTAAAGAAGCCTGAATTATGGCCTATCAAACATACATTGTACATCTGCTTTAACCATTAAAGAATGCACTTTCTTAAGATAAGAATGCATATGTCCCCTCGTACACCAGTAGCCAGTATCAGTCTATTATTACCCCCTTTCTTGACATCAGGGTCATGTTCACCTGCTAATTTGCAACTGAATACCTCTTTGAAACTGTGATGGATTTGTACCTGGGGGTGTTTAATGTATGTTTGTTCTAAAAAGGTATAAGACTGTACTGTACCATGCTTCTCTGGAATGCTTTCTTCCTTTGTGGAAACTGCCTTCCCAGGTTATAATCTTCGGTTTGGCTTAAGTAAAACTCACCTTATTTCTCTTATCTATAGAATGGTTATTGGTTATTTCATATCGACAGAACTATAGCCCTGGAAGTTGCAGCTATCTAGAAAGATCGCAAGATTTTACTAAAAACAACCTTGAATTACAATGGCCATTATGAGGAATGTTCCAATTAGGTAAAATTGTTCATTTAAGAAGTGCACTTGAGAGCAAGGAATCCCAAGCAGAACAGATAGCACAGGATGTTTACTTTAATTGGCATGCAGAAGCTTACGGAAGGTTTCACAATTCCAAAATTGCTTCATTAAAAGATTCCTTACAAAAAGCTACTGAAAAATCAAAGAGACAGGGGCTAGCCTGGTGGCGCAAGCGGTTAAGTGCGTGCGCTCTGCTGCGGCGGCCCGGGGTTCGCGGGTTCGGATCCCGGGCATGCACCGACACACTGCTTGTTAAGCCATGCTGTAGTGGCATTCCATATAAAGTAGAGGAAGACGGCCACGGATGTTAGCTCAGGGCCAATCTTCCTCAAGAAAAAAGGGGAGGATTGGCATCAGATGTTAGCTCAGGGCTAGTCCTCCTTACAAAAAAAAAAAAAAAAATCGAAAAGACAAAATGTACCTAAAACAAAAGATGATAGGACTGGCCTGAGTACGGATGTGACTCCAATGGCCCCCCTTCTCCTTTTTCACCTGGGTACCCACGTTTTACTAATTCTCTGTCTGAACTGTCTTTCTCCTCCAGAGAGACTATTAAACAAGTACCAATTAAAATAAAACTACCCGAGGCTGCAGACGAGTTCCCTCAGGTGTCCTTCACCCTTTGGTCAAAGAGTGAACTAAGAGCCATAGTCAAAGAATTTCCTAAACATAGGGAGGCCACAGGCCTGGCTGAACCAGTAACTATAGCTGAGCATTTTGAAAGGACCCTAGAGCAAGATCACAAACAGAAATCCACCAAGCTAATACCTAGATACCTATAACAGCTCCAAGGCAGAAACCCAAAATAACACCAAGCCCTGTCACATTGCACTGCCTAGGAGTCCATCTTCAAAAAACACTGGTCCAAAGATTGATGTCTCAATTGTGATCAACGGGGACACTGGAAAAGAGATTGCCCTGAAAGGTTCTATGCAAATTCTTCTTGAATGCCCCCATATCTACCTCCAGAGGAGGGCCCCCATATGGGCCCCTCCCAAGGTTGACGAGACTCGAAGGAATTCCCTGGTAAACTGAAACATTACTCCTTTAAACAGCCAAGGGGAAACTAAAATTAAAATTAATGGGGTTATTTGATCTGCAAGAAATATTTGCTGTTTGTTCTGGCTGAAACTTGATAAGATATCTAAAAGGATTTAATAACTTTATGATCATAAATTTGGCCAAATAGGAAACTGATATTCAGAGCCTGATAGAAAGAAAAAAATTTTTTGCCTTCTTTCCTATGCTAAAATAAAACTATGTACCCAGAGGGAAAGAAGGAAATTGGAGGCAAGGTAATTGGAAGGGCAGATCAGCCTCTTTATCATTCAAGCTGCAATCCAGGTCTTAGGGGAACTGGGAAAAAGTATCTTTGTCTTGCAAATCTCTGCAGTGCCAAAGATGTGGCTCTTGAAATTCAAAGTCTACCCACCCTTTTGCCAATCCCCAAAACCTCTCCTATTCCTCTCAAAATGCTTAGAAAGATCAGGACATTGGAAACAGAATTGTCCTGCATTTAATCTGCGCTTTTATGATGTAAATTTTCTATCAGCATCTTCTCTAGGACCTAGCCATTCTTTGAAATGCAAATGTTTCTCATCAGAAAGGGGGGAAGTATTTGGAAATTGGGCTTTAAAAATCTTAAATGTCCTTTCCACAAATACTAGCAAAAACAAAAGCTATAAGATCTCTATTTTCATCTGTTTGTGTGTATATACATATATATATATGTTGTAAATGCGAGATATTTTTCTATCTCTGAATGATACTGCTAAAATTGATTTGTAAAAGAGCTCTATTTAGTTGGTTCGAAGGCAAGTGTTTGTAAGGACTGGGCATTCTAAATTTCTCAGAGATATAAAAAAACTAACCCAAATATTCTTTCAAGTTCACATGATCTAAGATAATCTTTAGTAAATAAAAGCTAGTTTAAGTTCATTGGTTTAATTAAAATAGACATGTCTTTAGAGTTATCAGCATTAAATATAATACTTCTATCTATATTTACAAATTTCCAAACAAGAAAAATAGCTCAGTATGATGGAATTTTCATAAGTATTCTAAATGTAATTGTTAAGAGCAAGTGAATTAAACAAATGTAAGTGAAGCTGGGAACCTGAGGGTTACTGTAAATATTCAATAAGAAGATGATTACCCTTTGACCTTGTTCCCAACACAGACACAGGTGAAAAGAAATTAATCTTGTTAATTTGGTGTTTTCTTTTTTAACCTGAGGGATGACTCAAGGGTCATAAGGATTTATGAGCTTGTTTTGCAGAAGAAAAAGAATGCCTTCAGACGTCAGCATCATGGTGGAGTGAGTTGTTCCCTCAGTCTCTCCCCTTTAAATGAGCATTCATTAACCAGCAGAGGATTCCCTGAACAGCACAAAAGTACTTCTGAGAGATCTACACAGCTATACATCTGAAGCTGGGTGGACTGGATCCCTGGGAGGCAGTGGAACTAAGTAAGGGCACCCTTGCCCCTCCCCAGCAGCAGCAAGCCAGTTCACAGATCCTCACACACCAGCTGCATTTGACTGTAATGGGAGGTGGGGAGAGCCCAGCCTGTGTGAACACTTGCAGAGGTGCAGCCCAGCCAACAGGAGCGCCCAACGTGCCATGGAGGCCCTGCACATTGGAACGCTATACACCAGGTGGCGGCAGCTCAGCCACTGCGTGGGCGCCCCTCCCCCCAGTTCACCGCAGGCGAGAAGGCACCCCGCCACTGCCTGCAGAAGGTGCCCCTGCCTGCAGAGCACAGCAGCTCGTAGGATCCACCAAGTGGCAGCTCAACCCCTGCGTGGGCAACCCTTGCCCTTATTGCAGTGCAGGTGAGAAGGTGCCACAACCGTGGACACAGCAGCCCACTGGACCCACCTAGTGGCAGCTGAGTCCCTGTGTAGGCACCCCTCCCACCTGGCATGCAGCAGCTAAGCCAGTCCCCTGCCAAGCACAGATGTCCCGCCTACGGTGCATCACTCACTCACCCAGTGCAGAGGACCTGCCCATGTGAGCACAACCTGTAGAGTGGCTGCAACCAGCCCAGTCAAATGCAGAGTAGCCATACCTGCACCACTTCCAGCAGATGAGGTGGGAGCAGAAAACACAGCTCCTGCCTGCCCCCAGCTTAGCAAGCGGAATCTGGGACCTGAACTCTACCATAAACGTGCCTGCAAAGGATCACTTCATCAAACACCATGAAGAACTACATTAAAACTTCAGAACAGAAAGAAAATGACAAGTCTCCAGAAACCAGTCCTGAACTCACAGAAATTTACAATCAAAATGACAGGGAATTCAAAAGAGATATCATAAAGAAATTCAACAAGTTACAAGAAAACTCAGAAAGACAGTTCAATGAGCTCAGGAATAAAATTAACGAACAGAAGGAATACTTCACCAAAGAGACTGAAACTCTAAAGAAAAAAACAAACAGAAATTCTGGATATGAAGAACACAATTAATGAAATAAAAAATAATCTAGAATCCATAAAAAATGGAGCTGACAATATGGAGGACAGATTTAGTGATTTAGAGGATAGAAATATAGAAATGCTTCAGGTGAAGGAAGAGACAGAACTAAGATTTTTAAAAAAAAAAAGGAATTTCTTCAAGAAATATGTGACTCAATTGGGAAAAGCAACATAAGGATTATAGGTATTCCAGAGGGAGAAAGGAGCAGAGAGCTTGTTCAAAGAAATAACAGCTGTGAACTATCCAAACCTCGGGAAAGAACTGAACTTATAAGTAAATGAAGCCAATAGAACTCCCAATTACATCAATGCAAAAGGACCTTCTCCAAGGCATATACTATTAAAATTGGCAAAAGTCAATGACAAAGAAAAAATATTAAGGGCAGCAAGGCAGAAGAAAATAACCTACAAAGGAACCACTATCAGGATTTCAGCAGATTTCTCAGCAGAATCTTACAGGCCAGGAGAAAATGGAATGGTATATTCAAAATACTGAAAGACAAAAACTTTCAGCCAAGAATATTCTATCCAGTGAAACTATACTTCAGATACGATGGAGAAATAAAAGCTTTCCCAGATAAACAAAAGCTGAGGGAGTGCATCACCACTAGGCCTGCCCTTTAAGAAATGTTGAAAGGAGCCCTCCCATCTAAAACTAAAAAGCAAAGGTTTACAAAACCTTGAGCAAGGAGATATATAGACAGATAGAATCAGAAAAATTGCAGCTCTAGGGGTTGGCCTGGTGGCATAGTGGTTAAGTTCCCACGCTCCACTTCGGTGGCCCAGGGTTTGCAGGTTTGGATCCCAGGCGCAGACCTATGCACCACTTATCAAGCCATGCTGTGGTGGCATCCCATATAAGGAAGGAAGAGGGACACATCTTCCCATATAAGTAGAGGAAGATGGGCATGGATGGTAGCCCAGGGCCAATCTTCCTCAGCAAAAAGAGGAGGATTGGCAAGAGATGTTACGTCAGAGCGAATCTTCCTCACACACACACACACAAAAATTGCAGTCCTATATCAGAATAGGTCAGTAAATGCTTAATTATAATATAAAAGACAAAGGGAAGGAAAGCATCAAAAATAACTATAAACACTTCAATTTAGTCACAAACTCACAACACAGTAAAGAACAATTTGTGACAACAATAACTCAGAAGGGGAAGAGGAGAGAGATGGAACCTGCTTAGGCTAATGGAGATAAGAAGCTTTCAGAAAATGGACTATCTTATCTGTGGGATCTTTTACACAAACCTCATGGTAACCACTAAACAAAAAGAGGAGAGCCACAAATCATACATAAAGAGAAAACTGAGAAAATCCTCACAGAAAACCACCAACTGAAATGGGAGTCAGAAATACAAGGGAAAAGAAAAAATGGAAATACAAAACAACCAGAAGACAAGAGATAAAATGGCAGTACTAAGGCCTTATATATCAATAGTCACTCTAAAAGTAAATGGATTTAATTCTCCAATCAACAGACATAGAGTTGCTGGATGGATTAAAAAACAGGATCCAACAATACGCTGCCTTCAGGAAGCACATCTCAGCTCTAAAGACAAACAAAGGCTCAGAGTGAAGGGATGGAAGACAATACTCCAAGCAAATGGCAAGCAAAAGAAAGCAGGTGTTTCCATACTTATATCATAAAAAGCAGACTTCAAGATAAAAAAGACCATGAGAGACAACGAGCAGCAGTATATAATGTTAAAAGGGACATTCCACCAAGAGGACAATAACACTTATGAATATATATGCACCTAACACAGGAGCACCAAAGTATATAAAGCAACTATTAACAGACCTAAAGGGAGACATTAACAGCAACACAGTAATAGTAGGGGACAGCAACACCCCACTTACATCAGTGGATAGATCATTCAGACAGAAAGACAACAAGGAAATAGTGGATTTAAATGAAACACTTGAACAGATGGACTGAATACACATGTATACAAGATTCCACCCAAAACAGCAGAATACACATTCTTCTCAAGTGCACATGGAACATTCTCAAAGATAGACCATATGTTGGGAAACAAGGCAAGCCTCAATAAATTTAAGAAAGTTGAAATCATATCATGTATATTTTCTGACTACAATGCTAGGAAACTAGAAGTCAACTGCAAGAAAAAAGCCAGGAAACTCACAAATATGTGGAGACTAAACAAGATGCTACTGAACAACAATTGGATCAATGAAGAAATCAAAGGAGAAATTAAAAAATACCTGGAGACAAATGAAAATGAAAACACAACATAGCAACTCTTATGGGAAGCAGCAAAAGCAGTCTTAAGAGGGAAATTTATAGCAATACAGGCCTACTGCAACAAAGAAGAAAAATGTCAAAAAAGTAATCCTAAACTACATCTAACAGAACTAGAAAAAGAAGAACAAACAAAGCCCAAAGTCAGCAGAAGGAGGGAAATAATAAAAATTAGAGCAGAAATAAATGAAATAGAGACTGAAAAAACAATAGAAAGGATCAATGAAACTATGAGCCGATTCTTTAAGAAGACAAACAAAATTTAAAAACTCTTAGCCAGACTCACTAAGAAAAAAAGAGAGAAGGCTCACATAAATAAAATTAGATATGAAAGACGAGAAAACACAACAGATACCACAGAAATACCAAGGATTATAAGAGAATACTATGAAAAACTATATGCCAATACATTGGATAACCTAGAAGAAATGGATAAGTTCTTAGACTCATAGAACCTCACAAAACTGAATCAAGAAGAAACAGAGAATCTGAATAGACCAATCACAAGTAAAGAGATTGAAACGGTAATCATAAACCTCCCAAAAAGCAAAAGTCCAGGACCAGATGGCTTCTTTGGAGAATTCTACCAAACATTCAAAGAAGATTTAATGCCTATCTTTCTTAAACTATTCGAAAAAATTGAAGAAGATAACATGCTTCCTAACTCATTCTATGAGGCCAACATAACCCTGATACCAATAGCAGACAAGGATAACACAAAGAAAGAAAAATTACAGGTCCATATTGCTGATGAACATAGCTGCAAAAATCTTCAACAAAATATTGGGAAATCGAATACAGCAACACATTAAAAGGATCATACACCATGATCAAGTGGGATTTATAAAAGGGATGCAGGGATGGTTCAACATCCACAAATCAATCAATGTGATACACCACGTTAACAAAATGAGGAATAAAAATCACATGATCATATCACTAGATGCAGAGAAAGCATTTAAGAAGAACCAACATCCATTTATGATAAAAACTCTCAATAAAATGGGTATAGAAGAAAAATACTTTAACATAATAAAGGCCATGTATGACAAACCCACACTCAACATCATACGTAATGGTGAAAAACTAAAAGCCACTCCTCTGAGAACAGGAATAAGACAAGGGTACCTGCTCTTGCCACTCTTACTCAACACAGTACTCTAGGGTTTGGCCAGAGCAACTAGGAAAGAAAAAGAAATAAAAGGTATCCAAATTGGAAAGGAAGAAGTGAAACTCATGCTGTTTGCAGATGATATGATTCTACATATAGAAAACCCTAAAAAATCCACCAGAAAGCTATTAGAACTACAGCAAAGTTGCAGGGTACAAAATCAACTTACAAAAATCAGTTCCACTTCTATACATAAATAATGAACTAGCAGAAAGAGAAGTCAAGAATACAATCCCACTTACAATTGCAACAAAAGGAATAAAATATCTAGGAATAAATTTAACCAAGGAGGTGAAAGATCTATATACTAAAAACTGTAAGACATTATTGAAAGAAACTGAAGAAGACATAAAGAAATGAAAGATATTCCATGCTCATGGATTGGAAGAATAAACATAGTTTAAAAGTCCATATTACCTAAAGTAATCTACAGATTCAGTGCAATCCCAATCAGAATCCCAATGACATTTCTTCATGGAAACAGAACAAAGAATCCTAAAATTTATATGGAACAACAAAAGACCCCAAAGAGCCAAAGCAATCCTGAGGGAAAACAACAAAGCTGGAGGCATCACAATCCCTGGCTTCAAAATATACTACAAAGCTATAGTAATCAAAACAGCATGGTCCTGGGCCAGCCCCGTGGCTTAGCAGTTAAGTACGCGTGCTCTGCTGCTGGCGGCCCGGGTTCGGATCCCAGGCACGCACTGAAGCACCGCTTCTCCAGCCATGCTGAGGCCGCGTCCCACATACAGCAATTAGAAGGATGTGCAGCTATGACATACAACTATCTACTGGGGCTTTGGGGGAAATAAATAAATAAATAAAAATTATTAAAAAAAAAAAAAACAGCATGGTCCTGGCACAAAAACAGACAGACAGATCAATGGAACAGAATTGAAAACCCAGAAATAAAACCACACATCTGTGGACAGCTAATCTTCAACAAAGGAGCCAAGAGCATACCATGGAGAAAGGAAATTCTCTTCAATAAATGGTGTTGGGAAAATTGGACAGCCACATGCAAAAGAATGAAAGTAGACCATTATCTTACACCACACACAAAAATTAACTCAAAATGGATTAAAGACCTGAACATAAGACCTGAAACCGTAAAATCTTAGAAGAAAACATAGGCAGTACACTCTTTGACATCAGTCTTAGCAGCATCGTTTTGAGTACCATGTCTACTCAGGCATGGGAAACAAAAGGAAAAAATAAACAAATGGGACTACATCAGACTAAAAAGCTTCTGTAAGGCAAAGGAAATCATGAACAAAATGAAAAGACAACCCATCAACTGGGAGAAAATATTTACAAATCATATATCCAACATGGATTTAATTTCCAAAATATATAAAGAACTCTTACAACTCAATAACGAACAAAACAACAATCCAATTAAAAAATGGGCAGAGGAGGGGCTGGTCCGGTGGCGTAGCAGTTAAGAGCTGCACTCCGCTTCGGCAGCGGAGGGTTCACAGGTTCAGATCCCGGGTGTGCACCAATGCACCGCTTGTCAAGCCATGCTGTGGCGGCATCCCATATAAAGTAGAGGAAGACGGGCACGGATGTTAGCCCAGGGCCAATCTTCCCCAGCAAAAAAAAAATGAGGAGGATTGGCAACAGGTGTTAGCTCAGGGCTAATCCTCCTCACACATACACACACAAAAGACAAAATCCCCTCCCATTTGCAACAACATGGATGGAACTTGAGGATATTATGTTAAGCAAAATAAGCCTGACAGAGAAAGACAAACATGGTAAGTTCACTCATATGTGGAAGATAAACAAACACATGGATGAAGAGAACAGATTAGTGGTTACCAGAGGGGAAGGGGGTTAGGGAGTGGGTGAAAGGGGTAAAGGGGCACATATGTGTGGTTAGGCATAAAAACTAGACTATTGGTGATGAGCACAATGCAGTCTATACAGAAACTGATATACAATAATGTACACCTGAAATTACACAATGTTATAAACCAATATGACCTCAACAAAATAAAATTTTTAAAAAGAATGCCTTCAAGGAAGTTACAATCACCAGATAACCGGTGCCCCAGCTGCCGTTGATGCCCAGAAGTCTGATTGCCCAAGGGCTTAGCTAGAGTAAAAGAAACAAAGATTTCCCCTTTGTTTCTCCAAAACTCCTCCTCCCAAGCCCCTTAGCTCTATAAAGATCCCCTGCTTTCTTCTTTCGTTAAGGCAGATTTGAGAGAACCTATCTTCCTGCCTTCTTGTTTCTGCCAATTTTTTTTTTGCCGAGGGAGATTCGCCCAGAGCTGGCAACATCTGTTACGAATCTTCCTCTTTTTGCTTGAGTAAGATTTGCCCTGAGCTAACATCTGTGCCAATCTTCCTCTCTTTTACATGTGGGTCACTGCCACAGCATAGCTGCTAATGAGTGGTGTAGGTCCACATCCGGGAACTGAACCTGGGCTGCCAAAGCAGAGAGCGCCAAACTTAACCACTACGTCACAGGGCCGGCCCCATGGCCAATTCTAATATATCTTTCTAATATACCAAGCACCAGTGTCTCAGTGATTGGCTTATTGCACATCGGACACACCAACTTGAGATTAGTATCATAAGTAGAACAAAAGGTTTTGTGTGTGTGTGTGTGTGTGAGGAAGATCAGCCCTGAGCTAACGTCCGTGCTAATCTTCCTCTTTTTGCTGAGGAAGACTGGCTCTGAGCTAACATCTATTGCCAATCCTCCTCCTTTTTGTTTTTCCCCAAAGCTCTGGTAGACAGTTGTATGTCATAGTTGCACATCCTTCTAGTTGTTGTATGTGGGATATGGCCTCAGCATAGCTGGAGAAGCGGTGGTTGGTGCGCACCCAGGATCCGAACCTGGGCCGCCAGGCGGAGCGCAAACACTTAACTGCTAAGCCATGGGGCCAGCCCAGAACAAAAGATTTTTAGGTAAACTTTTCAAATAAGTTTACCAAGTTTTTCTGGCAACCTAAAACTTTAGAGTTTTCTAAGTTAAGTTTTTTTTTTTTTTTTTTTTTTTTGTGAGGAGGATCAGCCCTGAGCTAACATCCGTGCCAATCCTCCTCTTTTTGCTGAGGAAGACCAGCCCTAAGTTAACATCTATTGCCAATCCTCCTCCTTTTTTTTTCCCCCCAAAGCCCCAGTAGATAGTTGTATGTCATAGTTGCACATCCTTCTAGTTGCTGTATGTGGGACACGGCCTCAGCACGGCGGAGAAGCGGTGCGTTGGTGCACGCCCGGGATCCAAACCTGGGCCGCCAGTAGCGGAGCGCGTGCACTTAACCACTAAGCCACGGGGCCGGCCTTTCTAAGTTAAATTAAGTGCTATAGACTTATCTAACATCTAGATCATTCCCTAATAAGATAAAATATTGAAAATTAATTACTGAACATAGGTTTATCTACTTATTATAGAGAAACTAAAGATAAAATTGGATCTATTGGTAAACATGTCTTATGTCACACTGAGAATTTTTCTATGAAAAAGCACATATTTCTAGAAATTATAAAAAGTATTTATAA
This sequence comes from Diceros bicornis minor, assembly GCF_020826845.1. Classification (NCBI taxonomy): domain Eukaryota; kingdom Metazoa; phylum Chordata; class Mammalia; order Perissodactyla; family Rhinocerotidae; genus Diceros; species Diceros bicornis. The sequence continues at coordinate 11,525,203 of NC_080770.1, forward strand.
CTCTGCCAATCCACAGAATGCTAATGTAAAAGACAGTTCATATTGCTTACTTCTTAGTTTTCACTAGAAATTAAAGGTTTCTAAGGGTTAAAAATTCTAACATATGTAACTAAAACTACTGGAAATAATATGGGAAAGGAATTTTATGTATAGTCAGGGCTGGCTAAGATTGGAATCCTCCTGCATGCTGTGTCTGTGTAGGCATATAAGTGTTCTAGAAATTGTGTGAAATTCCTAAAATCCTGATATGTCCTAGTATAATGTTATCAGTCATAATTCTAGTTATTATCTTAAAATGTTCTGTGTCACAAAAATAACCAAATTTCTTTGTGAGTAGTATTATAAAAAATGTTTTTCTTTTCATCTTTTGTCACTTATAGTTACTCTGATGCCTTTGCAAAGATGCTTCGTCTTCAAGAAGATTCACAGAAAGAAAACTCATAAAACTGAACTAGGTCTCTGTCATCAAAATTGAGACTCACACTAAAAGGACTAAATCTGAGACCCTTTCTCAGGGAAAAGGAATTTCCCATCTGGAAAATGCCCTAGCTGACTTTCATACAAAGGCAGCAACAACAGAATCTATAAAGATCGTAGCACATGTGGATAAAGTCCATTCTGCTTCTGCAAAAAAAAAAAAGACCCCTCATTGCCAGACTTTTGCTATTCTAACATCCTTGTAACGTGGCAGGAGTCTGCTCCTAAGTCAGAGAAATCAGAATGGGTAAACAATGGCTGTAAATTAAATCAACAGTCGGGGCTATGGGTAACCCAAGGTCCCTGGCAAAGCCCATTTTTTGGTTTTTGTATTCTTTCACCCACTATAGTACATTTAAGATGACTCAAATTATGAATCAACATTGGTGGGGAGACTTCTACAAAATTGCAAAAACAGTCTACCAGCAATGTCTGACCTGCCAGGTCCATAGTCCTGGAAAAACTATTTTTGGCCCCAGAGGGCCTCCTCCCTCTGGACCCTTTGAACGCCTGCAGCTGGACTTCATTTGACCGCCACTTAGCATGGGTTATCAATATGTTGTTGTTACCGTATGTATGTTTTCCAAATGGGTTGAAGCCCTTCCCTATCACAAGACTGATGCCCTCACAGTTGCAAAGAAACTGTTCGAGAATGTGCTTTCCACATGGGATATACCTTCCACAATCTCCAGTGATCAAGGCACCCACTTCATTGGGCAAATTATATGAGACTTAATGAAAGCTTTGCAAACTACTTGGAGTTATCACTGTCCCTATGAGGTACTGTTGACTAACCCTCGTGCCACCAACTCCAGAGAGTGGACTCTTCGATTCACGTGCCACATCTAATGAAGGCACCAATCTCTGACTGGACCTGTATACTGTCTGGTGACCTGAAATTTAAGATTTCCAGAAACTGAAGCAGACAGCAGCTGAAGGAGACAGCTTTCCTAAGATGACTGGACCAGGGCTGTACATTCTTTTCTCACTGTTGTTTCTTATTTCATTTTCTCCCTCTCTTTCTTGGAAGGACAATGCCCTTGTCCATGTTTCCCAATCTAGTGCAAAAAGAGAAACCTCTCTGATTGTTGGATTTGTCATCAGAAGCCAAGACAGCAATGACCTCTTAGTTCCCCCTAAGTAACCTCACTGGAATTCCAAATGCCACTATATTTAGGTAGTCTTTCAATATGTAATAATACAATATCTGAGTCTGGGTTGAATGATGCTTATGCCTCAACATTCAGGAATATATACCAATGAATAGATACCTGAATGTTGTCACTTATGCAGAAGCCTTATGCACACCTCCTAGCTACATCTTTCTATGTGAAGGTTTGGTAACGGCCTTTCAGCCTGGGCAACTCATTGCCTTGACAGCTGGAGTATAAAAGGACAGTGTGCCCTTGCTGTATTCACTGTTCTATTCTTTCTCCACAACAAAATGGAAGCCTCTCATTGGTTCATCCCACCAAACCTCTATAACTGCCTTAAATGAGAACTTCCAGGAGGCACACAAGATTCTGGGTTTGCCTCCGCAGAAAGAGCTTTCTCTCTGAAGATCAGAGTAAGTGCCAATGAACAAATGATTGGAAATCTCTCCCTAACATTAGGAGAGTTGGCCGATCTCACAGCAATGATGGCTTGGCTTATTGGCTACAATAGTTTTGGATAATCTCATAACCCTTGATTATCTACTTGCTGAGCAAGGAGGTGTCTGTGCAATAGCAAACACCCTCTGTTGCACATGGATAAATGCCTCTGGAGAAGTAGAGACCCAATTGCATAAAATTAGGGAACAAGGACATTGGCTACACAAATTTCACCTCATGATCCTCAGTCTTTTGATCTATTTAGCTGGTTATCTTCCGGTATGGGCTCCTGGTTCAAAACCATGTTACAAACTGGGTTTGTTAGGTCATTTTTAATTCTGCTCTGTATGCTTGCTGTTAAGTTCTGTACCCGTTGCTTGTGGAGATTTTTATAAATGATGTGCCCAATATGGTGATGCTAACTCAGCACTTCAAGATGATTTCCAAAGCTATGACCTCGACTGAATATAGGACTCTGAGTAAGAAACGCCTGAGAGTTCTCCCTGCTACCTTTCCTTGTTACTCAAATATGGCCTCAAGCAGTTTCCATCCACGCACTTTCCCTCCAACGTTGGACACGACACCCAGGAACGGTCCTTCCTGGCACCAAGGGACAAAGGCTACTGAATTCAGAAAACCTGACTCTTGATCAGCGATGCTTTCAGAGAAAGATCTTGATCAAAAGGGGATCTTTTTGCCAACAGAGACTTGGGTCTGTAAAGACAAGCAAGTACACTAACAGAAGTTCACCATTAAGTTTCTAAAATGTAAAAAAGAAACCCACAAAGACAACAAAATTTGCATTGTTCATTGTAGCACTATTGGTAATAAGACAACAAATGTTTGTGCATTTTTATGTGAAGATCCTTCTTGTATTTCACTTAGAAAGATGAGCAAGGTCTGCTTCCTTCATTTTACTTCCCCTTCTGTTTTTGTTTTTTTTTTTTCCTTTTGTGAGGAAGATCAGCCCTGAGCTAACATCCGATGCCAATCCTCCTCTTTTTGCAGAGGAAGATTGGCCCTGGGCTAACATCCGTGCCCATCTTCCTCCACTTTATATGGGACGCCGCCACAGCATGGCTTGACAAGCGGTGCATCGGTGCGCGCGCGCTTAACCGCTACGTCACCAGGCCAGCCCCGCTCCGCTTCTGTTTTTGAAAAGCAGTTTAGCGAAGCTTAACACAAGAATATCTGTTTAGAAAAAAGATAATCCCACAATCTCTTGATGGTTTCCAGGGTTGTGTCATTACCAAGCTTCATCTTTCCAGAATGAGCAAAACACTGTCCAGTCTTTGTTACAATTTTGTAATAAATGCGCACTTAAAAAAATTGTTTGGACACCACATTCATAAAAGTATGTATATATGTACGAATGTGTATTTGTTACACATATGACATCTATTTGGGGAAATGCTGTACCTCATTTTTAGGAGGTGTGCATGGATGCAATATATGAAAATGGGACATTCTGAAACTGCTCATCAGGGAACTTTGTTGCTCTGTGCACTAAAGGGCAGATTTTCAGCAGCCAAGGACATCCGTACCCAAGTGAATATGATGGGACTTGAAGTGAACTGAGACAATTCACTCTGGCTGTTTGAAAAGCAATGTTTCATAGGAAGAGAAAAAAAGATCAATCTTGTATTTTCTGATCATATAAAGGCTTCTTCTCTTTGTAATAAAGTAGAAAAACTCTCCTCAAAAAAAGGTCTTGATCTTCAAATTTACTCAGTTGAATTTAGTTTTTTAACATTCTCTATACATTTTTTCTTATGATCTCCTGTTGGCATCACTCATTTTGGTTTATTTTTTCTTATTGACTTTATTCATTCATCCAACTAATTGTATTGGATAAATATTAGGGATACACAGCGAACAAGACAAAGCCTCTCCTTCATTAAGCTTATCATCCAGTCAAGGAGACAGAAAATTAGCAAAGAAAGCACAGAATGAATAAAAACTTACGAATCCCATGAGAAGAAAGAGGATATTAAAATCATGAGTAAGCAGCACTAGGGAAAATGGGGGAGTATCTTCCTTAGAAAGAGTGGTAGTCATGGACAGAGCATTTGAAGAAATGAAATTTAAGTTGGGGACAGTAATTGAGAAGGAGACAATTATGTGAGGAGCAGGGGATCATGGTTCAGGCAGAAGGAACAGCCGTATGCAAAAGCTCTAATTCAGGAACGAGCTTAGCTTGTTTCCAGAACACAAAAGCCATTGTGGCTGTAGTGTACTTGGTAAGGGGAAGAGAGCCACAGACGAGATTGAGGAGGTAGGCAGGTGCCAGAGAAGTATGAATTTTATTTCAAGTGCTACGGGATACCAATGGCAGATTTTAAGCAGGAAACTGACACAATCTTAAATTCTCAAAGATCATTCTAGCTGTTCCGTGAATGGATAGGAGGGAGTCAAATGTAGATAAAGGCACGAAGGCTGGTCAGGAGACTATTGCAGGAAGTGACGATAGTTTGGGCAGAGTGGAGACACTGGAGATTGAGGAAAGGGAGGAGATTTATGATATTTCTAGAGGTATGACTGGCAGGACTTGGTAATGAATCAACTGTGGGAGCTCATGCACAGTGAAGTTTCACAAAAGACTCCCAGGTCTTTAGCTTGTCCCATTGAGTAAACAGAGCATTTATAATGGTGGGGAAGACAACAGAAGAGGAGCAGGTTTAGGAAGTGAAGTTCAGGCTTAGACATGTTAACTTGGATATGATGGTAAGATAGTCCAATGGAAGTGGCAAGAAGGCTTTGGCTATGGGAGTTAGAAGTTCAAAAGAGTGGTCTGGACTAAACATATAAATTTAATGGGAAATGCTCTTCATGTTTTCACCATGAAGGCAGACAGTAATTAAATTTACTGATGTGAACATTTAGAGTTTTATAATCTAAAATTATTTTCTTGTTAACTAGATTTAATGTGGTGATAATTTTGCAATATATCCAAATATCAAATCATTATGTTGTACACCTGAAACTAATATAATGTTGTATGTCAATTATACCTCAATAAAAAAAAAAAGAGCAATGGGTTAGAAATTTTTTAAAAAATGATTTAGCAATGAAAAGTTCTTGCCCTTGTATGGGGCCTTTCTCTCAAAAACACAATGCACATGATGGAGTCAGAATGGCCAATAAGAACGAGGAAGCATTTAGAAGGAAGAGGCTGGAAGGACTAGCTCTTCCATTGTAGAAGAAGGGAATGGTGCAGTCTGGAGCCCTCCCCCCACAGTTAGGTGTCCTTCTCTACCAGGGCACAATCACTTGGCCACATTTTTACAAAAACTCTAATCTCCTCTGTTCTTAAAAAAGATAGTTTAGATGCCATGGTACCTGGGGAAGGGGTTTTTCTTCTCCAGTGTTCCATATTTAGCCTTTCTGGATTGGGATTTTACGTTTTGGTACAATAAGTAAGTGGCATCTTTAGCACACGTCTTGGCACATTGAAAGTGCTCAACAACTACTGCTATTATTAACATTAGAAGAAAGGACCCTGGCCTGAGAGTCAGAGGTTCTGGGTTCATTTCTTGGTTGCAAATAAAAAAAAAAAAGAAATTCTAACTAATGTAAGCAAACAAAGAAGTTTGTTGGCTTACCTAGCCTGGAAGACTAGCCAGATAGCTCACGGAACCAACCAGCTTCAGAAACCAGGGCCTCTGAGCAGCAATTCAACACTTTCTACTTGTCTCCGCTTTTCTTTTCCTGTTGGCCTGATTCTCTCTTACTGCATAAAGGTCTTCTCCACGTAACAGAAAACATGGCTGTGCCCGCTAAGCAACCCTAGCAGAAAGAATGCTGCCCACCCCCTGCTTCTATGAATTAATCCCAGGGAATGACTCTAATAGGCTTGAGGTCATATGTCTAACCCTTGGGCCAATTACTGTTGTCAGAGGAATGAGACACTCTGTTTGGCTAGGCTAGGTCACAAATCCAGCAGGGGATCTGGGCTTTGGGGAACAGCATCTGTTCCTTCTTGTGGGAAGTCACAAATCAAAAGCAATCACTTACCACATTAGTATTCCCATTCTATCACTTAACTGCAGGATATTAGGTCTCAGAACGAGCCTCTCTGACTTTTAGTTTCCTCAGGATAGAATAGAAATTTCTGTCCTATCTCATCTAGTGTTTTTTTGTTGTTTTTTTAAATAATGAGGAATAGGGTCCAGCCTTGTGGTGTAGTCGTTAAGTGCGCGCACTCCCCTGCTGGCAGCTCGGGTTCGGATCCTGGGCGCGCACCGATGCACCGCTTGTCAGGCCATGCTGTGGCAGTGTCCCATATAAAGTAGAGGAAGATGGGCACGGATGTTAGCCCAGGGCCAGTCTTCCTCAGCAAAAAAAAAAAAAAAAAATAGGAGGATTGGCATGGATGTTAGCTCAGGGCTGATCTTCCTCACAAAAAAAAATAAAATAAAATAATGAGGAATAAAAGACACAAAGTGTGTGAAAATGCCATACACATCTTACCTTAGCTAACAATATTGGTCAGGCCAAACTACTTTAACCAAGCTCACTAGATAACAATTTCTTAATTTGTTGGTGAAAGCTGACAAGAGATTTTCACATATTGAGGTACATTGGGTAACTGTTTGGATTCAAAACTGATTTGACTTGAACAAAAGAAGCCTGACGTATGGCCTATCAAACATACATTGTACATCTGCTTTAACGATTAAAGAATGCACTCTCTTAAGAATGCATACTTCCCCTCCTATGCCCTATTGGTAATGCCCATATTAGTCCCTTTCCCAACATCAGGGCCCTGTTGACCTGCTAATTTGCAACTGAATACCTCTTTGAATTTTTGATGAATATGTATCCTGGGCATTTTTAATGTATGTTTTTTGTTCTAAAAAGATATGACTGCCCTGAAAACCATGCTTCTCCCAAATGCTTTCTTCCTTTCTGGAAAAGGCCTTCCTGGGTTATAATCCTCAGTTTGGCTTAAGTAAGACTCATCTATCTCTCCTATCTATAGAATGGTTGTTGGTTATTTTGCGTCAACATTTCTTGGTGAAGGGGAAGAAGAGTATCCTCTACCCACTCTGGGTCCTTTCTGGCTGGGCTACAAATTAAATTGACATGAGACAGAATAACAGGAGAAAATCAAACAGAGCTTTTTAACATGTATACATGAGAGAGACCTGGAAAGACTGGGTAACTCAACAAAATGGCAGATGTTCTCTTCTTAAATAGATTCAGGTAAAGACAAAGGAGGATGTCAGGGGTGCGGGGAATCAGCTATAGGAGATTACAAGAAAAGCACAATGAATAAGAGTAAGGTTATTATGCAGATTTAAGGCCTCGCCTTCCGCATTGACAAGTTTCTAGAGATGAGGTTATCCCTCCCTCTTCCCAGTACAGAAAGGGAGATACCTTTACAAATGGAGATTTCCCTTACAAATGTAAATGTTTGGTAAACAGAACTTTGATAAGAATGGGCTTAGCAAGGGCCTCCCAGTCTATTGATACCCAGAGTTATCTATGGTGATGGCCTTTCCTGGGGACAGGGCTCTTATCTTAACTTCTTTTAGGCGAGTTTGGGGGAAGGTCAAATGTCCTTCATGATTCTTCTGAGCCTTTATTGTCTTCAGCTCGAAATAATTTGCATACCAGAGTGGCACATCTTGCGGCGGCCTGCCCTGAACCCCATCATTGGCGTAGCACAGCAGGATTTCAGAGAAACCCACAGGAGACCACCTGGAATCTACTTTGAACTGGTGCTTGGTACCACTCTGGCCTATTGAGCCCCTCCAGCTTCATGGCACTCTTCAGGTGCCCCCGGTGAGTTTCTCCTGACACTTGGACCTCCTTGTTTTAGTTCTAGGTCCTGACTCTTACTTGAGCTGTTTCAAGTCTTAAGACTAGGGGTCTTAAGAGGGCACTGGTACATTTCCTAGGTAAGAGAAATGTAGAGGGAATTTCCTGGGCCAGGGGAGCCTAGAGAGAACTTTGGAGTGAATGGGGCAGGCTGACCATTTTACTTTGGCTTTAAATTGGAAAGGATTGTGTCTATAAAGTCTGAATAAATTGTTTGTCCAGTGCTCTGAGCCCCCACGGTAGTTTTAAACTGCTGGTGAGAGAAAGTCAGACATGTAAGAGAGTGTTCATGACCTTTTTTAGGGAGTGACAGTCATAAATAGCACACTTCTGACCCACTACACTGTCCTTAGATATTGTTCAGACTTTATAGTAAAATGAAACTAAAAGAAAATGGGAAATCATGCTTCTAAGGCCAACCAGCTCCCAGATGGGCACCTTCCCCCTGGAACTCTGGCTGGCTTCATATACAATATGTATGGAGTGGATACTTGCAAGTGCTTAACAAAATGGGAATGACTGTAAGTGGTTGGATCTTTGGATCAAGATAAGATGGGATAATTTAAAACTACAGTGGCCACTTTCGGGTTCCTTTGAGCCTCCAAAACTTGTACATTGGCCATTAGAAGGAATATTCCAATTAGATAAGATCTTTTAAGAATTTCACTTATTAAGTCGTGGCTACCTTCAAAGGAGGACCCAATATGAGCCCCTCCCAGACTCTGAGACATTTTCTAGGAAAGTGCTACCCTTAAACAGTTGAGGGGAAACTAAAATTTAAAAATTAACGGAGTTGTTTAATGCTGTCAGGAATAGTTACTGTTTGTTCCAGCTAAAATCCGACAAGATATTTGAAAGGACTTAGTAATTTGTGATCAGAAATTTGGCCAAATTGGAAGCTGACATTCAAAGCCTGATCATTTTTTTTAGGCCTTCTTCCCTACTTTAAGATTAAACTATGTACCCAGAGACAAAGAAGCAAATTGAGGAAAATGCAACTGGATGGGCATGTCAGTCCTTTGATAAGAAACTATCCTCCCTCTGTTAATCTCAAAAATTTGTGACTCTCTGGAAGCTATTATCTAGACCATCCCAGATTCCTAAGACTGAAAGAAAGAAAAAAAAATGGGAAAAGAAGCTTTTGGAGATGCAGACTGCTTTGACAGAACCCTTGCCCAAAATTCTAAGGAAAATTTTAAAAACAGAGGCTATAAAATCTTTGTTGCATCTGTCTGTTTATGTGTGTGTCTACGTATATATTATTTTTGTTATATATGTGATATTTTTCTACCTCTGGATGGTATAATTTCTAAAGGATCTCTACTTAATTGGCTTAAAGTAAGCACTTACATAAATTATTTCTAAGTGTAATAGAAACTTACCTAAATGCCTTTCAAGTTAACGTGATATAGAATAATCTTTGGTAAATGAAAGCTTATTTCAGTTTGTTGGTTTGATTAAAATAAGCATATCTTCAGAGTTATCAGCACTGGGTATGATGCAGACATGCAACCTTCATTCTACTTGGGTTTATTAGCCAAATAAGCTCATGCTATCTCTGTTACAAAATTTGTTAGCAAAATAGCTTAGAATGATAGCTGATTTTTTCTAATGTCTCATGAAGTTTTTGTAGGCAATCTAAACATAATTATTAGAAACTAAATAGATACGAAAGGATAAAAGTTTGGGGTGAACTTTTTAACAATAATTAAATGTTATGGTGTATGTACTTAAAATAACTTCAAAACCTTGTGGTAACTTGAAATCTTAGAGTTTTGTTAAATTAAGTTAAATGATAGAAATTTATTGAGTATCTAGGTCATTTCCACATTAGATAAAATATTAGACATTAATTACTAAACATAGATTTATCTACCTTTGGCTTCTTATTACAGAGAAACTAGAAAATACTTGAATATATTAATAAGCCTGTTTTGTGCCATGCTGAGAAATTTTCTGAGGAAGCACATGTTTCTAGAAAGTATTTGTGGGTCTGCCACTCCACAAGATGCTAATAAAAAAAATAATAGGGAAAACATCTCTGTATACAAGAAAAGTAAGATATATGTTTAGGGATTTGTTTGTTTGTTTTGTTAAGAAAGGTAAATTTGTCCTAAAGTACAAGGAAGGAGGGAAGGCATAGGACAAAATCTGAATGTAAAAAGAAAGTTATAGAAACTTTGTGAAAAAGGAACTTTGAGAAAAGAGTTTTATGCCTGGTCAAGCTGACTAAGATTGGAATAAATTTAATTAAGTTTTAATATCAAAAGTAAGCTGTTACAGAAATTAGAATTTGGTTTTCTCTTTCTTAAAAGGATAATTTTCTTGGGCTTTTAGTCTGCTCTTGATAAAGTGATTATAAAAGGTATTCTTTAATTATGAGTGAGTCTCACTTTGGTTAAATGGATAACTAAGCATTTTTTTCACAGGAACCACTGTTTCACAGCAACACAAGATCAGCAAACACTTGATCTTGTTTGACCAAGTGTTTTAAAACCTTTTGATATTTTTGACAAGCTCCTCCAAATTCAAATCCTAAGTGAAGTCTTTCTTTTGACTTGAAAATTTCTCTGAGAATTTTCAGAGGGCCCCTGGGACTTCTCAAAGAATTCTGGTCTCTCTTCCTACAAAGAGGGAGAAATTAAACTAATTACGCTTTTTTGGTATGCTAAATTGCATGGGAAGCACTGTCAAGTAAATGATGATAAACTTTCTTAGGTTATATTGCATAGGTAAATATTATTCACTACCTTAACCCTTATACCTTGCTTCCAGCACCACAGGAGGAAAATGACCACAACTGCATTCTATTATCTAATTTGGTTTACAGATGGGTTTTACTTAAAAGATAAGCAAGGATATTATCAAACTGGATACGCTGTCCAGCGTCAAGAATGCCCCCTTCTTTCTATAGACTCTGCTAAACCAGTGAAAGATTACTTTCTACAGGCTCAAGAAATTGCCACAAAAGAAGAGAAGCAAAGGTGGCAACAAAAAGGGGGAATTTTTGACACCACCATGCAGATGTGGTTCCGGCTCAATAAAAAATAAAAAAACAACACCAATAGTGCCTATTGAAGCACAATTGCCACTGCTCCAGCATATACACCAATTTGCCCATGGGGCACCTAAAAAGATGATTTTGGGGGGAAAAACAATATTTTTGGAAACTCTCCCACAGTGGCTCATAAAGCATATGCTCATTGTACTATGTCTTCTAAATATAATCTAGGGAAAACACTTCATGGGTTACAAGGTCACTTTCCCCTTCCTAAGGGACCCTCCGAGGTATGGCAGTTGAACTTTGTTCAAATGCCACCATCTGAAGGATATAAATATCTTAGTAATGATCTGTGTGTTCTCACATTGGGTTGAGGCCTTTCCTTGCAGAAAAGCAATGGCTTTAGTGGTAGGTAAATTCCTGGAAAGGATAATTCCTGTTTGGGGAATGCCTACTGAGTTATTCAGTGACTAGGGAACTCATTTCACCAGACAAATAATTAAATCTATTTGTGACATTTGGCCAATAATGCAACATTTTAACTAATGGTACGATCAAAACTCAATTGGCAAAGCTTTTAGAAGCATTTAATCTCTCACGGCAGACAGTGCTTCTGCTAGTACTTCTCAAGCTTAGATCTACATCTTTTGGTAAACATCAGCTGTCTCCTTTTGAAATAATAACAGGACAGCCTATGCAATTAGACGAGAAAATGTATGAACCAACTTTGCCTAAGGGAGATATATTACACTGTTATCAGGGTGTCATTGAGGTGCTTAAAAGAAATGAAAGGTTGTTAGCTGATTCCTTTCACAGAGAGCTCCCAGGAGATGAAGACTTTAAGGATCATGGACTACAACCTGGAGATTTTATTTATGGGAAAATTTGTCAAATAAAAGACTCTTTGCAGCCCAGCTGGAAAGAACCATATCAGGTACTTTTAACCAATCCCTGTGCTGCAAAATTAAAGGCCATAGACTCATGGATTCAGGTTTCTCATTAAAAAGGCTCCTCCACCTGAGTGGATTTCAACTTCTGTTTCTGACACCTGTCTTCGACTGACCAAGACAAATACCTCCAAACCAGGATGAGAAGATGGCATCTATTGTAGACAGCTGTCCCAAGACTCCAGACCAGGCCTGTATTCCCAACCTTATCTCTCCTCATTTAAACCCTTGTAAAGCTTAAACCATATACCCATTTTATAATTGTTCCACTTAAGGGTTTCAGAATACTATCATACTTAAAGAAAGTGATTGGTTTGGAACAGACTGGTCTTGAAGGCCAGGCATTTATCAGGTGGTTCCTAATGGAACTCAGTGGTTATGTGGAACAAACCTCTGGCCTTGGCTACCACCCGAATGGCTAATACACTGCACCATGGATTTCCCTTGGATGCAGGGAAAGATTCACCCTGAGCTAACATCTGTTGCCAATCTTCCTCTCTCTAAGGCCAGATGGGCTCATTCAGTGTTCCCCTGGTATCACCACCTAGCATCTATATTTGTTCCTTCCTTGGAGCTAAAAGATGTCATATCACATATAGAAGCTCTGACTAAATTTACTCAACAAGCCCTTAATGATAGTCAAGAAGGAATAGCCTTGTTAAATACTGAAATGTCTGTAATGAGAAAGACTGTCCTTCAAAATAGAATGGCCTTAGATATTTTAACTGCATCCCAAGGTGGTATGCAGGCAATCATTCAAACTGAATGCTGTGTTTTTATACCTGATGAATCTTTCAATGTGTCATCTCTGCTAAAGTACATGAGAAAGTAGGTGAATGCCCTAAGTGATAGTACACCTAGTCTTGATTTGTAGGCTCCCTTTTGGTATTGGCTCCCTTTTGCAATATGGATTGCAATTCCTATTTCTATTACTCTTTGGAATTCTTGTATTAGTCATAATACTCAAACTAATTACCATTTTTTTATTCAGTGCTGTAAGACTGGCATGCATGTTAGAGTAATGATTGCTCAGCAACTTGAGATGGCCAATCAATCTTACAACCCTGAATGAATTTCCTTTTCTGATAAAGACTATGCCTAAGAACTCATTTTGAAACTAATCATTTCAAGTACTAAATTATCTGTTCTATAATTGTTATAAACAATGTAACTATAGGAAGTCATGTAAAAGCACATGTACAATGTTTGTGCAATAATCTAAAAATAATTGACAAATTACATAACCTATGAAACATTTCCCGTGTTAATTTATACCTCTATGCTTGTCCACTATATCCGACTATTCCCCCCAATGTGGATAACTGGGAAAATCAATGAAAGAAAAGCCTAGCACCGACAGACATGATGGATCCAGGGCAGGGAGCAACCACCCTGGCACCAAGGGCAATATTTTGATCATCAATACTTTCTATCAAAAGTTTATTGATCAAAAGGGGGAAATGACAAGAGATTTTCACATATTGAGGTACATGGGGTAACGATTCAGGTTTAAAACTGATTTGGCTTGAACTAAAGAAGCCTGACTTATGGCCTATCAAACATACTTTGTACATCTGCTTTAACCATTAAAGTAAAGAATGCACTCTCTTAAGATAAGAATGCACACTTCCCTTCCTACACCAGTAGCCAGTATCCATAAAGCCCTATTATTAGTCCCTTTCCCGACATCAGAGTCATGTTGACCTGCTAATTTGCAACTGAATACCTCTTTGAAACTTTGATGAATATGTATCCTGGGCATGTTTAATGTATGTTCTTTGTTCTAAAAAGGTCTAAGACTGTGTTGAAAACCATGCTTCTCCAGAATGCTTTCTTCCTTTGTGGAAACTGCCTTCCCGGGTTATAATCCTCAGTTTGGCTCACATAAAACTCACCTTACCTCTCTTATCTATAAAATGGTTATGGATTATTTTGCACTGACAAAGTCATAACTATGTAAAAAACATTCAATAATTTTCAACAATGAAAATGGCATAAACTTAATAAGGATGTCAGATTTAGTTGCCTTAAAGAACAGGTTGGGTAAACTTATCTGAGAAAGAGAGTTATTATCAAAAGCATTATCTCTAGGTGCTCACTGACCAGAGGTATGGTATCTTGAGTAAAAGATCAAAAAAAGACATAGGCTGCTAGAGCTGGAAGGAATCTGGCCTCTCCGCTTTAGATAAGGAATCTGAGAGCAGAGAGGTTGATAAGGCGTCCAACATGACACGTCAGTAGGTGGAGGAGAAGGAGCAGGTTCCAGGTGTCTCAAATGCCACTCCATTCTCTGTTCTACCACATTGCCTCTCTTCCTTGCTACGTCCTGTTGGAACTCGATGGATCCTTCTCTAACTCTGAAATGCATGTGGAATTGAATTTGACTGTAGTTTGATATTACAACTATTTGGATAGAATGTGGGGGGATTGGGAGACCCCCAAGAGAGATCTAGAGTGGTTGTGCGCCATTCCTGCATGTGTAGCGCTCACAGTATGGGTGGGGAGGCAGTTGGCCAGGGAGCGGCAGGTCGGCATTCCTTTCTGTTCTGGTGACACCAGCTGCAGCGGAACTAAAGAACACACAGTGAGTGCTCAATAAATGAACGTTGCTGACGAGCAATTCAGCAACGAATAACAAGAGCTTAAAAATGTTCTTATCATTTGATCCACTAATTACACATGTGGAACTTATCCTAAGAAGATGCTCATAAATATAAACTAATATCTATGTTTTTGAAAATATAAACTAATATCTACATTTTAAAATGTTCACCACTGCAACATTTATACAAGCAAATACTTCTTCTTTTTTTTTTGTGAGAAAGATTAGCCCTGAGCTAACATCTGTTGCCAATCCTCCTCTTTTTGCTGAGGAAGACTGGTCCTGGGCTAACATCTGTGCCCATCTTCCTCTGCTTTATATGGGACGCCGCCACAGCGTGGCTTGACAAGTGGTGCGTCTGTCCGCACCCGGGATCTGAACATGCGAACCCCGGCCGCCGAAGCGGAGCCCGCGAACTTAACTGCTATGCCACCAGGCTGGCCCCTACAAGCAAATACTTCTGAACAAATGTCCAACAATAGGGAAAAAGTTAAATATATTAGGGTATATGTATATGATGACTCGCTACAGTCATCATATACATATACAGTTCTCATTATCAGTATTCTAAGCTTCACCTTTTTGTTTTATTTTCAATAGAGATTCTTTGTACTGTAAAGATGTACTGAAAGGTCAGCAAAAAGCTGACATTGAGGCCTGGGGCACTGCAGACCAATTTCCAGAAGAAATCTGAAGGTCTGGGGCCTATTCAGGTCTGCCTTCTCTCATTTTATGGAGGCAGATCTAAGGGCCTGGGAGGAAGGTGCCCCAGAGAAGCAAGGGCAGCGACACTGACCCTGCCATCTCTTCCTTGAACCAGGGTGGACTTAGAGCAAACACGTTTCTTAGTTAGCAAGTAGCAGAGAAAGAATCTGAATCCAGGCAGTGGCTGCTAGATTGTACAGTCTTAACCTCTATGCAAACACATTTCTTGAACCCACTGTTTAGGAACTCCTGCAGAGACGAACTAAAAGGTACAAATGAATCCTGGAAAAAATTCCAGCCTCAGATCTCCTATTTTTTATGTGTGGCTCCAGCTCTTTAGTTCTCAGTCACCTTATCTATAAAATAGTGGGTTTAATGTACCTGTTTGTAAGGCGTCTATACTCTATACAACAATAAGAAGAAGACTGCATTAAGGAAATTCCATGAGTTCATCCTCCATGAGCCCCTCAGCCCCCACCTCCCATGTTCTTAGAATGGGGTAAAATGAAAGAATCCTGTTTCTAGCTCTCCCTTTGCCTCTAATAGAAGTATGATCTCGGGATCCTTTCTCACTGTAGTTTAAGCACCATATGTCATAAATTATTCTGTAATAATATATTACCTGACATTAACCTAGAGAGCTATTATAGATGATTTTTCTTAAAACAAAGACTGATTCAGTTAACTTCATTAGTGCCTACTGTGTGCCAGGCATTGTGCTCACTGCGTCCCCATAGTTACCTAATTTCACAGGAACCTAGGGACTACAAAAATGGCTTTACTCTTTAATGACCCAAAGGGTGCCGATTGAGAGAAGGCTGCAGCAGGAGCTGAGCACCCCCTGCCTCCTACACCTGTGGACTTTGTAAAGGCTCCAGTCCGTTGTCTATTGCATTTGTGATCCCTCGCCAAAACGCATCAAAATCTGAACTCACATCTCAGGTTATCCCAATAGCCATTAGCAGTTATGTTACTTAAATATGGTCTTATTAGAATTGGCATTAGGGTGTTAAGCTGATTTCTTTCTGTTCCCTTAGTAATTTTCGCCTGAAGAATCAGGAGTATTCACAAGTTCCAACCTGGAATTAAGCATGTGACTAATTTCCTGGATAAGGCAAGTTAACTTAGGATCAACAGAGCCCACGAGGCAAATCATTTGTCCAGTTGGCCTCCCACTCTGGCCTGGAAATGGATTTTTTACAATTTGCATGGCCACGTGTGTAGGAGGATAGGGACCTAAGAGGGCAATGGGACACCTGACTAATGACCTATATGCTTGCTAACCTGTACTTTTTTCAAGTTGAAACCATGAGTTGGTTCAACAAATTTAGGGTACTTTGGATATCAGGTTGCACTAAACAGAATCCATAGTCCCTGCCCCAGATTACAATCTAGTTCGCAAGGTAGCCAAAATACCTGACACTTGCAAAGCAAAGAAACATGAATGCAAATTCACATCACACAAACAGCTTAAATCTTGAGAATCAGAAAGAGGAGTAATTTCCATCTATCCTACTGACCTATAATCAGTGGTTTGCTGGTCTTCTCCAGTGGACTTAGCTGGGCATGATCCTTATGGTACTAGACTTTCTATTCCCAGCAGATATTGAAGTAACTGACAAAGAGCTGACACTCCGCAAACGTTGAATGAAACACTTAATGGTTTTAGGTAGGTGGGGTTAATAAAAGAATCATCCTAAAGGGGCATGTTTTTTTAAAAATAAACTTTTTCTGACTGTAGAAGTAATAAGTGCTCATAATAGAAAATTCAGAAAATATTGAAGAAAATATAAATTATCTTGCTCCACCTCTCCAGAAACAATCACTGTTATCAATTTCTTCTAGTCTTTTCCTATAGAGTGATTATCTCCTCAGCCATTAAAAGTTTATCACATTGGGGCCAGCCCAGTGGCATAGCAGTTAAGTTCATGCACTCCGCTTTGGCAGTGGCCCGGGGTTCATGGGTTGGCATCCCGGGCACGAACCTACACACTGCTCATCAAGCCATGCTGTGGTGGCATCCCACATACAAAATAGAGGAAGACTGGTACAGATGTTAGCTCAGGGACAATCTTCCTCAAGCAAAAAGAGGAAGATTGGCAACAGATGTTAGCCCAGAGCCAACCTCCCTCACCAAAAAAAAAAAAGTTCATCACACTATTATTATTATTATTTTTGTGTGTGTGTGAGGAAGATGAGCCCTGAGCTAACATCCGTGCTAATCCTCCTCTTTTTGCTGAGGAAGACCGGCTCTGAGCTAACATCTATTGCCAATCCTCCTCCTTTTTTTTTCCCCAAAGCCCCAGTAGATAGTTGTATGTCTTAGTTGCACATCCGTCTAGTTGCTGTATGTGGGACGCAGCCTCAGCATGGCCAGAGAAGCAGTGCGTCGGTGCGCACCCGGGATCCGAACCTGGGCCACCAGTAGCGGATCGCGCGCACTTAACCGCTAAGCCACTGGGCCGGCCCTATCACATTATTTTTAATGTCTACATTATCTTCCACTGATGGGCATTTAGAGTGTTGCCATTTTTTTGCTATCATAAATATTGCTTCAATGAGTATTTTCTGTTTATAAATATTTTTCCAAAAAGATTTCCTTAGACTATATCTCTTAACATGGAATTATTGGGAACATTTTTAAGGTTTTAAATAAAGTTGCCAAACTATTTTTCCAGAAAGCTTACCCAATTTACATTCCTACTAGACGTATAACAGAGCTTCTTATCCCACAGCACCTTCACTACAGGAATAATGGTTGAAGCAAGGTCTTTCTTCTTCTTCTTCTTTAATGAGATTAAGCAACTTTATAGAAAAATAAACTTAAGAATGTTAAACTATAAAATGTTCTCATCATGGCAGATTCTCCTCTGTTATTTACTATCCATGAGTTTCTAACATAATCCTAATCATACTATATTGGGTTCTACTTTTTTCACTGCAAAGTATTTTCTGCCTATCAATACAGTTCACATCCTGGTCATTTTTAATTACTCAGTATCATTGTGTTAATATACGCCAGTGAGCTTGAAGACTTTATTATCAAGACTTGCAGTGGTTTCCAATTTTTGCTATTAAATTTGCTATAAACATTTTTGCCATCTCCCGCCTCCCACTTTCCCAAGAGTAAAATTACTTAATCAAAGAGTATAAATCACTTTATTTCTCTTGTTACACACCCCCAAGTTGTTGGGCAAGGATTTTTTTTGAAGGAAAATTGGCTGTACATCATTCCTGAGCAAGGTGCATCTTAACTAGAAGCCAGAACACCTGAGCTTCCCCATGGAAACTTGGAAAGTCCCTTCCCCATTCTGAACCCCAACTTTCTTCTCTATAAAATGAGGGATTTGGATTGAATGGATTAAGGTCCTTTTCTACCAGAAACCTAGTATTCCTCCTAGTCTATTCTGTATCACTCTCGCCTGACTCCTAGAGTCTCCGACTCCAGCGCAATGCTTGGGATAAAGCTCTGCTGCCTTTCCCTTGGCTGCAGAGTCCTCTCAAAGTGCCCAAATAGTAGTGTAATCAGAGGAGAGACGGCAGACCTTAGGGGTAAGGAGCACAGGTGGGTTTAAATCTCGGCTCTGCCACATACTAGCTGTGACAAAATACTTAACCTCTCAGTGGCTCAGTTTCTCCATCTGTAACTGAAGTTAATAATAGTTCCTTCCTCATAGGGTCGTTAGGAGTATTAAAAGAGTTAATGTTTGTAAAACACTAAGAACAGTGTCTGGCACATAGTAAGTGCTTTTTAAGTGTTTGTTGAATAAATAAATGAAAATTCAGCACATAAACTCTGGGTCTCTTCATACTGCAACAGCTTCTTGACCGGCTCCCCCAGCCTTCGGGTGCTTTCCCACTCCTTCCTAAAGCCCAGAGATCTGAGCCCCAAATCTCTCTACTTAAAGGCCTGCTACAGTTCCCAGGTGCCTCCAGGATGGAGAAGAGATACCTCAGCTTGAAGACCCAGGCTCTTCACCCAAGGCCTCCTAGAGGTCAGGAGATGCTGGGCCATTTCCTTTTACTTAAGGATCCCAGTTAATTTAAACAGAACAAAAATGAAAACAAACAAAAAATGCAAACAGGGCTACAAAAATTGGGGGCATTTTTAACGTCACATTGAGCAAAGTAAAGCATTAACACTCCCGGCCCCCCAACCCAATAAACCATAACTATGCTGTTCACAAGATAACTGCCACGGGTTCTCAGACTGTTACTTGAGGCAGCTCAATGGGTGGAGCGGTGTGGCAAGGAGGTGGAAGTTTTTATCAGGCGGATCCCTGGAAGGTGAGTGTCCGGAGACTGGCTAGGATGTCCATAGCCTAAAGACGAGCCCCGTAGGACAGCTTCGACCGCAGGAACAGCCTCCGCGCCTGGACGACATCGGCTGCCGGGGACAGCCCCTCTCTACCAGCCTTCACCCCACCCCCAACCCCGCCAGCCCGCAGGCCTCCCTCGCTGCCGCCGGGCCCTCCATCCACCCACTTACCAGTTCGGCCGCCGCCCCCCGGCCCTGGGCCAGCCAACTCCTACCCCAGAACCCTATGGCCGCCCGCGCACTCGGGGCAGCCGCCCCCGCGAGCCAGGCCCCCGCGAGCCAGGCCCCCGCACCTGGGAACCTCCACAAGAACCGTTATCCGCCCGCTGCGCCCCCTGGGAGTGAAAGCCGCAGATCCGGGAAGCAGGATCCAGCGGCAACTCCTCCAAGGAGCCCGCGAGGGGGCGCGCCTCGGCGCCCTCCCCAGTCCTGCCACGGCCCTGCGGCGTGGCCCACCCACAGCTGGCACCAGGCCGGGCTGGAAGGCAGGCGCTCCCACCCCCGCCGCGGGCTCGACCAATAGGAGCGCGCGCAGAGAGGCTCGGCGGGCCGTGCCGAGAGTGCTGAAAACCCCGCGCGCGGGCGGCCCGCGGCGGACGCACACCAGAGGACCGGCTCCCGGAGTAAGCGAGACCGGCGCGCCCTACCCCGCGGGTCCCGAGCACACGCGTGACAGCCCCTGCCGGGCTGGCGCTCAGTGTCGCCGGCCCGGATGGCCCCCGAGACCCCGGCCCAGGGGCCGACGCCGCGCTACTTCACCTGGGACGAGGTGGCGCAGCGCTCCGGGCGCGAGAAGGAGCGGTGGCTGGTGATCGACCGGAAGGTGTACAACATCAGCGAGTTCACCCGCCGGCACCCCGGGGGCTCCCGGGTCATAAGCCACTACGCCGGGCAGGATGCCACGGTGAGTGCTGCCAGACTGGGATGCGGGACGAGGCCGGACCGGGCGGCTGCGGCCAGAGGCTCAGTGCGAGAGACCGGAAGTTTGGCACCCACGGCCGAACACCAACTAATTCGGAGGAAAGCCGGTGGCGCCCGAGCATACCTGTTGCCCGGTGACTGGGTGTGCTGCGGACACGGAAGGGCAGAGAGCGGCTGTTAAAACTGGAGTCTGGGGGATTGGGATGGAGGCCTGCAATGTGCACACACAAACAAAGGGCTGCGCCGCCCATGCATGCATTCCATCTGTGGCCCTGAGTTTGCGGTCTCCAGCGTGGCTAGCGGGGAGGAAAGCGAGGATGCAGGGCGCCGGGGATGGCGGTGCTGCCGAGGCCGAGGAAGGAGCGGTCGGTGGAGGGAGAGGGAGTCTCGACCTGTCTCGGTGGCTGGGAGGGGAGCCACTCTCGGGGATAGGGCTGAGGCGGGAGCCACCTGGCACCTGCTGCCTTGGGAACCCCCGCCCAGCGTAAAGACTGGAGGGTGGGGAAGGGGCCGCACCGGCCGGAGAGGGCTAGCGGCTGCTGGTGCACAGAAGGGAATAGGGGCGGCGTGCTGAAGGTGGGCGGCCTGCATCAGCATGCACTTAGCGAGGACCCCGGGAGCGGTCCTCGAATCCTGCGGGGAAGTCACGCAGCCGCAAGCCAGCGGGGTCTCCAGCTATTCGCCGCAGCAGACCGTTGTTTGCACTCATGGGCAGTAAGCCCAGTGCGGGGTCACGTCCCTCCTCCCTCGGGCCTCACTGCGAGGTCAGCGCGCGCCCCAGCCCCAGTAGTGCTGCTTCCTTTTCCAGACAACTTGTTCTCAGAGCTAAGGCACCTGGCGCCTCCCTAACGGGTTGGAGAATCAGGGATCACCCTTTGGGACCCAAAGATTGGAGCGTTCCCTTCGCCGCGTCCCCTCCCCCTACATCCATCTCTCATCCCGCGCCCAGCGGCGTAACTCCTTATGTTCTCATCCTCCGCCCTTGCCATCCAGGAGCGCGCCTCGGGGGTTCCCGTTATGTCGTAAAGGGGTATAGACGCTTCCGGGTGAGGACCTGCCCCTCCCCCTGACGCGGCCGGCCTGGGGCTCCAGGCCAGAGCCTGCGCTGGTCACCCCGAGTGACTAGTGGGGCGTTAAGACGGCGGCCGCAGGCGAAGGCGTGGACCGGCGCATGAGCAGACGGAGCAGGCACAGACGACGGGGCTTCCTGCAGTGTGATTTGGGGCGGGGGCCGGGGCTGGCCGCGGCGGAGACCGCTATTGGTCCGGATGTGTGGTGCCACCGGCCGCCGGCTCCGCCCTCGATCCCGCCTCGTCTGCCGGTTCCCAACAGCGCCTGGGGCCACCGGACCTACAGAGAGGACCCCACCTCGCATAATCAAAATTAGCCTCCTTGGGGGCAGGGAGTGGTCACAGTGCTAGGGGAAATATGGAACCCCACCTGAACAGCAGCAGAGAAGGGGGAAGAACGCAAAAGTTCCCCAGTTCGGACATAGGGAGTCTCCCTCATCACATTTTATGGAGAACGCTGACTCAAGAGAGGGGTTTGTTACAAGTCTCACAAAAAGACAGAGAATTCTCATAGCCCACCCCATCCCTTCTGGTTGTTGCTCACCCATACCTAAATTCAAGTGCAAAAGCTGTGCCTAGAGACGCCCAAAGGAAGGGCCAGCCCAGGCAGGTCTTTTTGTGGTCCTCACCAACCCGTGCTTCCTATTCCTTAGTGTGGTGCCTTCGTTACTAGAACACAGATGCTGGGTCATCCTGAGCTGTGGACACCTGGGAAAGGTCTGAGCACCTGCAAAGGGCAGCTGGCTGGAAGCAGGTGGTGTCTGTCTGAACTTGGGTACAGCCTCCTTGCTGGATCAGGAGGATGGCCTTTAGTGTGAGCCCTTCAGGTGTCCAGAGGTGGGTGGGCTGGTTTCCTCACTGTTCTGCCTTCTCCCCATCCTTGCAGGATCCTTTTGTGGCGTTCCACATCAACAAGGGCCTTGTGAGGAAGTATATGAACTCTCTCCTGATTGGAGAACTGTCTCCTGAGCAGCCCAGCTTTGAGCCCACTAAGAATGTGAGACCCGGTTTGCTGTTTGGAGACCCTGTGGTTGTTGGGGGGCAAGAGGTAGAAAGAAGGCGTAGGTAGGATCACAGGTGACCACAGTCAGTAGTTCTTGGGAGTCTTGAGGTCCCTGCTTCTCCTGCATAGTTACTGGGTCACAGGCCCAAGGGGAGCAGGGCTTTGGAAGCTATGGTTCTCACAAGGCTGCGACCACCATCACTGCCATCATCAACATGAGACCTATCTATTGAGCACATACTCTGTGCCAAGCATAACCTCATATAATCCTCACACATTTACAAATGGGAAAACCAAGGCTCAGAGAGGTTAAGCAACATGGCCAAGGATCACACCATTAGTAAATGGCAGAGCAGGGACTTGAATCAAGTCTAACTCCAAAGACCACCTGCTCTTAGGTATGGTCCCATAACACCTCCTCCTGTCATCCTTCCTCAGTGTGGTGGCATCTTTACCTAGGACTGTGGGCTTCCCACGGCTAACTCGGCAGGAGGTCTTTGAGACTAACAGGGTCCTGGTCTCCAGTGGTGCTGGGTTCAGCTGGGAAGAATAACAGCCCCACCCCCTCCACTCTTCTATGCAGAAAGAGCTAACCAATGAGTTCCGGGAGCTGCGGGCCACAGTGGAGCAGATGGGGCTCATGAAGCCCAACCATGTCTTCTTCCTGCTGTACCTGCTGCACATCCTGCTGCTGGATGTTGCTGCCTGGCTTACTCTTTGGGTCTTTGGGACGTCCTTCGTACCCTTCCTCCTCTGTGCAGTGCTGCTCAGCACAGTTCAGGTGAGAGCCCTTGGCTTGTCAAGAGCACAGCCGTGCTCAGCATCCCTGGGGAAAGCTCTTTATACCCCTGAGGAAGCCAAGGAACCCTGCTTTCTGACCAAGACAGAGCTGAGGACATGTGGGAGAGTTAGTGCAGAAAGAGAACACACATTTCATTGTCTGTGGCTTTTATCTGCTCATTAGCCACATGCGCATCTTCATTCTCACTGCCTCTCCAGCTCTCCTCCAAGGGTTCCCTTCTTCTTGTCGAGTTTATCCTCTGAAACTGTGTTTAGGTTCTGCCACAGCCCAAATCTGCCAAGAACCAAGATTCTGGTTTCTCAGCAGAGCTTGGCTTCCTCCCCACCACAATATTGCCCAACATGCTAATATGCTTGGGCCCTAATACTTGGCTGGCAGAATCCATTTGCCCAGCCTTCTGAGTTTGTCCTTCTCTGTCCTTTTCTGTATATTCTGGATGTTCAGTTCTGTAGACATCATAAAGCACAGAGCTCCAGAACTGGGGAAATTGAAGAACAGGGAAGGGAACTCTCATGTGAGTTAAGAGAAGAGCCAGAGTTAGGACCCAGGTGTCCTGACTCCTTTCCTGATGTGCTCAGTTAGGGTGCTGCGGCCATCACAGGCTAGGTGGCTGAAGGAAGAGGGAGAGGCTGAAGGAGCTGCTGAGGTCGGTGGGAGGGACGCTGGGGTGGTGGCTGCTCTCAGGGCTAACTGTTCTCTTGCAGGCCCAGGCTGGCTGGCTGCAGCATGACTTTGGGCACCTGTCCGTCTTCAGCACCTCTACATGGAACCACGTGCTACATCATTTTGTGATGGGCCAACTGAAGGTCAACGGGATGAGGAGGGGCTCTCTGAAACTCTGGTCAATGAAGGGCTGCCTGTGGGGAGGGGGAACACTAGGTTTTCGTACTCATGTCCCTGCTTTTCTGTAGGGGGCCCCCGCCAGTTGGTGGAACCACTTGCACTTCCAGCATCATGCCAAGCCCAACTGCTTCCGCAAAGACCCAGACATCAACATGCACCCCTTCTTCTTTGCCTTAGGGAAGATCCTCTCTGTGGAGGTGAGTGGAGGTATCAGTAAAAAGGTCTTGGAGAATGGGGACCAGCCAGCACAGAGGGCTTTGGGGGAAATACTCACAATGCTGTCAGTGTGGGTAAGACATGAGGGGCCGGGCCGGGCTGGCTGGCTGTTTGGAAGTTGTGGGAGGCAAGAGGCAGTAAAGGGGCTGCCCAGGACAGAGTCCTCCCTAGTGAACTCAAGTCAGCAAATAGTTATTTCATAAAGATACCACGTGCTGCTAAGGATCCAAAGGATGACCAGGAGGTTACTGTGCCAACCCTGCTTGTCCTTAAAGGTGATGGATGGCCCTCCTTGGGGGGTGCTTTTTTGTGTGTGTGTGAGGAAGATCAGCCCTGAGCTAACATCCATGCCAATCCTCCTCTTTTTGCTGAGGAAGACCAGCTCTGAGCTAACATCTATTGCCAGTCCTTCTCCTTTTTCTCCCCAAAGCCCCAGTAGATAGGTGTATGTCATAGTTGCACATCTTTCTAGTTACCGTATGTGGGATGCCACCTCAGCATGGCCGGACGAGCAGTGCGTCGGTGCGTGCCCGGGATCTGAACCCGGGCCGGTAGCCCAGTAGCGGAACGTGCACACTTAACTGCTAAGCCACGGGGCCGGCCTCAGGGGGGTGCTTTTTTGACACTCCCACCCCAGGGAATCAACCCCCTTGCACTTTGTATTCCTCTCTCTTACACTTTGATATCCTGCTCTGTCACAGTCTTCCCCATCAGGGGCTGGACTGTCTTACTCTTCTTCGATGCCCAGTGCCTAGAACATTCATTCACTGAGTAATTCTTCCCACCCACCTGATCCCAGTCTGACTTCCTGGGTGGTCAGCATTGGGTTTGAGTTGTCACCTGAGATTGTGAGCAAAAATTGTAATGCAGCTGCTAAAGAAAGAAGGCCTGGGAGTAGAGACCTGGTCTGCTTTTGGTGAGCATAAGGCAATAGGAGACTTTGGCGAGCAGTTCTCCGAAAAGTTAATTTAAAACCTTTGTCCCAAGCCTCTAGGCTGCAGCCAGAGCTCTGCCAGTTTCCTCTCCCCTACTTTATTACATTTCAGCATGCCAAGAATTAAACTGTTGTTAAACACATTTCAGTTCCAGGCATGAATTCAAGGTAGCCTGGCTCTCCTGTCCCCTCTGGCTATGAGAACTCTGGAAAGGCTTTGGCAGCACTGGCTGTCCTGGCACCAGGAGCCCCTAGCTTGAGGCTTATGCCCTACCTGTGGATAATGTCCTATCCTCCCACCTCCTAGGCAGGGCTTTCTTGGTTTGCTAGACATCCAACACTGTGTTATGGTCAACAGTGTGCGGCTGGTGAACCAGTCCTGGCCCTACCTGGCTCAGTGGGCTACTTCAAGGGCAGCGTGGGTTATCTATTGGGCAAAGCATGGGGCTCTTGGTAGCACTTCTGTTGTCATTACAGAGGGTTAAAAAAAGGTGGGAGTCTGTGGAAGAGAACCTTCTCACACCACTGCCTTTATTGCTCTTGGTACTAGGGTTTTCAGGAAACCCCCGTCTGTACACACTAAAAATAGAGAATGATCTGGGACCAAAATAGCCTTTTTTTTTTTGCCTAGTTATGAGGCTGAGGATAGGCTGCCTGTTAGTAAATGCCTACAGGCTGCTTGGTGCTTGGTTCAGCCCCTCTGGGTACAGTTTAAATGGACCTTGATCCCCATGCTGACCCAGTGGCATCCACTTCAGTGTCTCTCAACTCTCCCGGAGAAAAAGGAAATGCAGGGGACACTTCACGCTCCATACAACCTTTCTGGCCTCCGAGAGTTGAAACACAGCGGGGCAATTATTGGATCATAATGGCATTTGCTTGCCATTTAAGGAGGCAGCAGTGTATGGGGCTCCCTTCCACACAGTTCCAAAATAGGAGGCCAGAGTTCTGCCCAACCACCCCGCCAAACAAGACAGATGCTCCTCTTCCAGTTTTCTCCTCTCAGTTAATGTTGCTTAGGATGGGATGAACTTCACACCCAGATCCAGGTCATCAGCAAGCCTTGTTAATACCGCCTCCCAAATGTATCCCAAATCCATCAACTTCTCCATCTCCACTGTTTCCCATCCTCTGGTCTGGTCCAGGTGGGGTCTAGATTACTGTTCCAGCCTCCTCACTGGTCTCCCTGCCACTGTACCTGCCCCCTACAGTTCATTCTCTCCACCTCCAGTCAGAGTGAGCCTTTCAAAGCACAGAGCAGATTATGCTGCACCCATTGAAAGCCCTCCAGTGGCTTCCCATCCACTGGAATAAAACCCAGACGCCAATGGCCTTACCATTGGCCATTAGTGGTGGCCTTAGCAGAGCTTTCTAAGGTCAACATGATTTGGCCATCCTAGTTTTCTGGCTTTATCAACCATTCTCCCCTGTTGCTTACTATTCCCAGCCACACTGGCCTTCTTTCTGTCCCTTGAACATCCCAAGCCTTTGTACTGGTTATTCTGTCTGTTTTCAATGTTCTTCCCTGAATTTTTTGCACTGCTGGCTCCTTCTCATCATTCAGGTGTCAGTTCAGCTGTCAGCACCTCAGAGAAGCCATATCTGACCACCCTAGCCAAAACACTGCCTACCTCACTTTGTCATATTTTCCTGTTTTTAATCTCTAATTACCTTGAGCTCTGTTTGCAAGTTTATCACCAGCAACCTCTCCTCAGATTATAAGCTCCATGAGGGTACGAACTTTATATTGTTCACCTCTGTGTCCTTGGCAGCTAGAACAGTGCCTGGCACAGAGTAGGGGCTCAATACTTGTTGAATTCATCAGTTAATACAGAAAGAATGCTTCACTTAGCAGAAGTGCCTTGCACAGAATAAGCTCTCAATAAATGACCTGTCAAAACAGCAGGTGGATGCATGAAAGAAGGATAAGTCAGCATTCTGCTCTGGGGTCCAGTTCCTCCTGTGCCCTGTGGTGGTCTGGTCATCAAAACTAATTAGGGCAAGAGGAGCAGAAGGAGCCATCAAGTGAGACAGCAGAGCTTTGCTGTCATGTTTCTGTGCACCCACGCTAGGAGGTTCCAGATGACTGGTTGACCTGGCGGCCCAAGCCTGTCTCTTCAGCAGCTAGGCTTACAAATTAACCACCATCCACTGGGAAAAACTGCCAGAACCTTCCAAGTGTTAAGTTCTTGGTATCCTTTCCTCAAATACTTGCCAAACTTTGCTTAGCTTTCAAGAAATTTTATAAAGCTCATATTGAAGTCAAGAGACCAAAAGATTTTGATGGAGAGGATCAGGGGCTGGATGTACAAAGAATATTGACCTGTGTTAGGGGTAATGTTGTTTTGTTGACACACGTCAACAAAAATGTTGTCCATGGAGACTCTGAGGTCAAAAAAGTACCAGATAGGAGAAAGGAAGGGCAGGAGGTGAAGGAGCCTCGAAACCTTAGGATGAAGGTGTCTTTGGATGAACATGAAGAGTCCTGAGGACCTGCAGACCTGTGCACATGCCTCACCTGGGCACGGCCCACTGAGCTGCATGCCATGATGTGACACATGTAGCAGATCACAGCTCAGGGCTTTATGCACCAGGTGCTGGAGGGAAGGCTGGGCCTGCTGGAGCCTTCCAATAGCACCCACAAGCTGACAGCCCCTGGAGTAGGCCTAAACTCCCGAGCAGGGAAAAGCCAACGTCACAGGGGAAAGGAATAGAGGACTGGTCTGTGGGTGCTGATTTGTGTCTGCTTTTCTCCACAGCTTGGGAAACAGAAGAAGAAGTACATGCCATATAACCACCAGCACAAATACTTCTTCCTGAGTGAGTGTCCTCATCCAACACAGGGGGACTGCCTTGGGAGGAGGTGCTGAAGGGATGTGAGGAGGAAATGACCCCCCAAGGAATTATGGTATTTTAAGTAAGGGCTGGAGAAAGTACTCCACCCGCAACCTACCATGTCAACTGAGCCAAGTCAACAGTTGGGCTAATTTTAGTCAAAGGTCATTTGTGTTATGGGCAAACTAGTTCCTCTAGTCCCACCCTGGCTTCCACAAGAGAACTGAGTGGTCAGGTGGGGCCATCCCAATTAAACCTCAAACCTTGTAGGAAACAGAGACCTGGACCAATGTGACCCAGTGGGGCACAGTCCAACCCCCAGGGGGACAAAGGTAGACGTAGCTATGGGAGGATTGGACCCAAAGAGGGAGTGGAGGAATGGTTGGAGCTGAGAAGACATTTCTGTGGTTGTCTAAAGCTCTTTCTGAAGACTGCTATATATTCCGTTTTAAAAATCTGCTCCATAATGCCTAAAATTTGAGTTTTAAAATGCCTTTAAAAATTCAAATTTTTAAAGGAAGGGAGGAGTTAATTCCATTGATCCTGTTTTAGTTCAAAGGAGTTTATCCTAACTGCCTATTACCAATCATTCCTACTAGAGGAAGGGAGATGGGGTAGAAGGTGGAGCAGAAATGTCTGGAAGAAAGAATGTTAGAATCCATGGCACATCAGGCTAGAGGAGCCATGGGTGGGCATTGTAATGCAGGGGGTTATAAGCAGCATCAGGGCCCTGCAGAGAAGGAACATGGAAAAGGAAATGGAATGGCACAGGGGCAGGATCCACTTCTTCATCTCCCAGTTTTAAGTGAAACCCCTCTGTCTGTGCCCCCAGCTGACCTCCAGGGCTTCAGGTTGGGTGACACAAGCTCATGTCCTTAGTCCAAGGAAGTGAGCTTTCAGCCTGTGAAGGATCAGCAGGGTCGCCCCCCACCCCAACACACGCTTTCCTGCTCCTGTCCCTTCACCTACATGGTGGAGCAGACAGGAACACGGGGCAGATGGCTGCAAGGACAGGCACAGGGCCAGTAGTAAGGCCCCTGACGGGGCGGGGCTATGGCCAGGGCAGCTCCGGGAGTACTAGCAGGGCCCTTTCAAGGCGTGGGAGATGAGCAGGTTCCATGCGTGGAGCCTGAGTCTCCCCAGCTGCCCTCTTCCACTGGAAAAGAAAGCCACTCCCACCCCTTACCCCCGAGCATCCTCTTGGGAGGTTGTGCCTTCTTCACCCTCGCATTCATGCCCACCTTCAGTACCTGCCGGTTTCACCGGACTGGGGTGCCAAGGCAGCTGGAGGGGCAACAGGAGTAGATGGCAAGGGGCAGCGCCATGCCAGAGGCCATTCCTCCAGCACCGATTGGCCCTTTAGTGGCCCTCATGCTGCTCACGCCTCCTCCCTGTCTCCATTTCCTCCCCAGTTGGGCCCCCAGCCTTGCTGCCTTTCTATTTCCAGTGGTATATTTTCTATTTTGTTATCCAGCGGAAGAAGTGGGTGGTGAGTATCCATGGCCCAAGAGTCCCACATCCTTTGTCTCCAGGACCCTGAGGGAGGGGAAAGGGGGTCTCCAGGGGAAATCCCACTGAGATTCACTCCAGGCCTAATTTAGAGCAAAGTAATAGAACCAGTATAGACCCTCCTTATCTCTAGGTGGGATGATTGGGGCTTAGCAGGCAACCTGACTCCCAGTGCCCTATTTCATTCAGCCAGTATCTCCTGAGGTTCTTGGGCTGGGCATAAAGCCAGGGGCCAGGCTGGGGAGTGGGGAAGATGACTAAGACACGGCACCTACTCTTGGGAAACTTCTGATGCAGCAGGATGTGGCTGACACCAGAGAAGAGGTACAGGCAGAAGGTTCTGGGATTCCAAAAGGGGCCTGACTCCATCTGGGTAGATGAGAAGCATCAGAAAAGTTAGCTGGCCCTGGAGGACAGGTAGAGGTGGGGTAACGGGAGGATGGACTCTGAGCAGAGGAGCTGTGAAGTGAGGGGCGAGTTTGGCCCTTGGACATGTAGAGGACTCGAGTGTCAAGGGAGGAATATGGTACAGAAAAGTGATTGGAGATTTGATCAGGGCACTGGCACAGACTGAGCCATGGTCCTAGAAGATTCACTTGGCAGCAGGATGAAAGGATGAAGGATTCAGATGGGTTGGGAGGAGCTGGAGGCAGGGAGACACTGGAGGCCTTGGCACCTGTGAAAGAAACAGACAAGGAGGGCTGGCCACTAGGAATGGAAGGAAGGAGCAGTGGCACTAGATACTGCAGGATTGGTCAACAGAGAGAAGCTGATAGTGACTAAGTGTTCCAGTCTGGGGACCCAGGAGAACAGCTGCACCACGCAAATAGGTGAAGTAAGAGGAAGAGGTGCTCTGCGCCAGTCCTAATGCTCTCTGCCTCTCACGGCAGGATTTGACCTGGATGATCACCTTCTATGTCCGCATGTTCCTCACTTATGTGCCATTGTTGGGACTTAAAGGCTTCCTGGGCCTTTTCTTCATTGTCAGGTAGTATTTGATGGGGGAGGAGATTGGCAAAGAAAAGCAGATGTCTGGGAGTGACCTGTCTGTTCTGGGGGCTGTGCTGGGGCATTCAGGTAGCAGGGGGTGTTTCAGGTTTTGGCTCGGGAAGGTGGCAGGCTGGAGCAACTCTCTGAAGGAGAGTAAGAACTCTGGGCTCCGCTTGTACTGTTTTGTCTGTGTGCCGTGTCCCCCAGGTTCCTGGAAAGCAACTGGTTTGTGTGGGTGACACAGATGAACCATATCCCCATGCACATTGATCATGACCAGAACAGGGACTGGTTCTCCACCCAGGTAAGGGACAGTCACTTGGAAGACCTGGGCATAAAGTAACTAATAAAAAGAGTGGGTGGGCACAGACACAGGGTGTGGGGGGTGCGAGGTAGTAACAACAAAGTCCCAAATAGCATTGCCTCATTAGCTTGAAGCTTCTCTCCTGGCATCATGTGGAGAAGGGAGTGCCCAGGGACAGTCCCACACCCCCTCCTCTCAGCCACCTTTACCTGGAGAAGGCTGGCCTGGCCTTTCCATCTGGTACCCAGAGCCATGCTCTCCCCTGACCTTTTCCTACAGCTCCAGGCAACATGCAACGTCCACAAGTCTGCCTTCAATGACTGGTTCAGTGGACATCTCAACTTCCAGATTGAGCACCAGTAAGTGGGGAGACCTGGGAAGCAGGGTCCTGGGGGAGGGTCCACGTGTGTGGGGGAGCAGAGAAGTAGAAGCCACTGACTGTGCCCTGTTCTCCCTGAAGTCTTTTCCCTATGATGCCTCGACACAATTACCACAAAGTGGCTCCCCTGGTGCAGTCCCTGTGTGCCAAGTATGGCATAAAGTACCAGTCCAAGACCCTGTTCTCAGCCTTTGCCGACATTGTCCAGTGAGTATCTGAGCCTGGGAAGATGGCTGGGAGGGCGTGAAGAGGGCGGGGCACTGGGGTTGGTGGGGAAGTGTGGGGTGGAAGCCACAGGAAGGTTTCCCCAGGCATCTGCCATAGAGGTCACCAAGGCAAAGGCAGGGCGCTCTATTGGTTCTTTGGCCAGCTCAGGCCTTTGCTCTCAGTGCCATGGCCCAAGCCTTCTCAGAAGCGAAGGGGAGGAGTGTTCACATGGAAGGGGGCCTCCATACCTCTGTTAGTCTTACTACTGCACTTCTGGTGGGCAGTTTGGCTTCTGGTGCAGCTCCGCCCTATCTCCCTCACTGTGTGCTCCCATCTTGTCCCCCGCAGCTCACTGAAGGAGTCCGGGCAGCTCTGGCTAGATGCCTATCTTCACCAATAACAGCAGCCCCCCATCTGGAAGAGGAGCCTCTGGAGCCAAAGCAGAGGGGAGCTTGAGGGTCAATGCCACTACAATTCTAATATCCAGAGGGGGTGGGTTTGAGGAGATAAAGGTTCTGACTCAAACCTCCCCCCGCTTTATCTTCTAGGCACAGATCTAAGACCCAAAAAGGGGTGGGGGAATAGGCAGGCCCCCGGGAAGGAGGGATGGAGCCATTGGGGTAGGGATGTGAGAGTTTTGTTGCTTCCTTTTTCTAGTTGGGCACATGCAGATGGTTGCTGAGCAAAGAGGGAGTCAGGAGGGTGTTAGAAGAATAGGGAGGACTGACTGAGCCCAGAAATCAGGAAGAGGTTCAGCACCAAAATTCCACCCAGGAAAGGGAAAAATGCATCTCACTGGTCCACTTCTCAGTGCCTTCTCCACCCTTCCTTGCAAATCTGAGGTTCAGAGGCTGGAGGGGAGATAGGGCAGCTGAACCTTTTGAGCAAGACTTAGAAAGAAAACTTTAGTGCTTAGAATTCTGAGACCTGGCACGACACAGTGCCTGGGAGCTCAGCTCACTCTCTAGGGCTAGATGTGCCCTATGTCTGCCTCAGGCTCCCAGAGAAGCAATTTTCCCACTTTCAGAAGCAGGCAGGGCAATGGCTAGGACTGTGGTTATTAGAGACATTTGACACTAAAGGATCCTGGCACTACTGATATTGGTCTCATGTTCCATCCAGGGTACTGAGGGAGCATTAGATCCTAGGTCTTGCCAAAACAGCTACCAGAGAGAGTTGCTGGCCATTAAAAATCCCTTCAGCTTTTGACTCACTCTAACCACCACCCAAGGAAGAGAACACTTCGTGCTCCACAAACAAGTGAGCAGATGGGACAACTTAGTCTTCTCCCTAGAAACAAATGGGGTTCCCAGGGGTTCCCTTTTGCTTCCCTGCCCGTAATTCCAAGTTTAATAAAATAGCAGTCAGTGAGCACAAGTGACAAAGCTGGAGATACTGAATTACCAGTCATGAGGAAAACACAAGTTTCAGTCACAAAGAATGTAAAGGCTGTAAGAAATTTTCTATAACTTAAATTATGTTATAGCATTACTTTTGAGTAGGAGCAGTGGGTTAAATATAATCACTTCATAGTTCTAAACCAGAAATAGGAAGATAAAAACACAAAAGTTTGTGATCATCGTTGTTAGGCATCTTTCTCTGTTGGAGATTAGGTAGGAATTTAGGATAATCTCTTTAAAAGTATATCAGTCTAGGGGCCAGCCCAGTGGCACAGTGGTTAACTTCATGCCCTCCACTTCAGCAGCCCGGGGTTCACAGGTTTGGATCCTGGGTGCGGAGCTACGCACTGCTTATCAAGCCATGCTGTGGCAGTGTCCCACATAAAATAGAGGAAGATGGGCACAGGTGTTAGCTCAGGGCCAGTCTTCCTCAGGAAAGAGAAGGATTGGCAATAGATGTTAGCTCAGGGCTAATCTTCCTCACTAAAAAAAAAGTGTATCAGTCTAATACTGAAATATGATTTTTTAATTTCCGGGTTTTTAAAAGATAAAAAGTTTAACCCATCTCTAGAGAGCAAACATAGGAATGTGCCCCAGGAGTCTCACCTTGACTCCCAGGGCTTGTCAGTTGCATTCACACCCTCTTCCCTCCCCACTCCCACAGCCTTTCGGTTCAGGTGAGGGGATTATCTGCCTGTTCAACATCATCTATTCAGCATATTGACCATTTTGGACACTGGGAGGAGAGAACCTCAAACCAGAAGGAAAAAGCAGAGCCCCAGAAGAGTTCACATTTAGTTTTAGGAGAGAATGGCAATCAGGGAGATGAAGGTCCTAAGGCATGTTGGGATGGGGTTAAGGCACCACCTATGGAAAGGCTGTGGTGATTACTTAGAAATTTGTTAAAACAAAGACAAAAAGATTTAACAAAAAAAAAAAAATGAGGTAAACGGGTTGCAGAAGAGTTTAAATCTTTTCCATTTGGGCAGAACCTGGTTTAAAACAGCCTGGGTAGACAAATTAGAAGAACTGAAGAGTTCTACTTTCATTGGCTTCCTCACTCCAGAATAGGTGCTGATCCTTCCCCATCCCTGTTCCCTGCTACCTAAGTTTTGGGTGTGGTGTCACCAGCCTGTCAAGCGATCTGGCTGTGGCCCCAGGCTACCCAATCTGAGCAAACCCAGTGAAATTTGAGCCAAAGTTCAGGTCCTCAAAGCACCTCAACCACTGTGGCCTTCTCTCCTTAGCCTAGACCAGTGTGGTCTCACATGGCCACAAAGGGACACACCAGTGACAAAAAGCGCAGACTGTTACAATGGTAACACAAGTGATCTCAAATCCAATGACAGATAAGAAAACAGGCTTAGAAAGGACAAGTCACTTCTGGTCACAGATTGTGACAGAACTAACATTTTAACTCACTTTTTTAGAACTCCAACTTCTACATTTATCTTTGTTATTTTCATCCTCCTACCACTTCACCGGTGGCATTCTCTTTGATTAGACTGGATATCAGTATTTTTGTGTGTGCCAACTTTGTTACCACATCCCCATGAAGTAATACTGAGAAATAAAAGTTGATTTTGACCCAAGTGAAGGCTATTATTTACTTGTACTCGACGATGCTCTTCTGCACATGTCGACAGAACTCCCTGTGCCTCTGCTATAAGTTACTATCTAGCTCTATGGCTCTACCTTCTTTCTGAACACAAGTCCACGCACAGACTCCACTTTGCATATGCCCCTTGGGCAGAGGAAGGAACACCAGGACCCTCCAGAAAACACCAAGGCACAGGTGGTCCATGGCAAGGAAAAGAAAAGCTAACTCCTTCCTATGATACCCGTAAGTTCAAATGCTACATTGCCTAGATTCACTAGGCAGGTTTTACATGCATCGCTTCCTATCATGAGACAATGCTTTCACCCCTTTTAACTCATGTCTAATCTCAGTGGGTGGTCCCCATAAGTCTCCTTTTTGCCTAAATCTTTCTCTGCAGGCACAACGCCTCAGAGCCAGACTGCAAAGCAATGCCTTTTTAACCTCCATTCTACTAGAACAGCTCTCTTTGAACAAGGATATTAGAATATGCTAAATTAGAATTTGCAGAATTGATTTTCCCTGCAGCATGCAGTGGTTAATAGACTTCTAGAAAAGACCAGGCAACTCAACTTCAAAATATCAGGGGAAAACAAACCACTTTGTTTTGTGGTTTGTTTGACTACATGCTTGACAACAACAGGGTACAAGCCCATAACTAGAGCTGTTGCACTGAAGCTATAAGCCCTAAGACGAAGTCTTACTGCCTCTGGGGCCCATCACCATTACTACAGGTTTAGAATTAAAAAACAGAGCTCAAAGAAATTGTGTGGCTTGGTTCAATCTGGGAAAATCGGTTTCATTCGTCATCAACTGCTGGAGACAGAGCAGTGAACAAAACTAAGATTCCTGTCCTCAGGATAGAATTTTCTGTCTATGCCAGTGGTTTTGAGTCCCCTAGTTATGAGGGTGTTGTGGGTAGACTATATTCCCATTCCTGTCTCAACCAGAGGAGCTCTTATATCCTGAGATTCCACGTAGGATTTCACTTGAAAAATAGGTTGCTCCACTAAAAATTTTGAAAACTACTGGAAAAACTACTTTAGTCTTCTACCTGCTTAATTTGTCAAAACAGGCAACCTAAATTTCAGACTGCTTTCTTAAGTGTCCTTGTTAACTTGAAATGGCAGTAAGTGATAGAAATGCTAAAAATTTAGAAACTCAAACAGGACAGCTCCCCACCAAGTTTTATGAGCACTATAAAACTTTCCAAGTACAAAAACATTCCATCTCCATGAGAACAGCAACCTGAATTTGATGTCACAAAAGGAACAAGAAAGGGATTTTTGAATGGCAGCTTTCAGAGTTTACAAACTGATAAAGTAAATGCTTGAATGCTAGGAGTAGGTGATCTAAATTGTAAGGCTGTCTCAAAGAAGTTCCTTTATCTCACACAGTAGGTGTAAAACTAGAAATCCACTCAATTTATTAAAACTCCTTTACCAGCAACATAAACTAGGCACCCTCCTCCAAATGACTGAAGTACCACCAAAGCTACTTAGCCATTCTATAGGGCATGGCGCCATCTTGTGGCCACTTTCAAACCAGCTGTTAATAAAGTACAACTCCAGCACATTATCATACTCTGCCTGAAGCCTAGGGCACTCAGGATGTTTCTAAATGTTCTCAAAGAACATGACATCTGGTTACTTTTATAATTTTATTGACTCTTTTCTCTTCACACCTTTAAAACAAAAACAGAACATGAAAACAGCATCTTATACCAAAGTCTCAAGTCAGTTGATTGCCTCAGAGAGGCCATGAGAAGAACCTGGCCACCTTACGCCTCTGAATAACCACTGTAAAGACTCAAGTTACACAGCAAGTTCAAGTTTCTGCCCACCCCAGGACACATACCCAGTAATCAAACCCTTGTTGCCAACTCCAGGGACTCCAGCTCTCTGCCTGTCTTATTTCTCAGTGGCTCTTCCTATCTGGTAAGACTGAGTCTTCCTGATGGCTATCCTTCAAGGTGAGCCAAAGCCGAACCAGAGAGAAGCAGTCTGGTTCCACCATCACCTCCCACCAGCCACCAGCTGGCCAGCCAGGAATCATTCTGTACAGTCTTTTGTCTCTACCATTTCTCTCTGCCTCCCTTCTTCAAAACTTGTTGCTATCACTTTCTTGTAACAATGGATTCAGTGTCCATTAAATTGCCTGAGAGGTGGTTTGAGCCTGACATACTTTCCTGAGCAAAAAAAAAAAGAAAAACAAAGTACCTCTGTGGCTTTCCAGCCATAAGATCAAGTAAAAAAGGGAAAAGCACTACTGAGGAGGGTAGTACTAGAGAAGCGATGCAACCCCCTCCCCACCCCCATGGAAGTTTCTTTAGCGCTAGCTCTTGGGGGTACAGCAAGGCAAATATTCTGGGGTCAAGGAGGGATAAGGAGGGGAAACTCATTTATTTTCCCTTTTTGAACTTCCCTGCTGCCCCAGTCTTTGCCTTCTTCTTAGCAGATCCCTTGGGTTCTGGCTCCTTGCGCTTAGCTGAAGAGAGAGAGCCGGTCACCTTGAAGAAATCATCCAGGCGGCCCTGAGTGCTGCCCTGGCGACTCTTGCTCAGCCGCTTGACCCCACTGCGAATTCGCTCCTCAGAGAACTGCTTTTCACCACACATGAACTTGACAAGCTCTTCTTCATTTGGCTCGCTCCACTTCAGCTCCACAGACTCTGGGTCCAGCACCTCAGGCTCCAGGAAGAGCTGCTGGGCCTCCTTGTGGAGCCAATTTTCTGGCACGGGGTACTTGTTGGGGTCGAGCCGACGCACAATCTCCTCGATGCTCTTGTGCTTCTGGATGAGGTCCACAGCCCGCTTGGGCCCAATGCCCCGAATGCTCTCACAGTAGTCACTGCCCAGCAGGATGCACAGATCCACAAACTGCTCCTGGTTCAGGCCCAGCTCCTGCAGAATCCGGCTCAGGTGGAATTCCTGGATGGGCAGCTTCTTGGCCTCACTGGCAGTCAGGTGCCGCATTAGCACAGGGCTGCCAAAGGTCAGGCAATCCATGTCCTCGGTGGCTGCAGCGTAGACTTTGCCAGCCTTCACCAAGGCAGCACAGCTGGCCTCGGCCTCACTGGGCGCATCGAGGTAGGGGATGCCCATGAGGCTCAGTAGATGCTTGCACTCATCGTTGTGTTGCTTGGTGACCTTCACCAGCCGCTTGGTAAACTTTTCCACCTCCTCCTCGGCCCCAGCAGACTGAGCCTGTTGCAACTGCTTCTCTGCCTCAGCCCGCCGCTCACTGCGTTTGGCCAGCTCACCTGACTTGAGCTGTGGGGGCTTGCCATCAAAGACGTACACGGGCTTGATGCCGTTCTCCATCATGCGGATGGTGCGGTAGAACATGCCCATCAGGTGGCTGGTGGTCTCACCCTCCTCGTTCTGCAGCACATCCCCACCCTGGCGAACAGCAATCAGGAACTGATAAATGCTCATGGAGGCATCGATGGCCACCTTGCGGCCAAAGTAGCTCTTGATGTCATTCTCCCGGATGGCACCAGGGGCCACATCAGCAATCAGTTTGGCCAGGCCTTGAATTCCCATAGCAATACAGAGGAGGGACAGCTAAAAAAGAAAGGCCAGTAAGACAAGGAGGAACTTCAAGGATGCAAAAGGAGCAAGGGTTATAACTGGTGCTGTCTCACCAACTTCATTCCTTCAGCTAAACAAATTGAGGACAACAAAAAGAACACAACGTCAGCACTGCAGAAGATGAAAAGATGAACAAGACAAGGTTCCCATTATCAAGAAACTGACAGTTAGCAAGGGAGTCCACTCAATACTAACTAAGGCTTCCTGAGTATCAGGAACTGAACTGGGTGCTAAGAGGACTAAGACACTGTTGAT
The DNA here is from genome assembly GCF_020826845.1 of Diceros bicornis minor. NCBI lineage: Eukaryota > Metazoa > Chordata > Mammalia > Perissodactyla > Rhinocerotidae > Diceros > Diceros bicornis. The sequence continues at coordinate 11,563,525 of NC_080770.1, forward strand.
GTCCTTGAGGGGTTTCAAGTTTTGTGGATAAGGCAGCAACAAGGCTAGTGTGCAATGAGAGCCACAACAGACATCTGCATCAAGGACCAGACAAGCCCAGAGGAGAGTGCCTGGCCCAGCTTAAGGAGTCCAGGGATCATAACGGCAGAACTGAGCCTTGAAGGACAGGCAAATACTCGTGAGACAAAGGTGAGATGAGATAGATACAAAAGCAACCATAATACACGGCTGAATGTGTAAAGTGGTCAAATAAACATATGAGTATCTATCTTCCTGCCAATTCATGAGCAACACACTCTTTCCTCCTTTGTACCTTTATACTAGTCATTGAACATCGCCAACTCACTCCTCCTGCTCACCTCCTATTAGCAGCTGTGATGGTTAGTGTGTCAACTTGGCTAGGCTATAGTACCCAGTTATTTTATCAAACACTAAGCCAGGTGTTGCTGTGAAGGTATTTTGTAGACGTGGTTAATATTTACAATCAGCTGACTTTATGTAAAAGAGATTACCCTCCATAATGTGGGTGGGCCTAACCCAATCAGTTGAAAGGCCTTGAGAACAAAAACTGTGGTTTCCTGAAGAAATTCTGCCTCCAGACTACAGCATCAATTCCTGTCCGAGTTTCCAGCATGCGGGACTGCCCTTCAATTTTCAAACTTGCCAACCCCTACAATCACCTGAGCCAACGCCCTAAGATAAATCTCTCTATATATATCCATAACCTATTTCCTATTTGTTCTGTTTCTCTGGAGAACCCTGACTGATAGAGCAGCCTTGAAGAAGGACTGGCAAAAATAACATATCTGCATAGGAGTAATGTGGCTTTCTCATGCACTGCTCTAATCTCCCTTCAGAATCCCCTCAGCACTTAAGAGTTTCCACTTCTTCTAGGATGTTGCTAGGAGTTTTAAGACTTGCCTTTTGTATTTTCTCTCTACCACTAAGTCTGAACTGTGAACTCTCTGGCTCCTCCTCTACCCCAGCCCTGATCTAGGCATGCTGTAGTCACTCAGCCCAGGATTGCCCTCCTGTGGCTCAGGCCCCTTAACAAATATTTCCTAGGGGCCGGCCCCGTGGCTTAGCGGTTAAGTGTGCGCGCTCCGCTACTGGCGGCCCGGGTTCGGATCCCGGTGCACCGACGCACCGCTTCTCCTGCCATGCTGAGGCCGCGTCCCACATACAGCAACTAGAAGGATGTGCAACTGTGACATACAACTATCTACTGGGGCTTTGGGGAAAAAAAGGAGGAGGATTGGCAACAGATGTTAGCTCAGAGCTGGTCTCCCTCAGCAAAAAGAGGAGGATTAGCATGGATGTTAGCTCAGGGCTGATCTTCCTCACAAAAAAAATTAAAAAAGAAAAAAATAATAATAAAAATTTTTTAAAAATTAAAAAAAAAAAACAAAAAACAAATATTTCCTAGGGCAGTGCTTCCCAAACTTCAGGCAGGCCCAAATCACCCTCATAATTTTTGCCACTTCCAACTAAAATCTGTACTTTCATTCACTTAGTATTTTCTTTAAATGGACACCATTTTTTAAAAACTAAAAGAAGTTCGAAAAGAAAATTCATCTTAAGCAATCATATCTGTGTTATACCAGGTATATTTTAACGTTTTAAATACATAACTATTAAAAAGGATTTTGGGGGGTGGCCCAGTGGCCTAGCGGTTAAGTTCAGCGCACTCTGCTTCAGCAGCCTGGGTTTGCGGGTTCAGATCCCAGGCACGGACCTACACTGCTCATCAAGCCATGCTGTAGCGTCGACCCACATACAAAATAGAGGAAAACTGGCATGGATGTTAGCTCAGGGCCAATCTTCCTCACCAAAGGAAAAAAAAAAAAAGGATTTTCTGAGATGCCACTTAAAGTCATGCATCCAACTTATTATACTAGGCCTTCTGATGGTTCCCACTCTTCCTTCACAGGGTTCTTTCTCAAGTATAAGTGACCCTGATACATTCCTCCTTCTAATTAAGTCCAAACAACAGCATGGCATCAAGATTGTCCAGACTCTGGTTCCCAACCTACTTTTATGGTCCCGGAACCCAAGAGAAAGGGCGGGATAAGGCCTGCCCTTTCTCCCTTTTGCTCAGCTGTGCCCTCCTCCCGCCATCTTGCACCCCCTTCATGGTCATTTTAGTTCCCCTGTGAATGGCAGGGGCCCTGAATCTAGGCGCCACCATTCCCCATCATCACTGTGTAACATCACTACGGCATTTAGTGTGGAACATGACTAAGGCAGTGAAGTTTGGTTTTCTCATATAGGAAACAGGATGATAACCACGCCTGTCTTGCAGAATTACTGCAGGGTTAACCGAGAAAAGAGACGAGAAACTCCGGACATAAGCTAGGTGCTCTGTAAACGTTCCCCCCTGATGAACCCATTCAATCCTTTGTTTCATGCCTCAAGCCGGCTGCTTTGCTAGAAAGTGTCCCGAGAGGACAATGCCTTGTTAGCCCGTTATCCTCCCGCAGCATCCCACAGGGATACGAAGCAAAGGGGTCAAGTTTAAAAAGTGTTTCTCATCCAGGATCTGAGTCAAAATACACCACGACGCCATAAAGTGGAAGCTATTATCCTCTTTCCACACACGAAGAAAGAGGCTCGAGGTTACGCGACCGGCCCGAGTCCCATGGCGGGAAAGTGGCGGGACGGCCCTCTGGCCTCGGCCCCCGCGCGCGGCAGACGGCCCTCCACGGGCCCCAGGCAGAGCCGACCCCGCCGCCCTCGGAGGGGCTTCCCGTGGGGTCTCACCTGGCCTCTGGAGCGCGAGGCCTCGGCAGCGAGCGGTTGGTCCGGTGTCACCCAAGACAGGCCTCAGCCAGCTCCCGCCTCAGCGCGGCTGCGGGTCTCCTCTCGCTCTGCTGCCTTCCAAAGCCCGCGCTCCCGTCACGTGACCCGCCGCTGCGCACAGCCTCCTGGGAAGTGTAGTGCAGGCCCCGGCCCCTCGGCCAGCTTCTCTCACGGCCGACAGTCCTGCCAGGGTGAACGGACTCTCTCAGCGACCCTGCTCTACCCCTACTCCATTACTTGCCCCTACTCCACACCAGGCCCCCGCTAGCCCCAGCTGCAGCTAGACCCAAAAAAAAAAAAAAAAACAAAAAAAAACACAGGACTACAAGTCCCACAATGCCACTGGCTCAGGTGCACTTCCTCTTCCGGCCGAACACGGTGGCTACTCCCGCTGACGTGTTTTTCCGGTGGCGGAGCGGCGGAGACCCTGAGCCCGGCAAAATGGTGAGAGGGTTGAGGGGAGTTCCTTACAGCGCTGTGAGGACCCGTTGGGGCCCGTCCCACACCCCTTTTCTCTCGCAGAGACCTCAGACGCCCGAGAACCAGAGAACGGGAGGCTCCTGTATCCTCCGGCTTGGGCTGAGGGGCGGGGAAGGGTAGCCTCTTGCCGTGGACTTTTTAGGCTGAGGTTTTGATCTCCCGATTTTTAAGGGTGAGGGGCGTGAGGTGTGCACTTTTAATATTTTCAGACTTTTATCTCTGTTACCTGTGCTCAAGCTATCTCTATCTGGAAAGTTCTTCCCCTTGCCGAACTCGTATTCATCCTACAAGGCCCTGGGCAAATGTCACCTTGTTGGTGAAGCACTTCCAACTCTCTCAGGCACTTGGCCGCTCCCTCCTGGGAGCTCCCACAACCTCTGTACAGACCTCTCGGCACGTGTCATGGACTCTTTGTTATCGGCCACGCCTCCTAGTGACCACCGTCTGACGTGCAGCTAGCTCTGGGATGATGTCTATTGATCTTTGTATTCCCAGTGCCAAACACAGGGCCTGCGATGGGAGGCTCAATAAATGGCAGCGATTGTCTTTATCATTTTGGGGGGCGGGGGGGAGCATAAATGTGTACTGAACTGAATTCCAGTGTCTTAGAACAATAGGGTCAATTTACTTCTCCAGAGTTGTTATGTTCTGGATTTTAGAAGCGTTGGCTGGTGGGTGGACAATGGAAGTTAACATTTGCACAGAAGTTTACGTTTACAGCCCTCTTTCACAGGCATTATCTCATAATCCTCCCAATAACCTTGGGAAGGAAACAAACACCTATTGATTAACTACTCTATGTCAGGCAGGGAGCTGGATCCTTTGACGTTGGTCATCTTTCTTAAATCATACATCCACCCTGTGAGATAGATATTATTATAACTACTTTACTGAGACTCGTGTTATTCGGTAGAGCCCAGAATTTTAACTGATGTCTTTTGCCTGTAGATCCTGAGATACCATAATACTGTTGTGGGAAGAATATAGAATTAGAAGTTGAGATCCGGGTACCAGTCCAGGCTCTGTGAATTACAGCAGGGATTTTTAGCTTGGTGTCTACAGATACGGGTCCTAAAACTCCTAAAATTATAGGCATACTTTTTTATACGTAGTTTTTCCCCGGCTGAGAGTTCATACTTTTCATCACATTTTTTTCCTAGTGGTGGGTGGCCTCAGATAATGTTAAGGACCATTGGTCACCTTCTGTGTTTTAGCCTCTGATTCGCAGCTGCCCTGCTTATCAAAAGACAGAGTTGAAGATGTAATTGTGCTTCCCAAACTGAATCACCTGATGTTGGTTCTGAAGGATTTCCCTATTTCCCAGGCTGAAACAGGCCTTTTGCAGCCACAGCAGCACGAGGCTCCTTGATAACCCCCAGGTTGAAGTCACAGGATTCTCTGATGGCTCTGATCTCCTGTCCTCCCCCAGGAGCTCGAGGCCATGAGCAGATACACCAGCCCAGTGAACCCGGCTGTCTTCCCCCATCTGACCGTGGTGCTGTTGGCTATTGGCATGTTCTTCACCGCCTGGTTCTTCGTGTATCCTTGCACTGAGCAGCCAGTGGGCCAGAATTAGTGATGTGGGAAACCGAGGGAGAAACCATGCAGGGTACATGCACCCTGTCAAGTTTTGTTTTGGCCTGGGGAGGTCAAGGGAAGACTGTTGATGTCCAAGGTCAGGTTGTGGCCATATTTTCCAAGCTTGGGTGAGCTCACTTTGCTCTTCAGATTTCCAGGCCAGTAAGCAGAGGTCCTGGCTGCACTGGAGGTTGGGGATAGGGGACCTGAAGTTGGAAAAGTGGTGTAAGGAGGAGTGCACTCCAGTATCAGATCTGAGGCTAGTCCCAGCTGTGCACTCATTAGCTGTGTGACCTGGGGCAAGTGACCTAACCCCTCTGGGCCTCATTTTCTTCATGGATGGTGGAGGGGTGGTACAGAGCACCAGAGTCCAGGTCATCTCTTGTGCCCCTCTGCCTGGCTGCATCGAGCCAGACAAGCCTCCCAGAAAGCCCTTAGCCCATACCTTTCTCCCAGAGATGCACTGGCCAGGTTCCCTGCCCTGCGCAGTCCATCCCTTTGCTTCTCCTTAATCACCCTGCCAGTTATGAGGTCACCTCCACCAAGTACACTCGGGATATCTACAAAGAGCTCCTCATCTCTCTGGTGGCCTCGCTCTTCATGGGCTTTGGAGTGCTCTTCTTGCTGCTCTGGGTCGGCATCTACGTATGAGCTCCCAAGGGTAAGAGCTGTGACGGGGTGGGACACTGGGAAGCCTCCCCACACCCACATCAGTGGGGTCCTCAGGCCTGTATGACCCTTTGGTCAATGGAGACAGACTCAGCAGAATGGATGGGGACACTTTCCCTGTCCTTAGTGGGGATTTGAGCCAGGCGTGACCTGCCTTGTCAATTCGGTGTTCTCCACACTGCCCAAGGCCTCGATCTGGCTTTTGGGTGTTCTACATACGGCTGTGGGCACAGGCTTCCTGTGGTTACACAATTGCATTCTTACGAGTCACACCAATGTCTTAAAGAGACTGTTGGGGAGTGGGCTAGAAGGGGGTCAGGATCTGGGACTTAACAACTTGCAGCAAGGAATACGATTTTGGCTAGTCTCAATATTTGCAGTCATTGAAGTAAATCTTGACTAAGTGATTTTAAAAAAAACAAAAAACCTTGCTGCAGGTAATCCACCAAACTGGTCACTTAGAATTGGCTCTGGTGGCCCAGCTTCAAAGGAGTGTGCCTATCAGCCCTTGCCCCAGGAGCACAGGGGTTCGGTGAGAAAAGTTGAGGCAAACAAGGGTCGCTGGTCTCATTTTGATACCCCTCTCCTCTTTCAGGTTCCAACCAGGCGGCTTCGCTGAATCCCTGCTTTTGTAAATTAATTTTTTTACTATTGCTGGAAGTGTCCCACCTGCTGCTCACAATAAAGGCAGATGTGTGACAGTCCTGTCTGGTGCCCATTCTGAAGGCTGGGGTGGTGCTGGTGCTGGGTGCCAGTCCCACCCCTTCCCGTTTCTCTTCTGCCTTTCAGATGGCTCCTGCTGCTGGGAAGCCCTGCTCTCTACCTGTGAGGGGCGAGGGGGCAGTGGGAGGGGTGTCCTGCCCTTGGAACTGAAAATCTTGTGACTAGGAAGCGGCCAGGCCTACTACCCGTTTTTGTTTTTGGTGAGGAAGACTGGCTCTGAGCTAACATCCATTGCCAATCCTCCTCTTTTTGCTGAGGAAGATTAGCTCTGAGCTAACATCTGTGCCTGTCTTCCTCTATTTTGTATGGGGGATGCCGCCACAGCATGGCTTGATGAGTGGTGCGTCGGTCCGTGCCTGGGATCTGCACCCACGAACCCTGGGCTGCTGAAGCAGAGCCCGCGAACTTAACCACGATGCCACCAGGCTGGCCCTACCCTTTTGTTTCTAGAGCAAACTTCTCTAGGAATCCACATTCATCAAGTCTGCCCTGGGCCAGTCCCCTCCCCTAAATGTAGCCACCCTTCTCTGGGCTGGGGACCCTCGAGAGGCTCAGCTTGTCCCCTAAGAAGGCTTTTCCCTAAGGTGGCTGCTTTGAACCCAGGTTGGACAGCAGTAGGTCCATGGGCTGTGGTTAGGGGAGGGGGCTGCTGAGTCCCGTTCAAGCCTAGCACGAAGCTAAGAAGGATAATGGAGGACAAAGCATCCATCTGGCTCAGGGGCCCCAGATTCCACTTGGTCCTAGCCGCACAGGTGACTCCATCTCCCACCAGAACAATCTTAAGAAGAGACAGGGAGGCAAGCTCAGATACAAAGCAGTATTTATACATTTATTTATATACGTATATTTACTTCAGAAGAAAAGGAGAGGTCAGGGGACAGGAAGCAAGCAGGCCCTGGGCTGCTTCCCTCTGCCCCCTCCAGGGTCTGAGTTGGTACAAGATAAATACGACACGAAGCTCAGGGACAGGGACTGGGAGTTAACTGGCAGGGAGGGGGCGCTCTATGCACACGCAGGCTTTTGCTGGGGAGATAATGTGGGCGGGGGACTGCATTGAGAGGCCCTATGTACAGCTTGAAGCTTGGGAGGGAATTAGCCCAGTTGCTACGGGAATAAATGCCAAATGGGAGAGAGGAAGGGAGGGATGGCTGCGGGGCCCTGGGTAGGGGATGGAGCCATAACACCTGCTCACTAGGGCCAGCTAGGCAGCTGGCAGCCTCCAGCAGGTGGCCCGCTCCTTCCCTGAAGCCCTTTTACCTCACTGGGCTTAAGGCAACTTTGGTCCAAGGTTTACCCCCCTCAAGCAGCTTGAAGCCCCAGCTTGGCCCCAATCCTTGCACTGAGGACCCCCCTCCGCAGGCATGGAAACAGCCAGCTGCTAACCAGATTGGGGCTATACTGTGTCCAGATGGGCTCCAGGGGGCAGTAGAGGGTCACTTTCCAGTTAAAGACTGAGGGGCCGCATCCAAGAACATGCACCCCAACTGAGGAAGCCCGAGAATCCTGTTACAAGGGGCGGGGCTCGGCAGTTTTAAGGCATTATAGGGAGGGTTCCTCCAGAGGGAGGAGGGACAACGGAGGAGTCCTAAGTAGGCTCAGCCCCTGCAAGGTGTGCAGAGCCATGTAATTCCTATGTCAGAATGAGGGAGTGGGGCCATGTGGGGAGGGGGCTGGGAGGTAAGGTACCCCTGCTATCCCCAAGTTCCCCTGGTGTCTCCCTATCCTGAGGATAAGTGCTTTGAGATCTATGGCAGAGGGGGCCCACAGTTCATAGGCTTCTTCAAGATTCAGCTCCCTCACAGAAAGGCCTCCCACTCAAAGTAGAGAATGAGAAGTAGGAGAGGCCTGGTTCCCAAAGAGGTGGCAGAACATGACGGCAAGGACGGCAATTCCCATCCCCATTTCTGAACCCATGGCAGACATGGCTAAAGGATTTCCACTCCTTCCACGAGCCTGGATGTGGCCTCAGAATGCTCCAGGCACCCACTAAGAAAGGTTAACGTTGGCACCTGAGATAAGACTTCTTTCATAACCCAAGCCCACTGCTCTGCTCCTGGGAGGAGTGGGCAGAGATGATGCCTACTGCCAAGCATGAGTCCCTCCAGCTTAGCTGTCCGAGCCCAGCACAGGAGCCCTTGATTTGGGGAGACAAGGCCACCAGCAGACAAGAGTGGAGGGAGAGGCCAGTCTTGGTGGTCAGGAGTGGGATGGGTGTCTCGAGGCTCCCTGGGACGGATCAGAGCCAGGGCCCTGTCTTGGCAAGCATCCCCCAGGGCTCTGGCCCACTCTGGGGTCTCCATCTCCATCCTTCCACTCCTGCCCTTGGTTTAAGTGCATTTTAGTAATTACTTCATTAATAACAGCAAAAGCTATTCGTATCCACCCACCAGCCAAGACCAGCCTGCTGCCTTGCAGGGATTCCTGCTCCTCTGCTCAGAGAATGATGGGTCACTGACACTACTGTGAGCTCTAGAAGCTCCCAGGGGTCCAGGCCATGGGGCCACAACACCATCCGGGGGCTCACAGGGAACTTCCCAGATAGTCCAGGTTAATGAGTCCAAGGCTTACCTGGCCTGCTGGGCCTCACTGATTCAGCCAGGCACTAAGTGTACATAAGGCACATGTCAGTCTCCAACCCATCCAGGGCTGGCTTCAGCTGTTCTGGGAGCTCCTGGAAGGCAAGTTCTCCCAGGGAGAAGAGAACTCCTGGGCCACACTTAAAGCATAGAAGTCCAAGTCCAGCGTAACAGTCAAACCCCAAAACGTCCACCACCTAGCTACCCCCCAGGGAGCAGCTTCGAGGGTAAGGGCTACCTGCCCTCCACCAACCCATGGGTCCAGCCAAGTCTCTTAGGGCTTGATCCATGTCTCAGCTGATCTCAAAGGTGGGCAGGTCCTCTCTCAAACAGGGGTGGCAGGGAGGGTGGGCTCTGGACAGTCACAGGCTTCCCCTTGCCTCCAGGGCACCTGAAGCCAGCCCTCCACCCACCCTATTTGCCCAGATGAGAACTGGTCCTGTCCTGACCCCAGGAGGTCTCTCTCTGGCTCCCTCCGTGGTGTGTGAGGAGTGACCAGCAGGAACAGCAACTCCAGTGTGAGGACTTCCAGTGTCACCAGTCTCGGGGAGGGCCAAGCCCGGCTCAGTCTCTCCGAGGGAGTGCCAGTGAGCGGCAGAGAGCTGGCAGGAGGCAGGCTCCAGTGTAACGCCATTGCATCCAGTGTGGAAGGGGCGCGCGGGGACGCCCGGGCCCTGGTGTGGCGCTGCCTTGAGGAAGGCAGCTCAGTCACACAGGCGGTAGAAGTGGAAGTAGTAGTCTGTGGCCGGCTGGACCAGGGCCTCCGCGCTGCAGTTGGCCTGACCCTGGGTGCAAGGGCAGTGGGAAGGGGTGAGGCAGCTCTGGGGGTGCCCCAAGTCCTGCCATGTGCTCTGCAAACCCTCCCATCCCTCCCCCAAGCCCCACCCTGAGATACAGGTGCCTGGACCTCTAGGGACAGGTGGGGTGTCCGAGCTCACCGGCAGTGCCACCCGGAAGTGGTAGGTGAATTCACGGAAGGACAGGATGGTTACTGGCCACTGGTGGGAAGTGCCCTGGAGAGAGAAGGGAGAGAGGGGTCAGGACAGCCCCTACCACCGTCCCAACCAGCATCCCTCTCGCCATGGCCTTGCAGCCCTGGGCTCTGTGGCAAGTTTTATGAAGGTAAAAGCAGAGAGGTCAGAGGGAGCACGTTCTGCTTTGGGGAGCAATGGCAGCCACCCTCTAGGCAGACTCTGTGCCAGGTACCTACAAGTCCACAGCCATGTCCCCTGGCTCCTGCCTCCCTTCCCTTGTACCCATTATACTCCAGGCACATCCAAGTATTTCATTAACCCCATCCTCACCACAGCCCAATAAGGCGATGCTGCTTCTAGATGAGGGAACTGAGTTACTTGCCTAACATCACATGGTGGGCGTGCGACAGAGCTGGATTCACACTCAGGTCTGTCAGGCTCTCGCCCTTGCAGGGTAGTGTGGCGGCTGGCCCATCTCCTACCTGAGGCTTTGTCTTCACCTCCGTACTGTGTGGTTCAGGCCTCAGCTCCCTGTCTACGGAGCATCCGGCCAGGCTCTCCCTCCACTCGGGTGCCCTCTCCTCTGAGGGGCTGTGGGGCCTGCCCCTTTTGAGGAGTCACTCACTCCATCCTCTACTCAGGTTACTCTCTGCACATCTTTTCTCCCCAGCTAGAGAGTGTTTTCTTAGAAGGGGAAGGCAAGGCCTGTGTGTACCCCACCTCTGTCTCCCCACAGCTGGTCCCAGCAGTGGGCCCGGGACAGAGGGGCCCCAATAGATATTTGTTGAATAAACACATGAATGGATGAGAAGAAATTCCCTTAACTTGTGCTGAGAGTCCCACCTTTGGGTCGCATGGCCAGTGAGGAGCTGGACAGTAACAGGGACCCAGCCGTTTGGGTCCCAGAGCAGGAGGTAGCCCTCTACATGTAGGCCAAGGAATCTTCCAAAATCGCAGCTCGAACCATGCTGCTTCCCCAGCCGGAGCCTGAGGTCCGGGGGTCTTTCCTGTCTCCCCTGACTCAGCCCTGCCAGCAGGCCACGCTCTCCCTGGCCTCCAGATCTCTGCACGTGCTATTCTGGGGCAGTGTCTTCTTTTCTCTCCCCAGCTGACCCCAAATCATCCTTGAAGTCTCATGTTAACTAAACATGGCTTTTTTGGGTGGCTGTCCTGACCCTGAGACCAGACCAGGTTAGCTGTCCCTGCCATGGACACCAGAGACACCCTCCCTGTCCCCACCACTGCAGTCATGCCAGGTTAGTCCTCATGGAGCTGCTTTCTTCCCTGGGGCTCTGTCAAGGCAGTGCCGGGGACAGGACAGAGCAGGGACAGGACCAGAGATCCTCAGCAGTGAGGTACACGCATGCCTCCCTCCCCGGGGCGCAGAGGCCCAGGCCCTGAAGTGTCCCTTGTGGAGGTGCCTTCACTCTGACTCTGGGCTCCCTCTCCTCACCCATTTGGGGGCCCAGCTGTGCCAGGGGAGAGGAAGCTCTGGGGCCTGGCTGGCCCACAGCTTCCCAGTTGCCCCCTACCTGGGTGTCCTGGTGGGTATGGAGGCTCTGCGGAGAGCCTCCCTCCTCACATGGCTCCTCCTCTGACATGAGGCGGCACAGCACCACGGACACGGGAGACGAGGAGCTGGGGGAAGGCCAGTCAGCAGGGAGGTGGGGTTCCGAGGTCCTCAGCACCAGCCCCCTCCCAGCCAGCCCTCCACTCCACCTCCCCTGCCCCGCTGAAACAAGCCACCGACTCCCCACACAGCCTGAAAATGATGCGAAAGAGTCAGGGTCCCAGATGGCTACCAGCCCTTCCCCATCTACCATCCCACACAGTCTTCACACCCCTGGGAGGCTACAGCCCATGTCACAGGAGGAGCTGAAGCCCAGAGACTGCCAGGGTCACACAGCCAGTGAAGCACGGAGCGGGCGATAAAGTTAGCATCCCTCCTCAGCCCCCGTCCCCAAGTTGCCTGGGACCACTGCATCCCTCCACTCCTGCACACCGGGGCAGCACTCACTTCATCTGCAGGGTCAGGCTGAGGTGCAGCGGGGTGCTGCTGCTGACGGGGATGTGGTAGGTGAAGTTCCCAGGCCTGAAAGGGCAATGCGGGCTCCTTAGCCCAAGGCCACCCTGCTGAAGCCCCCCACATCGACTCCTCAGGCCCCAGTCTATACTGGAGCCCTTCAAGGACCTAGAAAGGGGCTGCCCCACCTGGTGGGAGGAAGCTCCTCCCTGAGGAGGACAAGATCTGGACACCTGTACTGCCTGAGCTCATGTCACCTAAGGGAACCTGTCGTCGGGGTGAAGGGAGGGAGCCAAGCCCACCTGCAGGAGTCCCCTGGAGCACAGTACTGGGAGGTGATGGGCATCGAATTCTCCAGCACCTGGATGGAGGTCAGCGAGGGCACTTGGTCTGCAAGGAGAGAGGCTGTTGGGGCAGGGAGGAGGGTAACAAGGCAGGACACAAATGAGAAGCAGCCAAGCCTTTCCTTGGCAGACTCGGATCACTCACACCTTAGTATGAAGAAGTTTCAGGTTATTCTTTTCAGACCCCCATAATGGCTGGGGTCACACCACCCTCTTCCCCAGCAGCCCTAGGACTAGCCAGTTCCCATGCGCCTGAGGGCTGCCTCCTTGACCGAACCAGAACACCCAGGAGCAGGGATGGGTCTTCCATATCCCTCGCCAGGGCTGTAGAGGAGCCCGCTCTTCAGGCCCGTTCCTGATCGCACACATCTCTTCCCAGCTTTGGGCTCAGTGATGTCAACTTGGTAGCTTGAAATCAGCCATGGTGGGAGTATTCACACACTCAAATCAGGGCTCCTCCCCTCGAAAGCCAACACACCACTGCTTGTGGCCTTGTCTGAACCCACCCACCACAGACTGGCTGGCTGGGTGGGACACAGGGTGGGGGAAACAAGGCTTTCTTGTTCATCTCAGTTCACCTACAGGCTTGCCGCTGCCTGACCATCCCACCCAGGAAGGGGAAGCTGGGGTCACTAGCCACTGAACACCTGCTGGACCTGGTACCCCTTCAGCTCTGTGAGGCACCCAAGGACCCCAGCAGGACCCACAGTGCCCCACGGGGCCATGGACAGGCATCAGATACAGACAAGATGGAAAGTGCCCTTCGCACTTATGGGCAAACTCCCGTTGTCCTTCAGAGACTCAACTCCAGTGTCACTTTCCTAATCCTTCCTTGATCACCTCCCCACCCCAGCTTCGACTGAGTGCCCCCCCCAGGTGCCAACCTACCCCTGCGTCCCCTTGGAGCCTCACATACTGCTGTGTTTTCATGTCTGTGAGCTCTCTGGGGACAGCGCATGTGTGTCTTCATCACCCCCAGTGCCCGATACAGAGCCAGCCATGGAACAGAGGCCCAGGAAACAGCTGTCTGGTGAGCATCCACCTTGTGCGGTTCCCCCATCACTTTGAACTTCAGTCTCAGCAAGCCACAATTCCAAAGCTTTTTTTTTTTTTAAGCCACAAAACCCATCAAATGAAAGTTGACGAGGAGGCCCAATGCCCAGAGCAGAACTGCCAGGTTGAAGGCAGCCCCTGGGGCACCTCGGAGGAACCCAGTTTGAAAACCTCTGCAATAAAGCGTTCTCTAGCTTTGTTAAAACCAAAGGTTTGAGGTTTGGAAAAATCGGGGGGGACCCTGTACAGCACCCTCCTTGCCCTGGCATGGTGACATAGAAGGAGCCAGGCCCTGGAGTCAGGCCGACTTGGGGTCAAATCCCAGCTCTGCTGCTCACAAGTTGTACAACCCAGGGCAAGTCACTGCACCTGAGGCTCCGTCTCCTCGTCTGAACAATAGGGACAACTCCTGTCTTGCAGGAGTGTTGTGAGGATGAAATGAGGCTCCTGGCCTGATTCCTGGTACTTAGTAACATTCAGCAAACGTCTGTTGACTCACGATTCTGCACCCAGGCCTTCACACGACTGGGCTGAAATGGGCCCTGGCCAGTGAGCCTTGCTGGGCTGGGCTGAGAGGGGTGGGGGCAGAGCATGTACCTGACTGGCCCCGGGCCTGAGTGGGCTGAGCAGGGCTCAGGCCAGGCTGGGGGGCTCCTCGGCGGGCCCGGCCATGGAGACCGAGGCTGGGGCCATTCTTGGCTTTACCCTGCCCCCCAGGGAAAGGGACTGCAGGGCTGGCCACAGGCTCCGAGCTCTTTGGATGCTTGAAGTGGCCAATGCCATTGGCTGACAGGCCCCAGGACTTGGCTCTGATGTTGGTGACTGGCAGCAGGGCCATCTGACTGGGGCCTGTGGATAGAACCAGGGACAGGTTGAGAAGAGGGAACTGGCTGCCTCCTGCCCGGCTGTCTCTAGGGCCTCACTGGACTCTGGGTGACCCCCATCTGTCTCCTGGTCCCCTCAGGGGGAACCCCCCCCAGTCTTTCCCCAGATTCTCATTCTAGGCTCCAGGAGACCCTCCCACCAGTGAGTTTTGGGGGCCTTTCTCTGGACTCATGCAAAACGCCCCCAACCCAAGCATGGCCCTGAGATAGCCATACCTGAGCGGTTGGTGGAGGGGCTGGGACTGGGGCTGAGACCATGGCCGGGTTTAAAGCTGGGGCCAAGACTAGGGTCACTGGTAGGGCTGGAGGTGGGTGCAGAGCAGCAGATGACTGGGCAGGGGTGGCTGGAGCACAGGTCCAAGGTGCGGATGGCTGGACCTGGGGCCGAGCTGGTCAGGCCGGTGGTAACTGAGGAAGGAAGCCAGCGGCTGTATGAGCCGGAGGGGAGCGGCAGAGACCCCCACCCAGAACACAGCCACCTCTCCCCCATCCCTTATCTCCAGACCCACCCCACGTACGCACCCAGCAGCAAAGAGGGCTGGGTGCCTGGCAGCCCGGTGGTCACAGGGGACTGTCGGAGCTGAGTGGTCCCAAAGCTCTGGCTGGACCTGCTGGGGAAGGGTGGGCTGAGCTCAGAGGGGCTGGGAGAGCCTGAGCGGGGAGGCCTGGGAGTTCCGGAGAAGCAGGCAGGGCAGGAGGAAGTGAACAGGGCAGGCAGGAAGAAGGGCCGCAGGAGCCAGAGGCCAGAGGACGGGGCTTGGTCCAGACACGTACCATGGGCACATGGCCTCACTCCCCCCAGGGTGCTGGGGCCGGAGCAGGGCCAGAAGACAGGAAGTGGACACGGCAAAAGAGCTAAGGGGCAGCAGAGAGGAAAGGGGGAGAAAGGCGCAGGGGAGGAGAGAAAGAGAAGACACAGTCAGAGATGGCCCAGGAGCTGAGGGTGACAGTGGGCAGAGCCCAAGGCCCCACCCTGGCCCTCCTTCCCCCCACCCCATTCCAACCTGGGCCGCTCAGATGCCCCCTGACTCTCAGAGGCCCAGCTACCTGGAGGAGCACTGAGTAGGCCACAGAGCAACATCGGCTTCAGCAGGGACTGGGAAACAGCTGCCCCCTCTAGGGAGGCCCTCCCACCTACCCCTGCAAGCCTCCAGCAGGCTGAGACCCTGAGGTGGAACCCCTTTAGAGGACACGGCCTCCTTGGCTCCTCTGGCCCTGGGCGGCCCACCGAAGCCCCGCCTGGCCCAGACGTACCCATCAGTTTCCACCAGGTCCTCCTCGGTGCGCAGGCTCAGCACGTACAGTGTAGACATGGACACCACGCTGGGAGCCACAGCAAAGGGCCACGGTTAGAGCTGGAGCCACCGTCCAGCGCCCATTCTCTAGGGCAGGGCCTGTGGTCCTTGGCCCCAGGGGCTGGGCTCCCAGGTGTAAACCGGTCTCCCCAGCCCCAGAGGGACAAGACAGAACGAGACAGCCCACTCCTTCCCCAAGACCTCAGCCACTTGGTCTCCCAGGTCACATCTTCCTCTCCCCCAGGCCTGGGCCTGTGGCAGCTCGACTCCCCCAGCCAGCCACCCCCAGAGCCTGGGGGACAAGTCACCTGAAGGCCATGACCACCACCAGGGCAATGATGGTTCCCTGCAGGAAGCGCTGGCTGATGCAGGCTTGGTCTGGGACCACAGACGATGACTGAGGACCAAGAGGAAAAGGGGAAGAAGCAGAAAAAGTCCAGACTTAGGGAGCCCATGGTCTATCCACTGCGGGCTCTGCTGGATTGGGGACGCCAAGGTCTACTCACTCCCTTGGTGGGGCAGAGGGCGAGAAGGAGAAACTGGGGGCTGGCAGGGCCAAAGGGTCATGAGGGGAGGGGAAGCGCTTGGAGTCAGTGAGCCTGGAGAGATGCAAGCTGGAAGGGAAGACTATGGGGGATGAGGGAGCCCCTGGTCTACCTGCCCTCCATCCCTGCCCACCCTCACCTTGCTGGCCACCTTGGGGGGCCTCTTCTTGTGAGGGACGCTGCCTGCTCGGCTGAACTGGCTCCCTGCATGGCTACAGCAAGAGAGCCAGGGTCAGAGGTGCCTCTGGGAAGGGGGTCTTGCCCTCCCCAGCCCCGCGCCCCCACCTGAAGGCGCCCGAGCTGCCAGTGGACTTGAGGCTGTCGAGTCGCCGCAGTTTGGCTAGCTTGTGGCTCCAGCGCTCCAGCTCGTCAATGCGCGTCTCCAGGTTGTCGGTCAGCTTGCACAGCTCCTTCACAGCACCCACGTTCTCCATGAAGATGCGCTCCTGCCGCGGCCCATGGGCCAGTGTCGAGGGCACAGTCAGCCTCTGGGAGCCCCAGGCTACAGGCCCGTGGGGGAGCAGGAGAGGAGCCCCTCGAAGCTTCCCTACTCAGGCCAGCCTTTCCTGCAGTCCAGCCTCAGCTACCACGGCTCCCTGTGCCTGCCTCCAAACGGCATCCCCACCTCTGCACCTTTGCTCGGGCCATCCGGCCTGCCTGAACAGCGCCCCCCATCTCCCCCCTCTGATGAACATGGAGTCTCAGACTTCAGCACTTTACTCTTCAGCAGAGGCCAAAACATACTAGATGCTCCTTGGTGCCCAGCCTCCTGCCAGGTAAGTTACAAACATCATCCTCACAATAAACCACACATGTAAGCTGTGCAGTAACCACATGAAAAGGTCTTGGTGGTTACTGTTATTCCCCTCCCTTTGCAGAGAAGGAAAATGACCCTCAGCGAGGCTGCTGTTGCCCTTGATCACACAGCCATAGAGTTTCAGTGCCCAGCTCGCCCCTGAATGCTCTCCCCCTTCCCTAGGGAGGCAGCATGAGAGAGGACTGGGCTGCTCCTGCTTCTGCACTTCAGTGCCCCACCCCCACGGTCTCTATGGAGGAGGTGAATGCCCTCTAGCTGGCACCCCCTGCCCCTTGGGCCCCTTCCAGTTCCTCCACCCTGCAGACCTTGTTCACCACCAGGAAGTTCTCTATGGTTTTCCCATTGGCAAAGACCACGTCTCCAGTGTCCTTCACAGCCTCAGGCAGGATCTCCTTCACCTCCTGGGCAATGACACCTGGGGAAGGACAAGCCAAGTGTGTGTGTGGGGGGGGGTGACCACCCACAACACCCTAATGTAAGGAGGGAGCAGGGATTGGAGAGGTCGCAGTTCTGGGGGCTAGAGATTTGGGTTCCAAGGAGCCTTGAAGCAGGGGGCTTCCATGTCCCATGGAAGTGTTCACAGGGTCGCGGTTCCAGGGGTCAAGGTACGGGTTCCCCGGGCTGAGGGGAGAGGTGGATTCCTCGGCGTAAGGGATCCAGGAGAACGAAGGCAGGATTCATCTAGGGCGCCAAAGGGTGAGGATGCCAGGACCACGATTCCCGGACTTCCAGCGTCAAGGGGCAAGGTGCCCGGGACCTGGGAAGGCGCGATTTCCCAGGGGCTGAGGGGCGGGACTTCTAGAGGGCGGGATTCCCGGGGACGCAGTTCCAGGAGTCAAGGGGAGGGTCTCCTGGGAGTAGGGTTTCCAGAGGACAGGGAGACAGAACTGCCAGAGGACAGGGGCGGGGTTCCTGAGGGCCGAGGTTACCGGGTTCCTGGACCCCAGCGCCATCTGCGCAGGCCGGTCCCTACCCGTCTCTGGCGCCGCGGTCGCCTCGATGCCGGCGCTGGCGGCAAACTCCGGCTTGTATCTGTAGTGCACCAGTCGCATGCGCGAGATCCTCTTCAGCTGCTCGGTGGTGTCCACCTGCGCGGGAGCCAAGGCCGAGACTGAATCCCTCCCCTCCTGGGCCCGTCCAGAGCGGGCCCCGGAGCCCTGGAGGGCGGCAGCCCCGAGGCTGTAGTGTGGAGGGGAGACCCTGCGACCTGGGTCTCGTGATGCAGAGATCCAGGGCCTGCCTTCCCCTCCTCCTTCCCCTGCAGCCCCGCCCCATCCACGAGCCCCGCCCACGCAAGCAACCCCGCCCCTCGCAGCCGAACCCTGACCCCAGCCCCTCCCGCTTGTACCGTGGCTCGCCCCGCCCACAGCCCCGCCCCTCGCCCACAGCCCCGCCCCCACCTCCTGCACGTGCTCCTTGGCTCGCAGGTCTGAGGGGTGCATGAGCGAGCCCATGACCTTGACGTTGCCGTGCACGACCAGCGCCTCGTCGGGCCGGTCCGTGTTGATGCCCACACGGCCATGGTGGAAGACGGTGTCGGGCACTTGCGCCCGCTGCCACAGCACGTCGCTGTCACTCTCAAACTGGCCCGGGTTGGATGCCTAGCGCGAGTTGGGCTTGGATCAGTCCTGAGGGATGGGGGCCTGCGGCGCCCTGGGAAAGGGGGAAACCCCGCAGCTACCCCTCCAGCTCCAGCCAGGGATCCTCACCCCAACATGCCCAACTTAAACTGTCCCTCCCATTGTGGCAACTGTCAGTCACTTGTGGGATCTCAGAAGGCTACCAGGTCTTGTCCACCTCCATGCTTTTCTGTGACGGAAACACTGCAGCCCAGGAAGGGTGGGAGTCTTGCCCAAGGCCACACAGCCAGCGCCTAGCAGGATCAGCACTCCAGCTCCTGACTCCCCAGTACCCCAGTATTTCTCGTGGGTGCTGTTCCTCCTAACTCTGGGGAGGCCTCTCAACCCCCCGGGAGGAGGTGGCCCTCACCCGCACGATGATGCGCTCCGAGATCTGGGCGGCCAGCGTGTAGTTCTGGTTCTGCGCATGCGCCTGGAGGGCCACCACCAGCATGAAGTACCTGGGGCACACGGGGGTCTTAGAGGCACCCAGGGTCCTGCACCACCTGCCCCTGCCCCCCGGCCACCCTTACCGGATGGACACTGCACGAAACGGCCCACTCAGTCATCTCTCCCAGGCTCCCAGCACCCCCAGGAAATGGGCATTAACAGCTCATCCTATAGAGGAGGAACCTGAGTCTCCACTAGGGGGCAGAAATTCCCCAGGGCCCACAGCTAGGAAGCCACAGAGCTGGTCCTTAATCCAGTAGCCAGGCTTCTGCTCTCCCATCCTCAAGTCAATTAAGGGCTCTGAGTCTCAGGTCCCTCATCTGCAAAATGGGTCAGTCCACGGGACTCTGTGCTACACAGGGTGGTGTCTTCCTGCTCCTCCTCCTCAGAAATGCAGGGCCTAGGGGCAGGGTCCAGCCTGCTCACCTCTGGTCAGGGTTGGGCTTGCCCTTCTTGCGCATGTTGTTGGCAGTGGTCTCGCTGAAGTGCAACCGCCCCACAGTCACCTTCGTGACCTGCTCGGGGGGCAGATTGACCCTGCAGAGGAGGGGCAGGGTACTCAGGGGGCAGGGAGGGGGGCTTCGGAGAGCCAGGCCACAGGGGGGCACCAGGTTAGGAGTGTGTGGCAGGTAAGCACTGTGGGTATCTGCGTGGCCCCCCTCAGCTCCCAAGCCAGCTCCAGGGTCAGCCCTCTCAACCACTAGCGATGGGGTCAGACACTCACGTGACCGGGTTGAAGGGGCGCTTGCTCCGGTCTGACTGAGACTGCTCGATGTTGATGGACTGGTTCAGGGCCTCCAGCTGGGGAGCAGCAGAGCCCAGTGGCACCTCAGGACCCCAGCTCCCCACCTGGTCCTGCCCCCCTTCAGCCTCAGCCCAGGCCTGGCCCAGCTGGAGCTCATGAGGAAAGGGGGGCACCACCCTCCCCTCAGCCTCTTTGCTCACAAACTCAGGTGCCTTCTCATATGTAGCTGCACACCCACATCGCCCCCCCGCCGCGTGCACCCACACACACATACACACACTCCACAGTCACCCTCACAGCCCCCACATCCACACCCACACTCCCCCAACTCCAAGCACACACCCCAAACCGGCCTCCATAAACACTCCCTCACACCCAAACCCACTCACTCCCCAGACCTTCTCCAACACCCACACCCCCTCAACCCCTCCACCAGCACTGGCTGAGCCGCCATGCCGAGGCGCCAGGACCCTCACACAATTAAGAAGACACATCCGGCCATGCCCCCAGGGGAGCTCATGGTCTCAAAATCAACGGCCACTGTGGTTGTGCTGGGGGGGGGGGCCACAGGGGAGTGAAGGTTAAGGAGCAGTCAGCCAGGAGAGGAGGGAGGGCATGGGTGTTCAGAGGACATCCCGGAGAAAGGGAGCCGCCAGAGGGAAGGCAGGGGCTGTATCTGGGGCCTAGCAAATGGCAGGGCTGGTGTCAAGGGCTGGATCCCGAAGGCCTTTGGGGGCTTTGCCAGGAGGGCACCGGGGGCCTTGGAAGAATGGCGAGTGTTGTGCCCACCGTGTCTCAGGTGGAGCATGAGTCGGGAGCTCGAGTGGAAGCTGCTGTAGGCATTCAGACGAGGAGGGGGGTTGGCCTGGTCCAGTCAGAGGCAGAGGGGAGGAGAGGGGTAGACCAGGTGGAGGGATGTTCCGCGGGGAATAGCAGGGCCCGGTGCACGATGAGGTGAGGGCAAGCAGGCCCCTGGATTTATGGCTTGGGTAACCAGGGCCCTGGAGCCCCATTCCCTGAGAGGGGAGCCCAGAGCGGGGGCAAGCTCACAGGGAGTTCATTCTGGGATGTGGAGCTCCCCCAAGCCTTCCTGGCCCTCCTGCCCAGCCCTCCCTGCCGAGCCCCCAAACCTGCCTTCACTCCGTGCAGCTTCAGGTAGAAGCAGTCAAGGGGCTTGAGGCCTTCGGGGGTCTTGACGTACTTGGGCTCGCCCAGCATGCCAATGTACACGGTCACCTGGAAGTGGTTCTTCTTCTGGCACACGAAGGCGTCATCGCCCACCGAAAAGTTGAAGCCCTTGTCGGCGTCCACGCGGTAGGTGAGCATGGGCCTGGGGGCAGGGGAGGGCGTTCACTCGAAGCCCCCCAAGCGGGGCCCGGAATGTCGGTCCCTCCTTTATGCCCGCATTCCAAAGCAATTTCCTATCCAGGACCCCCAGATCCTCAAACCACTCATGGGGCTGCCTCCACTTCTCAGAAATGGAAACTGAGTCCCCAGAAGGATTTGAGCTCAGGGTGGCCAACTCCTCAGTCAATATTCTTTCCTCTACATGCCTGAGACCACCCCGCCCTGGTGATGGGGGAGGCAGAGCAGAACCCTTGAGGCCCACCAGATGGGAGGGAACTCCTGAGGGGAAGGCTTGATGGCCCCTCACCACACTTGACTCCATCCCAGAACACAGCC
Source organism: Diceros bicornis minor (assembly GCF_020826845.1). Taxonomy (NCBI): domain Eukaryota; kingdom Metazoa; phylum Chordata; class Mammalia; order Perissodactyla; family Rhinocerotidae; genus Diceros; species Diceros bicornis. The sequence continues at coordinate 11,584,782 of NC_080770.1, forward strand.
TGAAGCCCCCTCCCTCACGGGAGATGGGGTGAGAGGGGATGCGTCTGCGGAGCCTCACTGCGCCTGACAGCTGGTTGCTATGGAAACGGTGGAACCAGGCGCCGGCTCTGCACTGGCCCAGCCCCTGCCCACCAGCTTGCTCAAGCCCCTAGACGTCTTCATTCTGACTCCTCCGTCTGCCCGGGTTGGGAGAGGGGCACTCTAGGCAGCCTGGACTCGGCCTCAGTTTACCCATCTGTTGCTGGGAAAGTGTTCCAAGTCTGGACCCTTTGGGGGACCTCCAGGTGGCAGGAAAGGGGGCAACTGTTGGCCCGCCCTCACCCAGGTCTCCAGGCACGAGGAGTGTCTCCGCTGGGCAGGGACAATGTTTCCAAACTTGTGAGGAGAGGCTTTTCGGCCTGGCTATTGTCTCCAGGAAGGCCTGGGGCTCACCACTTCTCGCTCTCGGGGTTCCACCCACCTGCCTGCCCCAGGGGAACACCCAGGAAGAACCTGGGCCACACTGGGGGCCTCAGCTGCCAGCTTCCTGGCCTTGGGGCCTGGGGTGGCAGGGCTGGCCCAAGAAGTGTAGGAGTAAGAGTGGGGGTTCTCACCAGGCCATAGGGGCTGGATCCCCAAAGACCTCCCCCCAAGCCCTGGCAGGGCCTCAAGGGACCCTTCAGCTACCACAGCAGCTAGACCCCCCAGCCCTGAGGGCTTCTGGCTAAGAATCCCACAGAGCCTGGGGTGCCCAACTCCGGGAGGCTGGTCTCAGCCATGAGAGGGCCCCAGCCCAGCCACCCTGCCCAGGCCTGGCAATGTCCAAGGTGAGTTGAGGGGAGCCACACTCTCACCCGGCACTGGCCTTCTGCGGGAGTGGGGGAGTGGTCCCAGAGTGCTCCTGGCCAGAGCGGGGAAGCTAAACCCATGTGGGTGCTGAGGGAGAGCTAGGAATGCCTGGGCAGCCTCTGACCCAGTCCTCCCCCACCCCCTCGCCCCTCCTCCACAGGGAGGGGGCTGGAAGGGCCCTGCGGACACTCAGCTTCCTGCTACCTTCCTGGAATGCCGAAGGAGAAGTGGAGGAGGTGGAGGGGAAGGAGGAGCCAGAAAACACCCATCCACCCACTTCTCTCTGACTCGGCCCCCACCAGCCCCTCCTTGGCCGACACTACCTTCTTAAGGAGGCCTCGGGCTGGCCCGGGACTCAGGAACCCTGAGAGCCAAGCCTGGCTCTGCCCTGAGCTTGTCTGCTCTTCTGTACAACGGGACCATCTTGTACCCAGTGTGCTCCCAGGCCCTGCTCTAGGTCCGTGACGCCAGGGCTCGGGGGCGCCAGGTGGGGTGGCCAGGAGAGGTGGGGAGTGGCAGGCCACTCACAGCTCCTTGTAGTTCGCGTCATATAGTGTGGCCCACTTGTTCTGCTGATGCGGTTGCCACTTGATGGACTGGTAGTTGGGGTCCAGGTAGGAGCCACTGAGACTGTCATTGTCCTGCAGGAGACCTGGAGGGAGGGAACGCCCATGTGGGCCCAGGCCCCACTCCCCACCTTGAAGAGTGGGCCCCCAGCAGGGTCGAGCAGGCCAGCCATGTACCTGGTGAGGGGGCACCTGGTGGGTGCCAAGGCGGCGTCTGGACCCGGGCAATGCTGAGAGGCAAGGAGCCGGGGCCGGGTGAGAGGGGGCCCTGGGAAGGCCAGGGTGGGGATGGGGCTCGAGCAGGGTGTGGGGGCAGGGCCGTCACGGTCCCGGGCTCCTGTTTGATCATTCCATTCAGCATCTGGGCATTGAGGGTGTTAGGGGGTGATTCGGAGTGCTTCCTCTTCTTGGAGGGATGTGTGGGGAGCCTGGGGGGACAGAGGTGTGAGCCATGGGGGGCTGGCTCTCCCTGAGCACTCCACACTGGGCAGTAACCACCCTCCCCTCTCCCCCCTGTTATGGCAGGATATGCCCAGCCAGCGGACACCTTCTGCGGGAAGCCTGCGGGCTTTGCCTCCTCAGGGCTCCCCCATCAATCACTCTGGTTGTCATTCTCTGTTTTTGTCACCCCGCCCTAACCCCCTGACTGTGAAATCCCCAGGAGGGCAGGAGCCACACCTGACTTGTCTGTGTCCCCATCACGCCCAGCAATGGGCCTGGTGCACAGAGTGCTCAGAATCGTTGGTGGAATGAAAGAGTCGGTCCCTTCCCTGTGGTGTCACTCTCAGTGTCACCCTTTATATGCTGAGAAGGAGAGTTTTGGGGAGGGGGCTGAATATTTGGGGGGCTGCACAGCACCCCTTCCCCTTCAGGTTTACAAAAAGTTTTGGCAGTGGAATCTTTCCTGGAACTCAATCTTTCATGAACTCTCAATGTGTAAAACAGATAAAAAGACAATTCCGCAGATTGGTGTCAGAGCCGGGAGCTTGGGTCTACACATAGAACCCCCTCAGGAACCCGAGGACTCCACGAGATGGCTGGAGTCGCCGGGGTCTGAGTAAGCAGACAGCCCTGGGTTCAAGTCCTGGCTGTGCCTCTTCCTGGTTCCACGACCTGGGCCAGCGTTTCCCCCTCTCGGAGCCTCAGTTTACCTATCTGGGCAATGGGGTGGCCGTGCCCACCAAATAAGGCAGTCATGAGCACTTAGCCATGGCTGTAAGTCCCCGACACGTTGCTGGGCACAGATACATATGCCGACCCCCATCTCCGGGGGTCAGGGCCTTCTGTCCTTCCTGGATTCATCCCTGTCCCTACCTCCATCTCTGCCCTGCTTGCTGCTGCCCTGACCCCGCCTCCTGCCCCATCTTCCCACCCTCAGGGGTGGCTGCCCACGTCTTACTCAGCTCCATGTTGCTGGAGCAGCTGGTGTAGCATCTGGGACTGCTGGGTGTGGTGGAGATCGGCGGGCACCAGCCCCTGCCCCATGGCAGCGTAGGGGGGCATCGGGGGCTCGGCCTTCATGTACAGGTCCCGCTGCAGGATGGGGTAGTGAGGTGGGGGCGGCGGGGGCGGCGGGGGGCCTGGCAGGTGGGCTGGAGGTGGGGGCGGGTGCTCCAGGCGGGAGGGCACTCCCACGTGGCATAGGGTCTCAGGGGTTATGGTGCGCAGGAGATGGGGGTCTGCGGGAGAGACGGGAGTGGGCGTCAGAGACCTACCTCACTCCGGGCCCAGAGGCACCAGCTCTCCCCAGGACAGAGCCTCCTGGTTCCCACCCCGTCCTGGGCCGAGCCTGGGGGCTGCCCTCCCACCGACCTCACGTGGGAGGAGGCTTGGGCAGCCCAGAGGCCGGCCACTAGAGGCCTGGGCAGGGAGGCAAGACCCTGTCCAGGGGATGGGCAGCCTTTTGCCCCATCCTAGCCAGTTCCTTCCTTCCAGGCCTGGCCCAGCTCCCTAGAGGGGGTCCCACATCCCAAAGTTCTCCTCCAGAGGAGCTGGAGGAGATCCTCCTCTGGGCCTCAGGAAGGAGTCTCCTGAGACCCCCAGTACAGTCCTGCGGGGGCCCTCCTCCCTCTGGCAGCCCCTCTACCAGGCTCCCAGGGGCCAGCCCCCCAGCCTGAGGGGGGAGGCCCCGCTCCCTTTGTTGCCCAGGAGGCATTCCAGAGATGTTTTTGGTAAGATAAACAGAACTCTTGACCCCTCTCTGTGCTGTGGGGAGACAGCTGCCTGCAAGCCTTCTACTCCTGGCCACCTGGGGGCCGCTGCACCCCTGAGCACCCCCCAAGGTGAGGTGGGCACGGCCGCCGCGAGGCCTATGCTCAGGCTGCACCCCCGGCCTTCCCTAGCCGTCCACTTACCGCCGAAGGGCGCGTCCATGATGGCGCAGGCGGGCAAGCGGGTGGCATCACCGGCAGGGACACTTGCTCAGAGGCAGGCCTGGGCTCCCCACCCACCCGTGGGGAAACAATAGCCAGCGCCCGGGAGTATTTGACCAGCGATAATCTGGGCCTGTTGGGCGGCCGCTGGCCCCCTCCCTCCCTCACTCCCTCCCTTCCCGATAAGGCCGCCCCAACCACTTGCCCAAACCCCAGAGGGGGAGGGCGGTGCCCGCTGGACTCACCATTCACCTGCTGGGGGGAGTAGGCCTCAGAGCCCGAGTCTGGGGGGGAGTCCGGCAGCGTGCTGCGGGAGTGAGAGGAAGGGACTGCTGGACGGGCAGCTCAGCCCCTGCCTTCAAGCCAGACAGCTCCTCTGCGGGGCAGGGTCCCAGAGACCCCAGAGGCCAGAGGCATCACGGTCTCCTCACACCTACCCTTAGGGGCAGTTCTCTGTACGAGCCGCCGTGGGGGGCCTGGCAGGGCACGAGGCTGAGTTGTGGGTGGGAGTCCGTGGGCTCCTGCCCAGCATCCCCTCAGACCTACTGGGCCCTTGGGGGCCAGTAACCAGTGTCCCTGAGAATGGCAGATTCAAGCACACCCTCCCTGGACCTAGGGGCCAGGTCGGCTCCTCCCTTCCTGCACCCACTGAAGCTCCACTTCCTGGAATCGCAGGGCCCTAGGGGCTGGACCTGGGGAGCTTTAGCGGGGCGCTGGGGGGCTGCCCTACCACGGGCAGGTGTGGGCTGGGCAAGGAGCCAGCTCCGCCGGGCCTGGGTTTATTTTTTTCTGGGTTTTGTTTTATCAGTGGTTCGGGCAAAAAAACAAACTCAACTCTGAGAGGTCATCACGTCCTGAGTGAACCCTGCGTTCGCCCAGTGAGGGGGAGGCTGCAGCCATGCCGGGGTCCAGCTCTTTGGCCATCCTGGTCCCCGCATCTGGAGAGACTGCCCACCACGGTGCCCAGGCAGCTGCCCGAGGCAGCCAAGCCGTCATGGACATGGCTCTGGGCTGACTCCAGAGTCCCAGTGGGACAAGCCACCCACCCAACCCCGCAGGCCGTGTGAGGATGACAGAAGAAAGTGCTGGGGCCTCAATCCTCGCCGCAGCCCTCAAGGCCTGGCGGGCTGACCGCATGTCCCCAGCTCGGCGTCCACCACCTGCTCCCTGCACTTCCCTCACAGTGGCCTTGGCTTTCTCAAGTGTGTCAAGGTCTTCCACACCCTCCAGTCCCTGCTATCAAATGCCCCAGAATCCATAGGACCCTGGGGTCTTTCCTCATAACTCCTCACGGTGCTCATCAGTCCTCAATTTGGTGATCTATTGATTAATACCTCCCTCCCCGACTAGACCACAGGATCCACTGCAGGGGGGTGGGCACATCTCGTTTACCATCCAGAGCACGGCCTGGCAGGGGCACAGGCAGTGAGAGGCTGCAGGTCCCTCCCTGGAGCAGCCCCAGCCACAGCATCTCCATGTGGCTCTGATCAGGCCCTGTCTCTCTAAATCCTACTGTGAGGGGTGGCCGAGCTTTCCTCGCAGGCAGGCTGGTTTTGGGGTCCCCCAGGAGCTGGTTACCGTGGCGGTTGGGTGAGCTTGCACACGCAGAGGTACGCGGTCAGCAGTGGGCACCCAGCAGGCGCTTATTACATGCTCATTCTCGCCCCTCTGTCCCTGCCCTTCAGGGTCTGTGGCTTAGGGACAGCCTCTCAGCCTCCAGCGGACATCCGCCTCTGCAGCAAAGGCTCCCCCCTGGCACCCCAGCTCGCCTCCCCCGCCCACCCCCTGTAAGCCAGGAAACAGCTACTGTCCCCCTGGCACTTCCTCTGCACTTCTTCCCTATTTCCACCATCACCTGGAGGCGGAAGCCTTTGGGGCGGAGGCCTTGACTGAGGCTTTGGGTCACCCAGCCAGAAGGCTGGGAAACGGTGGGGCCGCAGAGGTAGCCAGGCCGCCTGGACAGTGTAGTGCTCCCAGCGCTCATTAGTCTTCCGCCCAGAGACAGGGTCCCCTGCCCCCTGCCCCAGGCTGGGAAACCCAGAACTTTCTCCAAGCCCCTGTGCAGAGCCCAGCAGACCCATGTTCCCTGCCTCTCCCCACGAGCATGTGTTCATGGGCAGGCCGCTGCTGTGGACCCCTCAGAGAGAGATGGAAGGACCTGGGAGGCTGGCTGGGGGAGGGGGAACTTCAGGGACCACATCTGCACCATCGGCTGACTCCCTGTGGCCACGGTACAGAGCGGCTGGATGGGCGGGGGTGGCGAGGGGGGTCTGTGTGCCCTGAGTGTGTGCACGTGTGTGTAGGTGTTCCCGTGAGTGTAAACAGTCGTGCCTCCAGCCTCACCCCCACCCATCCACTCTCCACGCGGCTCTCAGAGATTTTTCTAGCACTTACGTCAGCCCTCATCACATCCCTGCTCAGAACTCTCCGTGGCTGCCCCCTGCCTCAGAACAAAGCCACGAGTCCCTCCTCAGCCTGGCCCTCGTCCTGCCCCACCTCTTAGCGACCCACAGGGCAGCCCAATCACCACTGCCAGGCCCTCGGTCACTGGCCCCGCACTGGCCCCTCAGGCCTCAGCATCCTTACCCCCCACTCCCTGCCCTCACTCACCCTGGGGCATAAGGAGCCTTGGGCTCTGCCTTGATGGGGGGCCCAGAGCCCCCCAGGAAGGGCTTGGGACCGGCACCCATGCCGTTGTTGTTGTTGCAGTTGAGGGGGGCACTGTAGCTCGGGGGTGGGAGGGGGCCATGGCGCCCCGGGGAGGGTCCACCCCCAGAGGGGCTCAGGTGGTGGACCCCGCTGGAACCAGGGATCGCTGGCTGCCCGTGGGGGTAGGAGGCCGCACCGGCTGGAGCAGAGATGTCAGGGAAGCAGCTGCAGAGAAGGGAGGAAGCTCAGCGCCAGCCGGGCCCCCAGCCCCTCCCCAGGCCCCCACCCGCAGGGCAGTGCAGAGACGACAGAGGGCTCAGCACTGGGAAGGGATGAGAAGCAGCTTTCAGAGGGGGCGCCATGTCACGCCTCCCAGGTGACCGGTGGAGGCCAGAGGGGCTGGGGGTGGGGCCGAGGCTGTGGCAGGGCCACTCACAGGTCGGAGGCATCCTCCTTGCTGATGTACTCCTCCAGGATGCTGGTGTCGATGTTGGAGGGTTCCAGGGCGCCGTTGATGTCGTGGCCTGCAGGGGAGGCGCAGAGGTGAGCTAGGGGCAGGGTCCAGCTCCCCAAGACTCCTAGGCCTCTGGGCCCAGCCCTCCATCTCTCCCAGGCTGGGCCCTCCAAACCCTATGCCCCTAGGCTCCTCCCCATCTGTGCATCCATGTGCAGGGGGAGGCCCTCCTCGTCCACCCCGACACCCCTCCAGGAGGCACCGATGACACCTCCCCCAGCCCACAAGGTCACCTGGAGTCTCCAAGGAGGGGAGGGGCCCAGAGCGCAGATCTGGGACAGGCAAGCTGCTTCCTGCCCCTCCGTGCCCCTTTCAAGCTTCGTGACATGAGCAAGTCCCTTCCTCTCGTCTGTTAAATGGGATAATCGTCCCCCTGTCTTATGGGGTGCTGGGAGGAGCAAATGAGGTGCTTTATTGAGTCAAGTGCCCAGGGGATGCCTGCCACCCTCGAGGACACAGAACCAGACTCGATGACTCTGTCCTGCCCTGTCCTCCAATAGTCACTTCCAGATGGCCCAGCTGGGGGGCCCTCCTGCACCCCAGGTCCCTGCTGCAGATGGAAAGGGGTGAGCATCAGAACCAGGCGTGCCCAGCCCAGCCCTCCATAACTGCATATGCCCAGCACCCCTGTAATGGGGGCTGGGGCGCTTAGCCTGGGTTTTCCAGAGGAGGAAAGAGAAGCCCAGAGAGGTGAGGGCTTGCCCTGGCCTCATGACGGGAATGATGGTGGCCTGAGCTCCGCTCCTCTGCCCGCCCTCTCCTGGGGCCTCCCTGCTGGCCACGGCCCCACGAAGGGGAGGGACTCGCAGAAAAGGCGGCCCAGCGCTCTGGGGCATCAGCAGGGGAGGAGAGGGGGAGGCGCTGGCCTTTCCCCTCCCGGGGTCACCTTGCGGGGGGAGGCGGAGGGCGGGGTGATAAGGGGGCTGACGTGGGAGATGCGTCAACCCTGATAATGGAGGATGGCCCCACCCACGCTGCTGACCTGGGCTGGCCGGCCCCACTGAGGCAGGAGGTACCCCTCCCACAGGCCCCTGGAGCCTCAACTCTGGGGTCTGCACCTCATGCCCCCTCCCCTGGTGATCCCTGGGAACAGAGCTCAGACAGGTCCAGGAACAAATCCTGGCTCACCTTCTCCTCGCTGTGTGACCTTGGGCAGGTCACATACCCTCTCTGAGCCTCAGTCTCCTCATTAGTAAAATGGGGACATGAACAGCTAACACTTTACAGGATTGCTTTGAGTATGAAACAAATTAAGATAGGTGAGGTGCCCAGCACTGAGCGGGTGTTCAGCAAATGGAGTGGCTGTCCTCACCTCCCAGTCCCCAGAGCCCTGGGGTCCCCAGGAGCCCCCAGCCCAGGCCCCTCCCTGGCTCCCGCCGGCATTTCAAGAATGCTGAGCCCCGCTTAGGTGATTAATGAGTGGCTAAGCCCTCCTAGGAGTCACGCGCTGCCTGGGACAGGCCCTCCTGCTGGCCCCCACCCCCAGCTCACCCAGCCGGGAACAAGGGACACCCACCAAGCACTGCCGATGGCCATCCAGGGACCTGTGTGGCCAGCACAAGAGGAGCTTCTCGAGCCAGGAATGACCAGCCTGCATGCCGGGGTGCTGGGGCTCCTGTCTACACTCTGACCCCACCCCATCCTTCCCTGTTAACCACAGATCCCATTTATTGAGCGCCTACTGTGTGCCAGGGACTCTGGAGCCCAGTACATTGATAATCATAGGAGTTTATCTGCAAGGCATCTTGCAGGCTCTGCAAGTGCAGTGTGACACTTAAACCTCCCAACCTGTAACAGTGACTATGATGCCATGATGATGATGGTGACAGCGGCTCATGGCCACCGAGTGCCTACAGGTTTACCTCCCAATCACCCCTGCAGACTTGGTGTTATTAGCATCAGCCCCTTTGTTCAGAGAGGTCAAGTCTCTTGCCCAAGGCAACACAGCAAGGAGGATTCAAACCCAGGCACAGAGGCCTGACTCCAAGAGGGAAGGTGTGGTTGGTGGTCGGTCACTGAGTCTTCCCGGCCATCCTGGGCTGCCCCACCTGACGGGCTGGGGGGTTCTCAAGGGAGGATCAAGCACAGGGGATGGGGAGGGAGGGCAAACTGGAGCGTCACCCACCCCCCACCCGGCCGCTGAAGCTGCAGGTTTTTGAGAGTGAACTTGGAATCCACAGTGAATGATGGGGTGATGGGGTCACGGTGTTGCTATTTATAACAGGCCAGGCCCCCTCCGCCCTACCCCCCCAGCCAGGAGCGCTCCTAATCACCCCTAATCCTCCTGCCCACCTCCCCCGGGATAGGGGGGCCTCAGGCAGAGGCATCCTGGGAGACCCTAACGAGAACCAGATGTGGTTGGGGGAGGAGAGACCCTCCCGTGCCAGGGGCCGGGCGGACCAGAGGAGGGAGGAGGCAGCCACTGGGGCAGGATGGGGGTGGGCCGATGGGTGGGGGAAAAGGAGGTTTGCGGGGTTGGTGGGCCTCCTGAGAACACTGACCCCACCTCTTCTCCTTCTCTGGGAGCCCTCGAGGCCTGCCTGGTCTTCTCCCCACACCGCCCCGCCCAGAGGGTCCAGCCACTAGGCAGATGCCCCCAGCCTGCCCCACGAACCACACTGGACATTTCTAACCAAACGTTCCGGGAGGATGGGGTGGCGGTGGGGGTGGGGGCCTGCCAGAGCCTGGGGATTCCTGAAGCTGGGGGCAGAGCCCCCGTGAAGCCAGGAGGAAGGCAGGGCCCCCTAGGCACATTCTTGGGGGACCAGAAAGTGGCACCACCAGCTCACACACCAGCATCCCTGACCTCCCTCTCCTCAAACCCTTCAACCCCTTCCCACTGCTCCAGATAACCAGAGCCCTCTGCAGTCCAAGGCCTGGCATGGGCAGCAGCCCACTGCCTGCCCCACAGCCTGCCCCAGTTTCCCTCCCAGGAACTCTCCATGGTCCAACCTCTGCCTCATTCCATCCTGGGACAAATATCCCTCTCGCACCTCAGGGCCTTTGCATATGCCATTCTCTCTGCCAGAGAAAGCCCATTCCTACTCACTCTTCAGGTTTCAGCTTAAATGTAAGTTCCTCCCAGAGGCCATCTCTGACTCTCCCTTCTCCTGAGTGGCAGCCTCCTTTCTACTTTCTCATCAGGCTCTTTACTCTCCTGCCTAGCACAGACTTCACAGGCGGGTGGAGGGTCTGTCCACTGCCCGCCCAATGCCCATAGCTCACATGCATCAAGTGGTCACTCTGTCCCCAGCCCCATGCCACACACCTCGTATGGCTCATATTTAATTCTCATAACAACCCGATGGGGTAGGGTCTCTATTTTACAGAAGAGGAAATTGAGGCTCAGAAAGGATAACTGCCTTGCCCATTGCTTACAGGTGTGAGAGCCGGGCTAAGAGCACCGCCCTGTTCTGCCTCCCTGGGAGATAAGCATCTAAGCATACAGTAGGCTTGCCATAAATGTCCATGGAATGAATGAGCAGAGTGGGAAGCGGGGCAGTGGAGCCAGGCCTGCTGGGGTCTGGGGACCTCCGCCCGGCCGAGCTGTGGGTCAGGGTCCAGGCTAGACAGGGCCCCCCAGGCACCGCCCCTGCCCTGCTGAGCTATGCGCCCCGGCTGCTCCTCATTAATTAGGCCCTTTATTACCTGCTTCTAACAGGAGCCAGACACTGCCCCTTCCCATCCCGGCTGGGATCGGGGCTGTGGGAAGGAAGCCCCCTCCCCTCCTCTCTCCTCCTCCCTTTAAGGCCCCCTGGCTGGGCAGAAGAGAAAGAGGGGACATAAGCCAGGTGCAGGATGAGGGTGGGGGGCCCAGGTGGTCCTCCACCCTGGACGCCCCCCCTCCAGCCTCGTGCTCATGCCCCCCCCCACCAGCTGTGGCCACTGGCTGAGTCTCGGCCATTGTCCTGAGGAACGGGGGAGGGTGGGGACCCAGCACAGTGGGAGGCTTGTGCCCTGCCCACACCCTCCCCCCTACCCGTCAATGGGGCACTTGTCAATTCATGCCCCAAACATGGCGGAAATCCCGTCAGCCACGTGTCTTGGGCAGGGCAGGCCAGGCCTAAGGATGCTGGCCAGGCCTAGCTGGTCTGAACCTGGGGCCGACGGGGCACAGGGCCCAAGCCTGTCCCCCCGCTGCCCTGAGTGTCCACCCCAGGTATCTGAATCCGAGGGGTCAAAGGGGCCTGGCTACTAATGTGGGTCCCCCGTCATGGCTGTGTGACCCTCGGCAAGTGAGCTGACCTCCCTGGGCCTTGGCTTCCCCTTCTTTATCAAGCGGAGCAGGGATCCCTGCATTGAGAGGTGGTCGTGAGCCTTCAGTGAGACGGTGGGGAAGCTCCTCATCCACCCAGAGATGATTCCTCAGTCAACGTTAATTGCTCTATCTCCAGCTCTCTCAGGGACTCCATCTCCCTCCCTGCCCAGGCAGCCCCTCCTCAATCACCCCAGTCACAGAGGGCCCCCAGCACTGTGGCTCGTCTCCCAATATCGACTGAGCTAATCGACATGCTCCAAACTAGTTCACACTGAGACAGGGCACAGTGGGCTCTCACCTCCTTTGGTCTGGACTTTCTATCTTTATGAATATGACCTATGATTAATATGATAACTGCCAGCTGTCCCTGCTTCAGGCCTCAACTTGCAACCAGAGTCTTCTCACTCAAAATGCCTTCAGGTCAGATGCTTGATTTTGCACGCTACCCTTTGCCTCTCTGCATCAAATCCCCAGTTAGCTTGGGGCTGAATGACAAGGATGTGGCTCTTGAGTCATGGCCATCAGGTCCTTAAATCTGAGCCACCGTCTTTGTTCCCTCTCAACTTCTTGCCAAAAATGCAGAAGAGCCCCTCATCCTGCCAACAGAGACCTGTCTCCTCCAGGGGACCTGGAATCTTTAGCCACTCCTGGGCTATGGCTGTGTACTCCTCTAGTCCCCACATGCTGCCACCCTGTCCTCAGGTCGACACAAGGCTGAACTTACAGCCCCAAGATGCTCCCAAGCCGGGTCCAACAGGACTGAGCCCGGCGGCTGCAGTCTGTTCTTAGGGAGCCCACACTGGTCCCCAGGGATCTCTGCTTTGCTCTGGGGGCCCCAGCCCTGACTCACAGGGCCGAATTGGCTCCCACCTGATGCCCCCAGTCCTTTCCCACAGGGACCAGGCAGGCAGGCTGGGGAAGAGCCCTCCCCACACAGACAGAGTAGAGACCCTGCAGCCTGGGGTGGGGGCAGGTCTCTATTAGGGTCACCCATGCCCACCTGCGTTCACACACCAGCATGTCCCACACAAATGTGCGTACACAAGGGCACACCCCCAAATACGTATCCACCGCCACACAGGTGATCGTGTCCATACGAACACATATATACGCAGTGGCACCCCCTCCCACACCAACACACACATGTGCACACACCAGCATGCTCCACGTGCGCTCCTGCCTGCCTCCCTTCATTCATTCATTCAAACAGTTATCTACTGAGCATCTACTCTGTGTCAGGCACCAGGCTGGGCTCTGGAGATACAGCAGTAGACAACACAGACAAACCTCCTGCCCACGTGGAGGGGACATCCTGGAGGCAGAGTCAGATGACAAGATGGATCGGTAAAATCCACAGCATTTTAAAAGGTGACAGATGCTATGGAGAAAATAAAGCAGAGAGAGGGGCTGGGGTGCCAGGAGAGCGGGGCTGAGTTGCAATTTTAAATAGGATAGTCAGGGAGGGCCTCACTGAGCAAAGAGAGGAAGGAGGCGAGCCACATGGGTATCTGAGAAGAGCATTCCAGGCAGTGGGGAGCCCATGCAAAGGCCTTGAGGCATGAGCATCCTTGTGCATGTTCACATCTCCACACACCTCCCAGACTTGTACATGCGTGCACACAAATGCTCCCAATGGCAGGCTCAGCCCGACACACCTCCCCATCAGCTCTAGATGGAGCCAGATCAAACTAAGTGAACTCGGTGTCGCAGACCCCCAACCACCCCGCTAAAGGTAGCCCCTCCAAGCTAGGAGGGCAGGGGGTGGGGATTCTCTTCCCCCACCTCCGGGCCACAGACCCCAGAGGGAGGAACATGGAGGGAGGAGAGAGCACAGGGGACTGCGATGATGAAGAAGGCAGTGAGGGAACACCCTGAGGGAGGGAGGGTCCCCAAACTCCACAGAGAGATAGAGGTTGTGGTTGCACATTACGGCGGCTGGAGGGATGCAGGTCAGATGGAGGGAGAACTTTCCACTGATGGGGCCTAGAGGCAGCGGGAGGACAGGACACCCTGGTGCCCTTTGTCCACAGTCCAGGTCAGTGGGGGCTCTGGACCCAGCTGCCCCCCGACCCAGCGTTTCGCCCTTCCTTCCCCACCCTTCCTTCCCCTCCCACTCCAGGCCTTGGCACTCTTGGGGTCTCCCTGCTTACAACACAACCCTGACCCTCTGAGTGAGGGCTCCGAGGCCCAGGCAGGTCAAGGGGCTGGACGGAAGTCACCCAGCACAGCCATCAGTGGTGGATGGGGACCCTCAGCACCCAAGGAGGAGGCGAGGCCTCCTCCCGGCCCCACTTCAGGCTGGTACCCACTGTGACTGGCTGCAGGTCAGGAGACCCACGATCCCATCCCGGCTCTGCTGTGGCTGCCCTGAGTGGGCCTGACGCGTCCCCTTCCTCTCCAGCCTCAGCACCTGCCTCTTGGAAAAGAGGGGACACCACCCACACTTCCACGGAACTCCAGGACTCCAGGGAGATGACATATGCAAAATCCTCTGGCCTGGGTGTGGCAGGCAGAGACAATGGACGATGGTCAAGCCCCTTCCCCCTTGCCCGTCTCTCTGAAGAGGGAGGTGGGGCAGGCCCAGCTGGAGGCGCCCGGAACCAGGAGCGGGCATCAGGACCAAGCAGGGCCAGACCTGCCACAGAGTGGGTCCCTGCATACAGAGCGTGCTCAACAAAGCTGATGGTTTCCCCTCAACCTCGGAATAAGTAGCCCAGGTTGAGGGGCTTTCCCAAGACACACAGCACCCAGGCCCCAGCCCAAGCTTGGGGGCACCGACCCACCTACCCTGTAGACCAATAACCCCTCAAAGTGGGGAGCATCATACCGGCCGTGAGCCTGCCCACCTGGGCTGTGCCAGCCCCGTGGGATAATAATCGCAACCCAGTGGACATTTATGGAGCGTTTCTGCACCAGGCCCTGTACTGGGCCCCCTCAGGCCCCCTTTACCTAATCCCCACAGGATCCCCCAGAGGCAGGCACTATGACTACAGCTGTATTCCCATTTTACAGATGAGAAAGTGGAGGCAGGGCGATACACCCGGGAGAAGGGACGCAGGGAAGCGGCAGAACTGGGAACAGACCCGGCCACCAGCCCACCCCCGTGAGTGCAGAAGACCATGACATCATCCGACCCCTGCCCCCAGCCAAGGAGCTGCCCGCGCCCATGGCAGCAGGGGCTGGAGACTTCAGGATGTGAGACGAGGCCCCCCATACACGCACCCAGGCTGTGAGGGAAACTGAGGAGGGGCTGTGAGGAGGAAGAAGGTGGAAAGGAAGGGCAGGCGGCCTGGGTGGGGCGGGGCCACCCCCAGTTAATGATTCGGTTAATGATTTCTGCTCCCCGTCCTTATCAGGAGGGCAAAGTCCAAGTGCAGCAGCCAATCAGCAGCCCCGCTGGGCTGTTACCTAGTGGCCTCTGCTGCCAGGGCCCCCCAGACCTATAAGCCCTTGGGAGTCAGGGAGTGGGGGCCAGGTCCTCAGGAGGAGGCCAATCGGCCCAGAGGGGCCTGTCTTTCCCCCAAACACCCTGAATCAGCTTCCTGGGATGCACCCCCCCACTTTGCCTCTGTTCCCATAGCCATTGTTGCCTCCATTGACCCTGAGAACATTTCCTGCCCGCCCCACCCCCCGTGTGGCCCTGCGCTGGGTGTTGGGGACATGGGGATGAGTCAGACCCCCCACTACACTTCCCCTCCAGCTGGACTCAGGAACTGGGGAGGTGGGGCTGGGATGGGAGTCCTCCAAGGGGCTCTGGGTGGACCCAAGAGGTACCCCATCTCATATCCTTGCGAGTTAGGGCTCTGGCTGCATCCTCCATCCACCTATCCCTGGATGCACTATAGACAGACAGACAGACAGGCTGACACGGGGCCCAGTGCCGCCCCATCATACACCCCAGCTTAGCCCCAGACTCCCATCCAGGGCGGGCATCCTCTCCCACAAGTCATCAGGCAGTCTCCCCCTGGGGCCTCCTCCTGCCCTCTGGAGGCAGAGCTTCTGGTCCCTGTAGGAAGGCCGCCCTCCCTCCCAAGGCCCTGGTGGCAGAGGAGAGAGCTGGGGGCTGGGTGTCCACTCTGGCTAACTCCCTTCTCTCAGAGCCGCTGGGAAAGGGGGCCAATGTCACCCCCTCCCCTATCCCATACAGAGCTAGGGGAAGGTGGCTTTTAAACCAAGATCCTGGTGCTCTGGGGGCCCCTGTGTCCAGTGGATACGTGCTATTGGGAGGTCATGAGTTTGTCTTGGTTTGGTGGCTAAAAAGAGTCACACTGGAAGCCCCTGCAGTGGTCCAACGCCCCTGCCAACCCCAGGAGGGGACATGAGGGAGGAGAAGGGAAGTCACCAGCTCCAGTGGTGGTGAAAACCCGGCCTCCTACCTCCAGCCCTGGTGGGGCCTAGAGTCCCAGTGGAGGTCCCCAACCTCCCAGTGGCCTTTCCAGCACCTGCTAGAAGCCCAGTTCCCCTCAGTCTCTAAGGCTTCCTCTACACCCACCTGCTTTCTGGGGGGCACTGGCTGCTGACTCAAGCCCCACATGTCCCTGGAGCCAGGGCCCAGCACCCTCCCCCTTCCACACTCTAAAAGGTCCCTCCTTCCCGGGGCTGAAAGACAAGGCTCCTCAGAGCTGAAGGCATCAAGACCTTCTCTGCCACCGCCTCCTGTCTTGCAGCTGAGGAGAAGGGGCCCAGAGAGTGTGAGAGCTCTACACAGGGTCACAGAGCTCTCAGAGGCCAAGCCGGCACCGGAACCTCCGAGGTCCCATCGGGGTCCTCCGATGCTGCCTTGCCCCTGTCCCTGACCTGACTCTGGGAGTCTAAAGCCCCAGCCGGTCAAGGTGACAAGGAGTACTCCTGCCACCGCCACCCAGTTACCTGCTGGGAGCCAGTGCATCCTGCCCGGAGGGTCCCCTCTCTGCAGGCCCTGTGCCCGCCGAGCTGGGCGGCTGAAGCCTCCCTCCAGGGGATTAGCAGGGCGGTCACGGGGGCCCGGCTGTACCAGCCTCGAGGGGGCCGCCCTGTCCCAGCCTCCCACCTGAGGCCCAAAGCGCCTTAGCCCCCAGCCCACCACCCTGGAGCGGGGCACAGCCTGGCCCACTCGCACAGGGCAGGACCCAGGACAATGCCTGGTGCGGGCCACGTCAGACGAGGGGCCTTGTGCGCCCCTGCCCTTTCAGCAAAGCCCTTTCCCGTCTCCAAGCCCGGAGCTGAAAGCATAGACCTGCTTCCTGGACCCACTGTCCAGAGGGAGTGACTGAGGCCAAGCGGGGCCCAGGATGAGAATTCGTGTCCCCAGCCTCGAGTATGAGAGCACACATTGCTCCCACATGCTCAGGAACAACAAAACCACACGCACAAAAGCACGGCTTCCTGTCTCTTGGCACTTTCACACATCCATGAGCACACGCAGCCCTGCCGCTCCCAGGCGCGCCCTTACACCCACGCTGGGTCCCCCCACACCACTGCCCACCTGATGCCCTGCTAGGCCTTCCCCTCCCAAGCGGCCCCGGAGACTCGGACCCTCAGCGCCCTCCCCATCTTCCCCCATCACAGGCTCTGGGAACACGTCTCCAGCCCCTGGCTCCCCTTCGCCCTCCTCGCGGGCAGCCCCACACCCGCCCCTGCTCCCCACAGACATTCTTGAGTCTCCTCTTATCTCTCTGGAGGGAGCAGGGCAGCCTCCCCGCCAGGCCGGCCGCATGGCTGAGCCGTGGCGTCAGCCCCCACCCCCCACCCACGGCCAGGAGGGAAAGTTTGGCTCAGGAGACAGGGAGCCCGGGCCAGCGGGCCCACCCCTCTGCCCGGAGCTCAGGGCCCTGAGGGAGGAGACGTGGTGACATCTGCAGACGTAGGGCCAGGCCCGTGGGTCAATCCAGGGTACCTAGCAAGCTCAGGGCACCCCCAAAACAGTATCCCCCGAGCAAGGACTAATGTCCCCTTCCTTCCTCCCCAGGGGCCTCCAGTCCCCATAAGACCCTTCGTGGGCTCCTAAAGGATGAACAGTGTCTGGGGAGAACAAGAGTCCCCGGGACTGATGGGGGGCTGCCTGGGACCCTCAAATGGCCCGATGACCTCAGGATCAACTATTTAATCTAGTCCAAAGTTGATTTCTTGGGATCTGGGTCTGCTGGGGTGTCCAGAATCCTGGAGGGGTGAGGGCTGAAGCTTGTGGATGCCCTTACCTGGGCTGCTCAGTGAGCAGGAGGGGCCAAAGGCTCCTGCCTCCCAAGTCACAGAGAGGGAGAAACTGAGGCAAACAAAGGCCTTCTCTCCCTCACGGGACTCTAAGGGATCTGGGCTTGAAACTTGAGGCCCGATCTCCCAAGTCCCAGCACAGCGTGCCCCACGGGCCACCCCCAGCCCCCAGGGGCAGCTTCGCACTAACGAAAGGTTCTGAGTTCCTGAGTTCTAGGTTCTGAATGCACTGAGGAGCAGGAGGTGGGCTTAGGGACTGGGGAGACGTTAGGAGCAGAGGCTGGGCTCCCCAAGTTGGTAGAAAGGGGCACAAAAGGGGCCAGAGGGTCTGAGAAGCAGCGGAGTGGGCTGGGAGATGTCAGCCTGCACCTCTGCCTCCCCCTCCCACACTCGGTCTCATCTCTCCCAAATCCAGCATCAAATCCAGGGCCGGCGGTGGGGGGCGGGGGGGTGGTGGTACGGATGGCCCTGGAAGGGCGGATGCTACTCAGGAAAAGGGGAGGGAAGTTGCTTACATGTTAGAGCAGACCTCCAAAACCACTGTGGGGGCAGGGAAGTGGGCAGAAGAAAATATTGTAGGGTATGTGTAGATCCCAGCCCTGGGAGGGTCCCCTCAGGGTCAAGGTGAGGGGTGGGGGGCACAGCCAGAGAGGCATAGCCCCAGGGACAGGTGTGG
The DNA here is from genome assembly GCF_020826845.1 of Diceros bicornis minor. Taxonomy (NCBI): domain Eukaryota; kingdom Metazoa; phylum Chordata; class Mammalia; order Perissodactyla; family Rhinocerotidae; genus Diceros; species Diceros bicornis. The sequence continues at coordinate 11,602,834 of NC_080770.1, forward strand.
GCGGTGACATAGCCTGAGGAGCCTCAGAGGGCTAGAGGGATGCAGTTCACAGCTCTGGGAGGGTCCCGGAGTGCAGAGGTGGCTGGCCACAGGGATGCCAACTTCAAGAAGGTTCCAGACCAAGGAGAGCAGTCCAGTCAGGGTGAGGGAGTAGGGGAATCCAGCCCACTCAGCCCAGAGAGGAATGCTGCTGAGGAGAGGTTCCCAGCCCCAGGTAGGGGAGGGGGAGCTGCTTCAAGGGGAATTTCAGCCTTGGGAGAGGGAGCAGCCTTGTGGAAGGTGGGTGACAGTCTTGAAGGGTGTCCCAGTCTCAAAGGGGGTCCTAGTCTCAGGGAAGGACAGTGGGGAGGTCCCAGCTCCTAGGGGTCAGGCTGGGGCGAAGGTGCCAACCTGAAAGGCGCACAGGGGGCTGAGTCTGTACACTGGGTCCCAGCCTCTGGGAGGCATGCTGGGGGCTGGGGTGCCAGTCTAAGAGGCATGGAAGATCCTAGAAGGCGTGCTGGGGGTCCGAGCCTCAAAGGGGGTCTGGGCCTGGATGGGGTTCCAGGGAAACACAGTAGAGGGTCCCCACACTCAGGAAGTGCGCTGGAGGTGGGAGGTGTCAGAATTCAGGGGGAACCGCAGTTCTGGAAGGCACGAAGGAGGGCTGAGCATGGAAGAGGGCAGAGCTCCAAGGAAGTTGCGTGTTGGGGGACAGAGAGAGGGAGCCCAACTTCAGCGGAGGCGGGTAGTAACCTCCAGGAGACTCCCAGCCTAGCAGGCTGGTGCCAGCCTGGAGGAGGGCCCCAGCCCAGAGGAAGCCTTCTGGGGGTCCCAGCGTGGCGAAAGCACAGTCGGGGTCCCAGTCCCCGGGGGGATCGGCTGGGGTTCCCAGCGCGAGAGGTATCGCCCCGCCGGCCCGCAGTCCTCACCTTCGAAGAAGCGCTGCAGCGCCTCCGTCTCGTCCACCACCTCCATGTCCGGCCCGCCCGGCGCGCACTCCGCCCCGGCCCCGCTACAGCCCGGCGCGGGGGCGCGGCATCGCCGGCGCGGCCCGCGCGACAGTCCCGGCTCGGCTCCGGCTGCGGTCCCGCCCGGCCCGCCGCCGCGCTCGCCCCCCGCGCGGCCCTGGCCCGGCCCCTGCCCGCCCCCAGCGCCCCGCCCGCCGGCACAGCGCCCCCTGCCGGCCAACCCCGTGCTGCAGCCCCGCGACGGGCAGGCGCGCGTGGCTCCTCCAGGCGGCGCTGGGCGAGGGTCCCGCCCGGGGTGGGGGGCGCGGTGAGGGAAGGGCGTGCGGGCTGGGGCTGGGGTCAGCGGCCACTCCGTGCCCCCGCAATCCTCAGCCTCACCTTGGACAGAGGAAGATTCTGAATCTTAGATTTTCAGAGGCAAACCTCAAAGACATCCCCTATTTCCTCCCCTTCCCCACCTTCCATCTCAGCGATGATACGAATAACCTGCATTTCCTGAACATTCGTTAAGGGCCAGGCCCGCCCCGAGCCCTTGGCAGGGGTTGTCTCGTTGAGTCCCCTCAGGTACCCTACCCAGGAGATACTATTATGTGCATTTTACAGATGAGGAAACTGAGGCTTGGTGACGCTCAGTACTGTTTGAGGAAGTGCTGTCCTGTGTAACTTTCCATGAGGATGGAAAGGTTTTCTGTGTTGTCCAATGTGGGAGCCACTAGCCCCATGTGGCTATGGAGCACTTGAAAGGTGGCTAGTGTGACAGAGGAACTGACTTTTCAATTTTATTTCATTTTAATTAGTTCACATTTAAATAACCCTGTGTGGCTACGATATTGGACGGCTCGGGTCTCAGGGTTTCAAGGTACTTAGGGTCGAAGCCAGCGTTCAGAGCCAGATCCTGGCGGACCTGCGAAAGCGCCCTTTTAGCCACTGCTTCCTGCTGCGGGAGCACCAGACTTGAAGGTTCTGCTGCCAAGTGTGTCCGGGTTAAACTGGCCACCCTCGTCCCTCTGCTTGCACCCTTGTGAGTGCCTCTTCATCTCTGTTCTGCCCAATTGCAAAGCCTCTCTTCTCATTGATCTCCTCCACAATCCTCCCAAATCACTCTTTTTAAAACGTAAATCAGATCATCTTATTCCTTTGCTAAAACCGGTGGTTTCCCTTTGCACTCAGTATCTAAACCTCTTACCTGGGGTTTCTGAGGCCTTGAATGATCTGCCTCTGCCTGTACCACTGATCTCAGCTCCTACTTTTCTCTCCCTTGCTCACTAAGTCACAGCCACTAAGGCCTTCTTGCCATCATTCAAAACATGCCAGGCCCACATCTGCTGCAGGGCCTTGGCACATGCTGTTCCATCTGTCTACAATGCTTGTCCCCACATGGCTGGTTCTTTCTCAGTAGTCAGGTCTCAGCTCACTCAACACCTCTCTGACCACCCTATCCAAAGCAGTTCCCCCTCCCTAGGCCTTTCTTTCTCACCATGTAAAAGAGTTTTATTTTGTTTTTGCTGTTATCCTTCTCCTCGCTCTAGAATGGAAGCCCTATGAAGGTAAGAGATTCTTCTGGCTTGGTCATTTCTGTAGCTTCAACACCAAGAACACTGCCTAGCACACAGTAGGTGCTCAATAAATCTGTGTTGAATGAATGGACGGTGGCATCTTCAAACTGCTGAAACCTAGATCATGCAACCTTGGAAGCAGAGAGTTCTGGAATCCCAGACCCAGCGAATCATCTCACAACAGAGTGGCTCAACTCGCAGCCTCCCAGGATCCTCAGATACAGCAAGTCAGAGTTGGAAACCCTACTCTACCCCCCACTGTTTGACACATGAGGAAACTGAGGCCCAGCGGGGTGATAGGACTTGCTGGCAAATGGAGATGTCAGCCTAGCCAGCCCAGAGCTCTCAGCTCTGCCTGCCAGTGGCCCCCCAGAGGAGAGTAGGGGCCGAGCTGGGCTGCCCAGAGGGATCGGGGTAAACGCCTGCAAAGCTGCACCCCCCCCCCCGGGTGGGCCACCCTCCCCCTCCTCAGCAGCCAGCCATGGGGGAGGGGAGGCCGGTGCCTGAGCCCAGATGTGGCCCAGTCAGCAGGCCGGTGGTGGCCCGCTGAGGAGGGTCAATGCCACAACAGTTCTGGGGCTGGGGGAGGGGGCGCCCGGGCCGGCGGGCGCCTCACAATGAGGTTTTGTCCCTCCGGGGGCCGCTGTCCGAGTTGTTGCTCTTAGATATATAGATGGGATTTTACTGGAGGCCCCAGCTGTGTGTGCTGACTGGCGCCCCCCCGCAGGGGCCGGGCTGACGGGAGGCAGAGGGCCACACTGAGACGCCCATTCTTTTCCAGCTGATACACCCCAGAGGTTTTTCTCCCTCCGCAGCCTCCCTTAAGACAATTGTTATTCTCTGCTCTGCCCCCTCCCCCACCGGGTCAGGCCTGCCCGAGGACAAAGCAGACACCGGCTTACGCCGTGTGATTTTTAAAAATAAATTTGTTTTAGGAGTTGTCAGGGACTGGCTGGAAAGCCAGCTTCTTTATAACCCTCCCTCACCCACAGGTCTTTCCATCATATCCCACGTGGTGCCCAAATGTCCACCTCCTGAAGGCTGTCCTGGTGGGCAGATATGTGTATCTTGTCCCCAACACCCCAACTCCTCAGGCTGGATGAAGTCTCTGGGGAGGCCTTGAAGTTGGACGTGGTGGGACGGAGGCTCCTGTTAATCCCATGGGAGCTGACCCAGCTAAGGGGGTTCTGGGCCTGCCATCTCCCCCAACTCCACTAGGCCACGGAGCAAAGGAGCAACCGTCCCTGGGGGTTTTCATCTCTTGGCTGGGGGAGAGGGGTGGCTGAAATGTCCCACACTCCAGGGCTTAGCCCAGAGTTGAGGCTGCCACCTTCCAACTCTATCAGGAAACTGGGGCCCGAGCCTGGCTGGGGCAGAGGCTGGGCCTGGGTGGTGGCTGGGGCTGGTGGTCCCCATAACCAGGACCTTGAGGGCCCCATCCATGGAGAGGAGTCACCAACTGCACCCTCTCCCCAGCCAAGCCACAAGGAGTGAGGGACCGAGACTTCAGCCCTGGCCCAGCAGATGTGGCTGTGCCCTGTGGCCGGCTAAGCCATTCTCCAAGGCCTGCCCTCTGGTCCTTGGAGGCCTCGTCTGTAAATCAGCCCGTTATTCCTGCCTCACTGTGTGGGGAAAGTGCCTGGAGGCAGCACTGGGGAAAGGGAGGCAGGGACCGGAGGGTTAATGAGTAACGGGCTGGAGGCCAGCCCAGGAGAGGGTGTGGCTCAGTTTACCAGCCGGGCTGCCAGGCCTCCCTACCGCAGGACTCCTGGCCTCCCAGGGGCCCACACGGCCCTGGCATTGGCCCATTTTGTGGAGGAAGAGAAGGCGGCCCAAGGGGTGGTGAGGGTAAACCCAGCGAGTCAGTGAGGCGGGGACACAGCTTCCCTGGACTGGGGTGAGAGAGCACACCCCTGGTCTGGGGCCTGCAGGGTAACCTCTTTCCCACCTCCCTCTCCAGCCCTTCCCAGAATTGCCCCTCGTGAGAGCCCCCCCCATTCCACTCTCCAGCTGTGTGACCTTGGGCAAGTCACAGAACCTCTCTGGCCCTCAGTTTCTTCTGCTTCTGCTCCACTAATTGAGTAGGATAATTTGCAAACTAAATGAGACTATAGGGTGGGAAGAACTTCTGAAAACCATTAGGTGAGAGTGGAAGCCAGAGTCCTAGATCTGGTCCCCTCTGCCGGAGTGACCTTGAGTGGGTCTTCGCCCCTATCCAGCCTCAGTTTCCTCTTCTGTTCAAAGAGGCTGTGGGTGAAGACAGGTGCTATTCTATCACCCTCCCCGACCCCTCACCAGGTAGGATCCCTCTGGAGCGGGGGTGGGAGGGTGGGAAGCACGGGGAAGCGGAAGATCAAGGTCAGGCCAAAGCTTGGCTGGGTCAGTGCCTGGGCCAGACTCTTCAGTCACGACGGGACTGGCTGGAGGAACAGCGCCACCTGCTGTGTGGTGGGGGCATGCCCGCGCATGCGGCTGGCAGGAGGCCCAGCTGCCTGCCCACCGCAGCCCCACAGCTGCTCCCCAGGCCTCACTGTCCTGGAGCCATGCTGGGCTGGGTCCTCGGGGTGCCCTGGGTCTGGCCAGGTATTCTGCACCCTCCTCGGGAAGCCCTCAGCAAAGACTTCCAGTGGCCCCTGATTTCAGTGCTCCCCACACAGGGTTTACCAGAGTCCTTCCCCCACCTTCCCCCCAGCTCGCAGCACTGGGGGGAGGGACGGGCACTGTCAAACCAGCCTGGTACCCCATTGCTGGCTCTGCAGTCTTGGGCAGCTTACTCACCCTCTCTGAGCCCCAGACCTCTCAGGGAAGAGAAAGGAGTAACAAGCCCCATCTTTCAGGGCCCTAATGAGGTCACAAACACGGATGCCTGGCACAACCCACACAGGCAGGGCTCAACAGGGGCCTGGCCCCATTCAAATGGGGCTTTGAGGGTCTTCCAGTCCCTCACTGAGACTCATAGTGTGGCCCTGGACCAGGGCATCAACAGCAGCGAGAGCCAGTCTCAGAGGTCCCCTCCGGCCACTCTGCCACTGACCTCAGCAGCAAGCCCCTCCTATGCCCCCGCCGCCACCTGCTGGAAGAGAGGTCACTCAGGACAGCCAGCATGCTTCTACATCCAGTTTATACACAGGTCTATACAATATACAGAAACCTTTATATACAGATATATTTATAGAATAAGCTATATTAATTTGTCTCTCCTTTTTACAGCAATATTAGTTTGGATCTTTCATACATTAAGTACAAAAAAAGTCATGGGAGACCAGCACGTCGAGTGCACGAGTGTCTGTGGGGTCGCCGATTGCATATGGAGGTCCCCTGGGAGGAGGGGCCAGCTCACGGCTGGGAGAGCTTGTGCTGCGGGTCTAGGGGACAGAGTGGAGGTCGGTCTGAGCCGAGCTGGGCTGAGGGGGGTGGCTCAGACCCCCCAAGTGTGGTGTGGGGAGGAGGGAAGAGATCCAGAGCAGGCCTACCCTTCAGGGGCGAGGTGGGGAGGGAGCAGGTAGCGGGGCTGCCCCAGGGGCATCCAGGGCTGAGTCCGAGCCTGCCCCAGCCCCAAGCCTGTAACCCGGTATGGCTGCAGCCTTGGGGGTGGGGAGTCTGTCCCTGATGGCTCAGTCCTGGGCAGGGGTGGGCACCGTGCCCTCTTAGAGGTCCCAGGGCCCACCATGGCAGAAGAGGAATTAAAAGGTGCGTCTTTGAACTCGACTCTGATTTATGATTTGCCTTTTTTTTTTTAACTCTAAGAGCCACTGATTGTGTCTTGCCTCTATGCTGGGCCCTGGCTAGGCCAGCAGCAGGGCTCTCAGCAGGGGCAGGGTCCTGAAGCCTGGGGAGGGTGAGAGTCAGACAGAGTGAGGGAGGCCCAGCTCCCAGCTCTCTGTCCCCACCTGTCAGGGAGCGAAGGGGTCCCAGGGCAGGATCCAGGCCAGTCCCAGCTGTGTGTGTGGGGGGGTCAGGACACAGGCCCCAGATCCCAGTGGTCATGAGACAGGGGGGTCTTGGTCAGGGGAGCCTGGCCGACCCGGGGAGGCGATGGGTGGGGCCAGAGTGGGGGGAGCATGCCTCCGAGGGGACGAAGGCACAAGCGGGTGGTCTACGCCTCAGCACATTCCAGTTTTCCAAACCGGGGGTCAGAGCAGCAGGCAAGATAAGGGGAACGGGCGATGTCCGACACTGAGCTCGTCCGTGTCCCTGCGCAGGCCCCCATCGTGTTTCCTTGGCAGGCTGAGAGGGGCGGCAGGCAGGCAGAACGGGCAGGGTCGGGCGGGCGCCCCAGTAGCCACTCCTCAGGAAGGGCGCACGCTCATGCACATGCACACACACGCCCCACGCGAGCATGCACACCTTCCCCACTTGGCCTCTGGGGAAGGCCATGTCGCCCCCTCCCCACTGCTTCCCCAACCCCACAGGGAAGGGACCCCTCACATGGTGGCTGTGGAGGCTTCAGGCTAAACCAGGACAGCCCCAGAGCCCGTGGCCCTCCTGCCGCCTCCAGCACCCCCTCCCGGGGACAGTGGGCAGAGGGTCTTTAGCCAGGTCCCACAATACTCCACTCTTAGCCCTACTTCCTGCCAAAAGGACATTGGGGGTGGGAGGGAGAAAGCCCTGCTCCCAGGAGAGAGCCAGCGAGGAGGGGGAGCTGAGGGAAGTGGGGGGGGGTTGGTTTCAGATCCCAGGGCCTGGGCTGCCTGGGCATGGGGGGTAGGTGATATAAAGTGGTTACCCGGGGCCCTCAAGGGAAGGGGGATTTTGGTGCCCTCCTTCCTCCCAGGGCCCTGACTCTGCAGCCAAGGGTGGTCACACTTGTGCCCTCCACCCTTTGAGTGGTCAGGATCCCTGGGGGTAGAAGGCAAGCCAGGGGCAGTGGGGGCAGGCCTGGGTGCCCAGGACCCCGTGACAGAGGGACCAGCATGAGGGGCACCGAGCAGAGAAGGCCCTGGAGGCCCCTCAGCAGCCTTGGGCCTTGTGGAGGCTGTCCCCTGCCCTGCTCAGAGAGGGGCTACTGAACACATGATTGGGGGGCTTGCAAGCCCAGGAAACACCCTGAGCCCAGCCCAGCAGCTTCTGTAAACATACACAGCACTGCGGGCCACCTTCGTTGGGGGTCATCCCCAGGGGGCTGGCCAGCAGGCACCAGATCTAGGGGTGGCCAGGGCAGATGCCAGCCTGACCACAGATGAGAATATTTGGGGAGGGCACTGCTCTCCACCTCGGCCCTGGGAGAGAGCCAGAGAGCAGTGATGGGGAGTCAGCACACCCATTGCCCATCCTGGAATAGGGGGTGCCAGGATGCCCCTGTGGGGGGCAGTCAGGCTGAGAGGGTGAGTGTTGCCCTGCCCACCTGGCAGGCCACCCCAGGCTCCTCCCTGCTCCACACCCCTCCTCTATCTGGAGGGCCCAGATCCCAGCCGCCTTGGCTCTGGGGGTCCTGAGCTGAGGTAGGGATGCGGACCCCCAGCTCAGCAGCAGCCCCATGCATGAGGCTAAACTGGCCCCTGGGGGCCTCTCCTCAAAGCTGCCCGGCGCTGGGGGCAGCCACCAGGAGCCCGAGGGGCTACCTGCTCTGCCCCGGGCCTCAGGCGACAGCTGCTCCTGGGGTGCTAGCGAGCCGAGATGATCATGTCATCCTGCTTGGCGGGGCTGGCCCCCCGGCCGGTGGGGGTAGAAGTCCGGATCTTGTCCACGGCCAGGCACTCCTGGCTGCTGAGGCCCGTGGGCGTCAGGTCCATGAGCTCGCCCGAGGAGCTGAGCGGGAAGGAGGGCGAGAGGGAAATGCCCGAGGAGGGGTCGGCTGAGCCGGCAAAGAGCCTCGGGGGCTTGGGCACCAGGTTGGGCTCGAACTGGGCGCGGAGCAGGATCTCCTGTTGGCTGGGGGACTTGGGGCCCTCGGCGTAGTCGCTGGTGGGGCTCTCGGGCACCACCATGCAGTAGAGATCCTGGAAGGAGCTGCTCTTGCTGTCCAGGTTGAAGAGGCTGTCGATGAACTCGGCGAACTCCAGCACCTGCGGGCTGGGCGAGTCCCCCAGGCGCCCGTTGTGCAGCGCCAGTTCTCCGCGGGGGGCCGCCCCCCCACCCGCCTCTTCCTCCTCCTCATTGGCGGCAGCGCTGGGGGGCCGCTCGGGGGTGGCACCCCCGCTGCCCGGGGCCGCCTCCAGGGGCTGGGTGTCCTGCGAGTGCTTGGACAGGCTGTCGGCCGCCAGCAGCTCAGTACGCGAGCTCAGGGAGGGGTTCTCCTCGGGGATGGCGGGGTCGATGTAGAAGAGGTGGCCCTCGTCGCGCTCCAGCACGGCGTGCAGGCTGGGCGAGCCCCGGATGCTCCGGAAGCCAGAGGAGCGGCGCGAGTCAAAGCTGTACAGCGACTCAGTGTCCGAGAGGCTCTCCATGGTGGCCAGCGGCGCCCGCCGGGCCTGCAGCTCCGCCGCCAGCCGCTCCTGGGTGGACAGCAGCAGCAGCTCCACGGGGTCCTGGCGGGCTGCCGAGGCCACTGGGGACAGCAGCCGCCCCTCCGAGAAGCCCTCCAGGCTCATCTCAGACTGGGACTTGCTCCTGCAGAGGCAGGGCAGGGAGGGTGTGAGACCCGGGAGGGGCGGAGACCGACCTCGCTCCCTGGCTGGAGGGAACTTGGGGACAGGGACAGGGGGAGTGAAGTTGGCGGTTGTTCAGTGGTTTGGGACATGGAACTCTGATTTCTAAAAAACAACTCACAACAACCCAAGACAGAAGATAAAAGGGTTGAGGCTGAGTTGAGCCAGGGTGGGGGCCCTGAGGGTCTACAACATCAGGGCTCCGGGAGCGCTGCTGGGGGACCCTGCACAGGCGCCCTGTCACTGTACTGACGGGGGACTGAGGCCCAGAGAGACTGGCCACCCAGGTCACTCATGAGGCAATGTGGAATGGGAGGGAGGCGGGGAGACGGAGGAAAAGAGGGGAGCGGGAGGGAAGGGGGTGGAAGACTGTCCAGAGCGGCCCCCCACTGGTTCTACTCCCACCCTCAGGGCCAGCACCCCTCTGTGCCCCTCCCAGAGCTCCCATCTCCCTCCCTCACACTGGGGGCCCTCCCGCCTCTCCCGTTGGTTGGAGCCCTCTGCTGAACAGGGAGCACTGGAGAGCCTGCAGGGCATGGGGGACACAGCTGTTACTGCGGCAGTGAAGGGACTCTTGCGCCCTCTTCTGGTCACCCAGCTGCCAGAAAAAATGCATAAACGGAGGGAGAGATGTCCAGGTGCCCCCACTAAGGGCCGGGAGGCAGCGACCACCCTTCTCAGCAGCCTCCTGGCCAGATCTGTGACCTGGCTCAGGACCTAGGCGGGAAGGGTCCCAGAAAGGCAGGAGGATCCCACCATCAAGGCAGAGGAGCCACCCCTCCAGAGCCTGATCCCCCAAAGAGCGTGTGTGAATGTGGGGGGGGGGGTCTGGGAGCCTGTGTCCACATCTCCATGTGTGTGCACAGTGTGCGTACTATGTGTCTACAGTGGCTCCCGTGTTCGTGTGGCTGGGGCTGACACAGGTACATTCGTGCATTTACACACATGGCTGCCCATCCATGCATGTCCTTGTGTACATGTGTCTCGGTCTCTGTCTTGGCGTGTGTCCTGTACATGTGGATGTCTGTATGGGACTACCTGTGCACTTAGAGCTACTACTTGTGAGCGTATGTATATGCAAATGTGAGCGCCAATACAAATACATGCGTGTGTGTGTGTGAGTGCACAGGTACCTAAGTTCATCTGTGTGGATGCACATGGGTATGAGTGAATCTGTGTGTTTGTGGCCAGGGGGCCGTGTGTCCCTAGATGCCCGCTACCCATGTGGGCTTCAGTGACGGCAGGCTGGGAGCCACGGAAGCAGAGAGAGAGCGCGAGCAAAGGAAGCAAGTTCGACTCCTCCCATGCACGTGTGCAGAGCTGCGTGAACATACACAGGCCCAGTACACGCCTGGAACACATATGTGCACAAGCAGATGTGCTCTGAAACCACCCTCGTGGCCCCGGCATGCACTGTCTGGGCCGGGGCCGGGGTGGGCGGGACTCACCTGACACTGCTGTTTCGGTGGTCTGCGGCGGCGGGCAGCTCCACGGCAAGGCCAGCAGGCACGGGGGGCCCCGTGGGCAGCGGCTGCTGCTGGAAGATGAGCTCGGGCGTCAGGTCCACCTCGGTGGGGCTCACCATGACCTTGGCAGCAGAGAGCAGGGCCGTCTTCCCCTTGTTGTAGTTCTCCAGCACCTGGGGACAGGACGGGGAAGCTGGTGATGGTGGAGGGGTGACAATCATGTGTGGGGGCAGGGCGGCAGACCAGGCCTCTCAGGCCAAACAGAGCCTCCTGGGGTCAGCCGGGCCCCACTCTCCTCTTTCCTTGGGTCCCTGCTCCTCCAGGGAGGCCTGAGGCTGGCCCTGCAATTGTGCCTCGCCCCACAGGGGGGCAGTGTTGGAGTTTTCCTTGCCTGTGGTCAGCCTTTCTGTGGCCAGGCGATGGCCAAGGATGCCCTTGCTTGCGCATCTGTCAAGTGCTAGGTGGCCTTCAGGGCCTCTGAACTCAGCCTGCCTCGGGGACAGGTCCCTGGGAGTCTCCAGAACTCCTCCCCACCACGAGGCCACATGGCAATGTGGACAGAGCAGGGGTGAGGAGGCCACGACATGAGTGGGCTTTCCAGCCCCACCGCAGCCCAGCTGGGGCCTCTGGCTGACCTCTCTGAGCGTCCACGTCCTCAGCTGTAACATGGGGATGGAGATTCGGCACGCAAGGCACCACAGGGCTCGGAGGCAGTGTCCCCGCCCAGGCTGCCAGGGGCTCACCTTGTTGAGCCCCTCCATGACCACGTAGGGGAGGTGCTCGTGCAGCATGGCCGGCGAGATGATCACCTCGTTGAAGGCCTTGTTGTCGCCCCAGATGGCAAAGTAGGTGGGCTCCTCCTGCTCACAGCAGCTGAGGGGCACAGGTGCCAGATGGATACTGAGGGCGGGGGGCAACCCGGCCCCGCCCCCTGGCCCCTGGCTCTGCTCTTTGTCCTTGCTTAGCAGGGGTGGGGTAGACGTGGAGCCCCCGGCCCCGTCTGGCCAGCAGGGCTATGGCCCTGGGCTCCTTGTTCCTGCCTCGCCCTCCGCCCAGCCAGAACGTTCATGCCAAACAGAGGCCGGGAAAGGCTGACCCTGAGCCTCAGCCACGGTCCCCACATAGCCTTCCACTTGCTCTGCCCCGGGCAGGCCCTTTTGTCGGGGCAGGCAGCCCACATGCACGGGAGGGTCCAGGGCCCGACCCTCTGCAGGAGCGGGAAGTAGGGGAAGTCTGTGTGCTCGCCCGCTCCTTCTCTCTCCCTCCTGTCCCGCCCCCATCCTCGCTCCCAGCTGTCTGCCATCTAATCCCCACAGTGATGCCAAGTGACAACCAGGGTGCGAGCTGGCGGGGCCTGAGGGTGACCCCTCGGGGGCATCCAAAAGCGGGGAGAGGTGCCCTGGGGGGGACACAGGGAAGGGCTGACACTGGGGACAAGGGCTTGGACTGTGAAGCAAGGAGCCTGGGGTCTCGCTGTGGACTGGCCTTTTGTTCCAGGGTTGGGGCAATCCCTCTGTGGGGGCCCTGGGCCATGGTTTCCTGGCCTCTGCCCCCAGCCCCGAGGGGTGACTGAGCGAAGGCCGGCCCCCGCCCCACTCCCCTGGAGGACGCAGCCCCTGCCCTGGCCACTGCCGCCCCCGCAGCTGCACCCACCAGCACTGCTCCGCGGGGTGGTTGTGCACCACGTGGATGATGCGGCCGGGCGGGTAGAGCGGCGTGCTGGCCGACAGGGCGATGGTCAGGTCGCTGGGGTGCGTCCAGAGCCGCGTGCTCGCCAAGGTGGTCACCTCCACCTCCTCGGGCAGCTCCGACTTGGGGATGCATTTGGTGGCCCCCACGATGATTCGCCACTGTGCGGGCAGGGGGAGATGGGGACGGAGCTGAGCAGTGCTGGCAGGGTGGGCAGGGGCTGAAGGGTGCTCAGAAGGAGGGCTCACAGGTGAGTGGTGGGAGCTGGGATGGCCATGGAGCAGAGGGGAGGGCAGTGCCCACCTGAAGGGGCAGTGGCTGAGATGAATGGGAGCCAGGATGGCCAAAAAGACGCCAAGTACAGATGCCATGGGATCGTTGAATTCCAGAGCTGGAAAGGGGCTGGCAGACCAGCCAACCCCTTATCCAGAGGATTGGGAAACAGGCCCAGTAGGGGAAGGCACTTGCTCTAGGTCATTTCACAAGTCAGAGGCAGAAAAGGCCCCGAAGTTCAGTCCAGCTGCACCCGCCAGGCCTGGTGCGTCTGGGTTGATCCCCAGCCACCTGCCTCCTGGGCCTGACAAGTACCCAGGACGGGTCTGATGGGAGCAGTTCTACATCCTGGAACCAGGCTCTTCCCGACAGATATGGTCCCCCCACTAAGGCTTCGCCGCCCTGTCCGCCCCTGGCACCTGGTCAAGGGCCCTGCTTGCCAGAGGGTCACGGGCACCAAGGCTGAGAATAGTCCAAACCGGGCCGAGATGGTGAACAGGGTGAGGGCCAGCCCGGCAGGGCACAGAGCACCCGCTGGTCCAGGTCAGGCCCTCCTGCCTGCCTCAGGGCGCCTGGCCACAGCATCCCCACCCCCCGGCCCGGCATGCTGAAGGCCAGCTTGCCACAGGAAGAGCCACGCAGTGTCCTGGGAAGACCCGACAAGGGATGAGGAAGGGCCGATCCTCTCCTCTTGGCCACAGGGTAAATCCAACCAGCTGCACCCAGATCCACTCCACAGGTGATTCTAGCCTCCTTGAGCTGGGGAATCGCAGCAGCCTTTGCAAGAGGCCTTCCCACCACACACTGGAAGCGCTGAGCCTTGGGGACAGCTTTGTCCCGACTTTAGGCAGCTGTGTGACAGGAGCCAGGACTCAGGAGCCCTCAGGACCAGTCCTGACTCAGTTACAACTTGCTGTTTGAGCAAAAGCAAATCCTTGCCCACTCTGGGCCTCGGTTTCCCCGTCTGTACAAGGACAGGCAGGGGTAGACGGGGTAAGCTCAGAGATGCTGAGGGTCTGACGGCCTGAGGTTCCCACGACAACAACCACACCCCAGCCTGGCCTTGCGCGGCGGGGGCCTCTTGTGCTTTGCGCCCAGGGACAGACAGGGCACGAGAGGGACAGGTGCCCAGGCCGGAGGGCGGGGCAGGGCTCACTTTGGGCTTGGTGCTCCGCTGCAGGACATCCAGGAGCTGTCTGCGGAAGCCTTCCAGCTGGGAGAGGCCGATCCTGGGGGAGGGAGCAAGACAGGGCATCAGCCGGGCTGGCCGGGGACCCGGAGAGGTGCGGGCTGGGGGGCAGCTGGGCAGGCCCATGCCCGGCCCCCAGGAACAAGAAGACCAGGCCGGCAGAGTCACAGGGTGGGCAGAGGGGAGCCTGCAGCCCAGCAGGGCCCAGCCAGGGACAGGAACGCCAGGCAGGCCAGGTCCCCTTTGTCCTCTCACCCTGAGCACCTGAGGACTGGGAGGGGCCTCTGGGGTCCCTCGAGGAGATGGGTGACTGAATGAGAGAGACGTGGTGCTCGGGTGAGGCCCTGAGGAGGGAGGAACAGCCCAGGCCAGGACAGTGGAGGGAGGGAGCCACTCGCCTGGGGACGAGGTCTTTGCCCAGAACCACGGCGGTCACAAATTCCTTGGAGTATTCCATGGCATCCTCACTGCAAAGGAAGCCAAGGGGACACTGAGGCCGGAAGGGGCCCTGCCCCAGCACTCCTGGGGTTAGTTTCCGGGTGGGCTGCCTGCTCCCGTCCCCACAATCCCTGCTGGTAGGGCTTTGCCGGGGGTAGACGGTGGGGTCCACCTGGCATGTGACAGAGCACCCCCCTCCACTTACCAGGCCATTCCCAGGACTCCAGGTGACCGCAGTCCAGCCCCCGCCAGCCCCAGCCCTGTCCAGCCCCCAGCCCCAGCCAACTCTGAGGCCCCGGGCAGCTCACCTCAGCAGGCCCCCTGGTGGGGAGTAGGCGAAGCACTTGAGGGTCGGGTACTGGGGGCGCAGGAGAAAGGAGAGGATGGCAGCGGTGCCTGCCCCCAGGGAGTGGCCCACCACAATCAGGCCGTAGTGTTTGGTTCCGCGGCCCTGGGGACAAAGACAAGCCTGAGCGCCCTGCCCCGCTGCCTGCCAAACTGACTGTCTTAGCTGACACCAGGGGGCCAGAGGGGTCTTCCCGGAGTCCTGGGATCATGTCTATGCTGTGCAGTTGCTGGGGCAGAGGAAAAGCCAAGCTAGGCCCCCACAGAGCAACTTCTTGGGGAGACTATTCTAACAAACTCCTACTTATCCTTCAAAACCTTGCTCAGAGGTTACCTCCTTGCAGAAGCCCTCCCTGGTTTTCCAGGAGAGGCTCTCTCTCTCAACACTGCATCTGTACCTGGGATGGATCTTGATATACAATGATCACACTCTGTGATAATCATTTGGTCTCCTGCCCCCATCCCTGTGCTCTGACAACTAGAGTGGGGTCCCCTGAGGCCAGGGACTACTTGGCTTTGGGAAGGGCAGTTGGCAGCACCTCAACCAGAGCAGCACCCCTTCTATCTGCTCTGTAATTATTTTTTATTCTGCTCTATATTCTGGAAGCCCCCATCCAGAACCATCTTTGTGTCTCTGGTGCCTGGCATGGAGCAGGTGCGCATAAATGGGTGGGGCCCAGCAGGGGGGCCGAGGAGAAACTGATAGAAAAAAGGAAGGGGTCAGAGGAGGTGGGAGGGACCGAGCAGGGGGCTGGGAGCCAGGGATCAAAGGAGTGTAGGAGCCTGGCCTGCGGGGAGGCTCCATCGTTCTCCCATCCTGTCCCCAACCTGCTGCCCTGGGGGAGGGAGAGCCGGGGGCATGGGGAGGGCTCAGTGGCACAGAAAACTCCTCACCAGGTCTCGCCCGAAGGCCTGGGACAGAACCATCTCCTGCTCCAGCTTCTTCTTGATGTACTCAGCCGACAGGACCATGCCCTGGGTAAGAAGGAACAGAGGTGGGTGTCTGAGGAAGGGAGGCCTCTCAGGGACCAGCAAAACCACAGTGACCAGCAGCTCACTGACTATTTCTCCCTCTGGTCTGCCTAACCACCTGACTGTGGGGCTGGTGACGTTTTATCACATCGTTTCCATTTCACAGATGAGGAAACTGAGGCTCAGAGGGTTGTGTGTCTAACTAACCAGTGTGACTTCCCCCCAGCTGCCTCCTCAGGCTCTTCTGGGACAGGATCCAGGCCCAGCAGAGCTGTGGGGGCCCCAGAGAGTGGGCCGCAGTGGACCTTCCAGAAGAATCCACACCTCTCTGACCAATCTCTCCCGGTGAGCCCAGTGAGCAGGGAAGAGCCCCCACCCCAACCACAGGACAGGTCTATGTGCCGGCAGGGAGGAGAGAAGGCAGGGGCGTTGGGGGCCCACGAGGAGGCGTACCTTGTGTCCCAGCCAGGTGCCATGGTGTCCCTCCACGGGGAGACGCTCAGCGTCACCGGTCAGGTCTGTCAGGGCGTCCTTGTGGGGAGAGAGGACAGGGGAGGGGCAAGGCTGAGAAGGACAGAAGGAGGAAGGGGGGCACCCCTCGGGGGCTGTGAGGGGGTCCACGGGGTGGGCTGGGAGCCAGGGGCAGGGTACCTTGGGGGACAGAGTTCCCCGGATGCTGATCACCACCTTCTTCTTGTCATGGTCCACTGCCACGTAGAAAGGGGTTTCGTAGACCTAGGAGGAGGCGGCTCGTGAGACTGAGCGACCCTGGGAGGGGCCAGACTCGGGGAAGTGACCTAAGCAGGGCTCTGTCCTGGCCAGGAGATCTGACTCCATGGGCCACTGGGCCCCTGCAAGGCTGCGGGGCTCCCAGCGGTCACGGTAGATCCCTCTGACCACCATGCAGCCTACCCGGCCCTCCCGGCACCGCTGACTCGGGCAGCCCTGGGTCTGCCGTCCCACCTGCCGAGTCCAGAGTGCCTGCCCCCTCCCCCATGCTTCACTGCTTCTTCCCATTTCCTTCCCCCAAAAGGCTGGGGCTGGGAAGCTCCAACACCGGGTGCAGGGCTGGGGTCCGATTTTTGCCCCAGAGGGGATACAGCCCAGGGTGTGGGGAGAAGGAGGGCCGCCCCCACTGTCTGCCCAGCTTGAGGAAGCCTGCAAGCTGCACCCCAGCCCTCAGCTGCCTGCTCCTGACCCCGGCCCCCAGCCCCGCCTGCCCTCGCAGCCCACAGAGAACAAAGGCCCGCCCGGCCCCTCACCGCATCGTGGCAGGAGGTGTAGACGATGTCCACCGCGGTCATGTTCTCATCCAGGAAGTGGCGCCGGATGGCGATGGCGTTGCAGCCACAGCAGTTGTCCTCCTCGATGGTCACTCCGGGGGCAAACCGGGGCCGCGCAGGGCACAGGCAACACCTGGGGTGGGGAGCAGAGGGCTCAGGGCCAGGGACCCCTCAGAGGGCAACATCCGCCTCGAATCCGCTCTGGAACCTGCTCTTGCAGCACTACCCCACCCCCCCCACCCCCGCCCCCATCTCCAAACCTCCCTCGTGAAGTTCCACCGGCTAGTTCTCAGCCCTCTCCTGACTTGACCTCTTGGCAGCATGTGACCCGGTGGGCCTCTCCCTGCCCCTTAGAACGCTATCCCCACTCTCGGGAGGCAACTCTCTCCTGGGTGGCTCCTCCCTCACTGGGGAGGGCCCAGAGGGCAGCCCTGGACCTCCTCTTCCCTCCAGCTACACTCCCTCCTGCGGGGCCTCACCCAGGCTCAGGCTTTAAATACCACCCGTGTGCTGATGAGCCCTCCCAGACCTGCTACTGGCCTCCAGATGCTTCCACCCAACCAGCCCCTTGTCTCCTCTCAGACGTCCCACAGGATCGCAACCTCTCCAGGTCCCAGTCCCCGATGGCCCGCCCCTCATGCTCCCCTCAGTCCTCCACACCCTGGCTCATTGCTCAGCCCCACACTGGGAGCCATCTGCAGGTCCTTGTCCCACCTCACATCCCACGTCCAGTCGATCAGCACATCCACTCGTTCTGCCTTCAAATTCAGAACCTGACTCCAACTGCTTCCCTCGCCTCCACCCCCCCACCCGGCTCCCAGCCGCCATCATCTCCGCCTTGCATTGTCGCAGTGGCCTCCTGATGATCTCCCTCGTCTACCTGCCTCCTACACTCTCAAGCTGGCAGTCAGGGTGAGCCTTTAGGATGTAAATCAAGCCACGCCACTTCACTCAAAACCCTACAACGCTGCCCTCCTGCCCAGTGTAAAAGCCGGAGTCCTCACAGGGCCTGAGGGCCCTGCCTCATCCGGCCCTGCTTCTCTGGCTGGCTGCCTCCAACCCCTCTCTGGCCACACTGGCCGTCTTTCCTTCCCTCAGATGCATCGGCCATATTCCTGCCTTGGCGTCTTTGCACACACGGTTCCCTCTGCCCAAAATGCTCTTCTCTCAGACACTGCACGGCTGGACTCCTCGCTTCCTTCAGGCCTCTGCTCAGATGTTATGTTATGGTGAGGGCCACCCTGGCCACCTCATCTAACAGAGCCAGCCCCCCCGCACAGCGTTCCCCGGCCCAACGATGCACCCGGCTTTATTTTTCTCCGAAGCACCCTCTGCGCTGACGGGCCATGTTCCCTGGTCTGTCTCCCCACTGGGCAGTGTGATCCACAGGACAGGGTTTGCTCTGGTTGGTTCACAGCTCTGTCCTCAGCACCAAAACAGTACCAGGTACACAATCGGCTCTCCCAAATGAATGGATGAGCGTCTGAGCGGGCACCCAGATAGGAGTGCAGCTGCTCCTCCAGCCACCAGAGGGAGCAAGCACCCAACAGATGGGGCCCTGCAGCGCCGAAAACACGTGACCCACGTCTGCCAGCAGTCTTGAGATGACAACTGAGATTTTTATCAAGAACCGCGAATTTCAACGAAAGGTCCATCTTCACTTGAGTGGCACCTGAGGGACTGTTACATACTTTCCAACAGGGAGAGGCGTTGATGAGAAAACCCAGGGTCAGGGTAAGTCTGGGAAGCCACGGGGCCTGGGGTGGGCAACCACCTCAATGCACGCTAGGAGGGCTCCCCCAACACTGCCTGGCCAAGTGGGGGCGCGCCTGGGGCTGGGGGCTGGGCTCCTGTTCTCAGGCAGCTGTCTCCTCTTCGTAACCTCAGCCCTGTCCTCTGGCACTGAGCATGTGGCCGCCACAGTGTGGCCTTTGGAGACAGAGACCCGGGCTTGAATCCTTGCTCTGATGTGACCCTTCCTGACTGCAAAGGCCTGGGGGGCACTAAGCTGTCCGAAGCCTCAGTTTCTTCCTCTGTAAGAGCAGCTGCTGACAGCTACTTCACAAGGCTGGTGTGAGACCAAAGGCCCAAGATGCAGAAAGAGCCTAGCGTACCACACGCACTCCATAAACGGCGGCTCCCCCTCTCTCCAGCGAGAGCGCTGCTCCTGAGTCAGTGGTCTGAGGCCAGGGGAGCCGATGAGAGCAGCAGGGCCAGCCGTCTGGATGGGAGGGGCCTGCGGCATCTCCCAGGACAGCACTCCTACAGAGAGGAGGCCACAGGAGCCTGAGCACCCGCCTGGGCTACGGCGGGGCCTCTCCCGCCCACGGGAGACTGAGAACACACCTGGTCTATGGCGGGGCCTCCCCCACCCACAGGAGACTGAGCACACGCCTGGGGCAGGGCTGGAGCCGAGTGGGGTCTCCCAATGGTGGCAGGGTCATAGGCAGGCCTGGCTTGCATGCTCTGCTTGGGACGGGAGAACCACTGCCAGGTGAAGGGCATAGGCCTGAGGCGGGTGGGCAGCCCTCCTTTCTCCCGCCAGTGCTGGCACCCTGGGCCACTGTGGACAGGCTGGGACTCGGAGAAGGGGGCCCAGCCCCCTGGCCTCCATCCCGACACCCTTGGCTGTAGGCAGGATTTCAGGCCGGCCTCCTCTGTTCCCCAGGCACCTGGCTGGGCCCTCACAGGGTCCGAGGACTGTCTGCCCCCTCTCCCTGCAGCAGTGAGAAGCTGATACAAAAGACCAACGTTCCTCTTGTCTGCAGGCACTTCAAGGGCCCAGCCTGCCAGTGGCTCCCGGCTTCTGAAATATCCTACGGGCAGGCAGGACAGACACTGCCTGTACAATGATGTCCCCACTCTGCCAGTGAGTAACGGAGCAGGGACTGTCGGAGCCCAGGTCTCAGGACTCCTGGTCCAGTGCTCATTTTGAGAAGCTTCTCAGCCACAGCAGGGACTCCCAAAGACACTGGGAGGAATGCCAGCTGTGTGGGGGCTGGCAAAGATGGGGAGGGGGTATGGGGTGCCCTGGTCCGCTCTGTCAGTTGCTGGGGGATGGTGAGAACAAAGTCCAAGAGCCACCCACTTTCTGCGGAAAGGTAGGGCCCTGCGGGAGGCGGGTGGCTGCCATGGGCCCCAAGGGCAGGGGTGTCGTGGACAGAAGCTGCCTGCTCAGCATGCCAGCCTTTCCGGAACAGGGAGCCCAGGGAGCTGTCCTCCTTCTGCCTAGCCCGGGAAAGGGCCAAGACACCAAGGACGGGGAGAGGGGCCCTCCTGGAGCTGTGCCCTCCTCTGGCCCACTTAGGAAAGCAGAGGCCACCCAGGCCCAGGCGCTTGGCTGAGGGCGGTGCCCAGCCACAGGCAGGTCCAGGGCTGAGGCTCTGCCAACTCCCAGTGAAGAGGATCAGAGCCTTTCACAAAGGGCCTTCTCGAGGCCCTTCCAGAGGCCTCTATGGATTGGGCCTCTACCAGGAAAGGCCTTTCTTTCAGAAAGGCAGAGCACAGGAGGGGAGCCAGGAGGAGGGAGCTGTGGGCAGAGGGGAGGGGTTGAGAGGGGCAGGAGGGGAACCAGCAGTGCCAGACACTGGGCGGCATCTCATCGAATCCTTTCAAAACCACTCCAACAGGTATGTCTCACCATCCCCATTTTACAGATAAAGAGACTGAGGCTTACAGAGGTAGACCGACCTGCCCAAGACTGCAGGCGACAGAGTCTGGACTCAAAGCTGGAACTCTGTGATTCTGAAGCCCACGCTCTTCCCTGCCCAGGGATAATGCAGGACTAGAAAGGTGGAGGCCCAGAGATGGGGTGGAAGAGAAGCACCGCAGGCCGCAGGGGAGCTGGGGGCAGGCAGCAGGCACAGGCCGTTTAGGGAGAGCCTCCCACGGGCAAGCCCAGCTTCATGACCTCAGCCTGTCCACACACGCTGGCCGGCCGGGAGGACAGGATGGGTACTCACGAGCAGGACCGCGCTAGCTGGCAAAGGCCGCAGGCGGGCTTCCGCATCAGGTACATGGGCCACCCGTAGGCAGCCAGGGCAAAAAGCATGTAGTAGCACACCTCTTTATAGCGGAGCATCTCTTGCTGGAAGAGAGGAAGCAGAGGGCGGTCACCTCTTGCCCTTCCTGCCTGCAGCCTCAGGGCGCACGGGCTCCCCTCGATGGGGGAGGGAGCTGCCCCCCGAGGCTCCCCACGGGCTGCAGACCACCCCCCCACCCCGCCCAGCCTTAGAGGAGGAACCGAGCCTCCAGACGATAATTGCATTTCCCTAATTATCTCCGTGCAACCAGGGCACAGACCAGCCCGAGACCTGGCCTGTTGCTCCAATCGCAGAATTAATGATTTGGGAACAGAAAAATACTCAGAGCACTGGATCGATTTTCTTGCCCATTTTCTTGAGAAGGGAAGAGAAGGGGAGGCACGAGTGGCAATCACCCTAACTCAGCCATCAGGCCCCGTGAAGGGAAATTTAACCCTGAGAGCCCTGGGCCCTCCAGCTGGGGGTGTCCAGGCCCTGAGCAGACACTGGACACACTGACATGCTGGGCGACCAGACACGTCGCCAACCCTCTCGGCCCTCAGGTCCTCTGTCCGCAAATATAGGGAGACTCCGGCTTGTCTCATAGAGTCACGGGCTCCCAAGGGGCGTCTGGGGCAGATAGGGATCTCCCCGGAGACAGGCGCCAGTTGGAAACCCAGTGTCTGTGGCGGGTGGCTGCTGTTATCAGTCTGAGGGGCTGGAGGGAGGCAGGAGGCACAGGTGCCCAAGCAAAGCGGCTGCCAGCAACCCGGTGCCCCAGGCACTGGAGGACTCCTGCACTTAAGAGGAATTAGTCACCTTGTAAAAGTTCAAGAGGGCCATTAGTCATCTTGTGAAGTGAAACAGGTAGTGTTAATCAGGGCCCAGAGGGGTGGAACCGTCCCTGGGCCGGCTCTGCTGCTCTTCAGGAACGAGCTGGAGAAGGTAACTATCCTCCTGCGGCTCAACAGGGCGGGGCGCGGGCGGCGTCTGCCAGGTGGCTGCCGGGACCCCAGCCCCTCGAGGCTCGAGGCTCGGGCTCCGGTCCCTGCCTCCCCCACGGGTCAGGGGCAGAGGGAGCGGTGGTGAGAGTGAGCCGGGCAGCCTCGGCCAGCTGGGATGGGCTGTTTCCAAGGGGGACACAAACGCCTGCTTGAGGGGGTGGGGGCAGACGGAGAACTGGGGCTTTCCCAGGGGATTTAGGTGCAAGGGGGGGATCCTTTCTAGCAGCATCGTTTACCGGCACCGGGCTGGGAACTGGACTCAGGATGGTCCGTTTCCTCCCCACCGGGGCTCTGGGTGGGCGGTATGCCCAGCGCCACCTTACATCTGCGGGAACTGGCTCAGAGGGCATCAGGGACTTGCTCAAGGGCACGGCGTGAGGCTGCTGCACACCCAAATCCGTCTGCTCCAGAGGCAGGGCCGGCCCTCCCCCACGGGGCCGGCCCACCTCTACCTGTGACGCACAGGCTGGATTTCTACTAAAGGTGCCTGGAAAGAGGTTCTGCTCCCCAAAAAGGCTTGGAAACCAAAGTGCTACGTCTGGCTGCCTTTCTAACAATCACCACCACAGCAGTAATAATAGCTCACCCTCATGAAGCACTTTGTCACCTCGAGAGGCCAGGACCAGATATTCTGAGCACGGTTAGGCTGATTCGGGGGTTCACTTATAGAACCAGCATGATGGGGGGTTCTCGGGAGGAAGGGGGCGTGAACTGAGGAGAGAGGCTGTCTGGAGAGCTGAGGGGGGACTCGTGACAGAGCACGTGGGGCCGATGCCGTGACGCTTAGGTCATTTGGCAGAGGAAGAGGGATCCAGATGGGGGGGTTGGTGGCGGGATTCTGACTCACCGAGTTCTTGAGGTCGAGGTACTTGGTGTTTCTGGTCACTGGCATTCCAGACAGGAAGGCCAAGATGTCATTGTTGGCCTGTAAGACAGGCGTGTGAAGGTGGCTGCCCAGGTCCAGCTACACGGCTGAGACAGCGGGGTCCAGGCCCCGGGCTCTACGCTCTGCCTGCTTCCCAAGGGCCTGAGGAGCCCAAAGGAGCGTGCGGTTTCTCGCTCTTCCAGCCAGTTTCCCAAAATCGGAGGTCTCCCCATATTTCTCCCCTGCCCCCCAGAGCATCAAATCCCCAGGGATGTTCCCAGCCCAGGTCAGGGGAAATGCATTTTGCATGAGATGCTGGGAGACTCTAACTAGGATTGGTGTGTTGGCAGCGGAGGGGATGGAGAGGCAAGTGCAGAAAGCCGAGCACGCAGCAACGTCATTCATTAGGCCCCTATGGTTGGAAGTCCCTTGTGGCGGCAAGGGCAGCAGCCACACACGGCCCAGCAGAGGGAAGTCAGTCAAGCAGAGCCATGAGTGACTGGCTGGAGGGATGAGCTGGGGAAGGGAGGGGAGCGAGCATTCACAGGTGACCTCCAGGGCCCAAGAGGGTGCATGGAACCTGGGGAGCAGGGGGCAGCAGTGAGGGGGCCTAGGAGGCGGCTGGTGCAGGAGGCAGCCTGGAGAAGGGCCGGGCGCTCACCTCATCCAGCACGGCGTTGCGCTTCGCCCGCTGCCGCTGCCGGAGCAGCACCAGGCCGGCAATGATGTCGGATGGCACAATGTCGAGGTCTCGGAAAAACTCGGCAAAGAGGTAGGCGATTTCCGAGTAGGCATCCTGTGAGGTCCAGGGAGGCAGTGGCAGAGGAGCAGGAGAGAGGACGGGAGACCAGGTGTGAACCCCCAGGGCTGGGTGTCTGCTCTGGGCCCCCTGCCCAGGTTCACCCCGGCAACCTCCTCGGCACCAGCTGGGCCCGACCCCGTGCGGCCCTCTGCGGCCCTGACCCTGAGGGCCCTGTCCTGGGCTCTGGGCCCCCGAGGACCTGGCAGTGGCTGTCTGGGATGACCACTGACCCTTCTCCGTCCTCCACCTCCCAGCCCTCTTCTGTCCTCGAGCTCCTACGGCACTCACCGTCTACCACGCACAGGTGCCACCATGAGCCATTTCCTGTTCTTTCCCCAGACACTAGGAATCAAGGCCTGCCCAGCCGGCTTGTTTCTCCTCCGGCCTTTCTCTCTAACAGAGAAGCCAACACTAAGCTCCTGGCTGTGTCCTCCCCCACCTCCCGCCAGCTGTGACCTTGAAAGGACCCCCAAGGGCTCTGTGGAGCCTCCTGGCTCTCATGGCCCCTCCCACGGCTGCAGGCTCACGGACCCCCACGTGTGCCTGGAGAAGGGTGTGAGGCTGGGCCAGTGGCCCCTCTGACTTCCCCGCAGCCCTGTCCTCAGCCAGCCCTGCCTAGGAGGCGAGGCAGACAGAGGCAGCCCTGCTGGCCGTGCTCTGAGCCTTCCCTGCCTCACACCAAGCTGGAGGCTGGAACCTCTCCCCTAACCTGCTGGAGAGGCTGCGGTGGGAACAGACTCATGGCACCCGGTTCTCTCCCGCTGGGTTTCTCCCTTGAGTGTCTGGCTCTTGTAAGAGAAGAAAAACCCAGGGTTGCAAACTCAAACGCCTAATGGGGCCAGAGAAAAGCAGCTACTGCTCAGCTCCAGCCTACTGGCCCTGTGAGAAGCTTGCGTTGCCAGATCCAGGAATACGGAAGTTTACACAAACGCCGCTGATTTTTAAACGTTGGCATCCAGTTCAAACGTTTAAGCAACATAGCACGGGCTGATGAAACGCGCTGTGGGACCGGACCTAGCCCCTGGGCCGTCAGTGTTTGATGGGACCCAGGCTCTGGGACCCCAGGGACATGCTGCCTTTTCACCAGGCTCCAGCACCAGACTCCTGTGCCAGGAGGGGTGGGCGTGTCCCCACAGGCCCTGGCAGGGGCCAGGTGGCTACTCCGTGCCCTCTACCTGGTCTGCCTGTGGCCCAGGCCCTAGGCTGTGACCCCTCAGGCCCCCCAGAAATGCCCATGGGGGTGCTCCCTGCCCACCAGGGAATCTCAGGGGGCTTTTTCACACTTGATTACTCACTCTACAGCTCACCAGGGGCTGCTGGTGGGAAGGAGCCACTCAAGGCTTCCAGTGGCTTCCTCGGAGAGCACTTTGCTGTCTGGCTCAGAGAGGAGTGGTCTCCTGCCCTCACTGGCTCTGCCACTAACTAGCTGTGGGACGCTGAGCAAGTCACTCCACGTCTCTGGGCCTCAGCTGCCTGATCTGCAAAACGAGGGGTGGCTAGCTGGTCTCTAAGGGCACTGCCAGCGTTGGCAGTTCTGCCTCGATGGCCTGAGGGCCCTGCTCTTTCCCTCCCCCCGGGGCCGCCCCAGCCACTCTGCCTTCCTCCCGTGGCACCCTGGCACTGAGACCTCCTGGCCCCTCTGGTTACTCCTCAGAGCGCCCAGGTGCGGAAGGCTGACTGCACGTCAAGGACCACAGTGAGTGCTTCACAACCGCAACGGATCTTCCAGAGAAATCTGCAGCTGGTGATACGCTGCTTCTTTGTCTCCGGGTCGTCCTGATTTTTGAGGCTCTCTTCTCCTAAACTAGACTCTGAGTTCCAAGGGGTCAGTGAAAGGTCTTCGAACCTTTCTGTTCCCTTGACAAAGCAAGCGGTGGCTGTTTCACGTGCTGGAGGGAGTCGGTCAGTGAATACAGGTCCTCGTGGGGGCAGGCTGTCACCTACTACTGCTCACAGCCCAGATCCCTTCTACCAGCCCTGCCCACCTGGCTCTGCGAGGAGCTAGGCTCCTGAGTCACCAACAGCAGGCTGTGACCCAAGGAAAGCAACGTCGGTACTTACTGACTGGGAGTCCTTCGTCCGAGTGCAGCAGAGGAACACTTTGAGCCGGCGTGACCAGCTGGTGGCCTGACCCTCCTCTAAGCGGTGCCTGCAAAGGGGGAGAGTTGCTATGTGTGAGGTCAGAGGGCTAGATCAGACAAGCCGGGGCCCGGACGTTACAGAAACAGGGCGGCCTGTTCCCAGGACCCCACCAAAGGGCTCCCTGGCAGAGGGTGTGGGGGAGAACAGGGCCCAGGCCTGGCCAAACTGGGTGGCCAGTGAGCTGGCTGTCGGCCAGCAGAGCACTCCTGCTGGCCTAAGATGTTGTGCCATTGGCCAAGGCCTGGACCCATGCTCCCAGCTTTTAGCAGACTGAACACCAGCATGCCCTGAGGCTTCAGAGCTGGGAACCCAAGGTGAGGGCTGCTCTGCGGCCCAGGTGTCCAAGGGCTCAAACCAGGAGCCCTGGGAGATGGCAACAGGGCACAGGGCCTCTCTGCTGACTCGTTCCAAGGCCTGGAGCAGACCTGCTTCCCTCAGAAAGGATTTCAGATTCTTACCTTCTCGGCACTTGGGGGAAGATTAAGGGACTGAAGGAGGCTCTGCATTTCCCAACTCCTTGGATCTGTTCCATTAGAGGGACAGGACCTCCACCCTTCACTGCATGGCTGGCCCTGTCCATTCCCATCCCCCACCCCCAGCCCCAGTGAGTCTGGCTGCTTGGATGGGGAGTCGGGGTATCCAGGAGTCTGCACCCCGAGGCAGGGCGATTGGCCAGTTACCCACGGAGGCCCTTCGAATGCCGGGTGCCAGAAGCCAGTGTGTTTTGAGCATAAAGATAACAAATCCAACATTAAAAATGTACATTTCCAGACTGAGCAAGAAGGGGCTGACTTGCTTTTGTGACATGTGCCCTTCTGCCGGCCCCTGCAGAGCCTGATGCTGGGGGTCAGGAAGGAAAGGCATGGGTGACCCCGAATGCGTGCAAGGCACTTAGCATCCATCAGGAGTGACGGCCGGGCCCTCCTTCCCGACCTTCTCGCCTCCTCTCTGCGGCAAAAGGCCGCCTCCTGCTCCCAACCCTGGTTACACAAGACAGCGAGAGGCAAGGACAGGGAGAGCCACGGGGCCTTCCACGGCTACAGGAGGCGGGTAGGAAAGGGTGCAAAGGAATTGCTGTTTCAGGGACCTGCCAGCCCTGAGGGACCTGGGCAGCCTTACATCCTAAACAAACGTCCCACCTGCTAGGGGCTTAATGAAGGGAAAGCATTCTGGCCAAGCTGGGCTCCCAGAGCATCACATTCTTAAACCCTTTCTAACCTAACGGGGCTTCAAATGTTCACAGAGAAGTTCTGCTGGTCTCCGGCTGAGGGAAGCACCGACTGTACACTTTACTGAAGTACCGTTTATGCCCACCAGGGGGCAGGCGGAGACGGTGACAGGTTTGGCCTACCGCATCAGTTAGGCTACGGAGACCCAGTCAGGGAAAGACATACTAAATCTGGACATAAAGTTCACGGACCCGGCACCCCTCTGTCTGGTGTCTCAGTAACGTGAAGGGAGAGCAGACACTCCTTCTGCAAAGATCCAAGGTTAAGGCTCCCAGGGAGTAGTGCTCAGAATAACCCATCTCCCAACCCCCACCATATTTCACTGGAAGGAGAAATGGCCAAGGAGTTAAACAGCTTTCAGACTTCCAGAAACTAAAATAACCTGTTGGTGAGGCGCAGCAGGGCTGTGTGTGAGCCCAAACCTGGAAGTGGATGAGGGGTCGGCGGGCTTGAAACATCCTGGTTAGAAACACTGTCGGTTTCAGAGCAGAGGGAGGGCAACTGGAGAGCAGCCTGAGAGGTGGTCACATTAACCAAGCCGCGGCCTGGGCTGCCCTCCCGAGCCCCGCCCAAGAGCTGGCGAAAACGCCACAGGTCGGGCCCAGAGACTGCAGGAAAACTTTCTAATAAAAATGACAGCCACCGCCAACCCCCACCGCAAAGGCGTCGGCTGCCCCAGGCCCCAAAGGCAATTACCCAGAGTCAGGGAGGGGAGATTTTTTTCCAGGGCCCCAGGAGCCCAGAAACAAGGTCAGGTGGGGGCGTGTGCTCAGAGTGAGCAAAGTGGGACGGGTGGCGGCCAGCTGTGCGGCAGGGAAAACGGGCTCCGGGGCCTTGGCTCTGAGACCTGGCATTTCGGGCTGGGTGGTGGCCAGGCCAGGCGTGGGTGTGGCTCTGGCCACAGCGCTGAGCTGACGTGGAGGGCCTGGGGGAGCCAAAGGAAGAGGCCTGGAGGGTGGGGTAGGGGGAATTCCTGCTGGGCAACCCGCTCCCCTGGCTGAGGGCTCCTGACCGGATGCTGGAGGCTGGGGATGGAGCGCCCCCATCGTGACCTTGGGAAATGTGACCTGCCCTCTCTGGGATTTGGACTCCTCATCGGTAGAATGGGTCTCACAATAGCACTGGGGCTGGCCAGAGGAAGAAGCGGACTGCTCGTGGAAGTGGCTCAGGGCGGGGGCCTAACTCAACGGCAGAAGCTCGATTATTGGGAGTTACCGTGACCCCCCCTGGAAGCCCTCCTCTCTTTTTCTTTCAGTAAACAGGAACTACTGTGACCCTGCCTGAACGCCCTCCCTCATTTTCTCTGCCATGGCACAGCTTTCCCCCTTTTCAAAACACCATGCATAATTTACCCCTTCCAGGAAGCCTTCCTTGATTAACCTCCTCCAGCCTCCTTAATGCTAGAGGCAGCCTTGCCTAGTGGTTAAGCGCAAAGGCTCTCCAGCCAGACTGCCTGGCCTTGATCCAGGCCCCATCATTTACAGGTTGTGTCACCTCAGGCAAGTCACATAACCTCCCTGTGCCCCAGTTTCTTCATCTGTATTACGAAGATGATGATAACAGCTACCTCATAGAGCTATTGTAAGTTAATATATGCAATGCTTGGTCGGTTGTTATTAGCACTGAAGATGATGACAACGCTAACAATGGCTACCGTTCACTGAGGGGGTACCAAACGTGAGCACTGGGGTAACCACTGTGCTCATATTATTTCATATAAATCTCAGGACAGCAGCATGAAGCAGGAACCGTCATTATTCCCACTTTATAGACCAGGAAACTGAGGCCGGGAGAGGCCGAGCCTTTGACTGATACCCTGGTTCACATGAGCTGAGACGCAGTTCAAGAGGCGCAGGTCCAGCCTCTGCCCACCTGTCCGCAAAGCCCCGAGGGGACTGCCCACCGCCCCGCCCACTGACCGCAGATTGTAGGTCCGCAAGTTGCGCTGCCTCCTCTTGGTGGCTCTCAGCTTGACGAAGGTGCGGCCCGTGGGGTCGAAGACGCAAAGGACAGTGATGCAGACGCTGAGGATGACCACCCAGTTGCAGACGACCATCCCTGGGGGGGGGCAGCAGTGGGAAACAGGAGGTGGAGGTGCTGGGGACAGCTCCCTGGCGCACCAGCTCTGAAGGAAAGGGTGCTGTAGCCTCCCGCCCCCCAAGTGCTTCTGGGGCCCAAGAGCCCCTGGCCCCAGCCTCTGGCCACGTGGCTGCCCCTTGCTGAGCCATGACCCCAAGGCGCACCCCTGGCACAGAGCAGACGGCTGTGCCTCCTGTGCACCCCCAGACCAGGGGCACCTGAAGGTGGACGGCAGACCACAAAGATGAAGGCCACAGCCCGCCCAGCCAAGCTGCCAGGCGTCCTCACAGAAGCTGTTCCCCCTGGCCGTGCCTGACCCTGTCACCTCCGCCCCAGGTGGCTGACATACCGAGGGTGACGTTCTTGGCAGTGAGGTCGTCGCAAGAGGTGTAGTACTGGGTGAGCCAGACGATGCCCACGATGGCGTAGATGAACTCAATCACCAGGATGGCTGCAGGGAAAGCAGGGCCCTGGCTGGAGGACAGCCACGGTCCATCCGTCCACCCACCGAGGAAGGGCCCTGAAACCTTGGCCCGGCCCCTCCTAGCACAGGGCCTCCAGCCAGCTGGGCAGCAGGGGCATCAGACCCCTGTCCATCCGGTCCCCCTGCCGCACAGGCCTCGCGGGGAGAGGGCCCAGGGAGTGGCTGTCCCGCCACTGTTCTGTCCTGCTGGGAGGTGCCCGCCTCATGTTCTAGCTTACGTGCCCTAAGGCCCCCGACGCCCCCGAGAAGCTGACCAGGTGATGACGAGGCATTTCCCTGCTCTTTCAGGATTTTAGAATTACATCCCAGAACTCCAGAATCAGACGTATCTTAGACAAATTACCTAATTTCTCTGAGCCTCCCTTTCCTCGCCTGTAAAATGGGGTGACAACGTCTACATTACAGGACTGTGTGTGAATTAGATGAGAGGGCTCATTTCACAGAAACTGCCGTTTCCCAGGAAGAAGTCTCCACACTTAAGGCAAGAGAAGGGAGGGAGGGAGAAGCCTGCTCAGGCCAGAGCACTGAGCCCAGGGATGCGATGGAGTCGGGGAGGGGGATTTGGCAGCCCTGCAAGGGGCAGGGTTGGAAGCCCCAGTTCCACAGGCAGGACCGTGCAGGAGCTAAGAGCCCAGGCTGTGGGGCCAGACAACCTGGTTCAAACCTCAGCTCTGACACTCACACCCTTACTAGCTGTGTGACCTTGAGGGAGCCCATGAACCTCCCTGGGCCCCAGACTTTTCATTTGTAAAACAAGACCTATAACAGCTCTTCCCTGAGTTAACAGGGGGGAAAGGGCTTAGCACAGTGCATAGGAGCGCAGGAGACATGTTCACTAGGAATGACCAGGAGAAGCCCAGGAGAGGACAAAGGCTGGCCCTCCAGGCCGCTGGTTCAGGCACCTGAGGGCTTCCCCGGAGGGGGGACTGTCTGGGGAAGGATCACAAAGCAGCTGAAGAGATGCGCACGACCTATAACAGAGGCTGGCAAACTTTTTCTGTAAAGGGCCAGAGAGAAAATATTTTAGACTTTGCAGGTCCTACTCTCTGTCACAACTACTCAGCTCTGGTGTTGTCATGAGAAAGCAGCCAGAGACCGCAAGTACATAAATGAATGAGTGGGGCTGGGTTCCAATAAAACTTTATTTACAAAAACAGACAGCAGGCCGGATTTGGCCTCAGGCTGTGGTCTGCCCGCTCCTGTCTAGGATGTAAGCCCAGTAAGTCTGTTGGTTCGCTGCTGTACCCGGTGCTGACACAGGGCCTGGCCCACTGCATGTGCCCATCACCTGCAGGCTGAATGAACGATGGAGCACAGGAGGGAGGAGGTGGGGGTGGTCCGGAGCAGCCCCCACCCGAGGCGGGTGGCCCTTACCCAGGCGCACGTAGAGCACGTACTGCATGGATTCGCGGGGCTCCGTGTAGAGGATGCCCCCGCGCATGCTCAGCCAGATGATGGCCATCTCGGCGATCATGCAGCTCAGCAGGATGCCCAGGTAGCCGCGGCCGTGGTCCACCAGGTTCAGGGAGCAGGCCTCGTGTGGGTTGTAGACCAGACCGAAGAGCACCACAGACAGGATCACAAACCTGGGGAGACACTTGCGTTAGGGCCAGGCAGCCTGCACACCTCCGTGGCCCCTGCAGGCAGGCCCTGCCCACGTGGGTAGCACCCCAAGGGAGTGGGTGTTGCAGATACCTCCTCCTGGGAGCATGACAGGGACAGGAGAGATGGCCAGAGAGCCTCCTTCCAGGCCTAGGCGTGGCCCCGAGACTCACCAGGTGGTGTGCAGGAGGAAGAGGAAGATGGCTGGCAGGACGAGGTCATCGCTGCCCACAGACCAGCGCCGCCGGAACACCACGATCCCGGGCATGGCTGGCTGTTCTGCGGAGGCTCAGCGGGCCTGACGCTCACCTCCTGAAAGAGAGCAGGGGACCTATGGCTGCCCGGGCCACTGTGGCACCAGGGCATAGCACTCCTGGCCAGGTGTGTCCAGCAGCACAGGCATCTCTCCTAGGCCCCATGGCCCAGGGGCTTCCAGGCCACTGGAAATGCTGACCCATCCCCAGGCAGGACCTGTCTCCTGCCCTCTCCACCCACCAGAGCCAACGTGAAGGACCTCAGCAGCCAGACACTGGCTTTGGCCTGAGGTCTCTCCTGCACCCAAGACTGGCACTAGCCCTTTGGGATCTGCCTGGGGTTACCCCAACAGTAACTGCTCGGCTCCATTCAAGACCTGGGCTCACCCTCTGCCTCCCGTACATGGATCAGGGGACCCCCAGGCCCCCTACTGCCTTTCCTCAAGGAGACCTGGCCCAGTGTGCACAGTCCTGGGGGTAGGGTGGGGGGTTTCTCAGACCAAGCGTGAGCCAAGCAGGGCAGGTGGAAGGCTGAAGGCTATGGGGAAGGCGGGGGTGAGGGCACGCATAGGGCTGCAAGCGTGGAGGGTGGGAGGGCTGAGCACACAGTGGGTGCTCAGTAAATATTTGCCGAATGAGGTCTTCGCTGTCTTGCTCTGCAGGAACCCTGGGAGCATGCTCTATGACTTGGTTTTGCACCCATCAGACAGAAGTCCCAACCACAGCTACGTCTCTTGGCAGGGACAGACACAGGCGAGATACGGGGTCAGGAGGATGGCTGGGGCACCCAGCCCCGCTGCTGGAAGGGCAGCGGGCGAGCCCCGCAGGGTAACCCACCCTCTCGGCACCCACACCTCCCACACCACCCTGAGCCAGGCAGCCTTTACTGCCCACTTCCCAACACTCTGAAGTCACTGAATTCAAATCAGCCACAGGCAAGCTCAGGGAGCAGTGCCCAGAATCTGGGGCCCCACTCCCTAGAGCCCCAGGAACAAGGGTAGTGGTGTGGGCCAGGGGGCTCCCCACAGGGGGCTGGTCAGGAGATCCCAGGGAGGGGCTCCTGTGCTGAACTGTGCAGAGGAACCCCTGCTGCGGGGGGCTGGGTGCCCCGCGGGTGGGCAGGCGCCCCCAGGCCGGCAGGGGCTTACATGGCACCTGGTCCAGGGGCGGGCAGTAAGTCCAGGGAAAATGAGTGTCCGCAGAAACCAGCATCACTCGGGAAAGAAGTGGACAAGTCTCCCCCGCCGATGGGCAAGGCCCTCAGGGTGGGCGAGGGGACGTGGGGCCCGGTGATGGGCCGCCATGCCCAGCCCGACTCGTCTCCATCTCCCTTTCCCTCTCCCGGGTGCAGCCACTTCATCCAGCCGCTGCGCTGCCAGGCTGCTCCCGGGGAGCTGGCGGCCTGGCGGGCGGGCTAGCCTGCTGGGGTCGTGCCTACTCCTCCCCCCACCCTCAGGAAGTGACATCATCCCACTCTCTCCCAGGAGGAGTCAGAGCATGGATTCTGGGAAGAAAGGAGAAGGATGGAGAGCGTGGGAGTCACATGGTGGGGTGTCTGGGGTTGTGGGGGGGGTCTGGGACTGCACGGGGCTGGGGCTCCAACGGTGTGTCTGTGACAAGCAGCTGACAACACCAGCTTCTTTTCAAAACGACGGGATGGGAGGGGCTGGCTCACCGTGGGTGGCAGCAGGGCTGGGGCAAGACAACACTGCCAACAGCTGGTGTTTCAGCCACCAGTTCTCTACAGCCCCTCCCGTCTCCAGGTGGCTCTCAGAGGGTAAGGTGGAATGCAGTAGGGGGGCTCAGGGAGCCCCCCTCACACGAATGGAATGACTGAGAGGTCTGGGGCCAGCATGATCCCAGCAGGTGCTGCAGCTCTGCATCCCCTCTAATCAGGCCAGGCCTGGGTGGAGGAAGGGGAGTGCCACCCCAGAGGGGCTGGCGGGCAGGCCGGGGTCCTGCCCCTGCCAGCAGCCTCAGGTATGCCCCTCGGAGGGCCCTCCCAAGCGTTCTGAGGGGCACACACCTCTCATCCCCACCCTTTACCTCTTGGAGTCTAGAGCGGCTAACACTCCTTCAATTCACACGTACCATTCATGCAACACCCTGAAACTCACACGCAGCCCCACACGTGCACACGGCCCCGCCCTCCCCGCTCTCAGGCGGGAGAAATGGGGTGAGCCTGGCCCTGGGCCCTGCAGAGGCGGGCACAGATCCACCAAGACACTGGAGTGACACGGCCATGGCAGCCTCTGCCCCAGCCATGATCAGGGCCAGTGCCCACCTAGATCACATGGCAGGGCTCCTGCAGGCTGACCCTACTGGGGGCCCCATTACAAGTCTGGGGGCCACAGCCTGCTCCCTCCGGCCTGCGCCCAGAGCCAGCCCACCACCGCAGAATCTGAGGCAACAGCGCTGGGAGTCCAGGCTGCTTGGTTTCAAACCTGGGCTCCACCACCCGCTAACTGTGACTTACTAGTCGTGCCTCAGTTTCCATAGCTGTAAAAATGTTGGTTATCCCCAACTGCTAGTGTTCTGGTGAGGACCACGTGAGGGAACCTCTGCAGAGGCCCTGGCCCTGCTGTGTAATGACAGCGCCGTCTCAGCGGGGGCGGGTGAGGCAGAGGAAGAGGCCTGAGCCCTCACCACCACCGTCGAGGACCAGCCGCCCCACCCCCGCTGGGCTAGCGGCTCCTCCAGCTGGTCACCAGCAGGTCACGGGCTGGGGTGGGGGTGACAGGGCCTGTGCTGCTGCTGGGGGAGGATGAGACAGCTCTACTCCATGTGGATTCATAAATCTCAGGGCTGCTATTTTTAAGGGCCTGAAAGGCACCCTTTCTCTAAGACCCCAGCCCTTCACAATTGGGCCCTGTTCCCCTGCTGGGATGTGATTTCATCTGGAGGAAATGTCTCCGGACCAGGCTACTTCCTGGTCTGGGGCTGCCACAGAACACCTCCCCTGGCCCTCTTCCCCCTGGGCACAGGGTTGGTGCCCTCCAACGACCACGGTAGGGGGCACACACCCTCCCTCTCCTTACCCCAGACAGGGCACGTCCAGGGCAGGCGTGGCGCCCCCTTCAGCAGGGGAGAACAGGGGCTCTGCTGGGGGCCCCCTAGCCGCAGCAGGTGTGAATGGGGTGCCGGGACCCCCATCACACGGAAGGAATGACTTGATCAGCCCTGGGGCCCCTCTCTTCCCCCACCTACAAAGCCCAATTTTCCTGCTGGTGATTCAGACCCCTTGGGTTAAGCAGTAACCATTCTGGGAGTTCCTCTTTCTAAAAACAGAGAACTCTTTTTAAAAATGCACACGCTGTCCCCTACTTTAAAAACCATCCGTGGCTCCCCCTGGCCTGCAGGATGAAGTCTATGTCCCTCAGGCAGTGGCTCAGGGCCTCAGTCACCAGCAGGCAGGCTGTGCAACCTGGGGCAGGTGCCTTACCCTCTTTGAGTCCTGGAGCAGGAAGATATTCCCCAACGCATGGGGACAGACTCCAGCAGAGATCGCGCCCCTAGCCGGTGGTTCCTTCTGGCTGGGGAGGTGCTCTAGTCCCTCCTCACACTGCCCTATCCTCCTTTCCCAACCCCCCCAAACTTGCTACTCCCTAAAAACATCTCACTGGAAGATTCCATGCTTTGCTTGCCCCAGTTCCTCTGCCAGGCAAAATCCCACTCATTTTTCTAGGCCAGGCAGAAGTCACCTCCTCTCTGAAACCCTTCCTGACAGCCCCACCCACCCCACCCTTCTCAGGTGGAATAGGCTACTCCCTTACGGGGCCCCCAGACCCCGCATCCCATTGAGGCCCTGGGCACACTTTCTTACAGGAAACCTGCTGACTCCTAGCTGTCTACCCCTGCCCCAGCTCAACTGAGAGTTCCAGAAGGCCGGGTTCCCACAGCACTGCCCATCTCCACACTCCCGCTCTGGCCCCTGGAGTGTGACCCAACCAACCTCAAATGCAGCCCTTCTCCTCGGAGCAGCCCAGCCCTGCCCCAAACCTCTACTTCGTGCCCCTGAAGCAGCTACACCAGCAGGTTGGACAACAGCTCCCCTCCCTGTCACAAGGGCCCTCTCAGCTCACATCCTTTTCCCTTCTGGAAATGCCCCACCCCAGGGCCTCCCCTGATGGCTCAGGGAGAACCACCTTCCCCTCCTCAGGCTATCTTAACTGTTCTAGGGCTTCAGTTTCTTCTGTCTGCAAAACGGGGACTGCACCATCCCCTCAGGCTGTATGGAGAACTGGCTAAGATGACGTCACTGAGGGTTTGCACAGGTCCTGGCAGACCCCAGGGCTCCATTCGTGGTGGCTGTCATAGTCACAGAGCTCCTGAGGGTCTTCTTGGGGACTGCTTGGCAGGGTGATCTGTGACTGGGTGCCAGGGTCTGGGCAGGTGCTTGATGCCCATGACTGACTCCAGCTGATCGGAAAGGACCAGACTGAGCAGACATAGCCCTGAGTGGGTAACCCACGCCTGCCATTGGCCTTGGGGGGCTGCTAGGGGGCCAGGCTGGGGCTTATCCCCTGATACTAAGGTTCCCTTAGGCTCGGCCCTGGGAGCAGGTTTTGGGGAGAAGAGCCCCTCGGCAGTGGGGCCCAGCCAGCAGGATGCCAAGGGCCCCCAGGGGATGGGGAGGGCATGGGCTGCTGCAGCCGCTTCCAGATGGCCCAGCACAGCGAGTTCCAGCCTGGGGCTGGTGGGAAATGGGAGGTCACCTTGCTTGCCTGCAGTGGGGCCAGGTCACAGGAGTCAGGCTGCCCCAGTGCCCACAGTGGACAGGATGATGTGCTGTGAGAGTCCCATCCACTGCCACCTCCAGCCTCTAGGTCAGCCCATGAGATTTCTCACCTGACGGAGGTGGCCTCGGTCATCCAGGCCCAGGCATGGGCTGGAGATTGAGCCTGAAGAAAGGGATAACAGCCAGGTCCAGGCCACAGGGACACATCTGACATCAGCTGAGCACCTCTTGTGTCCCAAGTCCTAGACTAATCACCTTCACCCTCACAGCAGTGACACAGTGTAACAGCGTCACTCTCACTTCACATGCTCTAAAAATGGGCTGTGTCTGAGTCCTGGCTCTGCACTTACTGGCTGTGTGACCTTGGACGAGTTACTTAACCTCTCTGTGCCTCAGTTCCTCATTTCTAAAATGGGGCTAAGAACAGTACCTGCTTCAGAACTGTCATGAGGGTCCAATGTCACATACCTAAGACAGCACCCGTCACATAGTGTGTGCCCTTCCATCGTTATTACTATGGAAGAACGAGGAGGTTGAGGCTCAGGGACTTTGACCCCTTCCGAGGGGCAGGAGGCTGAGCAGGCAGGAGGCCCAGGTCCTTCCTGCTGCCATCCAAGGCCCCCACCTCATGCAGGAACGTCAGAGCTAGAAGGGGCCTCAGAAACAGTCCACTGTCCCCTTTTCTGGGTGAGGAAACTGAGGTTCAGAATGGCCCCAGAGGCCCCGGCTTTCCTGTAATGTCCATGCCTGCGATGTCACCGCCACGTGCTGGACATACAGCCTGGAGTCCCCAAGCCGGCCCGCTGCCTTCTCCTTCCTCGCGGCACACTCCCCTCCAACCCCCGAGAGACACTGCAGTGAACAGAGTGTCGCCCCAGGGAGCCTGGGTGAGATCCTCTCCTTCACGCTCTTCCAGATGCATCACCCTCTCTCGGAAGCCGCCAAAACCCACGTGAGCTCCCCCCTGGAGATCAGACCGCATCAACCGCGTGTACAGCTTCAAACAGTCATCTATGGCTGGTCTCCACCTCCCGGGGGGCAGGGTCCCCATTGCTCTGCAGCTCGGCTGGCGAGGGAGAGGGGATCCCCGGACCCAAGCCCAACTTCCCTGACCCCCAGTTCACCCCTGCCTGCTGAGGCTGGTGACTGGGCCAGCTACAGCCACACCCCAAAGCAGCCAGTCCTGGACCAAGAGGAGCGTCCCCAAGCCAGAAAGCCACCTCCCCTCCAGGCCTCTGTTTCCTCTTCTGAAGAAGGAGGAGCCTGGACCGACGCGAGGCTCGCACTTTTGTATTTGCTAGTTTTGTGTCCACAACCAAGGGCTGCATGCGCCTTATCGGAACCAGAACCAATGGAAAAGTAGAGTACATATTTAAAAACAAACTTCAGAGCAAAAGCTCAGTCAATTAAAATAGAACGTTGGGGAATCCATTGCACACATGCAAGACACAAAGACCCACATGGGAGCGATATGGAAAACTATCATTGGACCGAACTTCCTGGCAGCCAAAGTAAAAAGGGAACCTGAGGAGTCTGTAAGGGCTCTTTTAGGGTGTTTTGAATCAGGTGCCCTGAGGGGAGAGCCCAGGACTCCCATTCCCATGATGAGTGGGATTCCTCGTGTGAAAAGGCTTTGAAAGTGGAAGGTGCTCTAAAAGAGGTAATAGGGACAGGTACCTGCTGGCCCCTGGTCTCTCTGATTCCCAGTGTTTCTGTGTTGGGCACTGGGGCTTGTCTAGTCTTGTGGGGGCATGTCACTTAGGAGACTGACCGCAGTGAGGCTGGGCACCGGGCAGCCTGCAGGGCGAGTGGTGGCCCCTAGAGGCTCCATCCTAGCTGGGGTGGGCTCACCAGCGGGCCACCCTCTTGCCTGACTGAGCTGGCAGGCGGCTCCTGCTCTTGAGCCGTGGTAGTCAAATCCCAGCTCCTCCACTCAGCCGCAGGGCTAGTTAGGCTGGCGAAGCTCTCTGCTCACTTGTGTGGCTCACAGGAGAGCACCTGCAGAGTATGGCTTGACACACAGCCCCGGAACCGCTCACCATACTGCAGAGCAGTTCTGCGTGATGGCGGGGAGATCTCAGCCCACCTGTAAGTTGGGGGCCCGTCGTTCGCTTCCTCTGGCATTTGTCGGTTGCCCACCATGTCTTGGGCCTCATCTAAGCCTGTTACAAACATAACTCCTTAATCCTCATGATGACTCTATGAGGGAGGCACAGATGAAGAAACTGAGGCTCAGAGAGGCACGATGGCTTGCTCAAAGATCCTACGACAAGGACGAGGCAGAGCTGGGATTTCAAGAGCCTCTTTAAATTACTTGAAAGGAAAAAATCTGTCTGGCCATCAGTCCGACTCCTTATTCCCACGCACACAGACACCGAGACCCACACGTTCCTTCCACCCCAGATGCCCCTTCTCCTTCCCAGGTCCGCGGCCCCACACAGAGGCTGGGCTCTGGAAGGCACTAGAATGGGGAAGGCGGCGGGGGAGGTGACACAGAGAAAGCACGCGTGGGCTGGGGGCCACGTGCGCCACCAGCCTGTGCCCGGGTGTGCGCAACCCAAGTTAGGGGCCCGAAAGCTGTCGCTTTTCACACGTCAGCTGTACAGGAGCAGAAGGCAGAGCTGAGCCTGCCCAGGGCTGGGGCTGGATTTCAGCACGAGATGGGGCCTCACATGCCCAGGCCCTGGGCATGTGGGACTGAAACAGTGTGCTTGGCGCAGCCGAGGGCAGGAGGGGGACGCCACTGCCACTTCGTCCCCATCGCCCCCTAGGGTCTTAGACTTACAAGCACCTTCCCCACCCTCCCTGCCAGGATGGCCTCGAAGGACCAGGGGAGGCGCCTCCTACACCCTGTGGGTGTGTATGGCTGTTCCCATGTCACAGATGGGGAAACTGAGGCTCTGAGAGGTTAAATAACCTAGTGAGTGAGGCGCCAAGTGAGGCTTGGAAGCCAGATCTGTCTGCTATGTTCTCTCCGCATCAGTGTGCTTGTCGGTCAGAGCCCCTCCCTGCAGATCTGGGGCCAGGCAGAGAGTTCAGGGAAGAGCACAAAAAGGAGCAGCTCCAACTCCTGGGGGCCGTGCCTATGGCCACCCTGGGCTGCACCCAGAAACAGCTCCAACAATTATTCTACCACCTGTTAATATTTTAAAACTCTTAGATAGCATTTACCCCACATCAGGTACCGTAGCAAGCAGTTCACAGACATTACCTCCTTTAATTTAATCCTTTTAACAACGCTATGAGGTAAGTGCTATTCTTAGCCCCATTTTATGGATGAGGAAACAGAGGCCCAGAGAAGTTAAGTAAATTACCTGAGGTCACTCAGCTAGTAAGCGGCAGAGCCAGGCCGCGAGGCTCTGGAGTCTGCTCCCAGTCCCTCTGGAGGAGCCCTCCGCAGGGCTCCATTTATCACAGGGGCTCCAGCTTCTCATTCTCACGCTAATTATCTTCCACTCATCTACAACAAGCAGAATTTGCCATCTGCCACTGGCCCTGACACTGACACCAGCTAACTCCCTGGGAATCAATTGGGGCCATTCGTTGCCTGCTAGTTGTTCTGGGAGGCCGGCTGGCTGCCGGGGAAGGGGAACAAGGAGGGAGGGCCGGGAGGGCAGCAGAATCTTCCGTGGCAGCCAGGCTGCCCCCGCCCCGGCCCCCAGGGCTCACTCAGTCCTGGGCCGGAATGGATCTGTTTCCAACAGTGGAAGAGGTTCCCCAGGTTCTGGCCAGGCCAGGTTTTGTTTCTAAATCTCCCTTGGAGACCGTTTATTTTCCTGAAACTAGGAATGGGCCCTCGTCCCACACTCATTCCAGTGCCCAGAGCTGCGGGATCCGGCCTCGTGATGAGCACTGCCCGGCAGCCTGGGTCTCCGAGTCCCAGGCCACTTCCTCCTGCCTGTCTGTGGGAGGACACAGGCGGGCAGGCACCCATCCCAGGGCTGCTTCTGTTCAGGCGGAGTCCTTCCTACACCACCCTGCAGTCTTCTCACACCCTAACACTCGAACACATCTCACCTCACTCCCCCAGGACCCCCTCCTCTTTCAGAGGCGAGCACCTGGAGGGTGGTGGCCATCCAATGAGCCCACTGCTGCCGTCCCCCCAGCCCTGGAGTGGGCAGCCCTGGGGTTGAATCTTAGATCCACCACTACTCGTGGTCTGTGATCATCACTTCTCTGAGCCTCCGTTTTCTCATCTGCAAAATGGGATGATGAGGGTACCGCTGCATAGAGAGTCGTGAGGAGTAAATAAAACAATGCATATTGAACACTCAGCTCAAAGAAAGCATCAGTGGCTTCATTATTATTAATCACCTCTCCTGAGAGTGCTCAGACCTTTTCCTCCCTGCTCCAAGACCCTGCCCCCGAGGTGTAGCAGGAGTGCTAATCTCTCTGCCATCTAAGTCACCCTCCAAAGAGAAAGGCCCTGTTCTCTATCACTGGTGTCCAGGCTGACCCACGCCTGCCCTCACCCTTGCCAACCTATGTAACGCCCCGACCTACCTTCTCGGGCAGGGGTGGCAGCAGCTCCTAGGAGCCCCACCCGCCCAGGCTGAGGCTTGGCTGGCCCTGCCTCCTTCATCCACAACGAGCTAGGGAGATGGAATCACCATCCCAGGGGTCAGCTCGGACCATGGAGCTCCAGCCCAGGGCCACGCCTTGCTCCTGCCAGAATGCACCACGTCTGTCTGTTCTGAGTTTTCAGGGCGTCCCATGGCAAGCCCCTTCCCAGCTCAAACTCTGGACACCCCGAGGAGCAGAGGCCCACCGCTCATGCCCACTGCCCAGTCCAGCATCCTACCGGCTCCCCCAGGGCCTCTGCTCTCCTGTGACGCCCCCACCAGGCAGTGTGTCTGCAATGCTCAGGCCTGGCTTCTCAGAGCTTCCCCGAGAGGAGACTCCCTGTGCCAGGTGCTGGCAACACCTCTGAGAGGAATTAGCACCTTCCACTTAATGAGAAGCCATTAATGAGGATGCTAAGTGGGCACACCTAGCCTGACACCTCTGTCTGGGAAGCCCCACCCGCACACCCAGCATACCCTGTGCCACCGCCGTCCTGTGCACCACCTCAGGCTGTGGGCTGGACCTCGGGGTCTGGCCTGCATTGGGGGAAATGCTTCCCAGACTCCAGGAGGCCGCATGGGCCATGGATCCAAGGAGGGGCCACCTCCCTGGGCAGCATGGCCATGTAGGGCACAGGACCGCTGCTCAGGCTATTGGGTTTCACTTCGACCATTCCCTGGGCATCGCAGAAGCAGGCAGGGATCGAGTGGCGGCGTAACACAAGCTCTTTCCCAGGGGAGCAGGTCTGCAGAGTTCCCATGGGTGACAGGAAGGGCCACCTTCCCCTGGCCCCATGGAGCACAGAAGGAGGTGGCACATGCTGCTTCCAACGGCACATGGCCCCAGCCCAGGCCCTGCCCCTCGAGGCACTCCTCTCCCATGCCCAATGAGGGGTGTCAGTGCTCTTCAAAGCGGGTTTCTGGAAACCCTCAGGAGCCCCAGGTGACAGGAGGCAGTCACAGCAGGCGGGGGCCTACGGGCTGTCAGTAAGAGCAGCTTTTAGCTGTTGTACATATTGAGGTTCCTTGTAATATTGCGTTGAACTCAACAGTCTCAATGCTTAAAAATGTTCGAGAGGCACTGGACAGGATGACCTCTTGGGTCCACTCTGGCCTTGACTGTCAGAGTTCCACTTGCTATTTTGGTGCAGGACGGCCGAGGGGAGAGCCAGGGGCCTCCAGGCAGGAGCCCAAGCTAGTTCGACCATCACTAGTGTCTCCTGCCCTGGCCTGAGTCACGAGGGCAAAAGGGGTCACAGAAAACCCTGACTCAGGAGCTTGGAGACGGGGACTGTGGCTGACTCTTCTGTCCTTCAGACCCCTTCATTTCCTCCCACCTCCCCGGGCATGACAAAGCTGGACCCAAGCATAAGTGACCACAGGTGTCCCAGAAGGGGTGGGGACTCGGAAGGCCCTCTGCCACTGGGTGGAGGACACAGCTAGACCAGGCTCTTATCCTAGAGCCTCTGTGCACACAGACGTCACTGAGCCTCGACCTTCAGAGTACAGTGCAGGAACCTCTTCCCAGGACGAGTCACCACCGTGTCGTCATCCATAAAAGGGAGACGGTGATGACAGTGCCTCCCTCATGGGGCTGCTGTGAGGACAAAGTGAGTTCAGAGTTGTAAAGTGCTGAGAGCGTTCTCAACACGCACACAAAGTTTACAATTTAATTACATCAATCCCCTCCTCAAAAGCAGGTTATGGCTCTGAAATGCCCTTTAAATAAGATTAAATCTCCCAACCATTAGCTATAAAGCTCTCCACCAACCAGGGGCCCCCTCCATCCCTGCCAGCGGGCAAGCCCATTTCCTGCTCCCATCTTCGTCTCCCGCCTGCTCATCAACAGAGCGAGCCCCTGCTCTCCAGATGGCCCACCCACTTCTGGGGCTCCTCCTGGGAAAGCTTGGGGCCGTCCCCACTTGGCCTTAGGCCTCGGCCCTGGTTGATCAGCCCACGAAGGATCAGTGAAGTCAGGACTCACTTTCCTGCAGGGTCCTGGTGCCCCTGCCTCACCTCGGCCTCCCCAAGTCGGGGATGGGCCCGTAGGCTCTGGGCAACCAGAGACTGGAACTAGGCGGGGAGCCCAGGAGGTGAGCACTGGCCCCTGCAATGGGGGCAACCCCATCAGGCACCTGATAAACATCAGCCTTCTGCTCGCTCATACCTGGGTAGGACAGAAGGACCCGCTTTCTGTCTGGGTAGACAAAGGCTCGGAGAGAGCAGGCCGCAGCCAGCCCAACCTCAGACTCCAGAGTTTGGCATCACTCTCCCTCCCAGAGGATTCACTCTTAGCGCCTGGGGCATCAGCCTCGTCACACTGTCCCTTGTGCGGCCTCTGCTTCCCAGCCTGCTCCCTGAGTGCGGCAAAAGGTGCAGCTGGGGCCGCATGCCTGGCACAGCGCTGGTGACCACAGGCTGGGACTGCTGCCCTTCCAGCCCCGAGTGGCACTCCATTACCACTTAACAAGGTCACAGCAGGGAGGTAACGGGCATTTGGCAGGGCCTCCTCCCAGTCAACCTGGGGCAGGGGCCCACAACCCCATTAATTGCCTGCTACTAGTGGGATGAGGCAGGCCTCTGGCTGACCCCTGCCAGCCCCAGGGAGGTGGGCGAAGCTGCCTGTGACTCTGGGGGATGAACCTTTCAACAAGAGCTGACAGTGCCATCAAGAGACAGCAGCAGGGCCGGGCGCTGAGTGCTAATGGGATGCCCACCCGGGGCTGAGGAGGCAGACAAGGTCCTGGCCAGAAAAGATGAGGCCGAGGCTCCTGCCAGGCAGAAAGTGGCACCTCGCCTCCTCCAGGGCTTAGGGAGGCAGTGTGACAAGGCCTGTTCCCTGAGCAGGCCTAGCCCTTCCTGGGACGAGCTCTGGAGTTGGGGGTGGCAATGAGGGAGTCAGCGAGAGCTAGGGGACCTGGGGGTGGCGGCCTGCGTCATAGCTCCTGCTGACTTCCCCTCCCTCAGTGGCCAGTGGCTGCTATAAATACCTCTCCTGTCTCTGGATGTTGCAGGAGGTGACCTAGAATTCTGGGCTCCGGGGCCTCCTGGGTACACCCTCCCTGCCAGCATCAGACGGAGCCTGCCTGGCCAGAGCATCCTCGCAGCCTGGGAGCCCACCCCCACAGTGCGCAGGGCCCTGCCAGGAACGGGCAAACCCCGACACAGAAGGAGACAGCTGCAGATCCCAAACCCAAGTCTCCTACGACCAGCATTTCTACCACCTTCATGGCAAGCGCAGAGGACACCGGGCCCCCGGGGAGCAAAGGCCTGGCGGCCTGCAGGGGAGACGCAGCACCCAAGGCTGCCAGCTCAACTCGAGACCACCCCATTGCAGCGCCAGCCTCAAGCTCTAGCTCAAGCAAAGGCTCCAGAGTCATCTGGTCCCAGGCCCTCTCCCCAACTTCTCAGTCCCATGGTTCCTCCACAATCCAACCTGGTTTCCACACTCGTCATCATCCCGGAAGCCTCCTGGGGCATACTCTACTCTGACAGG
The DNA here is from genome assembly GCF_020826845.1 of Diceros bicornis minor. NCBI lineage: Eukaryota > Metazoa > Chordata > Mammalia > Perissodactyla > Rhinocerotidae > Diceros > Diceros bicornis. The sequence goes on from NC_080770.1 coordinate 11,646,861, forward strand.
GCATCTGGCTGTTGTGCATTCTTCCAGTGGGTAGCAAGCTTCTGAACAAGCCCTTCCCTCCTCCAGAGACCGCAGACAGGCCCAGGCCCCAAACCCCAGGCTTGGCTGACCCAGGAGCACAGGACAGGAGGTGACCCCGGGCCCGGCTGTTGTGAGGACACCAGCCCTCACATGTGGCCAGGGTTTGATCCAGACCCCCTGGCTGAGGGCAGGGCCAGGATTTGAGGGGGAGAAAAGTCTGGAAACAGCTCCAGGGGTGGGTCCTGGGCAGTGTGAACACAGGTGAAATCTAGTTAAAATTAAATTCATGCGAGCAGCCCTTCTCCATCCATCTCACAAATAATCAGAGCGCCAACTACGCATCAGGGGCCACGGCAATAAATAAAAGCCGATATGGGGCCAGCTCTCACGGAGCCAACAGGAAGGAAGGAAAGAGAGACTTCAAGCTAATCTTCACATACAACAATGAAACACTCTATGACGCGTGCTCGGAAGAGGGGTTCCATCAGAGCCTGAGTAGGGAGGTGAGGGCAGCTGCCCTCAGAACTGGGAGCCAGACGGAGCTGATATCTGAAGGACGAGCCGGAGGAAAGAGGGCACAGGAGAGGAGAGCAGGGAGCAGCATGGAGGACGCCCCTTGGCAGGAGGGCCTGTGTGTGAGGACCATGGAGGACGGAGCAAAGACCAGACCAGCAGGACAGGAGCAGAGAGGAGGGCCGAGGTGGAAAGGCTGGCGGGGCCTCGTGAACCAGGCCTGGACTCTGAGCTTTATCCCGAGAGCAACGGGAAACTACGGGCCAAGGCAGGCAAGAGCGTGGAGAGAAATGGGGCCCAGACTGAGATGCAGTGGACGATGGTGACAGGAGGACAGGCCAGTAAGGGAGAGGGCGCTGTCAAGGACGCCCCCGCCTAATGGCCCGTGCAACTGGACAGGCAGGAGGGCCCTCGGCACCCTGGAGCACTTCCTGCTCAGTCTCTTCCTGCAGGCGGGGAAGGATGGACGGCGCCCTGGTTGCCCAATCCTGGAGGAAGCTAGGAGAACAGAGGCCTGGGGCAGCCTGCCCCACCCCAACAGTGACTACTCCCCCAGATGTGCAGCAGGCCTGGGCCTCGGTCTGGCAGGCACCCGCTCAGGGGTGGTCACTGGGCTCTGCTCCCACACCTGAGGGTCCCCACAACCAGCTGGAGGTTGGAGGCATTTCCTCCTGAAGATTTAACTCCCTTTTCCTGCCACCTGGCTCTGCCCACGAATACGGCCACGTTGAGGGGGGGCCTTAACCCAGGCGGAAAGCTCAGAGCTGACGCAAACCCCACACAGGAGGGGAAATGGAGGCTGGCAGAGAGGATGCTTCTGTCCCACCTACCACTTCCAGTCACTGCACAGAGCTCAGCACACTTAGAAAACCTGCCCCTTCTTCCCTTGATCTGCCAGTCCTCCTCCCCTCCCACGCTGCCCTGCCCATGGCCCTCCTCTCTGTCCCCCAAACAGCCGAGCGTGTCCTGTCTCAAGGCCCAAGCCCTCGCACGCCCCCACACCTCTGGGTGGCTGGCTCCCTCGTCATTCACTTCCAAGCTCAAATGTCCCTCCCCCAACCTTCCTGCCCAATCTCAGGTGCCCCCAGGCCTTCTCCATCCCATCACTGTTTTATGTTCCTCAGCACTTTCCACCATCTAACACTCTCTAGTTCATTCATTTGTTAATGTGTTTACTGTCTGGCCCTCCCCCCCCAGGTGTGGCTCCCAGGGGCAGAAGCCCCTCCTGTCTTCTTCTCTACTGTGTCCCCAGCACCCAGCAAAGGGTCTGGCAGGTGGCAGGAGCCCATCCAAGTCCCTGCTGCCCGAGGAAGAGCCATGTCTGAACACGGCCCGGCGTAGCCAGTGCAGAGCTGAGCCCAGAACCCAGGGCTCCTGACTCCCGGCCCCGGGCTCTTTCCACACCCTCCGTGGCCCCGTGACCGGGGTCCAGGCTCAGTCCTGAACTGCCCTCCCACAGCAACAACTACACACAGGGCTTCCCTGGGCCTGAGGTCCACGCTGTGGGCGAGGCCAGGAAGAAATGCAGTGTCTTCGTTTCGCTGATGCAGAACCTGTGGTGGGAAGAGGGTGTCAGGTGATTTGCCTGAGGTGACACAGTGAGCAGCAAAGCCAGGACCGTGACCAGTTATCCAGGGAGGTCCTGCTGCCCCAGGCACTCCACAGCACAACAAGCCTGCTCCCCTCGCCTCCCATCCCTGCCCTGGCCTCCTGCCCCTCTGTGGGAGGGTGACTGGTGGTGTCCACCGAAGGGAGGGAGCCTCTCCCCAGGGAGAGCACCAAGGGCCGTGCTCTCGGGACGTAGCTGGGCTCTTCTGCCCCCTCCCAGTACCAGGCTCCCTGTGGGACTGCCTGGCCGGCCTGCAGCCCAGGGCTGCCAGGGGGGCTCAGCAAGAACCCCAGGCCCATTGTCAGCAGAAAAAAAAAGGGAGGACCTAGGAAATGACTTCTCTCAAATTCGCTTTTTTATTTCCCCCGAAAGCTCCAATGGTCCCCAGCCTCTGCTGAAGGAATACAATCCCACAGAAGACTCAGAAATACTGACACCACCTCACGGCCACCCCGGCAGGGAGATGGGCCTGCAATTACCAAACTGCAGCCCAGAGTTTTAAGGGCACCAACTTGTGAAGCCAGTGAGGACTAAGTTCAAAACCTAACCCGTCACCAACTTGCCCATGACCTTGGGGCGTCTCCAAGCCTTGGTCTCTCCAGACACCGAGACACGAACGCTCGCTGCCTCCTAAGCTGCTGGGGGGCAGAGGTGACGTGGTAAAGGGCCTGTCCTCCAGATCCTCATTCTGTCTTCCTCCCCATGACCCTGATCTGCTCTCTGCCAACTTCCTAGGATTGTGAGAACCAACAAGATACAGCGGAGGCTTCTTAGGAGGAAAGCACTATAAAAAGCCCCAGCAATATGATTACTTCCCTTTAAGACAGAGCTCTGGGCTTCCACATCCTGGCCCCCCGGGGCCTCATCCGGATTCTCCCAGCTTCCCACCTTCTCCTGGCCCACACCTGCGCCATCTCGAGGAGAGCAGAGCAAGAGAGCTGGCAGCACCAGGAGGCACACCGCTGCCCCAGCATCTTCCCTAAAGAGGCAGAGGGCTGAGGTGTGTGGCAGGGGCTGCCCGGAGGGTGGCTTGTTGCTAGACCCTGGGCCTGCTCCGTGCAGCCCCTCCTCCACCCTCAGCACAGGGTCTCCTCCCAGCTCTTCGGGGCCTTGGGAGGATGCGTGAGATCACGTCTGGGACATGCTATGAGCTCCCCAGAGAAAAGGCCAGCGAGATCCAGGATGGGATGAATTAGGTGTCAATGTGCTCATTTATTAGTACTTCAGTTTGCTGTTGAGTGGGAAACGCGTGGGGCTTGGGGTCAGAGAATCCAGGCTTGGCATTGGGCTCAGCCACTAATAGGTGTGGGCAAGTCACATCCTCTTGGAGCCCCGCTTCCTGTAGAAGGGAGATAAATGACATCTGAGTGACGCTGGTTAAAGTGTGACACAAGCAGGAGTTTCCATACCTGCAATGGGGATGGCGAGGGTACCAGCGTCACAGCGTTACTGTGAGGAGTGACGCTGAGTGCTTGGAAGGGGCTGCGTGAGCACCGTGCACGTTACGGACCCTCAGTGCTGCTGGGGAGTAGAGAGTTGTGGGACCAAAGGCCTGACGATGGGGCTACTGCAATGCTGCTCAGGCCTGGAGACTCTGCGTCCACCCCTAGGCCAGCACCCAGCCCTAACCAGCAGCAGGAGAGAGGGCTGTGCAGGGCCCGGCAGCCACAGTGACTTAAACGAGTTACAAACCTCAGGAGGGCCGGCCCCGTGGCTTAGCGGTTGGGTGCGCGCGCTCCGCTGCTGGCGGCCCGGGATTGGGTCCTGGGCGCGCACCGACGCACCGCTTCTCCGGCCATGCTGAGGCTGCATCCCACATACAGCAACTAGAAAGATGTGCAGCTATGACATACAACTATCTACCGGGGCTTTGGGGGGAAAAATAAATAGATAAATAAAATTATTAAAAAAAAAAAAAAACCTCAGGAGACTAGCACCCGCCTTCTTCCTTGTCAGTCCGCTCCTCAGCTAAGAGGAGGTGGTGGAAGGACCTGGGGTCACCACAGCCAGGAGCCAGAGGCTACCCTCACCAGGCCAGGCTGCCGCCCCAGCCCCAGCACATGGCCGGCGTGGGAGTAACCAGGCAACCTCCGACAGCTGTGCCCACCTGTAAAGGCTGTGCCCAAGCCCGAGCGATGACACTCCCAGCTGCCCTCTGTTTACAGAGCCCTTGGCCCATGGAGGGAGCAGCACAGCTTCCTGGTGACAGCCTGCTCATCCTCACAGCTTGTCTGACAGGTACCGAGTGGTGGAAAGACCACGGGCCAGAGCAATGGGTTTGCTAAGGGCCACAGTGAAAGCAGGGTGGACACCCTATGGCAGTGCGGGATTCCTCATCCTCACACGACTGAAGCCACTCCGTGCAGCTGGCCACAGGCAGGACTGTAGAGAGAGAGGCCCCAGCGACCTGCCCAGCTAACACAGGCTTCTCCCTGGGCTCCCAGTGTGGGGAGAGGAAGCGCTCCCTCTTCCCTGGGACGCCAGGTCCACCTGGCCTCTGTTTACCTAATCTGTTCCCCTCAGTCCCGAGGACCAGACTCATGGCCTCCAGCAGCCACCAGCACATTCCCTGGTCAGTGACTGCCCACGCAGGGGCACGCTCAGGCAGACCAGGGAGAGGATGCTGGAAGGCCACTCTCAGGAGGGCAGACAGAGGGGCGGGCCTGGGCCAGGGAAGAAATCCTCAAGATTCTGGGGCTGATTCATCTGAAAGGGGGTGAAGGGCAGGGCAGGGCAGGGATTGGCTGAAACAAGGCAGGCTCTCCTTGCTGGGAGGAAGGGTGGGGGCTGCGGACAGACAAGGCAGCTCCAGGAAAGAAAGGGGCGGATGCGCCTGTCTGGGACACTCCTGGCTTGGGCCATGTGCTCCTCTGCCCCTGGCCACACAAAAATCCCATTGATGCCGCCCTTCGCCCCCGTGCCCCGGGGCCAGGGCCCAACACAAGGGCTCTGGGGACCTCTCCTGCTCCTTGCCGACTGTCCAGCTGCTCCTGCTACTGCCACCCAGGCACGTCAGGCATGTCAGGCTCAGCACTACCAAGTCACATGCTGTGCGCGGGCGCAGCCAGGCCCCGCTGGGGCAGCACCCAGGACTCTAAGTCATGGCGCTCACGGGCACTGCAGCCCTCCTGGGTTATGCAGAAAAGCTGGAAGCCCAGAAGCAGCAGACTACCTGCCTGCCACCCTCGCCCAGCCCCTCCCATCTACCTGGAGGGCAAATCCTTGGGCAAATAGTCAGCCAGGTGTGAGTGGCACAGCAAACGCAGGTCTGGGAAAAGCAAACACCGTGGGCACCTCTCTGCTGGGCCCGCTGCCCAAGAGGACGGCACTCGACTCGGCTGTTCGGAGCGGCCTTGCCTGCAGCTGCCGCTGGGGCCCCCGGGGTGAATGACCTGGCTTTCCCCTCCCCTCACCCCAGAAAAGCCTGAGTGTGAGGTGAGGGGAAGGCAGCAACAGAGGAGAATGGGCCTCTGATGCTTCGGTGTCACCCCCCCACCCCCCAACGCATACTGAGCCTTCCCTAGGGCACAGGGTACGTAACCCAGCAGAAGGCACGCTGGGGAGGGTCAGGCTGACCTGGGCCTGGAGCCTCTGCTTGGCCACCTGCTGGCTGGGTGACTCTGAACAAGTCTCGGGACCTTGGGGCCAGTGACGCCCACGTGCGCGGCTCTGTGAAGGTTAAATGGGACGAGGCCCGTGTGGGAACCCGTAGCGCAGAATGTGGCACAGAAGAGCGTCTCGATACGTGGATGCTCTGCCTAGTGTCACACGGACGTGGGGTGGAGGGCAGGTCACAGAATGAGGGGCAGCACTGTGGAAGTCTGGGCACCATGGCACCACACCCTCCGGGGGCATGCTCCCTCAGCTGCTCCATGACCCCCTGGCCTCTGGCCCCAGGCCTTCTGACCTGTGGCTGCACTAGCAAGGGCTGCTCCACCAGCAGGGGCTGCTCCTGCGGGCCCCCCACTCAGGGTAGCCACGAGCCAGGTCCCAGAACTCCCTCCAGCTGAGAAAGGCTGTACCACCACGGGCCCCCGCACGGGGCTTCTGCTTCAGGCTGACCTCACCCCACAGGCAGTCAGAGCAGCACTGTCTCCTCCTGGACGACCCCACCTTGGGCTTGAACCGCACACGCTGATGAGGCAGCCTGGCCTTTATCCACTCCACTCCTCGCCACAGTCGGGCGCCCTGCAGGGTCAGAGGTCTCCATGCCTCCACGCCTTTTCACAGGCTGCTCCCTGCACAGAATGCCTTTCCCAATCTTGCTCTCCTGGGACCACCTCAGCCTTCCAGGGCTTAGCTTAAACACCACCTCCTCAGTGAAGCCCCCAGAAGCCTGTCAACCCTGAGGCAGACCTGATCAGGGCCCCTCCATTCCTGCCCCAGGAACCCGGATCCCCACCAGGCTGGGAGCTCTGGGGCGGCCTGCGTCCTTGGCACCCAGCACAGCGCCTGGAGCCTAGCAGCTGCTCAAGAAACCAGGCCCTGGGCCCAGCTCCCGTGTTCCTCTGCAATCACGCTGCCAGCTCGTTTGGCCAAAGAGACTCAGGCAGCGTGCGGGAAGCAGGGCAGGACTGAGCTTCCCTGACGAAGCTGGCAGGGGCTGGAGGTCTCTCCTTTGGAAACTGTCCATGCTCTGAGAACCAAGCCTCAGCACAGTCAGGGGCGGCCCTGGGGGCTTGTCAGCTGCCTCCTCATCTCCAAAAGCAGAAACCTGAGTTAACAGGAGGGCTGAGCAAAGGGAAGTGCAACCGGGACCACGGGGAAAAGGGCGTTGTGGCTGCCATCTGCTGTGAACAAGATGTTTGGAGAACACGCACTCCCCGGCTCCGAGGTCTCCCAGCCAACTTGTAGAGGGTGGGCCGCCCCTCTGCAGATGGGAGCCACGGCTCAGCCAAGCCGAGAGGTGCAGGCCCCCACCGGCCCGCCCAGACCCTCCGCTGCCCCCATCTGACCCGATTCTCAAGCAGAAGAGGGTGGGGAGGGGAGGCAAGGATGCCAGCCCAGGACACAAGCCGCACCGCAACTTCCAGGGAGCCCCCCGCAGGCTCTGAGGAGCCAGCCCCAGAGTAATGATGATAATAACTCAAATGTAATGATAATAAGGGCAACAATACAAGCTATTGTTTAAGGAGAGCCCAACAACCTGCCAGAAGGCACTGTACTGAGAATGTCTTCATTATCTCATTTCACCCATCACCCGGGGAGGAGGGGGGAGGAAATGGAGAGTCCAAGAGGGGATCCCTGCCCCAAGCCTCACTGCAGAGGCACCTGGCCACTGAGGCCCACCAGGAGAAGGTCCTGGGGCCCTGCCTTGTTCTCGAAAGCCAGGGGCTTAATAAACAACAGAACATCTGGGCGGGAAGGCACCTTCTGGACCACTGAGTTACACATGCTCATTTTAGGAAGGAAGGTGAAGTGCAAGGATGCAGAGACATGGCCCAGGCAGCAGAGCCTGGAACCCTGGCCCGAAGCCCAGCTCCAGGGCCTCAGCAGGCTCCTGTGCAGGGCTGTCCTCTGTCCTCTACAGAGAGCTGCCCTTGGAGGGCTGAGGTGTGCCTGAGGGCCCACCCCAGTTCAGGCCAGGCCTCCCTCGTGCTCCACCTGTCCATGCTGCCCACTCAGGCCGCAGCCAGTCAGCCTCGATGCTCCTGACTGCAGCAGTGGGCCGAGCTGAGGGCCGGGCAGGGAGAGCCCTGCCCTCTTGGCTGTGCCCCTAGCCCTGTCCCTCAGGAGGCTGGGCCCACGGGCCACATTCCTTCCCCAGCCTCTCTGCCCTGAGCCTGCTCACAGAGGGATTAGCGTGGCTAAGGGGGCTGGACGTGCTTGTGGGGACTGAGGCGGCCTGCTCATCAGGGATGCTGGAGGTGCCCATGGCTCCCACCCAACAGAAACCGCTGCATTTCTCACCAGGTGGGGGATAGGAGGCTGAGATGTCTGTCTGCGAAGACCAAGCTGTGCCAGGGTCCCACATGTCACCCTGGGAACCTCAGCCCTGGCAGCCTGGCCCCTGCCATTCCAGCCTGGAGAGGTCAGGGGGCAACTCTCCCTCCCATGGGCAACAGGAAGGCAGGGACTCGGGGGCAATCACCCAGAACTGTACATCCCATCCCACCCCCAAGCCAGCTCACTCCACGCGGCTCTGCTGCCACCGCCCCCACAGGCCTGCTAGCAAGCCGCGCACTCCACATTTCTGTCTGCTCGGTCCTCCCCCAACCCCCCACACGCCGTTAATTGCGACACCTCCATCCGCTGCCTGCTCTCAGCCGAGGCGGCACAGGCAGCCGGGGGCCGGGAGGGCCCAAAGATGTGCTCCAGGGCAGCCAGGGGCTGGGAAATGGCTAACAGACTTGTGTGAACTCTTCTAGGGGGCGAGCTGTAGTTTTCTCCCTTTCTGCAAGGGTCCTCGGCCCCTGGCCGGGTCTCTGTGCTGGCCCCACTTCCTGCCTCTCACAGTCCACCACCGGGGCACCCTGTCTGTGAAGTGCCTGGGGATCAAGGGAATCAATGGCTCCTCTATTCTCTGCCTCTTCTGGCAGGGGACAGGAAGGGAGGGCATTTCGCCCTTGGGGGGAATCTTATAGGGAGGCAGGGAGCAGCCCTGCTGTGATCAGGACCCTCGCTGCCTCACTGCTCCTCCTGGGTTGGGAAGTAGGGGCCCTGTGCTGGATGGAAAGTGGGCTGCGGGGTCTCCCAGCCATGGGGGGTAGGCAGCCGGGGGCCTGAGCTCTCTACAGCCGGCTAGAGGGCCCCTCGGCCCCCGCTCCCTGTTCCTGGGACTCCCTCCCTATAAGTCGCTGTCGCTACCCAGACACCTTCCCAGACGATTCCTGCCTAGGCTGAGGCACAGCCAGGCCGGGTGAGTCAGCCAAGGAAATCCCAGCCCGGCGCCCACCACTGGGTGACAGTTCCGCTGACACCTACGGAGTGGGGCGCCCAGCCCCTCCCGGCAGAGGGTGAGAGGAACACCCGGGCTCTCCCACCCCCATTTCCTGCTCCCTGAGAAGGGAGCCCAGCAGTGGGGGCAGGGAGGAGCCCTACCAGAGGGCTCAGGTCCTGGGCTTTGCTCTGTGGCCTCTTCGGGCCTCCTGTACCTTATCCTGGGCACGTCAGTGAGGGAGGAGGTGAGAGAATGGTCCCCATGGGCCCTGCCAGCCCCTGCCCGGTGCCTGTCACCCCAGACACTCAGTATCCTGCTTCCCAGGGCCTCAGCACCCCCAGGGTCTCACAGGGCGGGGGTCGTGGACACCCCACCTCGTTCCTGTGGGGCCCTGACCTCTGTCTCCTGCCCTGGACCCCAAGAAGGGCAGGTCAAGGCCCTCCCTGAGAGGAGAGAGGAGGGGCAAGGCCAGGTGAGGACGGCCTGAAATGGGAAGAACAGAAAGGACAGACACAAAGCCTGATCCAGCAGGACCTCCCATCCCTCAAGAAACCAGGCCAGATCCCCACAAACCCGCCAGACCGGTTGGTGTTAGCGGCCACTTCACTGCTGCCAGCTGCCTGAGGATGCAGGGGGGAAGGCCTGTGAGATCCTGCCTGTGGCAGCTGCCAGCCGGGTCCGTCTCCTGGCACATTCTGGCAAGTGCCTCACTGTCGAATGCCACCCACCCCATTACTCCATTCTCTTCCAGCCTGACACCTGCCCAGGGAGGGCCACCTTCTAGGTGTAGGTGAGGAAAGGGTGATCTTGTTTTTTTTTTTTTTTTTGTGAGGAAGATCAGCCCTGAGCTAACATCCATGCCAATCCTCCTCTTTTTATTTGCTGAGGAAGACCGGTCCTGAGCTAACATCTATTGCCAATCCTCCTCCTTTTTTTTTCCCCGTTTCTCCCCAAAGCCCCAGTAGATAGTTGTATGTCATAGCTGCACATCCTTCTAGCTGCTGTATGTGGGATGCGGCCTCAGCATGGCCGGAGAAACGATGCGTCGGTGCGCGCCCGGGATCCGAACCCGGGCCGCCAGTAGCGGAGCGTGCACACTTAACCGCTAAGCCACGGGGCCGGCCCGAAGGTGATGTTCTAAGCACACCTCACCCACTGCCTTGGCTGGGATCCAAGACCAGGGCAGGGCAGAGCAGACTCAGGACCTGGGAGTTCCAGCCGAGGCCTCAGATGCACTAAAGGGTACCGTAAGGAGGAGCTTCTGGAGATACGAACATGAAGATGACAAGCCCCACCCTCAAGGAGCTCACAGTGCAGAACGACAAGGAAACCCACATGCAGGCCAGCAAGTATGGAGCTACGATGCCGGGGACCCCACAGAAGGGACAGCTGCTCAGCCCAAGGCAGACAGAAAAGGCTTCCTGGAGGGCACCGACAGCTGAGCAGGAGTTCACCACTAGGCAGAAAGAAGGGGAAAGCAAGGCTTCCTTGTTCTTCTCTCTCCCCTCCTCTTGCCCCGTGCACAAAAGCCCCCAGAATCCAGAAGGATGCACCTTGCGCACAGGCCGGATCCCCGACAGCACAGAGGCCCGCCTCTCTTGCCTGTGCCCTCATACGGCTCTGAGCTGAGCACCATTACCTCCCAACTCCTGCCTCTGGTTGCTGGCAAAGCTGGTTTCTGCAGGATCCCTGGGCCAGAAAAAAACATGCTCGTGAGTGCACAGAGGCCCCGTAGGGCTGCTCTCCTGGCAGACACACACTAGGTGTACCTGAGCAGGTATCCAGAGCCCCTCCACAGGCGAGGGAGATGGAAGCTCAAGTTCAGGTTGGCACAGACCCCTGCTTTGATCTTCCCCTCTCCATGCTTCTTCCTGAAGACCAGGCTTCTTGCACATCCCAGGCAGGGAAGCTGGTGGTGAGAGAGACCCAGAAACCTATCCATTGCTTTGAAAGAAGACTGAAAAGATGTGACCACACAAACCCCATGGGTTTACTTACATGTCTTTAAAACAAATGGCTTGAATGGATTTCTCCCCCTTTCCCTCCCCAACTGAGCCACTCAACGGAAAGGAGCCGCTCCAAGGGCAGGAGTCTCAGGCCTGTGGCGGCCTGATGGAAATGGGGTCTCGGCTGCAAAGCCGGGCAGGGGGCACTAGGATAAAGGCAGCTCTGGCCAGGAGAAGATCAAAAGCAGACACCTGACCACAGGCAGAGCGAAGGCTACAAAGGATTCTCGGGAGGCCAACGTCAGATCCAGGAATGTGCAGGTGCCCGCACGCCCTCTGCTATTGATGGCTTACTCTCATTTCCGCACCACAGGTCTCCCTTCCTCCAGCTCCTCTCTCATCCCCTGCCTGGAGGGCCCTGCCCTGAGCAGCCGCTTCTGCGCACACTCACTGGGCAGCTGGAAGAGACAGGTGGGGTCTTCTTGGACTGCACAAATTGCTTAGAAACCAGGCAAGGGGGCAGGAGTGGGAAGGTATGTGACTCTCCAGAGATTAGAGCTGGAAGGGCCCAGGGGAGTCAAAGTTCAAGCCTCCCCAAATCCCCGAATCTTAGAGATAAAGACCCTACGCCCAGAGAGGTAAGCTGACATGCCCCAGGTCCCACAGCCATGGTCCTCGCTGTCTTTGGCTGTATTCCAAGCCTCACTCATTCAACCGTTACTTCCGAGCACATCCCATGTGCCTAGATTCTGAACTCAGATTTAGGCACTTAGGTGACACCCTGATGAAAACTGAGCTCTGTCCCAGAGGCTCGAAAGTTGGGGGGTTTCTCACCCCTTGGCTCTCCCCTCTCCGCTCCTTCCTTTCGTGTAAAATGGAGGAGGCGCCCTTGCCGTCGTCAGGGAAGACTCAAAGCAGAGAGGAAGTAAAAAAGTGGGAAGGGGCCGGCCCAGTGGCGTAGTCGTTAAGTTCGTACACTCCGCTCCGGGGTTCGCACTTCGGATCCCAGGCGTGGACCTACGCACCGCTTATCAAGCCATACTGTGGCAGTGTCCCACATATAAAGTAGAGGAAGATGGGCACAGGTAGCTCAGGGCTAATCTTCCTCACCAAAAAAAAAAAAAAAAAAGTGGGAGAAACAGTGCACAGGACTGGGGAACACCAGGTGTAGCCCAGAGGGGAAGGGGACTATGGGGAAGGTCACCCAGTGGGTAGGTTGAGCAGGAGGAGGACTGTCCTGGGAGTCTGGGCCTGCCACTGGCATCTTTGGCCTCAGGCTTCTGGACTAGGCACGCTTATCGATGCCTACTTGTTTCTTCTTATCGCAAAATACATGTTCTCTATAAAAAATAGAAACAAAAAAAGGGAGGGAGAAAAAAGAAAGAAAATAGAAATCGCCCATGATCCCACTAGGAAAATTATTAACTATTAACATCTGTCTAGTCTTTCTTTTTCCTCTGTCCAAATATGAGATCATTCTGTACCTATCGCTTTTTTTCACTGAGCTAGAGAAGGTGAACCTTTCTCTTCATTAAACATTTTTCCCAATCCACCCTCATTATTGTAGAGAAGTCCATGTACACAGTGTATGTGAGTTTATTCAACCAATTCCCTATTGGAGGCCATTAGGCTCTTTCCCTCTTCTCACTGTGAGAAAATCCCTGAGGCTGGGGCCAAGGCAGAGCAGCTTCTGGACACCAGGTGGGACCACACTGGAGCCTGGGGCTCCTGACTTCCACCACTCCCCCCTACCCCACCCTGTCTAGTGCTCTTTCTCCCCCAGCAGAGGCAAAGCCTTGTGCACAAGGTGGGGAGGGGGTAGGGAGTGGGGGTCCTGCCCTTCTCCACAGCTGTCAGGCAGTGAGTGATTCCCAGTGACTCTCAAACTGGAATGGTCAGTGAGGAGATGGATAAACGCAGATTCACAGGCCCCACTAAAAGTTCTGAATCGGGTGGTCCGAGGTAGGGCCCAGGATCCTATATTTGAGCAAGCCCCACCATAGCCAACCCCAGAAGACTCCGAGGCTAGGGTTACTCACCCTTACACTCAGAGAAGCCCTGCTCTAGAGGACACGCCGCACCATGGCTTCTACTAGACGGAGCAAAAGCACTCAGAGCTGAGTGAACTACAGATTCCTGGGCTTTACTCCCAGAGATTCTGATGGGGGGGCGGGGCACTGAGATTCTGCATTTCTAACCTGTTCCCAGGTGATGCTGCTCTGGCTTGTGAGCCACACTCAGGAGCACTGAGCTAAACCCATGTGGGCCCTCGGTGCAGGCGACAGGCACTTTGCCTGGATAATCGCACTTCCCATGGGTCAGACACTGTGCCCTGGCCACCCAAGGTGTGGTCCGTGAACCACCTCATTAGGAGCAGATCTGGGGCCCCTTCCAGCCTCAATGGGAATCTGCACTGGCAAGCTCCCCAGGGATCTGCATGCCCATTACAGAAACACTATACTGAGTCCTGACGAGCATCACCCCACATCATCCTCCTAATACTCCTCAGAGGCAGGTCAATGAGGCCCCTGATTTTACAGGTGGAAACTGCAGCTGAGAGGCTAAATGACTTGGCTGAGGCCTCACAAGTGCCACCAGCAGGAGCTGCGACAGGGAGCCAGCTGATCCAGCTCCAGAGCCTGAACGCCTAACCCCGCAGCCCAACGCCCCCTGCAGCTTCCTGTTCAATCCCCACAACCACTCTGCCAGGTGGGCTCGAACCCTGCACTTTATGGATGCGACCTCAGAGACTAGGGGACATCAGGCCAACTGCTCTGACGCTCTCGCTGGGAAATGGCAGACCTGGAGCCTACCCCGTCTGCTGTGTCCACGCCTGTGCCCATTCCCTCCTGGCCCACTCCATCTGCGGCACAGAGCCAGAGCACAGGGCCTGGGGCGGAGGGGGCGGGGTGGGGGGCGTCCTGCCTCCAAAGCCAGCAGGCTCTGCAGACACGGTCGGGGGCAGGAAGTGGGAAGTGGGGCGGAGGAACCAGGAGCTCGGTTTGGTCTGAGGACATTCTTCTTTTCGCAGCCAGACTCAGATCTGCGTGCCTTTTGAAAGGAAGTAGAGAATAGCTGTGCTCAGCCCAACAAGGCCGGCCTCTTTCAACCTTCCAGTTGCTGCCATTTCCAATTACAACTTCAGAGGGCTCCTATAATTTATACATCCCAGGCTGCACTGCTCCAGCGGCTTTATGGTGGGAGTTCATTACAACATTAAGGTTAAACTTTTTATAAAGTACTGAGCAGGTGGTAGGCTGGGCGCCCGGCTTAGTTACCCGTGCCGGAAGCTTGCTGAAAGGGGTCCACCTGGGGAAGGGAGGGGGTCAGGCTCTCTAAAGGGACCAAGAAATGGAGAGGGCGGCTCTGGAGAACAGGGGCCCTCCATTAGCCTGTTTATTAAACTGTATGGCAGAGCAGGCAGGCAGCAAGGAGAACAATCCCCAAGTGTTCAACATTACTGGCAGGGGGCACGTGGGGTGAGAGGAACAATCCTGCATGCGCCTGGAAGCCGCCTGCCAAGGCGGCCGAGGTGCGGGGTCTGAGGAGGTGGCCGTCAGCCACAGATGGCCTCCACATGGGGAATGGCGAGGGCTTCCTGAGAACGGGGGAGGCTGGTCCTCTCAGCAACAGGGTGGCAGAAGGGGGCCTTCCTTTGTAGGAACCTGTTCCTCCTGTGGCTCACAGGGTCCCCAAACCCAGTGCAAGGAGGGGGGCAAGAAGGAACACCCCAAGAGCAGGGGCCAGATGGAGGTCTGAGTCCCAGTCTGCCAGCTGTAAATATATGGCCTCTAGCAGGTTCTTTCAATTCTCCAAGGAAGCTGAGGTCTTTGACCTGTGTCTCTGCTATAAAATACATGTGCCTCCCTCCTAAGGGTGGGTGGGCACCACCCTGAGCACAGAGCTGGGCGAGTGCCCACTGAAGGAGCACTGTCACTATTCTTGGATGGATTACTACGCATAAAGCATTAGAGCGGGCCAGCAGAGAGGACGCCCAGGAAGTGTTTGCTGTTGTTACATCTGTAACGTCTGTTGTGTGTCAGTCTCTAACTCGGGAGCTCCCTGAGCACCAAGTGGTAACTCTTCTCTGATTCCAGCTCCAGGCACAAAGCTCAGCTGTAGTAGGTACTTGATAAATGTCCCTGAATGAACGGGCGGACGGGAGGTTACAAGTGGCAAAGCTATTCTCTGCTCCACGGTCGGGCCCCGCCCCAGGGAAGGTGTCCGAGGAAGACCAAGTTCTTTTCCACGGTATGAAACTCAAACAGCCTCTTAAGAAAAATTCCTTGACTTCCCAGGAGGAAAGAGTCTCCCGATGTGGCAGGTTTTCTGGCTTTGGGACGCTGGGGTTGACTCTGGCCCTCCTCGTCTGCATGTCCTTGGAACCGAGGAGGGTTTGCTGTGACTGGAACCTCAAACCTCAGCTGAGGCTTTGGGGCCCCCCAGGCTGGGTTCACCATGGCTGCCAACCCGGCTCCCGTTGGAAGCGCTGCCCTCCTTCTCCAGTCGCCGGAGAGGCTGCCCTGACGGACAGGCTCCCTGGGCAGGAGAGGATACAACAGGGCTCTGGATTGTCAAGGTTGCCAGTGTTCTTGGCTGTGAGGCCAAGTTGTGACCCCCACTCTCAGGATGCACAGTCTGACTCACAGGCCGCCTTCCCACAGCCGAGGGGAGCTGGAGGGGCCAAGGAGCCGCTGCTTGGCACAGGAGGGTCAGACGGTCTCTAAGGAAGGACACTGGCTTCCCCCAAAGGCCGCAGGGGAGGAAAAGGTGGACCAAAAAAAAAAAACGGCAGCCGGATGGAAGAGGCGCCAAAGGGAAGGAAAGCAACACAGCAGAGCAACCAAAGGAGCGGGGGGCTGGGGGCCAGCTTCGCAGAGGGTGGGGCGGGAACAGGGTAAGATGCCAGAGGGACAACGGGACGCTGCCAGCTCTGAGGAGCCGTCCGAAAGCCGGAGGGGAGTGAAGGAAGCCCAAGGGTCACAGGAGTGGCGTCAGGGTTGCCTGGCTGCAGAGCAGCCACAGCCTCAGGAAATGGAGGGTCCTCTCAGTTTAGCACCCGCCTGGGCTGACAAAGAGGAGTCTAGAGAAATCCTGATAACTAATAATGGTAGGCGACATTTATTGAGAACCTCCGATGCTCTTGGCGCCCGGAAATTCCGAGGTGGTGTCTCATTTGATCCCAACAGCAGCCCAGTGAGCCATATTCCATTAGATCCCCATCTTAGAGATGCGGAAACTGAGGCTCAGAGGTTAAGTGACTTGCCCAAGTAGGAGACAGAATGAATCAGAAGAGAGTAATCAAAGGAACTACGGGGGTGGGGAGGAAAGGAGGCAGGGTCCTGGACACCAGGCAGTCCTGAGTGGGGGAGGTGGGCAGGCAGTCACTGGAGAGAATGCACTAGGGATGACGGCCCCCATGGCTGAGACTGAAAAGGCCAGGACAGTCCCCTCAGCTGCCGCCCTAGGGCTGCCCGGAGATTCTGCAGGCTGCCCGATACCACTGCAGGGCAGCCATCCCAGGGCAGTGCGGGAGCCTGGATGAAGGGGCAGTTGGCTCAAGGGCGGGCCCCCGGAGCCTGACGTAATCCCCGGCCGCAGAAGGCAGAAACCTTGGAAGTGAAACAAAACGTCACCTAACAGCAGCCGGCCACAGCCTCCCAACAGCAATGCCAGGCATGCTTCACCCCTACCCACAGCCCGAGGCCTCTGCCCTCTTCTTCAGGGCCCGGGGGGGGGGAGCCCTGGCAGCACGCGTCGAGTTCCCCAGGCCCAGCCCGGCGGTGAAACGTGCTCGGAGTAGAGCTGATGAGAAAGCAGAGGATTCCTAGCCAACGCCCTGGGAACCCTGCCATGGAGAGGCCGACAGTCTCACCGCTTTCCGGAACAGACACAGAGTTCACCTCTTCACCAGGCTTTCCGCATATTTTGAGGGGTGAGGGGAGGTCCCAGCGGCTGCCTGGCGAGCCATCCTCCTTCCTCACCAAACCCAGCCTGAATCGACCTAGTTAGGCTGCCCAGGAGTGTGAGAGATGAAAGGGGTGGTGGGCCCAGAACCCCAGGTGGGACCCTGGCACTTCCACACAACCCACGACCCTGGAGCAGGACAGACTGCCTCCAAGGACCCAGGCACTGGTCAGCCAACCAGGACACCAGACTGGGCCCTGGCACCCACTCTAGGGACCTCTTGGCCAACTCTTGGCTGAACAGGGTCCTCCAGCAAGTCTTTGCCAGCTGGCAAGCCACGGAATTCACTAGCCCGCTCAGGCAGCTCAGAGGGTGGGTGCAGATGCCTTGGCCTGGGTTTATGTGCCCAGCCTCAAGCATTCCTGGTGTGCATGCTGGCTCTTGAATCTCACACACAAGCAAGTCTAACCCTTGATTAGCACAGCATCTTTGCCATCCAGCATCGCCTTTGAGCATGGAGAGAGCCAGGGAAGGAGAGAGAATAAATATCATTGCTGCTATTACACAAATGGGGCAACTGAGGCTCAGAAAGGCTGAGTGACTCATCTGAAGTTGCCCAGCAGAGCCAGGGGCAGAATCCAGGCCCAGCACCCTCCACATGCCTCGCTGCCTCCCTAAAATCACCTACCCCGTGTGAGTGGCTGCTCCTGGTCCCCATGGCAAAGGAGGGGGCCGACACACGTCAACACTCAGGCCAGACGAGTGAAAGGAGATGAGGCTGTTGGATAAATATACAGATATCTGACACACATAGAGGCCCGAGGCGCTGGAGAGACAGGAGTAACAGGGAGAATCAGACAAGGACCCTGTATCTCAAGGCCGCTGGGGGCCAGATCCTGGCCCTGACATCTATTACCTGAGTGCACAGAGCACGCTACTAAACCTCATCTATAAAATGGGTTAATACCTCCTGCCTCTCCGCATGGTTATAAGGATTAAATGAGCTAACATATGAAAAGTGCTCCACGTGGCACCTGGCATCTGTGCTCAGTAAGTGCTATTTTGCCATTATTATTAGTCTTCAATGAGGATACGGATTAGCGAAGGCACAAGCCACAAGCATTTAAGAACACACACACTCTCAGGGGGCACCAATGCTATGCCCCCTCATGTTAGATAGGACAGTCCTGGAGATCAGTGGAGAGGAAGAAAGGCGTCATGGGAGAGATGGGCTGTGCAGGGCCTGAAGGAGAAGGAGGGCTCAGAGAGGGAAGGGTCCTGGGTTCAAACCCTGGCTCTCAGCTATTTGCTGTGTGTCCTTGGGCAGGTAACTCAACCTCTCTAAGCCTCCTGTAAGACAGGGTTGGACGGATACGGGAGTGGAGGCAGTACCTCTTGCAAGGAGTAATGGGATCCTCTACACAGTAGTCCCCCGTTAACCAAGGGGGATACGTTCCAAGACCCCCAGTGGATGCCTGAAACTGAGGATAGTATCAAATCCTATACACACTATGTTTTTTCCTATACACACATACCTATGATAAAGTCTAATTTATAAACTAGGCCTGGTAAGAGATCAACAACAACTTCTCGGCATATCCGAACTGCCAGCATCACTGCTCTTAACGCTTCGGGGCCATCACGAAATAAAATAAGGGTGACTTGAACACAAGCACTGTGATACCGCAACAGCCGATCTGATAACCACAATGGCTACTAAGTGACTTACACTCACTTGCATACAGGGTGGATGCGCTGGACAAAGAGATGATTCACATCCCGGGCAGGAAGACGCTGGCCGGCAAGATATTTCATCACGCTACTCGGAACGGCGCGCAATTTAAAACTTATGAATTGTTTATTTCTGGAACTTTCCATTTAATATATTTGGACTGCAGTTGACTGCGAGCAACTGAAATCAGGGAAAGCAAAACCGCATATAAGTGGGGACTACTGTATACCATGCCAGGTTTTGTTACTCAGCATTCACAAAATGGAAACAATTGTTTTTACTACTGTTATTTTGTGGCTGAGCAAAGGCTCCTGGAGACAGACACCCTGGCGCCTTCCCCGACCCCCAAACCTGGAAGGGTTTGACAAAAGCCAAGTGCAGGCCTCTGTTCTCGGGAGTGGAGGTTGAGGGGCCAGAGGTGCAACACCCCCCCACCCCCCCCCCACCCCCGCCTGGGTGCAGGCTGCCCAGCAGGAGCAGCCACGTGCCGGGAGGTGCAGGGTGGATTGTGCATAATGACGGGACATCAATAATAAATTAACCTCAAGTAAGCCCAGGAACATCAATCATAAATTAATTAAATGGCTCCAGGAGAGCGACGACAAGGGGCCTCTTCGGGATGAATTAGAAGCACATCCTGCCTCACCTTACACAGCCGCGCCCACCCTCCCCCAGCCTGGGCTGCAGGCTCTGCAGCCAGGAGCACCTCCAGGTGTAGGAACTGGTTCTCAGGAGCAGCGCTCAAACCCAGGTGAAGACAGGCCCTGTTCCTCCCTCCCACCCCCCTGCTCCGAGAACTCGCACACGCCGAAAGGGTTTTGATGAAACTTCCCAGAATAGTAACCTCCCGGGCTGAACTCAGGCAGGCGAAATTTCAAGGGGTAATTTGGTGAGAAAACGATCAAACGCTTGGAAATAGGTGCTAGGAACACTGGACCCCCTTCGGTGGGTCCTCACGGATGAGAACAGCCTCGTGGGGAGCCCGGAAAGCCTCCCACTCCCACTGCTGGCCTGGAACCCGCCAGAGTCAAAGCAGGTGAAAGCCGAATGTGGGAAACGCATCCCAGGCCAGGACTTGGAGGCCCCTCCTCTAGGCCCTTCCCCATGCCCGCCTCTTACTCACTAAACTGACAGATCTCAGGGCTTCCGCCTCCCCTCCATAATCATTCAGGTTGGTCTCCCCGTCCACTCCCCAGGGCAGCCACCGCCCCGGCTCAAGCCCTCTGCACCTGGCTACTGCCCTAGCCGCCAGCTGGCCTCCCCACTCCTGTCCCCCAGAACTCCCTGGCCCCTGCTGCCAGACGCCTCTTCCTGGGGTCCAGCCCCCACACTCTCGCTCAGAATGCTTCAGCGACTGCCCTGTTTCCCACAGACCAAACCTCTAGCCCTGCAGTCATGGCTCTCCGGGACCCAGCTCCAACTCACTTTCTCAACCTCATTTTCGTTACTCTGCCCCCTACACTCAAGCCAGACCACAAATGGTCAGCGCCTCACTTCCCCAGAACATCCCCCCGTTGCTGCCTCCACAATCAGCTGGGTGGCCCAGGTCTCCCGTGATCTCCCTGGTTCGAGTCACCCCCTCCTTTGACTCTGGTGGCATTCCCTCCTGAAACTGCAGCATAGACCTGCACGTCCAAATCCTAGCTTCTCAACAGACTTGGAACACCTCCAGGGCAAAATCTACACCGTGTAGGCTCTGGTATGTCCACTTCACCTTCATGGCCTCACGAACCCCACCCCTCAGTAGGTGTGCAAGAAATAACTATCCACTGAATCTGCGTGGAAATATTCCCCAGGGGCCAAGACGTTATCTTGTGTATGATTCTGTTGACAGATAGGCAAAGATTCCATCCATGCCAAGGGGAGGGTGGAGCTAACTTCTTGTCAAGAAAGGGGACGGGGGGGGGGGGGGGGGGGGGCGGGGTGGCCCAGCGGTGTAGCAGTTAAGTTCACGTGCTCCGCTTTAGCGGCCCAGGGTCTGTGGGTTCGGAACCCGGGTGTGGACCTATTCACCGCTCATCAAGCCATGCTGTGGCAGGTGTCCCACATATAAAATAGAGGAAGATGGGCACAGATGTTAGCTCAGGGCCAGTCTTCCTCAGCAAAAAGAGGAGGATTGGCAGTGGAGGTTAGCTCAGGGCTGATCTTCCTCACAAAACAAAAAAAAAGAAAGAAAGAAAGGGGACAGGACCTATGACATCTTCCCTGGTGCTAATGTATGCAGATCATGATGTAACCGCTTTTCTGTGGAAAAGGTTTTGACTGCCAGAGTACAAACATTCCCTGAGTGTGCCTGCTCTCATCATGATCTCTCCACGTGCGAGGCAGCATTAGGTCGTGGAATTCTTAGAGACACCCTGGTGGGAGGTCTCACTGTCCCCATCTTACGGATGAGGAAACTGAGGTATGGAAAGGTACCAGGATTCAAATCTGGGTCTGGCTGACTCCACAGTTGTAAGGCCCATATATGGGCTATAACATTATCTTCTGTCACCCAGGGGGAGTGTCCCCAGCTGACTCCCAGGTGGGCTTGAGGAGGAGCGTGGAAGCAGGCGTGTGTGAGCACATATGGGCGCTCGAGAGGCACACCTCCAGCCCGGGCTTCCTTCTAAGGAATACTGAGAAAGCACAGAGGCTCCTCTCGTAAGAACCACAGCAGCAGATGTGAAACCCCCGCTCCCACCCTCCCAGGGCTGGAAGGCCGCCTTCCCCCCGCTCCCGCTGTTCTCTCCTGCTTCGAGGAGCCCAGCAACGCCCCGCTCCACACACCCACTGACACCAGGCCAGCCAGACACAGAAGCCCACAAGTTCCCACACCGCCAGGCGCTCCTCACCCCCTCAGCCCTCACTTCCCACAGAAATGATATAGGCACACGCGGCTTCACACACGTGCCGTCCCCGGGCAGCCCTGCGGCGGTAACAGCCCCACCCCTGTGTGTCCCAACTGGGAGCTCGGGAAGGACCTGGGCATTCCTGCCTAACACCCTTACCCATGGCCACACCGCTCCCCTGCACATCACCTCCCCAGACTTCTTCCTCGGTGGCCAAGAGGTCCCCATGGTAAGGTTCCTGGGTTTTCCTCGCCTACACACACACATTCTCGTGTCCAGCCCAGAGAAATCTGGCCCAGCCACAGTCGGGATCAGAAAGGAAAAACGATGGAGATAAACAGTTTTCAGGCCTGCCTGCTGGCAAGGCAACCACATCCTGCGATGTCCCGGGCTCTGCAATTCTAAGAGATTTATCTTCCTCCGACCACACGCTCATTGATACTTCCCCCAGCGCTACTTACCCGGTCCACTAGAGCGTGATGTGAGACTATTCCAGTGAGAGACTGAACGCAGGTGGAGCGCTGGGCCAACAGGTGATTAAACCCTGAGGTCCCCTCTGGTCCCGGGGAGAGGGGCTGGGGGAGGAGTGGCTTCCACTGACAGGCTGTGCCTTCAACCGTGGCCGGTTGGCCTAGTGCTCTCAGCTCTGGTCCAGAATCCCCGGTCCAGAGATGCTCGACTCCCTGGCACCCCTGAAGCAGAGCAGCCAGGCACCATGATTGATGAGGCAGCTGAGAGAGGAAAGGGTGCCAGGTGCTGACTTAAGCAACTTTCGGAGAAACAGGGACCAACAAATGGGAAGAGGACTGAGGAGCAGCGTTGAAAACATCTCAACTCCAGGGAGCCGCTTGCCCTTGATGCCCGCTCCTATGACACTCCCCTGGCCCCATGCTGGAATCTGCTCAAAATCAGCATCTGCGCACAACGATGAGGGGAGGTGATCTGGCTGGCCTCCCAAACCCTGAGGACCGGGAAAAAAGTTCAGCTCTGCTTTTGGGGAACAGAGGCCAACTCCTCCTCTCGGCGTGTCCGATCTGCCCCACCTGCCACCCAGCTCTGCTGTGCAGAATCCCAGCCGCCCAAGCAGATGGCAAGGGGTGGCTGCAAAGGGCTCCTGGAACCCAAAACCATAAGGCTGAGCGTCAAATCAGAACAAACAGGCGGAGGTGTGCAGGGTGAGCTGAGGGGATGTGAATGCTGAATATTCACAACGGGGAGGCCTGAGGCTTCCTCTTAATGGACTTGCACTTAGCAGAGGTTTCCAAGCAGGATCTGAAGTGCTGGCAACTCCTAGAGAGGCAGAGACAGGCGCTGCAGGGAGCATGCGGGACAGGCCTCTGGCGTCCCTTGGACGACTGGGGAACCGGTGGCCAAGGAAGCACTTGCAATGCCAGGCAGTGTCCAGACGACAGCCACTGGGCAGGGTGAGTCCCTCAGCACAGAAAAGTTGGCTCGCCACCCTGGGCCTGGCAGGGCTGGGTCCTCTTTCTACCCACGTGGCTGGACACTGCAGCTCGGACAGAGGCAAAAACTTTCTGCCTTGGTGAGCAAGCTTGTGAAATGGGTTGCCGGCTAAAGCAGACATTCACATGGAATGCTCGAGAAACAGGCCTGGGTTTGACAGAAACAGGCCTTCCAGTGTGAAGCCTCCTAGCCACAGGGGTCTATAATTCAGACTCTGCAGCCCATGGTCAGGAACTAGGTCCCTGGTGGCAGAAAGGAAAGCAATTTGCAGCTACCCTCCTCTTCCTCATCTGGGAAGGCCCTTCAGATGGAAGTGGACACATGTGGGGAGAGATGTCCTGGGGAATTCGTGCCACACCTATCTGTGCTGGGAGGACATGTCTGACGGTGCCCATCGCCCCTTCTCCTTGCCCCATATGTCTGAGGGCATCCCCCACTGCCCCCAGCCTCCTGGCATCCAGCTTCAACCTCCCTCGCAGGACCACCCAGCCCCACGTCCACTCTGGGGGCCCTGACCCACTTCACTGTCCTCAGGGCACAGCCTCAAGAACGCTGATGCGGCAGTTCCCCGCCCCCATCCTCAGAACCCGGAGCCAAAGGAAATTCTCAAGAGAAAATACACACTTCCAAGTCTCCCTCCCACACAGGTACCCCAGATCTGTCAGCTACAGACACCTCCCAGACCCGGAAGGACCACCGAGCACGTCCGCAGCCCCAGCAAAGGGCTCCCTCTTGCTCGGGCCACTCCTGCAGGACTCCACAGTCGCTGCGGCCATGCTGGGGACCGTCCTCGGGAGACCTGAGGCCTGGTTCCAGCTCAGAGCTGACTCACAGTGTCAACAGATCCCACTTTTCCCCCACCAGGAGCCTTGACGCTCGGAGCCTCTAATTCCCTGTGACAGGCCCTCGACCTCCCGGCTGCCTTCCTCCCCAGTCACATTCCATGCCTCCATCTCCTATCGCTTCCCTCTCTGGTCTCTTCACCTGCCGAGAATCCCTGACCTTTGCACAGCCTTTCATGGGTTACAAAGGGTTTCCGCGTGCGTCATCTCCTTCCATCCTCTACGACCACCTGGTGACGTGGCCTTCTTAGAGGTAAAGTCACCTGCTCAAGGTCACACAGCCAAGACTGGAATTCAAGTTTCCTGGCTCCAAATGCACCAGGCGACACTCCAGCTTTAAGGAACCACAGCAGCATCTCTAAGCACCCACCTTGGCAAAGGAGCTGCCACCCGCCACTCTGGTCTCCCACACCCTCAACATCATCTTTCCGGACTCCTAGAGGCCTTTCTAGACCCAGCCCAAGTTCACCCCATTTATTCTTCTACCCTTGAATCCACTTACCCAAAAGATCCACAAAGACCTACAGATTTCCCCCACAACCTAAGACTCCTCTGGGGGTCTGTAAGTTGCCCCTCTGCAAAGTAGAACACGAGGTGACGCTGAGTGAGACCCTCACCCAAAGCTTCCCAAAGGACTGGCGGGCGCAGACGCAATCCTAGCGCACTCCCCATGACTGCAGACTCATCTTTCAAGTATTCCCCAAATGGTCCTCTGGACCCAAAGGCTCCTAAGCATCAAAGAAGAGAGGCAACTCCCAGATACCCCGGAGGGAACCATCAACCCAAGGAGAAGGCAGGGCCCGACGACTACACATAGATGGTGCACCACACCACTCCTGGCCTGCTGACACGGGTCACTCTCAGCCCTGCACATTCTCATGACACATGTCCAGGGATGGTGATCATCCCTGAGAACCATCCGTCCCTCCCTCCTTCCCCAAAGCTGGTTGAATTTATAAGCCCAGGACAATGCTGGTACCTGGACAGATCTCTGTCTGGGTGACCATCAGGGTCCTCATGGTAGAGGCAACTCCTGGCATCTCCTTTTTCACATCCATTACGAAGAACGCCAATCTTCTCCCAGCCTTCTGCTCTCCTCAGTCCAGTGTACCCAACAGGCATTAAAGGTACGCTCCATGACAGAGGCAACGCCCCTCATGGTCACCAGAAATGGAAGGATGGGGATTTACTCTTCCTATCCACCAGAGTCTGAAAGCCACGGATTCTCCCCTCATAGGGCAAGACAACCCCTGGCACCATGCTGTGCCAAGGCCATTTCTCACAGTCACGCCTAGGAACTCCTGCCATGCTGAGGACACCAATTCTTCAAGCCCCA
This sequence comes from Diceros bicornis minor, assembly GCF_020826845.1. Classification (NCBI taxonomy): domain Eukaryota; kingdom Metazoa; phylum Chordata; class Mammalia; order Perissodactyla; family Rhinocerotidae; genus Diceros; species Diceros bicornis. The sequence continues at coordinate 11,671,942 of NC_080770.1, forward strand.
AGCGCCATCACTCCAGACCATGTCCAGGCCAGAACCCTCCAACACCCCAGCAATGGCAGCACTTCCTCACACCCATGCCAGGGGCACCACCATGCGCCCACAAGCTGGCCACTGCCACCCCGGAAGCAGTCCGAGTGCTGCGCCCATCACCTACCTGCACAGAGGGCTGCACTCGCCTCACACCTGGGTGGCCACCACCGGGCCAAGGTGGGGGTGAGTCTTCTGCCACCCGTGCCAGAAGAACCACGTTGCCTGTGCCAGACCCACGCTGCCCACGTCCGTGCCACGGGTGTCACCATCCCCACACCGGTGCCTGGGGCTCCATGGGTCTCACACCTGCCACGGGCGCGCATGGCAGCCGCACCTCCGCGCGCGGACCCGTCGGGCCGGCCACCGCGCGCCCTGGACACTGCCCAGCCCGCCGCGCCGCCCGCCCCGCGCCCGCGCCCGGAGCCCAGCCCGCCGCGCCCGCGGCCCCCCTTACCTCCCGCCCGCCGCAGGGCTCGGCCCGCCGCCGCCGCCGCGACCGCCACCTCCATCCTGGGCTCCCCAAGGCCCCGATTCACTAACGCCGCTTCCGCAGGGCGCCGGCGCCGGCGCGAAGGCCGCCTCCGCCCCCCGGGGGACGCTGCGTCCTTTACGTAAACCCCACACCGCCGCCAGCGGTGACCATGGCGACGGCCGTGGGGCGGCAGCGCCCCCTGGTGCCAGGGAGGGGAGCGACGCCGAGGCCGGAGCAAGCGGAGCCTCCCGCGGGCGCGGGCCCCGCGTGGGGGCGTTGAGCGCCGAGCTCTGACCCGGGCAGGGGCTCCGTGGGCGGCCGGGAGGGGTAGGACCCGCCGCTCTGCGTGTGGGGAAGGAAGCGCCTGGGTCCCCCTCCTTCAGGCCCCTCGTGACCGGGTTTAGCGTGGGAGAGGCAAAAAAGCAAGGAGGATCACTGGAGAACTGGTTCCTTTGGGGGGAGGAAGGAGAGGGATGGGTTCCACCTCCTCGGGGTGACTGGGCGCGCCTTGAGGGATCGGAGTGCTTTCTTCATCATCTGTGTCCTCCCTCCATCCTCCACGCCCACAGTGCCCAGCATCGTGCCTGGCATCCAAAGGGGCACTTGGTCCATTTTGAATTTCTGGGAAATGAATAAAATCGCCCTTCCTATGCCGCTTCACACACGCCCATTCATTCAAGCTGTAAATCATTTAACACACCTTCTCTGAGAGCTGCTCTTGAGCAGGGAGCACCACTGCCTTGCATTGCGCTAAGCTGGGGAGGTGGGTGGGCAGAAAGAGAAGAGGAAGCCAGACCCTGCCCTCAAGGAGCTCAGTCTACAGGAACTAGACCATCACCATGCAGGGTGCTTGTGCGGTAGGAGCTCAGCAGAGAGGACACAGAGCGCTCTCAGAAGGCGCACTTAAGCCAGCCCTGGGAGAGGGTGTTGGGTCTGCAGGACTGGATGACCCATTGGGTCTCAAAGGTCAGAGGCAAAAAGTGGCATGTGTAATGTGTTTTGGGGGCGGGGGGGGGGGGGAGTGCCTCTAAAATGGTTCCTGGGCCCTGTGGTCATCCCAAGACAATGGGGTGGTTGGCAGCAGCTTGGTACAAATGGGAGCCACTGTGGAGCTTAAGGAGCTGTGTGTGAGGGGGGTGAAGTAGAGTCTTGGCTTGAAAATTACCTGGACATTTGGGTTTCAAGTGAAACTCTGACTCCAGAGCAGGCTTCCCCTCTGTGGAAGCGGGTGGTAGCTACTTCTGGAAGGAGTCCTGGATGACTTGTGGTTATTTTGAAGGCAAACTCCAGCTTAGGTAAAAAAAGAAAATAGAGGGGGGACCAATAGTGGCTGGGATACCTCAGAGGATTCAAGGAGGAGCTGAGCCCTCCCAGCCTCCAGAAGGGCAGGGATCAGGGAGGCTGTAAGCAATGACTGTAGCAGTAGCAGTTTAGGGACCTTCTTTCTAGATCCTTGCAATTAAGCAGAATCAAAACTTCTAAATTTAATGTCTCTTGGTTCAAAGTTCTAGATTCCCAGAAGAAAGAATCTTATTGGTCCAGCTTGGGCCATGATCAATCATAGTAGCTACATAAGGACACCCCTTACCTGCCTTGTGCACACAAATTCAAACGTGTCCACACACACACACACACATCCTCCTTCCATTCATCCAAAGTTGTCCTCATCAGACAATTCCAGTATTCCATGGTCAGCCACCTCCAGATCTAATGTCATGATCAAGATCCAAGTCCAGCATCTTCAAGGTGATGTCCAGTTCTCCTCAAGTTCTATGGTGATGGCATCTGGGCATTTAACAACTGAATTAAAGGGGCGTTTAACCACCAACAGCATGTCCTTTGTACTTTTGCTACTCAAAGTGCGACATTGGCCCCATCTGGGAGCTTGTTAGAAATGCAGAATCCCAGACCCCAGAATCTCCACAGGTTAGCAAGATCCCCGGGAGAGTTGTATGCACATTAAAGATTGAGAAGCACTTCTATTATAAATATTGGGGGACAAGGAAGAGGAAAGATATGAAAAATGTTTTCTAATTGTGATCATTCCTATTTAAAAAGAAAAGAGGGAGGGGTTAATTATTTCAGCTTCAGCAACTCTAGTAACCAGCAAGGAAACACAGGTAGAGGCTGCAGTCTTTCTTTTTGCAACTGCGTGCAAACTCCTAAAAGGTGTTTATGATTTCCTATCTCTGACTCCTTACTCCATGTTCCACCTGCCTCCTGCCTGCGTCTCATTTGGTCAGGATTCTTTGCCTGGTGGACTGACCTAGTCTTTATTATCGAGCCTGAGCCGTTGGTGATCCTGGCTGTAAAGCATTGTGGCAGGCTTCCATCTATATTTACCACTGGGCATGATGATGTAGGAGGTACTCCATGGGGACCCTGAGTTCCACGCATACCTCTCCTGTGTGTGTGTGTGTGTGATGAAGATCCCCAAATGGCCAGGTAGCAGTTTTGGTTTCCAACTCAGTGGAACCATTATTGTGCCTCCTGATGGAAATGTCCCTCCTTTCAGTTCTAAAACCACCAGACAATCAAAACTCAGAGTTGCCTGAACAGAAAGCAGACAGCAGACATTTTGATGGTGGTGAGAGTCACCATCGTCACCTCCACCCCTAGTTACGAGACCCTTTGGAAGAAACATACCATAACAGGTGTCTGGTTCAGGACACATGTTCCCTGGGGGCCTGACCTGGCCCAGATACCAGGCTGTACCCTCTCCACTCCAACGCTATGCTGGCCCTTCCCTCTGAGTGCCTTCAGGCCCAGTTCTGACAGAGTTTGGCCAGGTGTCTTTGGAGACAGGCACCAGCGTTGTGAGCAGATTGGAGCTGGGAAGGAGGATGGGAGTGAGGGCACCAGAATGAGTGACAAGCCATAGCCTGGTCCTGGTCCAGCTGCCTGGCTGTGTTCCCTCAGCCCAGTGCCAAATTCCCGCTCTGGCCTCAGTTTCCCTCTGGGTCCCAGTGGGGATAATAACATAGCTTCTCCTCCCAGGGGGGCTGTGTGGATTAACTAATTAATGAGTGTGACATTGTCTGCTTCCACAAAGGGGCTGATTAAATGCTGAGTGTTGTTATTAGAGCGATGGAGGGTGTGTGACAGGCAGAGTCGATTGGAGACAGATCTGCTCCCCTCGCCTCCTCCCCACCCTCTTTCTCCGTCTGCCCCATGCTCTGCAAGCAGAACATCTTGCAAGACAAAACCAAGATGATTTTTGGCACCCCAAAGACAGTGTATAACTTTTGCGCATTTCCCCGGTACTGGAATGTGAGTCACGGCCGAGCTTCATAGCGTAATCTGTCTCCGACAGCTGGCACAGCTGTGCCCTGCCCCAGACTCGCAGCTCCCAGCAGCTGCAGAACGGGATGGCTTGGCCAGTGATTGCTTCAGAGTAGAGCTGCTTGCAGAAAGACAACTGCAGAATTCCTGAGCTGGGCACCAACCCCCTGACTGCATTGCCACGTGGTCCCAGGGATTGAGTGACTGGCTTTCCTTGCAGCCCAAGGGAGGGAGGGCCAACATGGGGCACTGGCTTAAGGTTGGGGGAATTCAAAGCATGCAAGTTTTAAAGTATAAAGTATCTACTCTTGGCCGCGGGAGATCTAATGACTATATTTTAGCTTGGATGCAGGGTATAGGATGACAAATGAAATCATAGCTCTGGGGCATGGTGACTTTCTGAGCTTCTTCCAAGATGCAAAAGTCCAGAGGCCCTTGAGTGGAATAGTGAATGTGACTTTCCTAGTGGCTGGGGTGAGATCATTGCCCACCCCCAGATGCTGGGTCCCCTATTCCTGAGTGTTTTCAGGTGCTGGCTCCCACCCTGAGTCCTGGTACCCGTGATGGGGTGGGTGGGAAGGAATTGCGCAGTCCCACCACCAGGTAAATAAGTCTGCATCTGACAACCAAGGGGAATGTTGCTTACCCAAATAGCACAAACTCAGCCCGCCTGGTGAGGCGAGAAAAAAGCTCTGGAGGCTGAGCTGTCGGACTTCCACAGGGAGAGAAATTAGCCAGTTGGAAGTCTAGGAAATGCAGGCGAATTGGGATTTGGGGCACCTGGAGTCAGCTCTGGATCATTCAGGGCATCTCCTAGTAGGATTTCAGCACTTCTTCCCTCTGAAAATTGCTACTCTCCCTGCCCTCTTTTTCCTCCTGCTGTGAGATACAGGAATGGGTCACAGGGCAAATAGCCTGGAAGTGGGAGCTGGACCACCCAGAGATTAAAAGATCAGCCACCACTGGGATGTGCTGTGTAAGAGGTAAGTTGTTCCCTCCCACAAGGGGGGAGCCTACAACCCCATACCTTTTACCTGAGGAAGCACAGTTTGCAGTCAGGGTCTCAACAAATTTATGTGGTGATGGGGGGTGGTCATTGTGAAGATGCTGGAGGAGGTGACAGCAATGATGATTTGGGTGGTGGTGATGATAGAGAGGAGAAAAATGACTGATGGCTTCCAAGGGGAGGTTCTAGGAGGTTTTTCCATGCCTGCGTCATCCTCCATTCACTTGGGTATCACCAACATTTTCGCTGTAATGCCCAGAGGATTGGGGGATCCTTGCATCTTATTAAACCAGCCCTATTTGTAAGTGTCTGCTCCCTGATGGGCATTGTAGTAACTAGTTTTTCTCCTTGGGGCACTGGGGAGTTACAGGAGTGTAAATACAGATGTCTCAGGGGAAAGCCTGTGTGCTTACTGACTAGTGTGAGTCATCTGCACTTTCTGGACTCCAGTAACAAGAGTAGAGAGTCTGTCCTCTTGAGGGTGTTCATCCATCCACCCATTCACACATCCAATCATACTCCCACATGCCTCTTCACCCACCTGTCCATCCACTCACCCATCCCTCCACCCGGTCTGTCCATTACCCAACTACCTACCCATCTACTCATTCATCAATCCACCCACTCCTCTATCCACTCACTCACCCATCCACTCATCCACTCATCCACACATCCACCCATGCATCCATCCATCCATCCACCCACTCATCCACATATCCATCCATCCATCGACACATCCATCCTTCATGCCACTCATCCACACATCCATCCATCCACCCACCTACCCACACATCCATCCACCCACTCCTCTATCCACCCACCCACCCATCCACTCATCCATCCCTCCACTCACTCATCCACATCTGTTCATCCATCCATACATCCATCCATCCATCTATCCATCCACTCATCCACACATCCATCCATCTACCCACTCATCCACATCCATCCCTCCATCTACACATCTATCCATCCATTCACTCATCCACACATCCATCTACCCACCCACCCATCTATCCATCTATCACCTCAATCATGTCCTGTTGAGTCTTCCGCCTAAATATCTTTGAAACTATCCACTTCTGTCCGTTTCTACCAGTACCGCCCAAATCCGGGTTACCTTTGTCTCTCTTCAAGGCACTACAACAGGCTCCTAACTGCTTTCACTTCTCATCTGTTTCCACTCAACAGATAGAGTGACCTTTTATAAACAAACATCAGATTATGTCACGTCACTGCTTAAAACCCTGCTGTGGTTTCTCATTGTTCTTAAAATACAGACTCCAATTTTTTTTAGATCTGACTTATATACAATAAAGTATTGTATTGATGAATTTCTACATATGTATATACCTGTAACCACACCCAGATGAAGATAGAAAACATTTCCGGCTCTCTGTGCCCTTCTACAGTCAATACCCGCCCCCCTGCAAAGTAACCACTATTCTGATTTCTATGCCATAGGTTAGTTTTTTCCTACCTACTAATAGAATTATATAATATGTATCCTTTTGTGTCTGGCTTCTTTTCCTCAACATTATGTATGTGAGATTCATCTACATTATTGTGTGTATCAGTAGTTCATTCTTTTTTATTGCCATGTAATATTTTGTTAGATGAATATACCATGATTTGTTTGTCTATTCTGCTGTTGATGGATAGGTGGCTTTTTCCAGTTTGGGTCTCTAATGAATAAGGCTGCTAGGAACATTCTTGTACAAGTCTTTTGGTGGATATTGCATTTTTATCCCTTGGCTAGTATGGTAGGCAGAATGATGGTACCCCAATGATGTCCACATCCGAATCCCCAGAACCTGTGAATATGTTAGATTACATGGCTAAGGAGAATTAAGGTTGCAGGTGGAATTAATGTTGCTAATCAACTGACCTTGAGATGGGGAGATTATCCTGGATTATCTGGGTGAGCCCAGTGCAGTTACAAGGGTCCTTATAAGTAAAAGAGGGAAGCTGAGTGAGAGAACCAGAGAGATGGCAGCGTGAGAAGGACTCAACCAGCTATTGCTGGCTTTGAAGATGAGCCAAGGAACGCAGGCAGCCTCAAGAAGCTTGAAAAGGCAAGAAAACGGGTCATCCCCTAGAGTCTCCAGAAGGAACACAGCCCTGCCGACACCTTGGTTTTAGTCCGATGAGAGCCATTTTAGACTTCTGAGCTTCAGAACTATAAGGTAACAGACTTGTGTTCTTTTGAACCAAAGTGTATGTCAATTTATTACAGCAGCCATGGGAAACTGATACAGGTGGATGCTTAGGAGTGGAATTGCTGGGTCATAGGAAGGGCCGAAGACTCAAATTCTTCTCATGGTCTCCACCACCTAGCATGTCTGGCCCTGCCAACGTGTCCACCCCCATCTCAGGCCACTCTCTGCCCTGCCCTGTACCCTCCAGCCAAGCTGTCCCCCAAAGACCTCTTTTGCATGTGCTCCTCTCTGCCAGGATGGCCCTCCTCCTCCCCCACTCTTTAGATATCAGTTCCCAGGATGCTTCCTCAAGGTCAGGTTCCCTGGTACTCATGCAGTGTCTAAGCATGCCGTTCCTTTCCTTTGGAGCGCTTGTCAAAGTTTGCCATGACATATTCATTTAAGTGGTTGACTTTGCCCCAGACTAGAAGCTCCACGTTGCAGGGACTGGGTCACCACTATATCCTCAGCACTTAGCCCCAGTACCTGGCACATAGTAGGCCCACAGCAGCTGCCTGCTCAATGTTGAATGAACTCTTTCTGTTTGATAGAGAGTGGGAGTGTCGTCTGGGGGCAGTGACGATGTCGGAGAGAGTGAGGAGAAGAGGGAGGAGAAGGAAGGAAAAAGAGAGGAGGAGAGACTGGAGAGAGAGAAACTTCCACCCTTGAGATCTCCATGGCCCAGGTTCTGCCCACAGCTTCAGTCTCTTTTCACCAGCATCCCCAGGGAAAGAAGACTCTTGAAAACCGTTCATGTGGATCAAACCCACAGGAGGGAAATGCTGCTCTCTTAGTGAGAAAGGCCTGTATTCCTTTACAGACAGCTCGATGCCTTTCCAGGGACCTATGACTCATGCTTACTGCCTTGGAAACCGTCAGCCTGGCCCCTGGGGCAAGAGGGGTTTTATAAGTCTTGAGGTGACCAAGACGCAGAGAGGGGCAGTGAGTTGCCCAAGACCCCCCGACATGTTAAATCCGACCTGAAACTGGGGCTCTTGACTCCCACCTCAGTGGTGGGGTGGGGTAGGGTTGCCAGATTTAGCAAAAAAAAAAACCCCCAAAAAAAAAAAGAGGACACGCATTAAATTTGAATTGCAGAGGAACAACAAATAATTTTTCAGTATAAGTATTTCCCAAATATTGCATGAAACATATTTATACTAAAGAATTATTATCGTTCATCTGAAATTCAAATTTCACTGAGCATCCTGTATTTTTTTTTTTTTTTTTTGCTGAGGAAGATTTGCCCTGAGCTAACATCCACTGCCAGTCTTCCTCTTTTTGCATGTGAGCTGCTGCCACAGCATGGCCGCTGACAGATGAGAGATGTGGGTCCATGCCTGGGAACCGAACCGGGGCCACTGAAGCGGAATGCACCAAGCTTAACCACTAGGCCACCAGGGCTGGCCCATGAGCATCCTGTATTTTATCTGGCAATCCTAGGTGGGGGGTTGGGGGGTTGGGGTAGGGCTGTAGGAGGGGAGTGGGGATTAATTCCTGCTTCACTACCAAGCAGGCCTTTCTGGGGACCTGAGTCCCCACGCTGTCCAGAACGCAGCCTGATTGTCCCCTGGACAGAGCTGGCCACCCTCTGATCTCCTTGGCCTGTAAGCAGACCCCAGCCTTCCGTCAGGTCGCTGGTTCTCAACTTAGTGCATTGGAACCGTCTGTCCAGGCTGCACCCCAGGCCAATTACAGCAGAATCAATCTCTGGGCCTCAGACTCAGGCCTCAGGCATTTTGAAAGCTCCCCAGGCCATTCCAGCATGCAGCAGAGGCTGGGAACCACTGAGCTAGCAGGACCCATGTCTTGGCTGCTGAGTCGCATTAGTTCTGCCCTCGCCCACTGGAAGAGCCTCGGGAACCTCCACACTCTCAGCTGCTCCCCTTTTGCAAACCGATCTGCCGCAGGCCCTTCTGCCCTTGGCTCCTCTCGGCACTTGCTGGTTGATTCTGAGGAACTTCGGCTTCAGAGAAGGACAGTTTCTCTCTGTCCCCAGGCTCCTCAGGAAAGCCGGGCTGGGAGTCCCTCTGCGGGGATCCCTGTGCCCACGAGGTACTGACCACAGGCGATGAGACCTGGAGCACTGGGGGAGCTAGTTGGGGTTCCAGGAAAAGGCCAGGCAGAGAGCAGGTTGTTCTTCAAACTGATTCTTTGTTCTGGGAGCCCAGTCTTCAAGGCGGGGTTGAATCTGTCAGCTGTGGGTCTCTGTAGCCACCCATACCTCAACCCCACAGCACATCGTGTCCTTGTGATTAATCATCAGTGTCTGTCTTCCTCACTAGACTCAACTTCACGAGGGCAGGGGACGGGTCTATCTTCTGTGTACCCAGACCTTGGCTGGTGGCTGGAGCAGGGGCTCAATTAATATTTGTGGATGAACCCTTAGTAATCATGAACTCCCACCCTGCCCTTGTACAGATAAGGAAACAGAAGCACAGAGAGGGGAAGGGACCTGCCCCAGGTGGCACAGCATGGTGGAGGTTGAGTTAGGACTATATCTGAAGGCTCTGATTCTCATTCCAAGGCTCTTTCCCCTTGTAGTACCACCAGGAGGGCCCCCACCTCTACTCCTACCCCACCACTCTCAGCCCTGTTCTGAGCCATCAGCTTCTCCCACATTCAAGATCACCCACACCCCTACACACATGCACAGACATACACTATCTCTGTCTTCCCAAGACTTCCCTTGCTGGGAAGGGTCAGGGTGACCCTGGCAGTGGGTAGGGAGACAGGCAAAGGCGGGAGGAGAGCTGTATTCTGTGGGAGACAGGGGAAACCTCTCTAGCCAGAAGGCTCCTCTGCCAAACAGACTTCTGGGTGAAGAACCCCTGCAGGGCGTGGAGGGAGCCAGGACTTCTATTTTTATAGGCCTCTCAGAGTGGACTTTGCCCTCTCTCCAGCCAGGTCTTATCTTCAAGAAAGGACTGTACAGCCTTCGAGCTCCCAGAGCCTGCTTCTCTCCTGGCCAGTCTCAAAGCTGGAAGGTCCACAAGCAGGATTTGGAGCCAAGTAGAGCCCACTCTAAAGTCTAAACCCCGCCTTTACTGGCTGTGAGACCCTGTTTGAGACTCAGTTTCCTGGTCAGGAAAATGGGTGTAATAATATTGCCCTGGTGAGGCTGTGTGAGGAGTCCAGGCGTGGAGCTTGGCACAGAGAAGGTGCTCAGGCAAGGTGCTTTCCCTGAGCCCTTGCCCTGGGGTTTCAGGGACATTCTGAACGTGAGCATAGAAATGCAAGGCTGATCCCCAGATTAGACAAACCTAATGTCATCCATCCCCTCCTGAGGTGTGAGTCAGAAGGTGGCCTTTTTGGTAAATTCACGAATGACGATGGCTTCCCAATGGGCTCCAAAGGGACCGAGCATCTTCCAGAGACTTTGCTGCCTTTTGAAGGGCTAGCCAGCACTCACACTGCAGGGCACTGGAGGCAGGTTTGCGAGGGTCTCCCTGGCGGGGGCAGCTGTCAGAGGGGATAGAACCAGACAGGCTGCAGCAGGCGGGGCGGATCCGGGAAAGTGCAGGCTGGCCTTGGCTCTCAGACTCCCTTCTCTTAGCAGTTTAAAAAAAATTGGGGGGGGGCGGTAAAATATATATAACGTAAAATTAACCGTTTTAACTACTTTTAAGTGTGCAATTCAGTGGCATTAAGTACATTCATGTTGTTGTGCAACCATTTCCGGAACTTTTTCATCATCCCATCCTGAAACTCTGTCCCCATTTGAAAAACAACTCCCCAGAGCTGGCCTGGTGGCCTAGTGGTTAAGTTCAGCACACTCCACTTTGGCGGCCCAGGTTCGGTTTCTGGGTGTGGACCTATACCACTCGTTAGCAGCCATGCTGTGGCTGCGCCCAAGATACAAAATAGAGGAAGATCAGCACAGATGTTAGCTCAGGGCGAATATTCCTCAAGCGAAAAAAAACAACTCCTCATTCCCCCTCCCCCCAGCCCCCCCAGCTCCCCATTTCCCCTCCCCCTTTCTGCTGTCTTTATGAATTTGACCATTCTAGGGACCTCATATAAGTGGAATTGTACTATATTTGTCCTTTTGTGTTGGGCTTATTTCACCTAGCAGAATGTCTTTGAGGTTCACACATGTTGTAATATGTGTCAGAATCTCCTTCCTTTTTAAGGTTGAGTAATATTCCATTATATGTATAGACCACATTTCATCCATCAATGGGCATTTGGGTTGTTCCTTTTGGCAATAATAATAATACTATGAACATGAGTAAACAAATATCCGGTCAAGTCCCTGCTTTCAACTCTTTTAAGTATATATCCATGTTAAAAGATAAATTGAGGCAGATTAAAGATTTTAAGAGTTTATTTAAGCAAAAATTGATTCAAATCAGGCAGCATCCCATCTAGCAGATAGAAAGGAGCTCCGAGGAGCTGTACAGAAGGAAAGACTTCTATAGGCAGAAGGGAGCGGCAACAAGGAGCTACACTAGACAAAAAGCGGCTTGGTTATTGCAAGGTCACTTTTCTTTAGGGGATCGCAGGGGTCTCTCAGGCAGATGATCTCACCAGTGCCGATCAGGCGACTCCTGATGGACTGGTGTAAGATTCAGCTGGGAGAGCCGAAACTGTAATTAAGTTAAGTCTCAGTTGGTGACATGGGGCTTAGCATAAGCAACTCCATTTTGGGCCTGTTTTCTTGTTTTTAACACCTGAAAGTGAAATTGCAGATCATATGGTAATTTTATGTTTAATTTTTAGAGGAACTGCCATGCTGTTTTCCATAGCGGCTGCATATTTTACGTTCCCACCAGTAATGCACAAGGATTCCCATTTCTCCACATCCATGCCAACCCTTGTTATTTTCTGTTTGTTTGTTTACTTATTTATTTATATTTTTATTGCTGAGGAAGATTCACCCTGAGCTAACATCTGCACCAATCTTCCTCTATTTTGTACGTGGGTAGCTGCCGCAGCATGGCCGACGAGTGGTGTAGGTTCACGCCTGGGATCTGAACCCGCAAACCTGGGCCACCAAAGCGGAGCACACCAAACTTAACCACTATGCCACAGGGCCGGCCCCTGTTTGTTTATTTTTTATAATAGCCATCCTAATGGGTGTGAAGTGGAGTCTCATTGTGGTTTTGATTTGCATTTCCCTGATGATTAGTGATGTTAAGTATCTTTTCCTGTGCTTACTGACCATTTTTAAGTAGGCTTTTTCTTCTGTTTTATTGACTTAAAAGTTACATACTAATCCTAAGTGTGTACAGCTTGATTAACTTATTAATCAACTGGGTAAGCATCGTCTAGATCAAAATTTAGAACATTCCAGCATCCCAGAAGAGTCCTCGATGTCCCTTCTCAGTCAGTACGCCCTGCAGGAAACCACCATTCTGACTTCTATCACCATGGGTAATGTTACCTGTTCTAGAACATTAGATAAATGGAATCGTAGAGTATGTTTAGTTTTGTAATTGGTTTCTTTCACTCATTGTTATATCTATGAGATTCATCTGTATCATTGCATGTGGCAATAGCTCATTCATTCTTTTTCATTGCTGTATAGTAGTCCACTGTGTGAATATACCACCATTTATTAGGATTAATCATATGAAATTGCTAATCTTCAACCTTTTTATCTACAAAAAGAGGCCACTTTATAAGGCTCAACCTAATATTTATCTATTCTATAGTTGATGGATATTTGGTGCTATGAACGTCTGTGTATATGTCTTGGTGAGCATATTCCTGGGGATAGATTTGCTGGGTCATAAGATATATGTACGTTAGGTTTGGTCAACTCTTTGAGTTTTACAAAGTGGTTTTTACCAACTTACACGCCATCAGCCGTGTATGAGAGATCCACTAGCTCCACATCCTTGCCAACATTTGGCGTAGTCACTCCTTGCAGTTTTAGTCCATTTTCCGGCCACCTTTTGAGGCGTGTATCCCCAACTTGTTCCCTTCTCCATCCACTGCAATGGCTCCATTGGTCAGAGCTGATTGCCCCGGGCTGGCCCCCAGTCTGAAGGCACCTCTGGGTTGGCCGGACAGGAGGTCAGTTAACCCCCTGGTGGGGGCTGATCTAAGCTAAGCTCCACCCCGTGGAGCCACTCAGTAATGAGCGTGTGATGTGATTCATAAGAAATACTTACTTGGTCATTCGGATGACCAAAATATATTTCTCATATATTTGGTTTTCCTCCATGGTTCCTGGCTCACAGCTCCCAAAACCCTTGGAATTTCCTTTGCGATGAGAGCAATGGGAACATCCTCTGTTATACTATTTGGTCTCTTGTCCTCAGTTCCTGAAATCGCTTCAGAGCTACAAAGCTGCAATGGGCGTCTTGTTATTCATAACAAGCCCCTTTCCACCACAGCTGGGTTTATGTTATGTGGTGACTTTTGGAAAGCACATAGGGATGGGGGCTGGGTGCCAGGGGAACCAACCATAAATAGAAAGGTGTAACTTTCAGCCCACTTCCTGACTTCCAGGGAGGGGAGAGGGGCTGGAGGTGGAATCTATCACCAATGGCTGATTTGTTAATCGATCATGCCTATGTAAAGAAGCCTCTATAAAACTCAAAAGGACGGGGTTCAGAGAGCTTCCAGGTTGGTGAACCAGAAGGCTTCCCTGTGCCACGGTGCAGGGCCCCAAACTCCCCAGGGACAAAAGCTCCTTTGTTCAAGACCTTGTCCTATGTACCTCTTCATCTGGCTGTTGATTCATATCCTTTGTAATAAACCAGTAATCTAGTGAGCAAACTGGCTTCCTGAGTTCTGTGAGCTGCTCTCGCAAATTAATCGAACCCAAGGAGGGGACCGTGGGAACCTCTGATTTATAGCCAGTCTGTCAGAAGTACAGGTTACAACCTGGACTTGCAGTTGGCATCTGAAGTGGAGGGCCGTCTTGTGGGACTGAGCCCTTAACCTGTGGAATCTGATGCTAACTCCGGGTAGATAGCGTCAGAATTGAGCTGAATTTTCAGATACCCTGCTGGTGTAAAAGAATTGCTTGGTGGCATGGGAAAGACGCCTCCCCCACACCACCTGAGACACAAACATACACACACATTGGAATTGGGTCCAGGAACCCAAAAGAGTGTGGCATTAGGATCGCCCAGTCAAAGCCTTTCTTCAGGACATACACCAGCGGAGAGCAGGTGCCCTGGATCAGGACCATTGTGGAGACACTGAGCCTCCCCAGTGGGGTGATCTGGGGCTGGGACATAATGGGGCTGATGCATCAACTGCCCCTTCTATGCCTTTTCCTGGTTCCCACCTGTGCCCTTAGCCCAGCATTGTCTGTAGGTCCCCCAAGCATTGTAGCTGGAAAGCATTTGGCTTCTGCATATATAATGCTTTTGAAATGTATGTGGATGCCATTGTGATTAATAACATTCAAATTCACTGAAAGCTTTTCTGAATTCACAGTAGTCTTTTGTGTTATATTTCCTCGGCCAATGAATACATCAAAATACAGCTATTAACAAATGGGGCAGGAATAGGTGAACCGTGGAAATGTAAGCGTTCAGAAAACAAGAGTTCAGATGGGCCCTGGATGTAAGCCAATATAGCCATTTGGGGGTCCCGAAATGGAGGGACAGAATGCTTAAGTCTTCCACTTCCCTGGAGTTCCCCTTCCCTGAAAGATCCTGTTGAAATGGCTTGAGTGCCTCTTCTTTGTACTGGGCGAGTCCAGCATCTTTCTCTGTCTCCGAGAATCTTGGATGGACGCTGACGACCATCTCATGTTACCTCTCAGTCCAGATCCCTGCAGCCTTGCCCCAGTTCCCCACCTGCCACCGACCTTTCTCTCCAAGCACAGGCCTGGCCCTTGCTGATGGGGTGAACAAGCAGGACCATAGAGCCAGACTCTGCCGTGGATGAGCTGATTGACCTTGACCGAGGAACTCTGTCTCTCGGGCTTGGGTTTTCTCATTAGAAAATGGAGGCTAGAATGGACCCTCCTCTTCAGGTTGGCTGAAGGTCATATGAGTCGATGTGGGTAAAGCACTTGGTGCCTGGCAGTTAGGGGACACCAGCCATCATTTTTATTTATCCCCCCACCAAGTGCTACTGTGTGTAACTGATTTTACGGAACGTTTGCGGACAGAGGAAGGGGATACAGTCCAGCATCAGAACAACTTACAACTGAACCTCTGGCCTCACCATATTCAGCATCCCTTATCCATCCTCATTACAGGAAATATCTCACCAGCCAACTGTCTCTGGCAGGGGCCTGATACCATTTCTTGGGGCCTGCTCACTGTCCCCCTCTCCAGACCCTCCCCCCAGTTCCACAGCCTCCCACTCCCCTCTCAGCCACCAGCAAAAGATGCAAAGTTGACTTTGCAGGGCATCTACATTTTGGTCTCCATAGCTGTCATTATAGAAGAGTCTCTAAGACAATGAGGCCAAGACAGCTCCTTAGGAGGAGTCTGGGAAATTTGTAAGGGCATTTTTCTTTGTCAATGAGTGTGTGTGAGTGTGTGTGTAACCTGTTTATGTATAAACACAAAGTAATTTTTGCATGCTTTTAATACACACAGAATTTTCCAGGAATGCAGCTATTATGTACACGGAAAGAAAAGATCGTCTTTTGTCCGGAATTTTGCCAGGATTTGTTGCCCATTTTCACGTCACCAGCAACAACACCGCTCATGGTGTCTGAGTCACCATCAGAACCACCTGGGTCTGTCTGCCTCCTCGGCTGTCGTGTTCCTGGTGGTCCCACCTCTAGGAGCAAATGTCAGCCACGTCATCCTGTCTCCTCCTGGAGTCAGCTTGCACATTTTCATCCTGAAATTATTTTATTATAAATTGCTTTCCTTTTATTTCTCCTTCATATTATGGTTAGGAGATTACATTGATTTTTTAAAAAAGCTTGCGAGAGGACATGTGTGATGATTTATAAATTTCATTTCGGCTTGGAGAAGGGGGTGTTACAAAATATTTGAAATCCACGGGGGGCTTGGCTCTGACGGGGTTGCCAGCCACCGCTCAAGGGCCCACCTTTGCATAATTTAAGAAACCCCTTTCTGAGCTCTCGCCAACCAGGAGTGATTTGTTTCTGAAATGAAGTTCTCAACTCGCTCGAATAGGAGGCTGCTGCCATCATTTATTTTTTAAATAGCTCTTTTTCCTCTCGACTTAAAACCCTTCTGTGGTCCCGCATCCCCTGCGGTTCAAGTCAGAGTCCCACAGCCTGGCCCTCAGGGCCCCCTCAAGCTGTGCACAAGGCACAGCCTCATCTCGGCCCACTCTTCCCTCTCATTTTGCCATCCAGCCCCTGTGCCTTTGGCCATGTGTCTCTGTCAACCAGGGAAGTCCCTAAAACGTTTTCCATGTCTAATGCTTTATTTTTAAGTTGTGCTTGCATATAGGAACCAAGACAGAGCAATGCCAGGTGACCAAATGGCAGAAGCAGTCCCAACCGGAAAGGTCCAAGACGGCGATGGGGCGCCCTGCGCAAAAGGAAACGTGTGCAAGAGGTGCCGTGTGCAAGAAGGGAAGATCTGCACATGTGCAGGCAGAAGGCGTTTCAGAGCACGAGCTTTGCCTCCTCCATTTATTGATCAATGAATAATGTTTCTGCTCTGCTATTCCGAACCCCATCTCGTTCCATGGGGTTTGATAACATCTCCTCCGTCTGGATCCCAATCCCCACCACCACCCTCACCTCCACTTCCGGCTGTACCCAGGGACTTCCTGTTCCCCTCCTCTTCAGTAGAAATTCAGTCCTGAAATTCCACCTCTAGAAGATGCCTCTAGAAGACCAGCTTCCACCAGGGCCTGGAGTTGAGCAGGGGAGCAGCGGCCACTGGAGGGGAGAGAGCAAGATGCTGGGTTTCAAAGGATCCAATAACGCACACTCCTCTTCCCCATCTGAGTTGGGAACCAACTAGCGAGACATAAAACAGCCAGCCAGACAGAGATCAAAATATTTCTTGATGGCCGTGACTTCAGTCTGTGGCCAAGGGGATTTCCTACTGTGCACACTTGAACTCGACATTCACCCACCAAAATCACCCAGCCCCTGGTGCAAGTAGGGATGTGGGAGGCTCCTGACCACAAGGCTTCCAAAAGAGCCGGGGCTGGGCTGGACGTGCCCAAGAGTTCCTCCCAAACTTGGCCATCAGATAAATCACTTCTCTGCAGGGGAGGAGGAGAGAGCGAATATCAAGAGAGAGGCGGGAGTGTTACTGTAATTCAGTGGACACTCCTCCACGTGGAAACGTGATGGGAGGGAGGGAGAGACGGAAGCTGGGGCTGGAGACATCAGTGCCCTTGTTGGTGCCAATGGCAGGTCCCAGATGGAGCAGGTGCTGGGAGAGGAGGGTGAGGCCAGAGGAGACTGTCAGAGTTAGGGACTGTGCAGAGAACTTCTCGGATTTAAAATACTCTTTGATTATCACCAAAGCTGTGTATGTACACCGTAGAAAGTTGGAGCACATAGATAAACACAAATAAAACAAAACCACTCCGTTCCTACCATCTGGGGAGTATCAGTGTAAATACCTCATTGTCTGTCCTCCCAGATCTCTTTATGCATATATTTTTGTTTTTATCAAAACAAGATCATAGTGTCCTTGTTGCATTGCAATTCACATTTTTTTTCCAGTTCACATCTCGACCTCTCCCTGTCAATACATGTTTATTTTATCTAGCACACAGCAGTAGTCACATTCCTCCCTCTCCCCCAAATGTCCTTCTTGCTGATCCTTGCAGACTAGGGTGCAGCTAGGACCCTCTCATTGGATGCCCTTAGGTCTCTTTTGGTCTGGCAGGTCCCTTTCTGATGACAATGACTTGTGAAGACTGGACCGGTTGTCCTGCAAAACGGTCCACCTTCAGGATTCGTCTTTTTGTTTCCCTCTTGTCTTGTTAAGTTCATCCCTTTGTCTCCTGTATTTCCAGTAAAATTGGTGGACTCAAGTTATTAGGCATTTGGGGCGAGGACACAGCGCAGGTGGTGGTGGGACTTCACGTTGCATCACGCCGGAAGCCACGTCTGGTCTCATGAGTGATGCTGAGTTGGTGATGATTTCTTACAGGGCTGGGCCGAAGGGTCTTCCCACCTAGAAGGACCCTTTGAGCTCCTTGCTCCCATTTTAGACGTGGAAACTGAGGTCCGGAGAGCAGCCTCCTGGAGTACAAGCCCTTGGAGTTTACAGAGGGTCTTCTTCCTCCGGGGACCCCCTTTGGAGCTTCTGCACAGCCCCGAGATGCAGGAATTATGATTTCCATTTCAAGGAAACTGAGGATCCGCATGGCTAAGTGACCAGAGCTGGGACATGACCGCTGGTCTCTGTCTCCATGTCCTTTCTCTTTCCCCTCCGCCAGGTCCCGGGGCTCGGCCTGCCTTTCTCCATCAGAAGAGCTCTCACCATATCCGGCCCTGGAGCCCTCTGGGCCCAGCCTGTGGGTCAAGCGTAGGACACACTGCTGCCCTGAGGAGGCCCTGCACCTGTCCTTGCCTTTCAGAGGGACAGACCTTCACTCTGGGCTGGGGGCAGAGGGACACAGCTGTCTGGACCCCAGAATGTGCCAGCTCAGCAGGGTTCAGGTTTCCTTCTGGGAAGGAGGGAGCCTTTTTGCAGGCAGCAGAGGACAGAAGAGTGGTTCTGGGGCTCCGAAGGTGGCCCTGGCTTTGGCTGCCTTGTTGCTCCCTGGCTCTCTCCTTCCTGCAGGATCCTGCTTTTTTTTTTTTTTAATTTTTAAAACATTATTTTATTGAGGTCATACTGGCCTGCGATATTGTGTAAATTTCAGGTGTATATCACTATATTTTGGTTTCTGTATAATTGCATCGTGTTCACCACCAACAGTCTGGTTTTTATCTGTCACCATACACATGTGCCCCTTTACCCCTTTTGCCCTCCCCCCAGGATCCTGCTTTGACTTGGGAGTAAACTGAGTCTCATAAAGTTTGGAAAGCAGCTGGCCCTGGGGCACACAGCTGAACGTGGCAGAGCCAGGACTTCAACGCAGGATCCTGCCTCCTAAGCCAGGCAGCTTCCTTCGCACCGCACCCCCCCAAAACATCCTGAAGGAGGTCTCCACTCACCAACCAGTCCCCAGCCTGATTAAAAGCTAGGTGAAGGAAAGAGAGCACTGGATAAGGAATTCCAGTCACAGCCCAGCCTGCTTTCCACCTAGCCATGCCTGTTCATTCACTCATTCATTGACATTCATTGTTGCCTGATATGCACCAAGCTTGAACTAAATGTGAGGGGTACAGAGATAAAAAATGGATGGGAATCAGATGGAATTGTTTTCATACCTTGGCTCGGCGACTCACATGTTGTATAACCTTGGCCAAGTTGTCTCACCTCTCTTAACCTCGTTCTCTTATTCAAAAGAGTGATAAGGTTTCTGGTTGCTTTGTGGAGAGAATTAAAGGCATGGAGAGTACTTAATCATGGGAGCTCACGCTTACATAATGTTCACTATGTGCCTGGCACCGCTGTAGGCATGTTATACAAATTAATTTGTTTATTCCCTGCGACAGAGGTAGGTACTATTATTATCATCCTCATCTTATAGATGAGGTACCTGAGGCCCAGAGATGTAAAGTGACCCGCCCAAGGTCACACAGCATATAAGGGGTAGAGCTGGGTTTCAAACCTAGCAGGCAAACCTAGTTCCAAAATAACCTATGCTTGTAATCACTATGCTTAGACTAAGGCCTGGCCATAACCCTTATACCCACTAGATGCTATCATTGGGTCCCCAAAGGGAAATGCTCTTCCTCAGACACTCCCTGCCATTGTGGTTGGCCCCTAATGTCCTCTGGGACCAAAAGAGCTTGGGGCTGGTGTGTCCATCCACAGCACAGTCCGAGACGGCGTATTAGGCAGTTAATGCTACAATAATGCTACGTAACAAAACACTCCAAAACTCAGTAGCTTAAAACGACACTCCTGTATTTGTCTTTCTCTGTCTGGCTTAGTTCGCTTAGCATAATACCCTCAAGGTCTATCCATGTTGTTGCAAATGGCATGATTTTGTCTTTTTTATGGATGAGTAGCATTCCTTGTATATATATACACCACATCTTCTTTATCCATTCATCTGTTGATGGGCACTTGGGTTGCTTCTACATCTTGGCTATTGTGAATAATGCTGCAATGAACAGAGGGGTGCATGTATCTTTTTGAATTAGTGATTTCATGTTCTTTGGATAAATACCCAGAAATAGAATAGCTGGATCATATGGTATTTCTATTTTTAATTTTTTGAGGACTCTCCACGCTATTTTCCATAGTGGCTGCACCAGTTTGCATTCCCACCAGCAGTGTATGAGGGCTCCCTTCTCTCCACATCCTCGCCAACACTTGTCATTTATTGTCTTTTTAATAATAACCATTCTGACGGGCGTGAGGTGATATCTCACTGTAGTTTTGTGGAAGATAAACAAACAAGCACATAATAAGGAGAACAGATTAGTGCTTACCAGAGGGAAAGGGGGTGGGGGGAGGGTGAAAGGGGTAAAGGGGCACATATGTATGGTGACAGATAAAAACTAGACTATTGGTGATGAACACAGTGCAGTCTATACAGAAGCTGAAATATAATAACATACACTTGAAATTTACACAATGTTATACACCAATATGACCTCAATAAAATAATTTTAAAAACCACACTCATGTATTCTCACACTTGTGGGCTGCAGCACGGTTGGGCTCGGCTATGCGGCTCTGCTTCAGGTAGCAGGTCCAGCTCAGCTCAGAGGCGTGTCTCATCCTGGGGCCCAGACTGCAGGAGCCACAGCCATCTGGGACGTGTTCTTCCATTGGCAGAAGTACAAAGGGGTGAGCTCAGCCATAGAAGCACATTTCAAGCCTCTGTTCATCTCAGAGCCCACTGATCAGAGCAAGTCACATGATCAAGCTCCAAGTCAAGAAAGAAGTGCACCCCAGCCACCACGAGTCCACGATAAAGCGGTAATGCACAGTGCCATCATAGGACAATGAAGAACTGGGATCAAAAAGTGAAACTTCCACAGAATGGGAGGGTCCAGGGCTGGCTGACCTGGCCTGTGGTCAGACATCAGGCTGAGAATCTCTCCGAAGCTGAGAGAGAGGCCTGGGCCACTTCCAGGTTTTTTTTTTTTTTTTTTGTGAGGAAGATCAGCCCTGAGCTAACATCCCTGCTAATCCTCCTCTTTTTGCTGAGGAAGACCAGCTCTGAGCTAACATCTATTGCCAATCCTCCTCCTTTTTTTTTTCCCAAAGTCCCAGTAGATAGTTGTGTGTCATAGTTGTACATCCTTCTAGTTGCTGTATGTGGGACGCGGCCTCAGCATGGCCGGACAAGCGGTGCGTCGGTGCGCGCCCGGGATCCGAACCCAGGCCGCCAGTAGCGGAGCACGCGCACTCAACCGCAAAGCCACGGGGCTGGTCCCGGGCCACTTCCAGTTTTGAAAGCTCCCGGCTTATTAAAAAACCAAGACACGCTAACACAGCTTATAATAATTGTGGCATATTTCAGATGTTTACATTTAACAAATTAATGCTTTTAGCACACACACAAATTGCCAAGCAATATAATTATGCTATTCACAAGAAAATTATAGGATTTATTGGAAGTATTAACTGCTGGTACACTATGGGCAGTGGGGTCCAGCAATGGGCCGCAAATGTGAAGTTTCCTGACAAATGTCTTTATTCAGTTTAGGCTCTCTGTCACTGGCCAGATGACTTCCTTGGGAGATAATGCCCACGTCTAACCTTGAGGCCCTCCTTGTGCATTAGAAATACCTGGGAAGCTTTTGTAAAATGCTGATGCCTGGGCCCCACCCACAAAATTTCTGATTTAATAGGACTAAGATAGTGCCTGAGCACCAGATATTTTTTTTAAAACTCCCTGCGTGATTCTGATGTGCAGCCCCAGGATTGAGAATCACTGGATTATGGCGTGGGCAGGTCTAAGCCAGTTTGTCCTAATGAGATGTGAGGCTAGGCTTACTCAAATCTTTGGGGAAAGAATCATTCTTATTCTTGAGAGAGAACCCTGGAGAGCTCAGTCTCTCTTCTGCTGCACACGAACAAGGAAACATACTGCCCCGCTGCTACTGGTGGCCGTCTCACAGACATGAGGGAAGCCAGCCTGAAAACTAAGGGGATACAGAGGAAGGCAGAGAAACAGCCAGAGCCTTGATCTCACCATACCTGAAGCCTACTAACCTTCAGTCGTTCAAGTCAATAAAATCTCTTCTTGCTTAAGCTAGTTTGAGTCTGGTTTGTGTCACTTACACCTGCAGGCATCAAATAATGAAATCCCTTCCCGGACAGGGCTATTGGGAGGACCAAGAGAGATGCTGCATGCGGTGCTCAGCATCTGATACGCATGAGCGCTCCATAAACGTTAGCTACAAATAGTCACCCCTGCAGAAGTGGTGCACAGGGAACAGGCTGCTCTGGGAGAGGCAGTCCGAGGGCATGCTGCCTTGCAGAGCCTGGGCCTGGGGCCCCTACATGGCAGGTGCTTGATAAACGTCTGCCCAACGGGATGAACGCTCCATGCTTTCATTTCCCTTTTCGTAATCCCCTGGTCCCTGCCAGATGCGAGGGAAGGGAGTAATCTGATTATCTGATTAAAGTAATGTGGCCCCAAGTACCGGCAACTGCACAGCTTAAGCCACCAGGGCAGATCCGTGTGGGTAAGAGGCTTACCACCCCAAGGGTGAAATAATCAGGCTAGCGGGGGAGCAATTACTGAAACAGATGCTTACTAAGAGCCTACTACGTGTTGGGCACTGTGCCAAGTCAAGGCAGCCAAGGAAGCCCCAGGGTCTTTGCCCCCAACAGAAAGCTTGAGGGGTCTTTGAAGAGGGGAAGAACACCCCTACCTCTTACCCGTGTCATCTTCTACATACTGGGGCCAGTACAGTGGGGGTCAACGCCCCAGAGATGGTCCAAGGCTTCACCCCTGAGCTGAAGCACCGGACAGAAAGACAGACAGACAGGTGCAACCCCGAGGGGATGCCCCCACACCCAGAGCTCACAGCAATCCGCCAAGCCCCCTCCTCTCCAAGCCTTCTGCAAACCCCGGATTGTGGGGGGGGGAAGCAGGATAGGAAGCTACTATTTTGTGTGTGATGTTTTTGAAAATTATTATTTTTTGTCCAGGCAATACACTCCTATGGTTCAAAAATTAAAATAATATAAAAAGGCAGAGGAGGGGCTGGACCAGTGGCATAGTGGTTAAGTTCACATGCTTCGCTTTGGCGGCCCAGGTTCGCAGGTTCGGATCCCGGGCGCAGACCTACGCACTGCTCATTAAGCCATGCTGTGGTGACATCCCATATACAAAATAGAGGAAGATGGGCACAGATGTTAGCTCAGGGCTAATCTTCCTCAGCAAAAAGAGGAAGATCGGTAACAGATGTTAGCTCAGGGCAATCTTCCTCAACAACAACAACAAAAAAATGCAGAGGGCACAAAGTCTCTTTCCACCCCTGTCCTGTTCTCAACATTTTCCCATCTCTACAGGCAGCCATTTCTGTAGTTTCTTCTGCACGGTTACAGGGCCAGCTGTCATCTGTTCTGTACTGGCTGTTAAATATTTTGATTATCACTCTGCCTTCCAGTATCATTATGATAAAGTACAAGCAGACACAAAATATATTTTCTCTCTTCCCTATTTCTCACACAGAAGTAATATTATGAATACACTGTTCTGAATCTTGCCCTTTTCATTAAAAATACCCCAGTGCTCTTTCCTTGCAGTAGAGAAAGCTTCCTTGTTCTCTTTTATCGCTGTATAATATTCTTTCCAAAGTCTATTTAACGGAATCCCTATGAAATGCAGACTTAAGTTCTTTCCAATCTTTTTCTATAATCAGCAATGCTGCAGCAAGAACCTCACACAACATCCATAAGATAAAATGTACCTATAGGATAAAAGGTAGACTCAGGAGTGCTGAGTCAAAGGGCAAATGTATTTGCAACTTTGATAAATATTTCAAAATTGCCTTCTATAGGAGACACATGGTATGGAATTCTCAGCAGCAATGGATGAAAGTTGTTTATCTTTTAAGAGAACCAAATAAAATGCTTTTCTTCCTGAAAACAAAAACATGCTCCTTGTAGAAAGTTGGGAAAATATAATCGCAAGGCGGAAAGTAAAAATGACTCTTAATCTGACCATGCAGAGATCTCCCCTATCCACAGCCTGGCATATTTCCTTCAAGTCTTGATTCATACTCTGCATACTGCTCCATAACCTGATTTATTCACTGAGCCAATATTTTGTGAACAGTTTCTCATGTTGGTAAATATTTTATCTATCCTTGGAGAGGCGGTAAAGGAGAGAGATTAAGCAAATGGATCCTGATTCAAATCTCAGCCCCACCACTTTCCAGCTGCGCGACGTTGGGCAAGTTACTTAAGTGCTTCCTGCTTCTGTCTCCTCATTTAAAACAGGAATCATGAGAGCACCTATCTCAAAGGGCTGCTGCGATTGTTGAGTGAGTCAGCACACGTAAAATGCACAAACAGGGCTTGGCACTGTAGGTGTAATAAAAGTTAGCGGATACTGCGTCTTTTTTGACTGCGTGGTATTTCCTTGGATGGACGTGGCAGTTTATTGAACAAATTCCTTATGGTTGGACACTCAGGTTTTTTCCTGCTTTTCACTGTTCAGCTATGCCACAGTGATACGGCCTTGTGCATATGTAACCAGGGAACCAGGCAAAGAAAGGGTTACTGAGGGGCTGGCCCCATGGCTTAGCGGTTAGGTGTGCGAGCTCCACTGCTGGCGGCCCGGGGTTCGGATCCTGGGAGTGCACCGATGCACCGCTTCTCCGGCCATGCTGAGGCCACGTCCCACATACAGCAACTAGAAGGATGTGCAGCTATGACAGACAACTATCTACTGGGGCTTTGGGGGAAAAAATAAATAAATAAATTATGAAAAAAAAAAGAAAACGTTACTGAGGATCTGATCAATAACTAACATGGTTTGTCAAATGTTTTCCAGACAGCAAGAAACTGTGTGTTTTGTTCTGCCGAAATTGATGTCCCTGTTTTCCAGATGTTGCTATCTTGCAGAGAAACTTACACATTTGCAGCAAGACCCCTGCAAAATGTTCTGGCTCCAAGCGTCCTAAAGCTACCTTAAACTTATTAGCATCTTAAATTCTCCTCCTCTGGGAGGGCTGAAGCCGCCATTTTCAGATCATGCAATGTATATAGTAGCATGTTTACCGGCTACACATGTGCCCAGAGTGAATACAGTTGTTACACGGTTGTTACAAATAAACCTGTTACCCTCTGCTCTCTTGTACATAAAGTCTCCACTGACCCTAAGCTCGGAGAGACAGTGCATTGGGAGCTATCCCCGGTGTTCTCCATTGCTTGTGCAAGCAATAAAACTTTTCTTCACCTACTTCTGCCTTGGTTCTGTTTTTCGGCTCCACGCTCACCAAGAGATGAACCCACTGAGTTCGCTTACAGATACAGCTATGCCCAGGTCCCTGGCTATCTTCACTAAAGGAGGTGGGAGGACAGGCATGGCCTATGTCTCACTGCTGCTCAGGGTGCCCCCCACTGTGTCCCTTGGAGCTCTTCAGGGTGATTTTCACGTCCCTTCTCCTCTAGGTTTTCCCTCATGCAGGCTCAACAGGCCGTGTCCAGGCTCCCTGGTGACTCTCTTGGCCCTACCACCTGGGTAAGTCAGGTCACCTCTCTTGGCCAAGAGAATGTCAGAGCCTTAAAACCATCTGTCAACTGATTAGTGGATCTTTCAAAATGTGGTACACCATGCAATGGAACACTACTTGGCCATAAGAAGGAAAGAAGTACTGGTACATGCTACAACATGGATGAACTGTGAAAATATTTTGGTAAATGAAAGAAGCTAGACACAAAAGCCCACGTATTGTATGATTCCATTTACACGAAATGTCCAGAACAGGCAAATCCATAGAGAGAGAAAGTAGATTAGAATTGCCAGGGGGGTAGAGGGAGGGGCAATGGGGAGT